>NC_136065.1:224511456-225111456 GCF_964261635.1 Lissotriton helveticus
GGCGCCAGGCCCCACCGACGCCGGGGCCTCGATTTCCGTCTCCCAGGCAGGGAGGAGCCACACCGGGGCTGACGGGGCGCCGAGCGCGGCCTCCTGACGTCCCCTCACTGAGTCGGGGGGGTCGTAGGACTTCGTCGCCGAGCATCCACTCCTCAGGGCTCCCGGATAGCACTCCGGTCGTCTCAGTCGGGCCCCAGGGTCCGCGCTGCGAGTCTCAGTGTCCTGCCAGCTACGGGGACGCCGCCATCTTGCGTCTCGGGTCCGTGAGTTGTTTCAGGTCTGGTATGCCTCTCCCGGTGCAGGTACCGGCACTCTCGTGACACCGGAGCAGGTGTTAGTATGCCGCTTGGGGTCACCCGGTTTTCACGGGGTTCCCAAGCTGTTGGAAGGATGATTTAGCGGATTACGGGCGGTGGGGTCGGGAGCCTCGCTAGGCTGCGACCATCTCCGTTGGCTGCTAGCCACGCCCCTCATGAGGACATCCCACTTATGCCTCATGGGCTCAAGCAGGCCCATAATCATGCCCTTCAAGGTCTTGTTGAATCTCTCAAAAATACCATTGATTTAGGGGTGGGAGGGTGGGGTGAACTTGTAAGTTACACCATCCTCATCCCACATGGACTTCATGTATGCAGACATGAAGTGAGTGCATCTGTCGGACCTTGCCTTCTTGGGGAACCCAACACGAGTAAAAATCTCCATAAGAGCTCTAGCCACCACTGGTGTAACCAGTGACCCCAGAGGGATGGACTCTGGGTATTGGGTGGCATGGTCTACCAAGATCAGGACAACCCTGCCAATCCTTTCAACGGGGGTGCCAATGACTGGGAGTGGGATCAGGGGAGCGTTTTTGCTTTTCCCCTGAATTCCCACTGGCCTGGCATTTGGGAAAGGACTTGCAGAATGCTTCTGGGGCTGTCTTCATTCTGGGTCAACAGAAATGGGAGTCAAGCCTGGCAAAGGTCTTATCTTGCCCTAAATGTCCTTCTAGGGGTTAAATATCATGAGCCAAGCACAGTAACACTGGGGGACCACCACACAGTGGCCGCACCAGAGCCAGGAGACTTAGGCTCACTATAGAGGAGATAACTCTCCCAGTATATTAGGTGATCCCTAGTGGAAAAAATGCCAATTAGGTATGAACCAATATTACCATGTTTAGAGGAGAAAGCACAGGCAGTTCAGCACTGGTAGCAGTGGTAAAGTGCACAGGGTCCTAGTATAAGCAAAAACAATGGGAGGCAGGAAAAATGTTGGGGGGGAAGACCACCCTAAGGCTGTCAGGTCTACCATTTAGCTAGTGAGTTTCAGATTCTCCTATCTTCTCTTTCAAGAACAGCTGCACCCTTCCACTCTTGAGACCTCATGATTATTTTATTCCTGCTCATAAAATTAAACTCTTGAGAAAATCTATTCTTCTTTGTCTGATTGAACCTTCATTTGGCTCGGCCTTTACTTGCTGATGCCTGCTGCTTAGCTTCCCCCCAAACTTCATTAGAAGCTTCAGTTTAACATTAGGGAATTTCTCTTCAGGGGAAACAAAATCTTTATTCAATTTGCATATAACAATCTTTAAACAACTTGCCTTTGTATTTTCTATTTTGATTTACGCTTTTGATTATACCGAACAGCACTTTTATTGATTAATGACTAATTCAAATAATTTGAACGTGTACCTTTGCTAATCTAGTAATACACCTTCATGGTTTGCAAATCTACAACTATATGTGGTACTCGTGTGGCCAAATGGGCTTCTCTGTTATTGATGCATTATAGATTTGATGATATTAAGCCTCAGCTTCAAGACAAAAGTCCTTCCACTTAAGTGCAGCTTGCACTTGAATTTGCACCAAGGATCTGCATGATGCAAACCCCATCAAGGGCTACTTCAGTTGGCAGTAGAGGATAGTTCTTCCACTCCAGCCCAGACTGAATTGGAGGATATTATTGAAAGAATTCTAGAACTGGAATTTATAAATGGGTACAACAAAGAGGAACTTGTGTTCCTGTGCAGAGAAGCTGCTAGGTGAGCTTGTGAGGCTCATTAGTTTCTAGAAGGAAAAGCAGCAGAATTTGGGGATGACTTGTCCAATAGTCAGAATCCGAAGACGAAATTTAGGATGTTCATGAGTGAGAAACGTTTCCGGAATATGTAAACGTTAGGACTATAATTATTTCTGAGGGAAGTAATTGGGAACATTAAAAATGGAGTGATATTCAAAACATTAAGGGTTGGTGGACTCAAAAAGTAAAGAAGAAGTAAAAGAATGATGATACTAGAGGGCCAGAAGGTAAAAACAGCAAAAGTGACTCAGAGGTCAGGACTTTGAGAGAAGTACATGGAGGTGGATATGTACATGTACTCTGGAGTCATGGTGATCTAATCATGTTCGTAAATCAATTTCAGAATTGAGAAAAAATCCTCAACTCCGGTATACACAGGTTGACTGGTTTGTGAAAATATCAAAGGTGCTTTGGACTTTGAACACCTATTGTTTCTAATGATTTTTGGGCTGAGTGCAAAGTGTCAGTGCAGTGGCCTGCAGTGGAACTGCCAAGAGTGGCCCAAAAGAATGCTCCTTCAATGACTGTGATGGATAAATATAATCAGGTGTTTAATGTCTTAAAAACTAAAGTTCCCCAGAAAGAGATCGATTGGTTGAGACCATCAAGAACCATCCCAAGAGTCTAAGGAGTCTGTGCATGCTTATTATGAGAGCCTCATGAATGCTTTTCATCACCTTAGTGGCATTGAGAATGCAAAAAGAGGAAATCTTGGTAAATTTGTGTCTCACTTCATTCTTGGTTTCAGACCAGACATTAGCTTGCACATTCAACAGACTGTGATTTGTTGGCAACTGAAGCCTTTGAAATTGAGTGATACGCAAAGTAGTGGAGTGATGATTTGTAAGCGAGAGAAGTGAATCAAGGAGACATTCATGCTGGCACAAATTAAATTAGCACAGAAAGAATGTCAGAATGGCCTCTATTTGACCAATTCATATTATAGTCCTAGGGTTGGGGCTGGAATACTGGAGGTTTGATATCAAGGTGGTGGTCAGATGCAGAGGAATGAGAATGATGTCCCACATGGTAGAGAGCGAGGGATGCCGGTTGATCCAAATTCAGGAATGGACATAGCCATGTTGAAAATGTTTACTCTGTTTTCAGTATTGTAATATGGTGGGCCACTGGAAGCGGGACTATGGGTTGAATACAAATTGAATGTAAATTAATTGGCAACTGCAAAATATAAACGTGATGTCAGTTAAAATATGGAAATACAAAGATCTTTGAACCTTAACATGCCCCAAGCTCAGTTAATGCAGCACAGTGTGAATGCCCGATGATGTAACATAATATAAACCCAAATCCCAGAGCCCAACAAAACTCTTTCACAATTTCTGGCAGTCTCCATCAGTTCCCGGTCTTTGACAGTTTTGGTCACCCAGGTTCTGACCAATCACAATGATGGGAAGGCAGACTGCATGCTTGGCACAGTCTTTGAGGTAGACTAGAGTGGCCCATATGTAGATGGAGAGGTGAATGGCCACCCCATGTCATTTCTGATTGCCACCAGTACCACCCACTCTACTATAAGAACTGTGGAGGTCCCAAACCTACCCCTCTTGGGAAAACAAGTCAAAGTTCTAGGATTTCTTAACAATCAGATAGTGAATCTTTTATCAGCTAAAGTGTCCGTGAAGACAGGTCCCCACAAAGAGGACAATTAGTTTGTAATATGAGTCCAGTCAATCTGCTGGGCAGGGATCTCCTTTATAAATTAAATTGTGTAATCTATTGTACATTGGATGGTGTTGGGCTTCAGACCCACGATCCGGATGTAGACCTTAAACTGAGCATGCAAATGTCAGCCGTTGGATTATTCTGGGTTTTGACAAAACAAGACAAAGGTGTGTCTGAACTACTACTTTGTGACAACAACTGCGTGAGTGCCTTCCTCAAGCTGAGGGAAAGACTTGTGCCACATCTCTAGGAATGCCAAATTATAATAAGGGAGTCATTTTGTAATGCAGTGAAAGTGATGGATACTCTCTCTAGGTTCTCACACAGACCGATTGAAACTCTTAAACGCCCTATTGCATACTTCTCTGCCATTTGTATTGCCAGGTTGCCTAAACACTGTGGCCACAATGGTGGTGATCATTCAGCAGTGTGAAGGGATAGTCGTGAGCTATGCCTTTACAGTTATGATTCACAACTCTTTTGAGATCTTGGTCACCCGGACAAACAGTAGTTTGACCCATTATGAGCAGGTTATGCTTGCTGGGGAGACCATCACTCTGAGGAGGTGCTCCTGTCTCAGTCCTGCCACACTGTTACCTTTACCAGCGACTGATGCAAATTATGATGGGTTTGACTACAACTGTCTGGATGTTACTGAATTGTGTACCAAGCCAAGACCCAACATTCGAGACACCCCTCTGGAAGGACTTGATTATATGTTGTTTGCGGATGGTGTGGGAGAGTAGGATCTGCTTCTTATAGTTACCCCCACTTTTTGCTGATGTTTCACTGTTTTCGACTTAGTCTGGCTGGGATCCTGCTATTCAGGAACCCATTCTTGCTGCTTTCTCTTATAAACTGGTTGCATGTACTTAGGTGCACTCTAGATTGGATTCTGGGGTACCCTTATAAGTCCCTAGTATATGGTATAATATGTACCTAGGGCATAGGTACCCCAGAGGCCTCCCAGGGGCTGCAGCTTGTATTATGCCACTCCTGAGAGGCCACTCAATTCAATTCAATTCAATAACAACTTTATTCGGTAGTTTTGTAAAAACACCATAAAAGTTCAAAGAGAGAAAAAGACAATTACAATTTTAAAAAAAGTTAAAAAAAACAGTTAAATATGCATTTTGTTCAAGAGAAAACTTATTAAAAGTAGCAAGTGCTTGTCAGTTCCATTTGTGCAAGATTTTTTTTCGACTTTTACGATAGCGTACAATTTTCCTATTATCTCAGTTCCTTCATTGATGTGAAATAGCAGTGTTGTTCATACTTATACATTTGTGCGATGGCGTATGCAGAATTTCAGATAAAATATGATCGCCTTTGCATAGTTTTCATTTTCAAGGTACTGTAATGCTAGGTACGCTGGGCGACATTGTCGAAGACCCCAGAAATTCAAAATAGGCAATATCCAACGTTTACGGGGCTCAGTAAAGAATTTGCAGAATAACGTTGTGTGTATCGTTGATTGTGAGGACACCGAGTCACAGGGGCACATAGGAAGTGTAGATGTCCTAACATTTTGCTCTGGGAATGCAACTAGCAAATGGAACAGGTCAAGTCTAAATCGGGTAAGCAGCATTCTTTCAAAATGTGTTATTTTAAAATTCAGGTAAGGTTCAACAGTAAACACAGTCTGGACTAATATGGAGTGTTGAACAGATGGTTTATGGACCTCAGTTAATAAGCGTAGCTGACGTAGGTGAGTTAGACACTCCCTCTTTAGTTTTTTTTGGGGGATTTCCTTTATCAGCGATGGATAATCGAAGTACTTCCTGTATCCGAGATCTGTAAGTAGCGCTTTGACATATGACAGCCATTTGATTTTCTTAGAGTAGTCTAACGTTAAGATGTCTTGAATAATCGTCCTGGTCAGATGGCATTGCTCGGTAACCCATATTCTGCGCCACAGCATTATTGGTTGCAGTTTTATAATATCTGTAATGTAATCAATGCCCAGCTCGGTGTGGCAGGCATAGGTGGAACAAGTTTTAGGCACCGCTAACAAATATCTGAGGAAAGAGTTCTCTATTCTTTGAATTGAATCCACGTTTGTAAAGCCCCAAATCCCCGCCCCATATGTTGCTGTGCTTACACATTTTGAGTTATATATTTGGACTAGTTCTTTAATTGGTCGCTGCCCCAATCTCTGCGAGAAGGTTTTTAGCGAGGATGTCTCTCGAAGGAATACCAATTTTCTTGCGTTAATAGCTGGAGTCCATTTGAATTTTTCGTCAATGACGATCCCTAGGTAGGGGTACGTTTTGGTCCTATCCAGATGTTCACCCTGTGCCAGTAGCTTCCTATTTTTTGCATTTCTTTTCTCCCCTGCGTGCATTATGTAAGTTTTTTTTGCGTTTAGTTTCAGATTTAGACTTGCCATAAAGTCACAGTATCTATTCAAGGCCATCTGTAGTTCGTTGGGTGTTCTTGCTAAAATGACAGCATCGTCGGCATATAGGAGTGCTGGTATTTGCCGGCGAGCTGTTAACGGGAGGTCCTTGCTGCCTTGTAGCATGGCAGCCTCCAAGCCATTCGTATAGAGGGTGAATAGAAAGGGGGCCAGTACGCACCCCTGCCTGACCCCCTTTTCCACCCTAAAGGGATTAGTGAGCTCACCCTTTGTCCCGAATCTTACCCTACCTGTGGTGCCTGTGTACAATTCACGGAGAAAGTCCACAATTGGCGTAGGAGCTCCCATTTTCAAGATTGTACTCCACAGCGTTGAGTGTGTCACACAGTCAAATGCTGCGGAGAGATCGACGTATGCCATGTGGAATGAGGACCCTTTAGCTTCCAAATATTTGCCCGCCAGTAGGGACAGGTTTAGGGCCTGATCAACTGTTCCTAGTCCCTCCCGGAAACCGTATTGTAAGTCTGAAATGATTTTGTGGTCAGTAGCCCACTCCTGGAGGCGGTCAATGAGTATTCGTCCTGCCATCTTGCCTAATGAATCCAGGAGAGAGATCGGCCTATAGCATGTTGGACTGTTTCGATCTCATTTCTTAAAAATAGGTACCAACGTTGAAGTTTTCCAAGACTCCAAAATACCTACTTCAGTGGTGGCGTTCAAGACGTTAGTTAGTAAAGGGGTCCAAAGATCTGGGAGGTGTTTAAAAACGTCAACAGGAACACCATCCGGGCCTGGGGCTTTAGCTGATTTTGAGGATTTTAAAGCTTTTTGGACCTCTTCATGGGAAAAGTGAAGATTTAAAGGATAGGCAATATGTGACAGAAATTCAAGCTGGTCTGTATCTTCAGTCGGATCTTTCGCAAAGACTTTAGTAAAATGGCTCACCCATTCGTGTTGACTTATAGCTACATCAATTGATGGAGAATTGTTTTTCTCTGTTAGAAATGGGGAACGAACTACCTGCCAGAACAAGGCGCTATTATTTTGTTCCGAGCTTTGGATCAATTTTGACCATAGTTCAGCTTTTACTTCTTTTTTCCTGTTGTTTAAGGCGACTGTATACTCCTTTCTGAGTCTGATGATTTCATCTCTGTCCCTATGATCACTATTCAGAGCTTCCCTTAAGCGTGTAGATGCTTTGGTGCATGCTGAGTTGAACCAACCTTTCTTTGGGTGGGGCCTTTGTTTGTGCCTCCTGGTTAGTTCTTTTTGTATACTTGTTGTAATTGTCAGGAAGCTTGCTATGATTTCGCTTGGTTGTATGTTAAAATCCAAGCAATTTATAATATCCGTTTGGTTATTTACGACTATTTTTTTTGTTATTGCTTCTTTGTCAATATTACCCCACTTCAGTGTAAAACCATTCAAAGAACCTAATTCTAAATCGCTTTGATTTAGAGCGATCAGAATGTCATATGGTTTGTTCGTTATTGTTTCAGCAAGAACCATAGTGATGGGGAAATGGTCGCTTAGAGGATTGCTAGGGACCTTGAAGTCTTCTATGGTGAATCCTATAGGTGGTGAAATCAATATAAAATCACTCAAATTGACACCACAGGTCTGCTACTGCAACCTGTGTAAGGTGGTGCATGCACCCCTTACTTAGATATAGGTTCACTATATCTACCTTATCACTGCACATATAAACCTATCAGTCGCCCCTATGGCAGGTCTTATCAAGCCTGAAGGCAGGGTGCTGGGTTTTATGTGAGAGGGTGCCCATGCATGAGCAGGACCCCTCTGCAGCCTTCGGAAACTATTCTCCAGGTCGTTCTGTGATGCAGCCATACCATATACTCTTAAGTGCATTATAACCTTGCTGTAAATGCTAACTTTAAAACGGCTGCACAGGAAACTGTTGTGTTTGATGTCAAACACGTTGGAATCATACCTCCACACCAGTAACTGGTGAGGGAAGTATGATTTCACCCTCCTAGAGGGAGAAATGTGACTTTAGTATTTAAACTCGGGCGAAAGACGGTGCATTTACTATTTATACATCAACGGAGGCGTATGCCCTGGATGCCCGTCTTTTGAGTCCATGCAGGTATGATTGCCAGATTAGGTTCAAGATTTCCTGAGAGGGAGTGAGGTTAAACTCATGGACCGTCCTAATTTTCTGTTTCTTGTTGTTTGGATTCAGATTGCTGGTGGCTCTGCTTTTTAAACATGTCGGGATTACTAAGTAACCCGTGACGCCTGAGCGATTTGGACCGTGCGTCTATGACGGTTTTTACCATATTTTAAGGTAAAATCCGCTACATAATGTTTGAAACCTTGAGTTAGGTATTTTGAAACCATGCAGAAAGATTTTTATATTTTTTTTTTTAGTGAGGGATATATTCTTTGTGAGTGAGGGGTATGTGTATAGCACTATATGGCTAGCATGACGGCGCTGAGGGGTAATTCACCTTGAATAAAGCCTCAATAGATCCCTCCTGCCATGACGATTGTTTTAGTCGCGTTTACGAGTCAGAGTGTAATGTTCTTTATGTTCCAGACTGCTGCTGGTGCTGCTTGCTGCTAATATAACGTTCAATGAACTATTGCGTATTGGAAACAGAGCAGTGGGGCTAGAAATTACAACTAAGGTGTGTTTCGTATCAATCTATTGTTAATTTTAGTGCCACAAGTATACTGCCTCATACTAGAACAGCGTTTTTTGTATTTTTTCTTTCCCTACATGCAGAAACCTACAGTGTTCTTCTAAAGAAGGTTTTCTATATTGGAGGTCTTTTAAACCCCACACACGAAGGTAATTAGAGGTGTATCCCTATTGAGTTACAATATGAAGCGTGAGAGATTTTGGGTAATGACCTCCCTGACGCTATGATTCAGCAATGACCGTCCTAGTGCTGGGATTTAGCTATGGCATTATGTTTGGGATAATTTATTTTTTTACCTAGCCTAGCGGTCCTCATTTTATGTTAACATATGGAAGTTTTTTAACCCGATACTGGGTATATTTCTATTTTAATGTATTCCTGGAAAGAAATGATGGCTTTATAACTTCATCTCTTTAATGTACACCCCCCAAAAAAAATCTGCACTCTATGGCAGCAATTGTAGGTTTCTCAACCATACCTTATCCATCTGCATTAACTATTAAATAGATGAAATGCGAGTATGTGTGTTATGTTTACGGTTGGTTATTATTAATGAACAAAAGTTGGAGCATTGAGGATATGTAAAAGTATATTTTGTTTGTTTTTTAACATTGTTAAAGTTATGTAATACATATATTTTTATTGTTCTTTTATTACAGATATAATATGTTTATGTGGGAACAAAATATTTTTCTCCTGAATAAGGTGTTGGCTATTTATTAATTTGCCCACCGAAACGCTTCGATGCATGTATGAGTGGAAATTACACCAAGTCTGGGGAAGCAACAACTCTGACTGCAATTGGAACATGAATCAGAGCTGATTACTGGTTGACTATTGTATTTCCCTCGTGCTAATAGGAATTAGTTTTCCTTACTGTGTTTTCCATTCTTGTGTTTTAATTGTGTATGCCCAATGTATGTATATCTCCTTATTGATTAATACTGTACTGATGATAGGGTTGGACTATGTTTTTAATACTTATTTGAATAAATTGTATACTTTTGCATGAATTTATTTTTACATTTCCTCTTTGTTCATCTTTTTTGTTGTGAATTTAGTGCCGTTAATGTGAGTATGTGTGGCGTGTAATTTTACCCAAAGGGGACTCCTTGCTTGACACTAGAAATGTGACAACACCAGTACACCCGGTACCAGCTTTCTCGACCCTGGCATCAAAAGATGGATGCTGCCAGCCACAGACACGAGTCTGCCCTCCTGCTGCTGGACGAAACTCCGGCAGGGGAAGGCTGGACAATAGGTTTCCTGTCACAGGGAGGTGTACCCACCTCCCATACAGGCTTTAGTGTATTGGGGCTGGGTGGGGACACTCTAAGAGTGCTTTGATGTCTGCACTGGGGGCACATTTGGTATCTCTGTACATAGTCCAGCTTAAACCGGTTGCAGGGGCTGTCAGCCCCTGCTCTGGAGCCAAACTGGACAAAGGATATGGGTGCAGCCACCCCTCTGTCCTGACTCTCCCATCGGCGGGTCCCCAGAGTTTGTCCCATCCCTTCCTTGGGTATGAAGTAGGAACCCCTGGCTACAGGACTTTAGATTTACCTGGACGAAACTCTGCTACATAAACCAAGTACTTCGACGATCTACACTGCGCTAGATGACTGAAGAATCTCCTTTGGAGTAACGGAGTTACTCCCCTGCTAAGCAGGCACCAAAGACGCATCTGAACGATTTGCAACTTTGCAGCTCCTGAGGACTCCAAAGACTTTTGCAATACAGGAGGTAGGTTTCCATGTGTCCCCGAGGTCGACTAGTGTGCTCAGCAAACATGATACCTGCATCCCTCATGGCGACCGTTCAACCTGAACCCCTGGGCACCATGTCCATTTGCAGAAGCATCTGCTTCCTGGCGACCCCTGAAGCTGTGCTATGGGCTACTTGTAGTCCAGACCCCGAGCAGTGGTTCCACCAAAGATTACCGGCCTACACTCCACAGGTGTTCTATGGGTTGGTATTTTGTGATTCCTCTTGAGGTCCCTCGCGATCCCTGGTCCGTCCGTTGGCCTGTGGGTCCCTGTGAAGGCAACTTTAACTTTCTGTGGGCTTATCTGGTTTCTCCAGATGTGTCCTGACTCTCCATTGCTTGGGGAGTCCCCAGGACCTTGCTGGTCCTCACCGAAGCATCTTTTCTCTGACCGCATGGGCATCTTTTCTCTGACCGCGTGGGTTGAAGTTGGCAAGTTTTTTTGGTGTTCAATCTGGACACTGACCCCCAGCACTCAACATCCTTCGTGGGACAGCTCGCCTGCGGAATTTTGTTGTTGTCGACGTCTCCTGGTCCCTGTGGCTGCAGAGTCAAGCTTCACCTCTTCTCACCTGAAACACCCGACATCGGTGGGAATTCGTCTACCAAGCCCCTGGTCACTGGCAAGTGACCCAGACCTTGTCCCCTCTGCTTTCAGGTTCTTTTCAGCTTTGTTCCAGGCTTGGATCACACCGGACACATTTCCTCTTCGCGGCTGCAGCACTTTACATCATGACGCCATTGAAAACGACGAAGATTCCCAACACCATTTGACACCTATGCACCCGGCTTCCCTGGGTTAGGTAACACGAGTACTCCAGTGCTCTCATAGGTGTTGGCCTTAGAACCTTCTAAGTCTGAAAGGGTTTGCACAAAGTCCTCTCCTAAGTGTCTTTAAACTTTAAAATTCCAACCGCGACTTTCCCATAAGATTGTATGGAGCTCGCTGCTGTGTTCTCACACTGCACACATCCCCCGTGGGTCCCCTGTGTCACTACCTTGGGTGGGTCCTTGGGGTCCCAGCGAATCTACGTGCTCTAGGCACTGTGTTGAGTCAATTTGTGGTTCTTCTACCACTTTCTTAGTATATGGTTCGGTCTCCCCCTGAAGCCCGCTGTGTATTGTGCTATTTACTGTTGTTCTAGTACTGTAATATTGTGTGCTTTGTTCTCTAATCTCATAAAGAGGTTAGCACAGAGTGTTTAGTAATAAATACATATATTTTATATATATACCTTGTGTGGGCTCCTTTCATTTGGTCCTTCAGGAGGTTATAGACTGGTAAAACAAGCTGCTTTACATTCCTTCGAGAGTTAACCCGAAGGCTGCTCTCCATAGCTACCACTAGGATAGCTTTCAATAAAGGTTGTCTTTAACCTAATCATCAATAAGGGTTGTTTGGACTGGTACAATGTGCCCACTTTAATTAGTGGACAGCATATACCAGGCCAACTTCTCACAGATTGCTTTTGCTTAAGAGATGAACGGGGGATTTTGAAAGCAACCTAGGTGGTTTGCAGTTTAGAGGTGTAGTGGAAGCCTCCTGTTTGCGTAATGTAAACTCTGACAGGTAGGTGAACTGATTGCTCTTAATAGAGTTTGTTGTGTCTCTAGTAATTTAGGAGTCCCCATCTACACTGATAGTAACTGCAGGTTTGGCATGGTCCATGATTTCAGACAGTTGTCTAAGACGGGTTTCATGACTACCTCTAGCTCTTCCATTTGAAACAGGAATTATGTAATAGAACTGCTTCAGGCCTAATAGGTGCTCGCTGCAATAACGGTGGTAATATGTGCAATACACAAGTTTTATGTGATTATGTGACTGCTGGCAACCATTATGTGGATGATATAGCCAGATAATGCATTCTTAGGTCTTGCACATTCAATTGAGACTATTGAAATGATCCTCAAAATGATGTTGCCACAAGCCTCTTGTGGGCTGGTGATGATATATAGGCAGAGTTCTTGTTTACCAAATTAAGTCCCTGAAAGTGAACAGGAGGAAAGGATCAGAGCATGGTGTGTGAGGACTCAGGATGACATTCGACTCTTAACAGATAGGAGACCTATTTTGCCAGATGCTTTGTTGTCCCTTATGGTCAGACATTTAGAGAGAGCTGCAATGGTGCGCTTGCTTAAGATGCACTGGTTCAATCCCTGTTATTGCTGAGAATTTGTCATTTATGTGCCCACTGTCAGCAGTTAAATACGGCAGGAACGACCATAGTAACCTTGAATCATATAGGGAAATCAAGTGGCCCCTTTCAATCGCATGCAACTTGGTTTTGTTCAAATGCCCGTGTGCAGTGGCCTCTGCTACATTTTAGTAGAGATATGTATATTTTCACATTGGATAGAAGCGTACCTGACCAGGAGAAATGGAACAAATATCTTCTCCAGTCCTATTTAGGGAAACTGTAAGCTTTAAACAAGCCTTTGCTACAAAGTTCTAGGAGAAGCATGGATGGCTCTTGTAAAGAGGTGGGGACAAATGGTATAGCTACTTCAATTTGGGGTAAGGTGGGTTTGGGATGTCAAGATGCAGTGTCCAGTGGGGTATTAACAGCAAGCCTCAACCCTCTCCTTTTCCCTAGTTCACACCCTTAGGCATCCAGCTCCCTTGTGCATTTTCTCACACTTTCTCCTTCTGGGAGTTCAGCAGCCACCTGAGACACCCCGACCCATTGGGGTCATGGCACAGCCCCCGTGCAGGACCAGGCAGGCCAGCAGTGTGGGCTCTTCTCCGTCTGGACTGCCTTGCCACCCGCACATCGCTGGGTCCTCCAGGAATGTACATCCGTCCCATCTCCTGCTCCAGCCTTGGCATTCTCATCCTGTTCAGGGATTCCCTCTGAAGGCGAGGCATCTGGTAAGCAGGGGTTTCCTTACAGCAATGTCCTTTGTGCTCCTTGACTTCATTGGCTGGTCAGCATTTCCAGTGGGCAAGGCGTATCATCTTTCTTCTATGTTTATACCCCTTGCCTCCATCTTGCACCTTCTCTGTTGCAGTGTTTCCCTGTTTCTTAACCCCTCTCCCTGTTCCTCTTCCAGGGTGTGGCACGAGACCAACGAGGGCAGATAGACTACTCAGGACAAATAAATACTTCCTGTTCTGTTGCATTACACATACTTTGTGTAAAATTCTTCCCCTCCCATGATGATGTCGGGGTCGGATATCAAAGTAGGCATGTTCCTAATTGCATATATCAACTTCCCATTTTGGTCTTACACTGTCTTTATGTCATCAATATATGTAACCACTAACACAACAAAGCGTCACTTAGTATGTTCCGGTGTCAACCTGTAATTTCAAAATCTACTTTTTCATCAATCTGCAATAGTATATCTCACAATACACTGCTATCAACAGTCTACCACCTGGGGAACAAAACAACTCAATGTTCTTTCTTTATCAGCAGAAGCTTTAATCTTTGAAATGTAGCTGCTGTCAAACTGAATTTCAAATTCAATAATGTTCAAATGCTGTAAAAGAACTTTATTTATGGTGTAATTCTATATGATGGCAAGGTACGGATAAAATTAATTGTGTTACGGATGAACACAGTAACCCTTGAAGCCATATTCTCTCACATATTGTTATACTTGTAAATCAAGCTAATCAAATTAAGTTCAGTCAAATGAACAGAGTATTATTCTGCCATCAGCCTTTCAGATCTTGGCTAAAGGTAACGGCCAGGGCCTTTTTGGGCTAAATCACCCCAGCCACCTTCAATTTCTCTAGTTTACCCATGACGGCCTTGCGGATGGTGTAGGAAGCTGGCTCTGTTTATACTATACCAAAATAAGGTATAGTGTGCACAGAGTTCAGTGGATCCCCAAAAGCTTACAGAGGTAAAAAAAGATAATACCCTACTCTCTGTTTGTGGTAGTGTGGGCGAGCAGAAAGACTTTATTAGAGGGTAGTGTTAAGCATTTATAGTACACACTCAGGCAAGCAATTATGTCACATACTCAAAGACTGAACTCAGACCAATTGTTTGTATCAGAAATAGTTCTTTAGTTGCATTTTATTTTTAGAACCAAGCAGGACTTGGTACAGGTAAATAGAATTCTACTTTTCCAGGCAGACTGATCAACAAACACGCTGGATGATAATGATGTTTGTTACAGGTTTGTGCAAAAATGCAATAACAGTTGAAATTACTTTTGCATTACTTTTGATTCGTTTTTAGATAACTTTTTCTGCTCATAGCGATATGCCTATATATCACACTGGGACATTTCCGCAATAAAACACAGTTTCTTAGGTTTCCATACACCACACCCTCAACACAGAAGTTTTTCTGAGGAAATCAGTCAATGCAATCCTATGCAGAAAAACTTAGGTTATTGAATTGCAGGTAAGTAAACGGTCTTGAGGGTTGAGTTTCTGGGGTTTTCATTGGGAGTTGCCAGTATTGGATTTTGGCTGCAGGCTCGGTCCAGGAAGTCTTCCAGGAGGAACCAACAGCTGGGAAGGTAAGTTGGAGGGCTTGGGGGCGTAAGTGCACCTCAGGTCCTCTTCTCCAGGGCGCAGGATGGCCCGGAGGCAGGGGTGCCCATTTGAGTTCGGATTTCACCTTCCTGGGCCACTCACGGTTGGGTGGTCTCCAAGCAGAGGCTGCATGCAACGTCGGGGAGTCCAGGAGGGGTCAACCCACGGTGGACTTGAACTCTGGAGCACTGGGGGACCTCGCTAGGACTGGTGGGCCACTAGGACTCGGGCCGTAGGCGACGGGTGCAGTGGTGGTTCCAGTTGTCAGGTTTCTTTGTCTTCAGCAGGCTTGGAGTCTTGCTTTGGAGATTCTTTTGAAAAGAAATGCTGTTCACAGGAGATCCAGTCTTTGTTGAAGGCAGTTAGTTCTCCCAGTGGTTCTGGAGGTCACTGGCTGCAGGACAAGGTGACTTTTGTCACAAGATCTCGGGAAACTACAGACGAGCCGGTAGGGCTGGGGAAAAGTCAGTTCTTCTCTGCAGTCTCCTCTGCTGAGCGTCTTCTTTCGTCCTTCTTCGTAGGTGCAGAAATCTCCCTTCTTGGTTCAGGGCTGCCCCATAATACTGTATTTAGGGGGCGTTTTAGGGGTCTCGAGGTCAGCAGCCAATGGGCTACTGACCTTAAGGTGACTACACCCTTGGTGCGCTCACCCCTCATGGGGGAATGGGCATAATCCTTAACTCTGATTGGAGAGTGCCTGCCATCAGCAAGATGGCGGGCACTGAAGAGTGGGCTTCACCTTGCCTCTTCCACCCGAGGGGTGGGATTGGCAGAGGTGGGCACACCTTCTGGGCTGTTCTAATTTTCCCGCCTGTCTTCCCACCGAAATGGAGGGAATACAGGAAGGGGGCATGCTCCTGATAGCAGGAGAGGCTGGGGGTCGCGTTATAAAGGCTGCCAGGCCTTTGAAGCTCCCCTGCCACAGATGGCTCTCCCTGGCCAGGGGGTGGTGTCAACACCTCCACCCAGGAAAGGCTTTGTTTCTGGGCCCAGGGAGCGAAGGCTCCCACCCCAGGGGTCGAGAAACATGTCTTGTGGTGGCATGCTGGTGTTTCCTAGTCAGTGAACCCACCAGAGGCTGGTTGTTTTTCATGGGGCATCTCTAAGATGTCCTCTGAGTGTATGGTATAATAAATCTCACCCTGGCATCAGAGTGCGTTTATTATGCGGAGATGTTTGTTACCGAACTTCCCAGAATTCAGTAAAGCCATTATGGTGATGTGGAGTTTGTAATGACAAACTCCCAGACTATATAGTCTTTACTGCACTTACAATGTCTAAGAATGTTATTAAACAATGTAGGGGTACAGTGCTCATGCAACTGTACCCTCACCAGTGGTATAGTGCACCCAGCTAGAGGGGTGTCTTACCTATAACATAGGCAGTAGGTTGCAGGCATGGCACACAAGAATGTGTGCCATATCGACTTTTCTGTGTACCAAATCGTGCAATCTGCAATGGCAGTGTGCATGTGTTAAGGTCCAGGACCTCTAAGCAGGGGCGGCTCTTCCATTAAGGTGGAGGCGTGTCGTCCCACTGCTTTCTTGCAGTGCGAGAAGCAGAAGGCAGGGTAGGCCTGGTTGGGGTGGGAGGGCGGGTCGAAGAGAAGTGGTTTGCCCACTGTTGTGGGCCCTGACTGTTTGGTTGGCCCTCTGGGGCAGACCAAACCAGTCATGCGCACTCTACATTTTCTCTATGTAGGCTGCCTGCATGGCCTCCGTACTGACAGCACCAATCACAAGTATTAAAACCACATTTCAGCATCTTTTGTATTGACATATTAACTGGCTATCATCTATACTCTTTTAAACTTCACAGAATATAATGGTGTCAGATGAACAAGAGTACACTATTTTAATTTTTACTCCACCAATGGTCATAAAAAACACTATTCTCCATGCCTAGCAAATATCCTGTCTCATCAATACAATCAACTGTCCCTCATTTACTCTCCTTTATACACACACTACAAAAGAGGCACGCCATGCTGCACTTATTGCACTTTTACTCTTTGTAAATTAGCATTGTCAATGCCATTACTGTTGTTATCACGATACAAAACTACTTGATCGTTAATTATTTCAAAATGATGTGCCCTAAATTTGAAATGTGTAGCTCATTGCTTTAGGCACGAAACAAAATCATCAATACCCTTAGGTTTGTCAATGACAACATACTGATCCAAATCACTTAGTGCCTCAGTGTGCTCATGCCATTAGACAAAAATCGTTGATATTTTGCTTTAAATTCAGTTTACCCTTTAGGCCCAGTGAAGGCAGGAACTGTTCTCAATTTTGAAGAAGTACATCCCTGTTGACCCTCAAAAATTATGTGTTAGATTTGGGGGTCTCTGGTTGGCACAGGTATGCACTTGTGACAAGCAGGGTCCCTCTCCTCTAGTCAGGGTAAGGGACTCACTCCTCAGAATAACTCCTACTCACCCTCTAGGTAGCGTGGCGCGAGTAGACAAGGCTAATCTTCAGGGCCTTTAATTAGTTAAGCATTTATGATTACACACAGTAAAACAATGACCCACCACAAATGGACACCAGGCGTAAGAATGTATCAAAAATACGTAGGCTTTATGTAAAAATATATATAGATAAATGCAGGCTTAACACAAGACCAATATAACGTTTGAATGAGGCCACAGTACTTGGTAGTAAAAAGATTTCTTGAAAGATCGTTGAAAATGCTTAGGTGCGGGTCCTGTGCGCTTCGCGCTGGCTGGGCGACCCTTTTGTACAGTTCGTAACCTTAAAAACTGGTGATTTCTACGTTGCGGACCCTGCGGTCCGAGGCGCACAATAGACTCAGTACGAGTCGCACAGTACCTGGTTCGAATCGTAGCCGGTAATACACGAGATGCGTATGCTGGTGAAGGTGGGAGCGGGACGTACTCGCGGCTTCCTGAGTGGTGTCCGGCTCGCACAGGTTTCGGCATACGACGCGTAGGAGTGGGGCGTGGGGAGGCGAGGCGGACGTCCGGGCCCCCACGGGTTCACGGTGCGTTGCAGATATGTTCGGGTTGCGGCGTACGAGCCGTACTTCTTTAACACGGGCTATGCCTTTGGATCTGCTGCGGCGTAGGGTTTCCGGGCAGGCAGGGCCTCTAGTACGGATCGTAGTAGAGGCTCTTCAGGGTGTGGCACAGCCCTTTGGATGCAGGAGGGCAGAGCGGGGCGGCCGAGTACGTTTCAAATGTACGGGCCGTTTGGGGCTGTGGAGTGCGCTCCGAGCAAATTCCGGCGGGAGGGGTGAGGTGCGCACAGCGCGCTCCGTGGCAGGCGAGGTGACAGGGGAGCGGGCGGCCTGGCACAGCGTATAGAGAGCAGCTCGAACTCGAGCGGGGCTCTCAGCGGGCAGGGGCGGCCAGGCTCAGGGGTGTCACAACCTTAGGAGGGGGCGAGGGCACCAGAGATCACGGCTCCGGCGAGGGAGGAAAACACAACAGCCCAGCAGCAGACGGGCAGAGGCAGGGTGAGCCCAATGGTCCCGGGGCTCAGGTCAGGGGGCAAGCTCAATTCCAAGCCCTTGGAGATTGCTCTGAGCACAAGTTCTTTTAGAAAAAAAATAAAGCAAAGTATTTTGTGGATTCTCTTCTCTCCCTAAGAAGCAAGGCAACCACTGCAGGCCAGTCCCCCAGGATAGGGACAGTCTTCCTCCTTCAGCTTTTCCCGGTTCTTTCTCCACAGGCAGAGATTTCTTCTTCTTGGCTCACAAGCAGGATCTAATTTCTTAAGAGCAGGGCTCCTCTTTTTATACACAGTTTCTTTTGTTCTGGCAGGCCAGGGGCCTGAGCCTGGTTCAGCCCAGTTTTGGAGCACTTTGTTGTGGGGACTCTGGCTTCTTCTTTCAGTGAGCAGGGCAGAGACATCAGATGCTCCGCAGGAGGTGGAGCCAGCATTGTGGTGGCAGAGCACAGCCCTATTCAGAGTCAAGGGGCACTCCTCCCACCTATCCTGGGGGTAATCCCTCTATTCACCACCTGGCAGTCCAGACTGTCTCCTGGAATCCCCAGCCCTGTCACTCACAGAAACCAGACATCAGATACACATCTTAGCAGAGGCGGGCTGAACTGGTCAGGCAAGCAAATGCTAACTTTCTAAAAGTAGCATTTGCAAACCCAGGATATTAAAATAAACTTTACTAAAATAAGTATTTTATTATTCTGAGTTCAGGCCTACTAAACCTGACTTTCTACCATGTTCCCTGAGCCTGCTGGGATTATAGGGTGTAATAATTCCAGCAGCCCATTCTGCCCTATGAGAACAGGTAGCCTTACAATAGTGAAAAACAAAAATGGCTGTAATTCACTATTCGGACATGCCACACACATCAGGGCGTGTCCTACCTTATGCTTACAATGCACCCTGCCCTTGGGTCTACCATAGGGGTGACTAATATGAAGGTAAGGGAAGGTTTAGGGACTGGCAAGTAGGTGTACTTGCGCAGTCAGCGTGACAGTACCAGACTGCACGCAGGTTCTGCAATGGCAGACCTTAGACACATTTTACTAGGCCGCTTCTGTGGGTGGCACAACCAGTGCTGCAAGCCCACCAGCAGCATTTGTATTTACAACCCCTGGCACTCCTTCCTGGTGCACTTTACTGGGGACTGATAGTAAACCAAATAAGCCAATCATGGAAGTCAATTACATGTACACTTTTCTTAGGGAGCACTTGCACTGTGGCACTGATTGGCAGTGGCACAGTGCCCTGAGCAGCTAACACAAGCAAAACATCTGAGGCACATCAGCAAAAAGTGGAAGGGAGACTCACGCCAAGGTGCCAGGTCTAACACGTGTCCCCTCCAGCTGAAATGTGGGGGGAACTAGCCTACCCCAGGGAGTTCCTCATCACTAAGGTTGAAAAATCTGGACAGACCGTCAGCATTGGCGTGATCTGTGCCAGGGCGATGTTCCACCGTGAAGTCCATACCCTGTAGGGAAATGGACCACCTCAACAGCTTTGGGTTCTCACCCCTCATTTGCATCAACCATCTGAGGGGCCTGTGGTCTGTCTGAACCCGGAAGTGAGACCCAAACAAGTAGGGTCTTAGCTTCTTCAGCGCCCAAACCACAGCAAATGCTTCTCGCTCAATTGCACTCCACCTCTGTTCCCGTGGAAGTAACCTCCTACTGATGAAGGCTACAGGTTGGTCCCAGCCCTCCTCAGTCATTTGTGAGAGAACAGCCCGTACACCATGCTCTGAATCGTCTGTCTGCACTAGGAATTCTTTGGAGAATTCAGGAGCCAGGAGCACAGGCGCCGTACACATGGCAGTCTTCAGGGTGTCAAAAGCTTTCTGGCAGGTGTCAGTCCAGATCACTTTCTTGGACTTCTTCTTAGAAGTCAGCTCTGTCAAGGGTGCAACAATGCTGCCATACCCCTTGACAAACCTCCTGTAGTACCCTGTGAGTCCTAAAAAGGCCCTCACCTCTGTCTGGGTCTTTGGGGGTTCCCAAGCCAGGATGGTTTCAATCTTGGGTTGGAGAGGTGCCACCTGGCCGCTCCCCACTTGGTGTCCCAAGTACACCACGGAACCCTGCTCGATCTGACACTTGCTTGCCTTGATCGTGAGGCCTGCCTTGCGCAGTGCCATCAACACTTCCCAGAGGTGGCGCAGGTGTTCTTCCCATGTGCCACTGAACACTGCGATGTCATCCAGGTACGCGGCGCTGAACTCAGCCAGCTCAGCCAATACCTGGTTGACAAACCTCGGGAAGGTGGCAGGGGCATTCTTCATCCCAAATGGCATAAGCCGGAACTGGAAATGTCCATCTGGTGTGGAGAATGCTGACCTCTCTTTGGCCCCATCAGTCAAGGCGATCTGCCAGTACCCAGACGTCAAATCAAACATGCTGAGGTACCGGGCAGCCCCTAACGGATCTATGAGCTCATCAGCTCTGGGGATAGGGTGCGCGTCAGTCTTGGTGACTGAATTGAGTCCTCTGTAGTCCACACAGAACCGGAGTTCGGGTGTGGTGCCCGGCGCTGCAGCCTTTGGGACCAAGACCACTGGGCTGGCCCAAGGACTGTTGGAGGACTCAACCACCCCAAGAGCAAGCATCTTGGAGACCTCTTCCTTGATGCAGGCTCGGACCCTGTCAGTTACTCTGTAAGCTTTGTGCTTTACAGGCAAGCTGTCTCCTGTGTCCACATCATGGACGCAGCAATCTGTGATACCAGGAACCAGGGAGAACAGATCAGGAAACTGCCCCAGTAGTTGGCGGCAGTCATTTTGTTGCTCAGAGGTCAGGGTGGGTGAGAGGTTAATTCCATCCACTGACCCATCTCGCTCCGAGGCTACCAGGAGGTCAGGAAGAGGCTCAGACTCCTCCTCCGCCCCATCATCTGTTGCCAAGAGCATGCCCACTTCGTACCTCTCCAAGTGGGGCTTCAAGCGATTGACATGCAGGACCCTCAAGGGGTTCCTGGGAGACTGCAAGTCCACCAAATAGGTGACAGGACTCCTGCGCTCCACAATCTCAAAGGGTCCGGTCCACTTGTCTTGGAGTGCACAAGGCTCCACAGGTGCCAGGACCCACACCTTTTGTCCAGGTTGAAGCTCAACCAGAGTGGCATACTGGTTGTAACACCGCTTCATTTCTTCAAGGCTGGCTTCCAGATTTGCCTCAGCAAGTTGCCTGAAACGCCTAGTCTGATTCCTGAAGGCCTGCATGTAACTGTATACATTCTGTGGAGGTTTCCTGGGCAATTGCACCCAGCCTTCCTAGAGCAGACTTAGAGGTCCTCTGACTGGGTGGCCATATAGGAGCTCAAAGAGACTGAACCCTAGAGACTTCTGTGGCACCTCACGGTATACAAAGAGAAGGCATGGTAAGAGGACGTCCCACTTACGCCTCATGGGTTCTTCAAGACCCATAATCATGCCTTTTAGGGTTCAGTTGAATCTCTCAACCAACCCATTTCCTTGGGGGTGGTAAGGGGTGGTGAACTTATAGGTTACCCCACACTCTTGCCAAATGGATTTCATATATTTGGATATAAAATTGGTGACCCTGTCAGACACCACCTCTAGAGGGAATCCCACTCGGGAGCAAATTCCCATCAGTGCTCATCCCACCACGGGGGCCGTCACTGTTCTCAGAGGGATGGCTTCAGGGTATCGGGTGGAATGGTCCACCAAGACCAGGATGAACCTGTTGCCCATGGCTGTCTTGGGGTCCAGGGGCCCCACAATGTCAATGCCCACTCGCTGGAAGGGGGTACTGACCACGGCGAAGGGTTGGAGAGGAGCCTTTTGCTTCCTCCCACTCTTACCACTTGTCTGGCAAGTTGGGCAGGTCCCACAGTGAGCATCTGAGCTCCTACACATTTGGGGCCAATAATAGTGGGTGACAAGCCTGTCAAAGGTCTTGTCCTGCCCCAAATGTCCTGCTAAGGGCACATCGTGAGCCAGCCCCAGTAGGAAGGCTCTGAACTTCTGGGGTACCACCAGCGCACGGGCTGACCCAGGTTCAGCGACCTTAGGCTCTGAATACAGGAGGTCATTCTCCCAGTAGATTAAATGCGTACCGGACTGGTCACCATTGGCCTGGTCTGCAGCCTGTTACCGCACACCCACGAGAGAGGGGCATTCTCTCTGCTTTCGGCAGAATTCCTCCCTGGAGGGGCCTCCTTCTTGCTGCCAATGGGTCAGCTCAGGCAGGTCCCCCAGTTCGGCTATCTGTTCCCCGGTAGGCTCCAGGGCAACCCCCTCAAGGTCTGCTTCCTCCTGGGCCGTGGGAACTTCAGGGGCCGGTTTCCCGCGCTCCCTGCGCCCTCTCTCTGAGGCCGGTTCCTGTGCCTCTCCCTCAGGCTCCAGGACCTCTTGAACACCCCTACTGGCTGCCATTGACCTGGTGGTCAGGCACGCTCAGTCGGGTAAACCCACCATCCGCAGGTGAGTTGTTTTTTCCACCTTTTCCCAAGGGGAGCTCTCCAAATCATTCCCTAGAAGACAGTCTACAGGCATGGCAGTCCTCACAGCAACCTGCAGAGTACCAGAGACCCCCCTCCACTTAAAGGGAACTTGAGCCATTGGACAACGGCTCTCTGTGTTGTCAGCATTGACAACACGGCAATAGGCATGGGGTACACACTGCCCTTGAGACACCAGGTGCTGCCGGACTGCAGTCACACTGGCTCCTGTGTCTCTAAGAGCCTCAACCTCCTTTCCATTGATGGTCACTACTTTCCCACATTTCTTAGTATTGGAGGGTAAGTAGTTCTCAGGGACCATCTCACTGTCTCCTAAGGAGACTAGAGACATCTGAACAGGATCCCCCCGTCCTGGGCTTCTTCCTCCTCCCCAAAGGCTACACTCTCCATCTGCCGGGGCGGAGCACCAGCGGGTGCTGGTTTTCCGAACAGGCAACACTTGAGATCACTGGCAACATGACCCAGTTCACCACATTTGTAACATTTTAGGGGCCCTATTTGAACAGGGATACCTGTCGGGCCCGATCGCTTCTGGGGTGGGGGAGGCTGAGAACCTTTCCCTTGGTTCCCTTGGGATTACTTTGGGGCCCTCTTTGGAACTCCTTCTGTTTACTCCTGCCCCCCCCACTCCTCTGCTGGGGACCCTGCCCACCCTTGGCTGAGTCTCCCACATGACCCTTGTGGACCCTGGTGCTGACCCAGCGGTCCACCTCCTCAGCAAGCTTCCTAGGGTTAGTCAGCTTGCTATCAATCAGGTGCTGGCGTAGCTCAGGAAAATAATTACTGGACAAGTGATCCCATGCAATTAAATCAAAGAGACCTTGATAATCATCAACCTTGCTACCCTTCACCCAACCATCCAATGCTCTGCAGAAAAAGGTTACATATTCAACATAGGTACCCCCAGGAATCTTTGTACACCCCCTGAACCTCTGTCTATATAATTCAGGAGTCAACCCATACCTGGTCATCAATGCTTCCTTCATGTGGGATTAAGAATTGTAAACTTCAGAGGGCAAATCTAGGAGTGTGTCCTGCCCCTCACTAAGGAACCGCCCCCACAACCCGGCTCCCCAATCTCTCTCAGGGACCCGGTGGGAGGACATGGCTACCTCATAGGCTCTGGACCACTGCCCTACGTCATCATTCTTCACATATTCCCTCACCACATCCTTTGGCATGTACACCATTGACTCTACCTGCACTGGCGTGGCGCTGCCACCCGAGGGGGTATTCTCCAAACTTTTGGCTCTCAGCTCCAACTCCTTCAATGTTATCTCATGTTCCAATTGGATCCTTTTCTCTTCCATTGCCTTCTATCCATTAAGTTTTGCCATCTCCACTTCATGTGCCCTGGTTGCTGCCCTGTCTGCCAACTCCTCTGGTGACAGGACTCTGCTAACATCAACAACACCTACTTGTGGTTCTACTTCCACCGCATTCTCTGGTGCCCTTGATTCCTTCCAGGCCCTCAGCGCCTTTAGAAGTTGAGGCTTCTTTTTACATCCAGCTTGGGAAATTCTGAACTTCCTGCAGAAGCCTCTCGACTGCTCCACTGGGTAGCCATTAAGTCCTTCCCAATCTATGTCATCAATTCCAGAAAATATAGAGGCTGCCCTTTCCACAGGGAGTGAACCAGGCATGATTTCTTAAAAATAAAGTGGAGCTTTCTCAAAAAGAAAAATATTAAAATCAATAAATCTGTGGCTGCGTTATAGGTCTGCACTCACTACGTGGTGATCAATATTTACTGTATATGTATCATAAATGCAAATTCGTAATCCTTTCGCTGCCACCAATGTTAGATTTGGGGGTCCCTGGTTGACATAGGTATGCACTTGTGACAAGCAGGGACTCTCTCCTCTAGTCAGGGTAAGGGACTCACTCCTCAGAATAACCCCTACTCACCCTCTAGGTAGCGTGGCACGAGTAGACAAGGCTAATCTTCAGGGCCCTTAATTAGTTAAGCATTTATGATCACACACAGTAAAACAATGACCCACCACAAATGGACACCAGGCGTAAGTATGTATCAAAAATACGTAGGCTTTATGTAAAAATATATATAAATAAATGCAGGCTTAACACAAGACCAATATTACGTTTGAATGAGGCCACAGTACTTGGTAGTAAAAAGTGTTCTTGAAAGATCGTTAAAAATGCTTAGGTGCGGGTCCTGTGTGCTTCGCACTGGCTGGGCGACCCTTTTGTACAGTTCGTACCCTTAAAAACAGGTGATTTCAACGTTGCGGACCCTGCGGTCCGAGGGCACAATAGACTCAGTACGAGTCGCACAGTACCTGGTTCGAATCGTAGCCGGTAATACGCGAGATGCGTATGCTGGTGAAGGTGGGTGCGGGACGTACTCGCAGCTTCCTGAGTGGTGTCCGGCTCGCACAGGCTTCGGTGTACGAAGTGTAGGAGCGGGGCGCGGGGAGGCGAGGCGGTTGTCCGGGGCCCCCACGGGTTCACGGTGCGTTGCAGATATCTACGGGTTGCGGCGTACGAGCCGTACTTCTTTGTGCCTTTGGATCTGCTGCGGCGTAGGGTTTCCGGGGAGGCAGGCGCAGCACGGGACCTTTAGTATGGATTGTACTAGTGGCTCTTCAGGGTGCGGCACAGCCCTTTGGATGCAGGAGGGCAGAGCGGGGCGGCCGAGTACGTTTCAAATGTACGGGCCGTCCGGGGCTGTGGAGTGCGCGCCGAGCAAATTCCGGCGGGAGGGGTGAGGTGCGCACAGCGCGCTCCGTGGCAGGCGAGGTGACAGGGGAGCGGGCGGCCCGGCACAGCGTAGAGAGAGCGGCTCGAACTCGAGAGGGCTCTCAGCGGGCAGGATCGGCCAGGCTCCAGGATGTCACGACCTTAGGAGGGGGCGAGGGCACCAGAGATCACGGCTCCTTTGAGGGAGGAAAACACAACGGACCAGCAGCAGACGGGCAGAGGCAGGGTGAGCCCAATGGTCCCGGGGCTCAGGTCAGGGGGCAAGCTCAATTCCAAGCCCTTGGAGATTGCTCTGAGCACAAGTTCTTTTAGAAGAAAAATAAAGCAAAGTCTTTTGTGGATTCTCTTCTCTCCCTTGGAAGCAAGGCAACCACTGCAGGCCAGTCCCCCAAGATAGGGACAGTCTTCCTCCTTCAGCTTTTCCCGGTTCTTCCTCCGGAGGCAGAGATTTCTTCTTCTTGGTTCACAAGCAGGATCTAATTTCTTAGGAGCAGGGCTCCTCTTTTTATACACAGTTTCTTTTGTTCTGGCAGGCCAGGGGGCCTGAGCCTGGTTCAGCCCAGTTTTGGAGCACTTTTTTGTGGGGACTTTGGCTTCTTCTTTCAGTGAGCAGGGCAGAGACATCAGACGCTCCGCAGGAGGTGGAGCCAGCATTGTGGTGGCAGAGCACAGCCCTATTCAGAGTCAAGGGGCACTCCTCCCACCTACCCTGGGGGTAATCCCTCTATTCACCACCTGGCAGCCCAGACTGTCTCCTGGAATCCCCCAGCCCTGTCACTCACAGAAACCAGACAGTAGATACACATCCTAGCAGAGGCAGGCTGAAATGGTCAGGCAAGCAAATGCTAACTTTCTAAAAGTAGCATTTGCAAACACAGGATATTAAAATAAACTTTACTAAAATAAGTATTTTATTATTCTGAGTTCAGGCATACTAAACTTGACTTTCTACCATGTTCCCTGAGCCTGCTGGGATTATAGGGTGTAATAATTCCAGCAGCCCATTCTTCCCTATGAGAACAGGTAGCCTTACAATAGTGAAAAACGAAAATGGCTGTATTTCACTATTAGGACATGCTGTGGAATTTTAGTTTGTGTATTGAACATCATCTACGCCATCTTGCAGACTCACGTATGAGCATACACGACAGCCATTTTAGGTACCATGGTCTCCCTGTTCACGATCGCCCGTCAGCACACTTCCCTGAACCTTGCAAGCCTTCCCCGCGCACCCTGGCTGCCCCCGCACTCACATGCACAAGTCATGAACCCTCCCCTCCCATGACTCTGTCTCAGGGAATCACACCCCGCGCCTGACCAACACCTCCTTTCCGTCCATGGATACCCCTCCTTTGATGACCCCTTCCTCTGAGCCCGACTGCCTGTACGAACCGCTGGTCATCCCTTAGCCCGAGGATACAGTTTATTGCCCACTACTGTATGCACTCGCCTTTCCTGAAAGGAGCCACTATTGATCACGACCTCCCCACCCCCTGAGATTCGATCAGGCGCACACATTCCAAAGGAATCGGCAGAACACTCAGCTGCGTGATAGCCCCCTCCCAATCATATGAGGGGAAAGGGCCTCTACTGTTGTCATGTGTTTGGATGGGCCGGAACTGGGGGGTGCCGGGGATGTCGTTCTCATACTTCACAATGCCCTTGTTGTAATAAAGAGCGTTCACATGTCTTAAACCAGGGTATAAAAGACCAGGTCTCAGAGAGGTTGAGAGAGCACCTCGAGACGATACCTTGTTGTCTGATCTGATGTGTTCTACTCCGTCGGAATAAACTTGTTTCCTGTCTTCCTGTCTCCAGCGCCTGCCTCTTTATTGGATAACTTCGTATGGTATTAGAGGCGTTTAACGCCGGGCAAATTTAACTTAGGAAACATCGACTAAATCGCCTGACCATTTTGAATTGATCTTTATCAATTGGCGTCCCAAACGCGGGGCCCATCAGCGACACGTGGATCCAGTGGGAGAGGTCCCGACGACAGAGTGAACGACTGCAACGATCGGGAGAGCTCCTGTCCGATAGACCCTCGTCTGACAGCCGATCATCTGAACTTCACTGATTCCGAGCAGACCTCTCCCGAGTGATCTACGGTCCTGACTGGGAACCACCAGGAGTGCCGCGATAGCAACAGAGAGTAGAGGACGATCGGGCGCTGGAAGCGGAAGACGAGAAACTGTCCATGCGGTCCGGGTAAGGTCGTGACACACGACAAATTGCGAAATTGATTGATTGATTGTTTGAAAATACTAGTATTACTTATTGACTGTTTCTGAGAGATTCTCTATTTGCAAACAAGCACAGAGTCGCCATACTCTGTTTAGTCTTTGCAGATAGTGAAGGATAGGTAACGCGGACTTTTGTCCCCCATTGTAATCTGCCGTGCCTATTTTTCTCCCCATTGATTGATTGTTTGAATCGAACATTGAATTGTTCGAAGTTGGTTCTCTTAAGGATCTTCTCTGCCTGCAAACGGGGAAGAATAGGAATATTCTCTCTCCCTTTGCCGATAGTGAAGGGTAGGTAACGCAAGCCTTTAACCCGTCGTGCCTATTTCATTCCTCATTGATTGATTGTTTGTCCAAACATTGACTGTTTGGAAATGGTTCTTTCTGGAGGTATTCTCTATTTGCAAATAGCGTAGAATAGAATATTCTGTCCAGTCTTTGCAAATAGTGAAAAGATAGATAGTGCAGGCTTTTGCCCCCCATTGTAATCCGTCATGCCTATCTTCTCCCCATTGGTTAATAGTTGGGTCAACCCGGACCGCTTATTAGAGATGAACCATCCAGCTCCACTGGAAGGCACCCCTAATAAGGACATGTTTACTAAGCAAGGACTAGTCGCTATAGCTTATAGTAAGTTATGGCATAAATATACAAAAAAGGATCCTGAAAGTCAGTGGCCACTGATAGGTTCTTTTGATGAAAATAAAATAAAAACACTAGAAGCAGCTGTAAAAATAAATAAGGCAACGCCCACTATGCTCGATAGTATTGGCATGTGGCGCAAAGAAGCAGAACAGCGAAGAAAAAGAGAGGAAGCAAAAATAGTGAAAGAGTTACGAAAAGCAGCCCATCTAGCCGCAAAAGAACTAGATGAAGAAATAAGAAGAAAAAAAGAAGTTAAACAAACGCAAGAATCAGGACTGGCAGGCCAATGCCCTGTCAGGACCCCCTCTACGCTCTACCCGGAGATGCCCTCCAAACAGCGGGCAAATGACGAGTTACTGCTCGGTCCTCCAATTATCTACATGCCTCTTCCTTATGCTCCCTGCTAGCCTCTAGCACAACACTCACCAGTTCAGAATGTAGGCGAGGGTGACCCTAGCGCTAGTGCCCAGGCTCTTACGGCCTTCGCACCAGCCGCATTGGTAACAACAGCAGATGAACATGAGACTAGCAGGCACCTAACAGCCAGGCCAAATAGGCTGAGCAAAGATGAGCGGGATGGAATCGACCAGATAGCAAAGACCCTGGTAGAACGGAAGGAGAGCGAAGAATATACGATGAAAATGCATAATTCGCATGCCGGTAGTCACAGACGGCATTTCATTTTACGGTTCAGCTACCACACCCTGAACGCATATGAGGATAGGTACCAGAATAAGGGTCCTGCAAAACTGACGACTCTATATAGAAGGGTCGATGTTGGAGATGGGACTGAGAGCGATGTGACGGACCTCTTCATGCAAACGCTTGAGGTTTTCCGCCACCTCGCGGAACAGAAACCAGAGGTCAAGATCAAAGTCCCTGAGACGATTGAACCCCCATTAGAAGCAACCAACACTATGATGCCTATCAGAGAAGCCGCCCCCTATTGGGTTCCCCCAAGAGGTCAGGGAACAAACGATGATATCAACCACGCAGATGCAAAAGGGAGGGTTGTGTACAACTGGGTTTACCAACCATGGGACCGGCAAGATATTTTAACTTTTAGGCAAACCCTGCCCGATTTAAGAAAGAACCCTACAGCATTTTATACCGAACTAGGCACAGCCTTGGGCTCAACCATAATGACTCTATCGGACATTGATTTGTTTTTCGGGTTGTGTCTGCCGGCTGATGTGTGGAAGCAACTCCGGAAAGCCGACCACACAGATCTGTTCGGACACACCTGGAAACAACTCACTGAACTAGATAGGCAGCGAGAGCCCGGAAAGAAACCTGTAAAAGACATACTGGAACTCCCCGACAAAATAGTGCAGAAGCTAAAGACGTTGATCCCAGAAAAGAAGGTAGACTGGTCGGTAGTCACGGCTTGCCGCCAGAAACCTCAGGAGGACGTATCAAAATACTTCTCCCGATTTGAGACGGTTTTCTCCGACTACAGTGGCCAAGACAGGACCACCGCAACCGGACAACACCTATTCGTGCAAAACTACGTAAAAGGGCTATCGCAAGAGGTCTCCCAAAAGTTACAGACGAGCGAGAGTAGTTGGGGAGCCTCCAAACCTGCAGCTATCCTCCAGATGGCTCAGTATTACGAACACCAAAAGAACGAGAATGAGAGGGCGACTGAGAGAAAGAAAAAGGACTTAAAGGAACGAGTGATGATTGCTCAATTGCAGGGAGTGACTACAGGAAGGGAACGGTATAGGGGAAACTACCAGTCGAATGCCCCTAGGAATTCGCCCCCTAGAGACCGCAACCCCACACATGGCGCTCCACGAACCGACCTCGATGAGAACCAGTGTGCATTTTGCAAAGAATTTGGACATTGGAAGTCTCAATGCCTGGCCCTTCGGGAAATAATTAAAAATAAAGAGACAAGGGACATGACAAATGGCTCCAAAACGGGAGGGCAGGGACGAGGGCAGACCCGCGACACCACCAATGACCGACCTGGCAGACCAAACACATTTGACCGCCCCCGACAGAATCAGTGCCAACAGTCCGACTGCAACAATGCTCACGACTCTGCATAGGACTGCCAGGGGCAAGGGAGGGATCCAGTCGAGCTCTGTGTTGACCAGCAAGGTCCTTACGTCACTGCTAAGGTCCTGGGTACAAAGTCTCCATTTTTGGTAGACACTGGAGCGACACGTAGTGTATTATCAAAACGACTGATTCGATAGGTTTCGATGGAACGCCCTCCACTAATCCCCTGTCTGTACCTATCTCCTTTGACCTAGGAAACAATCCCACTGACACCACGTTTCTGCTCTCCTCCAACTCCCCTGACGCCATTATGGGTATTGATTTACTGAAACATTTCCGAGCTACTATTAGGTGTTCCCCGGATGGAGTCCGAGTCATCCTGTACGACAACCCGAGCATGTCCAGACCCTACCCCGCACGACATATGTACACCATAACAGATGCTGACCTATCCTTGCTCGATACCCTACCCCTGTACCTATGGGCCAGAAACGACTCGGATGTAGGACGAATGATGATCGATCCTGTACACATAACTGTTCGACCAGATGCAATACTCCCGAAACTCCCACAGTACCGGATATCGCCCGAAGGCGAGAAGGCATTGGTAGCGATTATTCAGTCCTTGGTAGACGCAGGAGTGGTAGAGGAAGTGGTTAGTAATGTCTGCAATAGCCCTATCCTACCCATTGTTAAGAAGCAAGGTGAGGGAGATGAGAAAGCGTACCGCTTCATTATCGACCTGCGAGAAGTCAACAAAGTGGTGGTGCCCCAGTACCCCGTAGTCTCAGACATCGCCACCATTCTGACTCTCATCCCGTCCACTGCCACCACCTTCACCGTTATTGATCTCAAAAATGCATTTTTCTCTATCCCCATCCATCCAGACAGCCGTTATCTCTTCGGCTTCACTTTAAAAAACCGTTCGTACCGATTTTGTAGAGCTCCCCAGGGCTACACTGAAAGTCCCAGCATCTACAGCCAGGCCCTCAAAAGACAGCTGGACGCCGTCCAGCTACCAGATGGAGTGGTGTTGATCCAATATGTCGATGATATCCTTTTGGCGGCCGACACCACTCCACTTGCAATCACAGCCACTATCCAACTCTTGCACTTTCTTGCGGAGAATGGCCACAAAGTCTCCAAAAAGAAACTGCAGTTCTGCCAGCCCCAAGTAACATACCTAGGCCATCTCCTGTCCAAAGAAGGGAGGAAACTTACGCCTGACCGAATCCAAACCATCCTAGACACCCCCATTCCAAAAACACAGAAGCAAGTCCGTTCATTAGTGGGCCTTACTTCTTTCTGCCGACAATGGTTACCAAATTTCAGTCTCATTATAAAACCCCTACTTTCCCTGTTGGCCAAAGATGTTCCGTTCCCACTCCCTTGGACTCCCGAATGCCAAGCATCCTTTAAGGAATTGCGGGATGCCCTTTGCTCGGCACCCGTTCTAGGAACACCAGATTACTCCAAGCCCTTCTCCCTCTTCACGCACGAAAGGGAGGGATGCGCATTGTCTGTTCTAACTCAACCCATCGGCGCCAAACAACGCCCTTGTGCCTACTTCTCTGCCACTCTTGATCCAGTCGCCAGAGCTTTACCTGCCTGCCTTCGAGCAGTAGCCGCTGCTGCTGTCTCTATCCGCCAGAGTGAGGGAATTGTGCTTTCGAACTCTCTCACGGTATTAGTGCCCCATGCAGTTGACACCCTTTTGAACCAGACCAAGACTCAACACCTGACTAGTGCACGACTGACAGGGTACAAATTGACTCTACTTGCACCCCACATCACCCTGAAGAGATGCACGACATTGAATCCTGCTACACTGTTACCCTTGCCGGAAAATGACCCCGATATGCCCCCTATACACGACTGTGTGACCCTCACGTACGAACAGACTAGGAGTAGAATTGACCTCCGAGACATTGCTTTTACAGATCCTGATGGAGAACTATGGGTAGATGGCTCTTGTATCAAACTCCCAGACGGCACCACTTCTGCTGCCTATGCGGTGACGACAGCTCGAACAGTAGTTAAAACATCTCGCATCACACAACGATCCGCACAGGCAGCAGAGCTAATTGCCCTCACACGAGCATGTATCATAGCAGCAGGAACCACGGCAAACATTTACACGGACAGCCAGTACGCCTTCGGGGTGGTTCATCATTTTGGGCTCCTGTGGAGGGAAAGGGGATTCCTGACGTCCCACGGTACGCCCATCCTTCATGGAGATTTAGTCTCCGCCCTGATTGAAGCAGTTCTTCTCCCCAAACAATTAGCAGTGATCAAATGCCAGGCACACAAGAAGGTGACAGATTTATTTGGACAGGGAAACGCACTAGCCGACATCACTTCCCGAACCACAGCTGACAATAGGGCAACGGCACGCATGTATGTGACCAGGTCACAAGCAGAAAATGGACTGACGCTAGGGAAACAATTAGGGACATCCAGTCGGCTAGCACACCTCTCGAACTGACTGAATGGGCACGGGTGGGTCTAAGGGACGATGAAGGCTGCTGGCGGACAAAAGACACGAACAAATGGTTGCTGCCCGACTCATACTTGATCCCCATATTGACAATGGCACACTCCCCTGCACACATAGGCTCTGCCCCCATGATTGAACTCATTTCCAAAGTCTGGCACAACAACAAGATCCCCGACTCGGCCAAACGCCTAGTCCAGCAGTGCCTTATCTGCCTACAACACAACCCCGGGAAAGGAACTGTGGTACCCCGGGGAGGGTTTGGGATCCCCGACCACCCCTTTGAGGTCCTCCAGATGGATTACATCCAATTAGAGAGGTGCCAAGGCTTGAAGTACGTATTAGTCATTGTATGTGCCTTCAGCAAATGGGTGGAAGCCTATCCGACCCGAGATAACACTGCCATGACTACTGCCAAAGTACTACTGAAAGAGTTTTTTCCCCGCTACGGCCTTTGTCGAATTTTATGGAGCGACAATGGCCCCCACTTCATAGCTGAAGTTATCCAACTAATCCTGAAGGGGTTGGGGGTAAAACAGAGGTTCCACGCAGTCTTCCACCCCCAATCCGCTGGCCTGGTTGAACGACACAACGCTACACTGAAACTGAAACTGTCAAAAATAGTGGCCACCACAGGACTTAAGTGGCCAGATGCCCTTCCACTGGCATTACTATCGATGCGCTCCACTCCCACTAAGCACCACTTGACCCCCTACGAAGTTGTGTTCGGGCGGCCTATGAACCTCTGGACTGCCCCCAAACCGACCTCCATTCACGACATCCCCGACGTCCTGCTGTCAGATTATTTATTCAAGTTAACTAAAACGTTGTCTGTCATTCATCAACAGGTGCAGCAGGCCATCCCCGATGCTTCCAGGGGTCCCGGTCACGATATCCAACCGGGAGACTACATCCTAGTCCGGAACTTTCAACGAGCGAAGAGTCTGGAACCCCGGTGGACGGGCCCCTGGCAAGTACTGATCACCACTCGGACGGCTCTTCGAGTGGAGGGGAAGAAGAACTGGCTGCACGCACACCACTGCAAGAAGGTTTCCTCGACCCTGGCCACGACAGGCAACGTCAGCACCCAAGAAGAGCTCCTGAACAAAGACCGACCATCACTGAACTGCTATCCTGATACCGAGGCACTTGAACTTGCAAAACACTCTGATCCCACTGTGCCTTCCCGAGAAGGGTATTTCCTGCGTCGAAAGGAGGGAGCTTCGGCTAAGTAGGCCACTGACTAAGTTAAAAATCTCAGAACGGTGACCCAAAGCAACCAAGGGTTACCCGGAGAGAAGCTAAACAAAGTCTGTGGTTCTGCCCACTACCGAGCACCTTGAAGATGAAGATGATGGAAGCGCCAGATAAGAAGATGATGGAAGCGCCAGATAAGAAGACGTCGGAAGCAACAGGAAATACCCACTACAGGAACCCAAAGACTGATAATTTGCACAAATCAAAGACAATCGCTTTCTTCATTGTCTTCCTCTTTTGCCTCCTCCTCATGACTTCCTTCTGGATCTTGGAGGAAAGCACACCCGCTCACCAGATGTTGCCAACCACTGTCCAGCCAACCACCATGAAAGAGCACCAACTGATCACCCTTTCACCTCAGCTCCGAGAAAGGCGTAAGGAGTTCTGGAACAATTCCTTCGTACAACTGTTGCACCAGCACAACCTTGCTGCAAATGCCACGAACTGCTGGATCTGTGGGTTGCTCCCACATGCTACCGGACACTCCATCCCCTTCATCCCTTCTCCTTTCTCAGTTCACGGCTCCTGCCTCGCCTGGTTGATCCTCATGCAGGAAAGCCACAAGGACAACGCCGCTTCTGGTCAAACGGTGTCACACTTCTACTATGGGTTCTGGCTGAACAAAACAGGAAAGACGTCTGCTCCCTTTTGTCCTGCAATTTCAGGTTCAACCTTCCTTACGAACATCCCTGCCAAAGAAAGGGTCGAAATGCAAGTGCTCCACAATCCAGCCAGATCCACCTTCTCCCACCTGCGGAAACAAACGGCTGCCACCCTGACCGTGGCCCTGTCTGTCATCAATGTCACAGGACTCGTATGCCTCGAAGGACAAGGAACGCAGCTGGTGGGTCACAGTTCTTGTCGCATCACCAAAACATTGGTCTCAGCTGACCCCCCCTCCTTTGTTGCTTCCCTGAATATGTACTTTGTTTGTGGCACCAAAGCTTACACTTGGCTCCCAAAAGGCTGGAGGGGTACGTGCTACATCGCCTTCATTCTTCCTCCCACGTATGTGGCTTCAGCCTACCACCACCGGCAAAAGCGCGCCGGAGATGTTGAACAAGCCGACTCCACCGGAGCACAGTTCCTGGATGCAGCAAAGGGACTTGTTCCTCTGTGGGGACCAATGGCAAATAGCCGCGCTATCCGACACCTGACTCAGGCAGTAGAAACAACCATTAACATCACCGCTGGCATCCTTGCTAACAACACGGCTGAGCTTCAGGCAGTCCGCCTGGTGGCTCTTCAAAACCGCCTTGTTCTAGATGTGGTTCTGGCCGACCGTGGAGGTGCATGCCGCATCATCGGCTCCAGCTGTTGCACCTACGTGCCAGATAACTCACCTTCAGTTTACAAAGCAATCGAACACCTCCACAGACTGTCCTCAGAGGTTCACCAGGAGCAGGAAGGATGGTCGCTTGGAGGCTGGTTCTGGGACACTTTGAAGAACTGGGGATGGAGATTGTTCACGTTTTTATTGATACCAATCATGATACTGTGTGGGTGTTGCTTAGGTATTCAATGTTTACCACCTTTATGTGCACTCATTTCCAACTGCATGTGCCCAAAGACTTTTAACTTTAAAACTGAGCACATGAGTCCCCTATACGAGATAGAGGTGCGTGGTCTCATGGGGATCGATCCGAACTGACAAGCTGGCGAGACATGTTAAAGGGAGGACTGTGGAATTTTAGTTCGTGTATTGAACATCATCTACGCCATCTTGCAGACTCACGTATGAGCATACACGACAGCCATTTTAGGTACCATGGTCTCCCTGTTCACGATCGCCCGTCAGCACACTTCCCTGAACCTTGCAAGCCTTCCCCGCGCACCCTGGCTGCCCCCGCACTCACATGCACAAGTCATGAACCCTCCCCTCCCATGACTCTGTCTCAGGGAATCACACCCCGCGCCTGACCAACACCTCCTTTCCGTCCATGGATACCCCTCCTTTGATGACCCCTTCCTCTGAGCCCGACTGCCTGTACGAACCGCTGGTCATCCCTTAGCCCGAGGATACAGTTTATTGCCCACTACTGTATGCACTCGCCTTTCCTGAAAGGAGCCACTATTGATCATGACCTCCCCACCCCCTGAGATTCGATCAGGCGCACACATTCCAAAGGAATCGGCAGAACACTCAGCTGCGTGATAGCCCCCTCCCAATCATATGAGGGGAAAGGGTCTCTACTGTTGTCATGTGTTTGGATGGGCCGGAACTGGGGGGTGCCGGGGATGTCGTTCTCATACTTCACAATGCCCTTGTTGTAATAAAGAGCGTTCACATGTCTTAAACCAGGGTATAAAAGACCAGGTCTCAGAGAGGTTGAGAGAGCACCTCGAGACGATACCTTGTTGTCTGATCTGATGTGTTCTACTCGGTCGGAATAAACTTGTTTCCTGCCTCTTTATTGGATAACTTCGTATGGTATTAGAGGCGTTTAACGCCAGGCAAATTTAACTTAGGAAACATCGACTAAATCGCCTGACCATTTTGAATTGATCTTTATCAATGCTACACACATCAGGGCGTGTCCTACCTTATGCTTACAATGCACCCTGCCCTTGGGTCTACCATAGGGGTGACTAATATGAAGTTAAGGGAAGGTTTAGGGACTGGCAAGTAAGTGTATTTGCGCAGTCAGCGTGACAGTACCAGACTGCACGCAGGTTTTGCAATGGCAGACCTTAGACACATTTTACCAGGCCGCTTCTGTGGGTGGCACAACCAGTGCTGCAAGCCCACCAGCTGCATTTGTATTTACAAGCCCTGGTACTCCTGGTGCACTTTACTGGGGACTGATAGTAAACCAAATAAGCCAATCATGGAAGTCAATTACATGTACACATTTCTTAGGGAGCACTTGCACTGTGGGACTGATTGGCAGTGGCACAGTGCCCTGAGCAGCTAGCACCAGCAAAACATCTGAGGCACATCAGCAAAAAGTGGAAGGGAGACTCACGCCAAGGTGCCAGGACTAACATTATGCAGGGGCGGATTGGCACTGCGGGCATTCGGGAATCGGCCGAAGGGCCGCTGTTTCAGTGCCCTCTGTGGGCCGTTTTTTTTCTCCCCTTTCCCAGTCCACAGAGAGTGCTCTCTGCTCTCTGTCGACTGGGAAATGGGAGAAAAAAACGGCCCACAGCACGGAGACAGAGACAGAAATGAAAGCGCTTCACTGTGCAGGCCATACAGCGATTATCAGCTGTGGCCTCTACTGCACCCCCTGCCCTGCAAAGCAATCACGCTGAGGGTGGCTGGGGAGGGGGTGATTGTTTACAAGAATCGGCCTCCCTGGGGGCCAGGTGTTTCTCAGGCCTTTTGAGCCATTTTCACCATGGCCCCCCTGGGGCCCACGCCGCCTGGGAAACAGTGATAGTCTTAACACCTCGCCCACAGCCCCTCACATTCAGGGCACAGTGGGCGAGGAAGAATGGGTCTGGCTGTGGGGGCCAGGTGATGTTTTGAAAGCGCACAATCTTCACCTTAGCCCCCCCCCCCCCGGTCCCCTCCCGTGCAAGAAGTTTTTTTAAAAAAGGGTTATAGTTCTTTCTCTGTGTCAATTTTAGAACTGATGCATTTTCAATATTACATTCAAGGAAGTCATGGTTGCAGCTTTTCTATTTTATGCAACTAACAACCATTGACAAAACCTATAGTTCTGGCTTGTTGTAGGTGTAACATTACTTGCTGTATTATATATCTGAACGCAATGACAGAAGCAAGCAAAATACCAGTCGGGCGGCACACTATGCTAAGCACAGATTTGTAGCTTAGGTGTTTTAAGCTACGCCCATAATTACATTGAACACCCCCTTTGGAGAGACCCCTCAGTTTTGTCATCCCACTTAAAGCCCTGGAAACAACACCATGTCACAGACACCTCAGGGCCTGGCACTGTGCATCATGCATGACTCATGACTTCCAAGGTTTCAGATTGACTATTGGCAGGGGCATCTTGAACGCCTCCCTTTGCTTTAGGAACTACAGCGAGGGGTGAGTTCCTGATGAGTCTCTTCTGTCTGCAACGCTGCGTACAAAGGCTCAGCTCACAATTATTGTGAAAAGGTGGGTGAGAGAGTAAGTGAAGGGATGGCTGGATGGATCAGTGAAAGGGTGAATGGATGAATGAAAGGGTGAATGGATGGATGATGAGAGAGAATGGGTGGATGGATGAGTGAAATGATGGATGGATTGATTAATTGATAAGTGAAAGTGTGAATGGATGAACAGATGTGTGAAAGGGTGGCCTTAAGGATGGATGAGTGAGTGAAAGGGAGGGTACATGGGCAAAAGATTGGATAGATGAGTGAAGGAGTGAAAGGATGGATGGATGGATGATTGAAAGGATGGATGAGTGATAGGGTCAATGGATGGATGCATCAGTGGATGAGTAGATGGATAGTTGGGTGGATGGAAGGAAGGATGGATGGCTAAGTGAAAGGGTCGATAGAGAGAGAAAGGGAGAATGGATGGCTGAAAGGGTGAATAGGTGGAAGGATGAGTGACTGGGTGGATGGATAAGAAAGTGAAAGGATGGCTGGATAGGTGAGAGGGCAAATGGCTAGATGGATGAGTGAATTGATGAATTGGGTGAAAGTGTGGATGGAGAGAAAAAGTGAGAATGGATGTGTGGATGACCGAAAGGGTGAATGTGTCTAAGGGTGAGTGACTGGGTGGATGGATGAGTAAGTGAAAGGGTGGCTGGATGGGTGAAAGGGTAAATGGATGGATGAATGAATGGATGGATGGGTGGAGAGTGGATGGATAATGGGTGGATGAGTAAAAGGGTGGATGGAGGGATGGATGAGTGAAATGATGGATGGAAGAATACATGATGGATAGGTTTGCAAATGGTTGAATATGTTTGGATCTGGATTAGCGGCATCTTATGTTTGCCACTTTACATCTCACAATGACTATCCAAGCAGATCTTCCCGACCATTTCTCTCACCAAACATGCCTGCTCAGAACCATGAATTGTAAACAAAATATCAGACTGGACAACCCAGTGCTGTAACCATATATATAGATTATTATCATATGAAATATCACAAAAAGACCTGCACAGTTGATCAAAGCTGCGTGCATACCGAAAAACCGCGAAGTACACGATTGGTTCAACCTGATATAAACTTATTTTGATTAGTGCTTAAATGGTTGTCTATTTACTTACTTACATAATAATGCGCAACCTCCTCTGATGGGTCTGTAAAACGTACCTTTTGTCCAGAAGGTTTGTTCTGAATTTTAACCCTTTGTCCTGAATTTTTACACTCCCCATGCACCCATGCCAGTTGGTCACCCTAGTCCTGACACTCCCATACAGAACTACAGAGTGTTCACCCTGCCTTTTCTATTTGGTTACTCTTGTAACCAGATGCACCACACTGCCAAGCTCTAACTCAAGAGGGGCCATCTAATCCCCTTGGCATCCCACTCTCCACAGGGCTGACCAAAGTAGGCTGAGTAAAGCTAGTAGCTAAGTACTCAAAGCTACATCGAGTGTGCCTCAATTGTCATCCCACCGAATCCAGAAAATACTGCACTAGACTCAGTTCAGTAGGTCTTCCTCAAAGGTTTACTTGACTTGCCACATCCAGCACCCAGAAATGCAATGTGTTGCTAGCCGATCCCTTCCTCTGAAGCAAGAAGGAACCGGTAGGAACCATTTTGTTTACCATTTCTTTGCACAATTTACTGATTCATTTGTGTGCCAGTTAATAATGTAACTTTATTTTAAAGGCCTCATCCAAAATGCAGACAAGGGGCATATTTCTCTGTATGCGAAACATATTAATTAGTAAGTTTTGGTTCGTTTTTGTTTGTAGTGTGTAGGTCTGACTGCACTCTATTTTAGGTCCTAGGCCAGAATGTGGCAACATGTTTGTGTGTTGATTTCAGGACATGTCTAAGACTTTATGTAATGTGATTTCCCAAAAGAGAGCTGTTTAGCCTCATTCTATGCTAGGCCTTGTTCGAGGCCTTAGCAAAATTTGCAAACTTGGCACTTCTTTCTCTGTGCAGAAGAATTAACTTTTCTAGCATGTTCAGGTTAGAATTCCTTTTTGCAGATTTTATATCATTTTCATGGTTAATTGAGTAATCCTCAGTCTCCTCATGGCCCAGACTTGAAGGCAGCAACAGATGTGAATAAAACTGTGTTTTTTGTATACAGACATCACTTGCTGGCTGTGAAATAAATTTATGACTGGATTGTACAGATACATTTTTTCAGCATTCTTTACACCCCAGACTGCCTTTTCCTCATTTGTGAATTCTTACTTTTGTTATTACATGTTCTGTTCCCAGAGATTCCAGTCTTACCCTTTCTCCTTGACTTTGTACTAGATTTCTGATTTATGTGATGATTAGCTGGTTGGGAAAGAGTATCTAACGACCTTGTGCAGGGCGTTAAGACTGCATGTAAGTATTCAGTTATCAGACCTGCAGTGCTCCTAGTCTTTACCAATGTTACTTGCTCTGTAAGCTTTAAAAGGCTTAATTTACTAAATATTTCTCTACGAATTAGACCTCAAAGAGTAACCAAATAGTGTTTCATGAAAGGGCACGCCCCTTGAATGTGGGCCACGCCCCTTGAATGTGGGCCACGCCCCTTAACTGTAGGCCACGCCCCTTGAACGTGGGCCACTTTTTTCGTCAGTGCCCGGGCCAAATTGTGATCCCTGACATTATGTAATTCTTAAATTAATCTTTCTCTTTCTTTCACGGCAAGTGTGATCTGTTAATTCGGTCACATTTTGCCACTGTATTTTAGAACTTGTAGCTTTGATGTTCTCACTATAAACCAAAACTGCATACACTCACAAACATCAAAAGGGTCTTTCAGACTGTTTTTACACCACTTTTCTGCATGTGAGAACGAGCCATTCAATGTGTTATGCAAACATCACGCACTGGCACACTGAAAATACAGGAAAATCACAAATGAGATTAAAGAAGACTTGACAGCTAAGGCATTCCAGGCATGCCCTTGCTTTTTTGTGAAGAGGTCCGAACAGCTGTGGGGTGGTTTTTTACGCATTTTTACCAGTTCCGTGTGTGATTAATTAGTCCAGTTCTTTTTAAAGACATCTGGGACTTGTAGTTCTGGTTTTATACTGGGTTACATAAAACTACAAGACCGATAATTGTAAATTTAAAAATACCAGGACTGGCTAACTAGTTACGCATGGACCTGGGAAACTTGGCAGCTACCTATGCTCACACAGTAAATAAATATAGGACGACAGGTCTGCGTGTGACCTTTCTTTGGTTCGGTTATTTTTGTTGCCATCTTTAAAGGCCACAATTCTGCAATAGAAGTGTAATACATTGATCACGATCTTGGACCATGCCCACCTTTAAATCCACAATGCCTTTAGGTGAAAGCAGCAACTACTGCACATGTATTAATCCTGGCAACCAGTGCTTAATTTGAGCTGGTGGTTTGGGGTGGGGGGCACCTGCACTTATTTTTGTGCACCACACTTATTTTTCCTCATTAGACTTTAACCAAGAGGAAGAGAGAAAAAAAAAGTACAAAAGGGGGGAAAGAAGGAGGAAGAAACATTTCCGAAAAACAGTGCCAAATGGAGAAAGCAGGGATGAGAAAGAACCAGCAAGAGTAAAATGCTGGGAGTCTCTGTTGGTGGATTAAAGAAGTATGAAACGGATTAAAGACTGCGCAGCCTTGGAATTTGGCACCACAATATTCGTAGCGCCGGCCGCGGGCTTCTGAGCGAAATTTTGAGCCCAAGCAACTTCTGTTTTTACAAAATTAGCACTGCATGCAACAAACTACATCATACCGAAACCGTTCGATCGAAGCCTCGGAGGCAAAGTCCTTCCCGGACTATCGAATGCGATGCTCTAACAAAGGAAGAATGCGTGCCACATAAATGGTAAGTGGTAACAAAGCGTAATATGAATACCAAAATACTGGGCGCAAATGGCATAGCACTAAATAAACAAAAGCGCACACTGTAGTCAAGATAAACACCTCGGTCGCCATTTAACACGAAGCCCGGCAACGGTCGGGAAAGTTTGGCCCTGGGACACGACGGATACAGGTGCGTTTTAATTCCAACAGCAGTTAGCAGACGAGAATGACCTGCCCCGCAAGATTGCATAGTGACATCAGGCGCACCGGTGCACTACCGGCAGGGCATGCGCCTAAGGGCGGCTTCTACAAGGTGGAAGCTCCCTGCTTTATGCTCCGCCCCCTTGCTGTTATGGCAGCTCCGCCTCCTCTTCTACTGTCCCAGCGCCTACCCTCCAATGTTGTTGAGCTTTTAGGCCCTGTAGCGGTAGCTCCGCCTCCAGCAAGTTTTCGCTCCACCTTCCCTTGTTTTACGTAAACTGACCCCTCCCCTATTCGCGCCTCACACGCTACGCCCCGCCCCCGTTCCGACTGGCCACGCCCTTTTAGACACGCCCTCTACTCATTATTTTGACATTCTATCTCCGCCGTGGTCTCCGGCCTCGCGCGCTCCGCCCCGCCCGGGAGCGCGCGCTGACTGTCAGATTGCTGGCCAGCTGAGCTTGCGGCGCGCGACGGTGATTGCAGCCGTTCCCGAGCCATGCTGCACCCTCAGCCCTGAGCCCCGGAGCATGGAGCCCCCCAGAGAAGCCCTGGGAGCATGGCTGCTGCTGCTCCTCTGCGGGCTCGGCCAGCTCGGCGCCGCGGCTCCGCCAGGTGAGCAGGGGACCCGGGCATCGCGCTGGAGGGAGGGAAGGTCGTATATGGAGGTAGTCAAGGAAGATGAGGAGGTATCCACCGCCAGTTAGAGGCGCGTGTGTGGGGGATACGGGCTGCTTAGCACTGGCAGGGTGGCGCATCACTCGTAAGGGACACGAACATAGCTCCAAGGTTTCAGATTGCTTATGTGTGACGTTTTCATAATTTCAGTTTAATTATGAATGATATTCAACGACTATGAGTGGCACTTTCTCGCAAGCAAAATCAAGCCATGAAGTCGAAGAAAATATATTAATATTGGAAATTACTCCCATTTGAGCAATGGGACACTAAGAAGATATAAAAACTGCTGCCAAGCACCAAAAATGGAAGTACATTAGGATGTGAGAGAGGCCCCAGCCTCACTGACACAGCTCAACTTTGTGCAGACTGCAGACAGTGACTGCAATGCAGAGCTCAGCTCAGGCACTGCAACTTTACTTACACACAGTGCCGGCTTTAGGGCAATGTGACTGGTGTGGTCGCACTGGGCGCTGACATGTGGAGGGGCACTGACCTCAAGGGGGTGCTACGTTTAGCAATAACTTCTGATTGGAGGGATGAGGTGCACTTTTGTCCGGTGGTAGGGAGAGAATCTGAGGAGGTAGTCATATGGTGTGGGGGCGCCAAAAATGATTGTCGCACTGGGCGCCACCAGCGCTAAAGCCGGCCCTGTTGGCACATTTACATAAATCGTGGGCTGAACAGGTTCACGCCCAAGAACCAGAATCCAATTACTGAGGCTGCCTCTGCCTAAAAATATTTCTTTTCACGCACTTTTGCAAATAATGACCCTGCCATTAAGAAACATGTGCAATCTGAACTGCCTTCAGGCAAAGATGATACAGGCCTGATGTCTAAATCTGAACCGGAAGCAAACAAAACACATTCATTTCTCTAGTTCATGTGATGTGTTAGTCCACTAGGCAATGTAAGCCATCTTGAACTCCATCATTTTAAAACTTATCTTTATTAAGAGACACTGGGTCAATTAATAGACAAGATCTGAATCACGAATTTTTCATCATATACCTTTGACCCAGATCAAGAGTTAAAAGGCAGGAAAGGGAGGACGGAGGAAGCGAAGCTAGGAAACCAGTGAGAAGCGGAGAAAACATTAATGAATAATGAAAAAAATGACCTGCATGATTGAGATCAGGAGTCAGAAAGTGCAGAGTCATGGAAAAATGAGTATGTAGGGGAATCAAGACTAAACTAGACCCCTTGGCACCTGAGAAAATATTTGGGGCCTTGTACTTACCTTTTTTTACAGATTAAAAGCTGGGTATTAGTATTTACTAGTTGCATTATTACCCCACTAAAACACTTTGGTACTCTTACAGATCTCTGTGTATGGCAAGAAGTAAATAAAGTGCTTGCTCTTATACTTTTAAATATGGCAGGTTTTCTCTCCTTCTCCGACAATCGTATGCAGAGAACTCGCAAAATGGAAGGAAGTTCTTCTATGAGCAAATCGTTAAATATGATCTGTCAAGCAAAAGAAAATGTATCCGCTGGTGGTTGATTATTTAAAATGTGATTAGTTATTAATACAAAAACTCAATGGAAGAAAAATGTAAACAGAAACTACAGTATTCTACCAGTTTGATGTTGCCGCAGGTGGTCTCAGTGACGGTGCAGGAGGCTACGCTACTGCTAGTGGCGAGGAGTCACCTGCATCGGACAGCAGCTCTCGCTGATGCCTTCAGCAGAAACAAGATACACACCACAACAAACTATTCGTGCATGCACACTCCTTCACTTCCTAAAGGCAGACATGCACAGTACATTACTACCCACACTCGAACATGCAAGACATCATAGCTCCGTAAATGGAGAGCATGTAATGCTTACTTTGGAGCCAAGTTGCAAACGGAGAGCCCCTCTTTCGATCCCCCAGTGACTAGTCTGCAACACCATCTGCACAGCACTCGCCACGCTAATGTAAATTCAGTCCCAACAGTTGTGTTCACTCAGAGCTTCTCACTCACAGCGCGCAGGTGTTGTCAACTCGCTTAAATGTATTATTGATTCATTTTAGTGCGGTGATGCGGACCACCACACTAAAATGCGTTAGTCTAACGCTGTTGCGTGGTACTTGGCAGGGCTGCCGAATGGGTGCTAACTCATCAGCCAAAAGAAACTGGGACTCATGGAGGGCGTGCGCGCATGTGGAGAATTTACCTCTTAGACAGTAGTACACACATATGCAACCCAGAGGATTCTGAGCTAGAAAAGGGCACTTCTTTTTAATCGGGGGACATGTGGGAGTTTATGCAGGATGGGGTTTTAAGTATATCCTCCTACAGAAGTGGGGGGCGTTTAAACATATTTATCTCAGAGTGGATGGGTACAATGCAGATAGGGACTATGGGGTATTTATCCTTGAGAGAAGGTGACCAGTACCATTTGGGAATGCAGAGAATATTCCTTTGGCACAACCGGGCATAAACTGTTTTGGTTGTAAGTGACAGGATCATGAGAGAATATGGGCAATGGCCATCAACTTCTAGGTTGAAGTAAGGGGGTTGCAGCACTGGATGAATAGGACATATGTTCATAGAGATTTGGGATTGTATTTACCTCCGGGGAAATACGACAGTTGTAGGTATTACCATGAGGAAGGAGAGCCATACACATAAATAAACAGTGTCTTTTATCACAGAGATAAATTAGATATTTCCCCCAGAGATGATGGAATATATTTTCCAAGGCCAACTTGGCGAGTATATATTATATGATGGTCATTTGTTACTAAGAGAGTATGTTATGCATTTGTAACAGGGTAAAGTAGCCCCTTCTCATCATTGTTTATAGATCCTTTTGCGATTTTTTTTATAGTAGGAAGTTAACCCCCCCAGTAAACTTGTGTGTGATACTTATGTACTTTTGGTAGTGCGTTCATGGTGGAGAGTAATGCACTCCGGTATCTGTGTTGTCAGTATTTGTGACCTGGATAAAAAGGCCATTCCGCACTGTATACCATAAGCCTTGTCTTCCGTGTGATCCTTCTTACTCCCAGAAGGCCTTGCTGTGTACGCAGACATTGGAATTAGTCCAGCAGTTTGTCTAACTTTATTTATTTCAGTCATTTATTATGCATATTTATGTGAGATCCCGTACTGTTAGGCTGTTTACGTATTCTGTTTGTGTTGCTTTCTACCACGTGTGTGCATGCTGTGCATTGCTTCTTCTTTTACTCGCTTGGGTTGACAGTCTGGGTGTATTTGAGTCCTGAAGGGATTGGTGTCAGGTGTGGTTTTTCTTCTCACTGTTTATTAAAAAGGGCGTTTGCAATAACTTGTGTGGGTGCTGCTTGAGGGAGTTATGCGGCCCTCCATAAATGGCTGACCTCTAACAATACAAAAAGACTAGCACCACTGACCCTGCAGGTTTGTGGCGTGACCTTTGGCACTAGCTTGTCACAAGTTCCACCAAACTGCTTTGCAAGGTTGTCTTTCATTGTCTAATTGTGAGGTTTTCAAGCAAATACTGCAGGGTTACAGCTTTGTCTTTCCTAATTAAAAAACACACATTGCTTATAAATTGTGGCATGGAGGGAGACCTTTCTGTAAAATGCATAATAGTGGATCCCTCATCTCGATAAATAGACATGAGTGAACTAGGGATTGTCAAACCATAGCATTTAGGTGACTGCTTCCACCAGCCGCATCGAAAAAACAGAAGTCAGGCTTGATTTGTTGGCAAATGCTGCTTTGAGTTGCTATCACTGCTTAATTATGTATTTCGTGGTTTAAACAATAGTATGTAATTATTTCTGCCTGTCGACAGTCATTAAGAGTCTACTATATTTTCTCACTGGATTTTATGACAGTATTTTCGCTACTTTATCGCAGATTTTCCTTTACTTTAAAACAAAGAGTAAATGCTCCACTGCCATTGCTGTTTTACTGGAGATACTTGTGCCATTAGACTGTGGAATGTGTATCACTGTGCAAGTCATTAACAGTGCTTAATTTGTGCCGGGCTACTCATTTTTGGAGACCAGTCTTATTTTCCTCATCTGATTTTGTCCCAGAGTAAGCGATTGGAAAACCGAAATGGGAGAATTTAGGAATAGAAAGCAAAACTGTGACAAAGGAGAAAGCAGGGTTGAAAATGAACATGCAAGAGTAAGATAAAGAGATAGGAAAGGTACAACGGTGGACAAAGTAGACACGAGCTAGCAGTAAGACTATGTACCCTTGATGTTTGGGTAACACCTAGCATTTGGCAGCTCCTGTGTTGGGCTTCTAAGAAAGTCTTTGGATCCGTGCACTTTTTTTATTTTTACAAATTTAACAGAGGTCGTGTAACTCATTTTCCTCACTGAACCAAGGGCAGAATGCAGATCCCATGAAACCCCTGCAGTGTAGGGGGTGGTGGAGGGAGCTCACCCTTCAAGGACCCCCTGACAGCCAAAGGCCTGTGAATATCTGCAAATTACAAGTCTCAAGGACCCCTCAACACATTCTGAAAAGGGGTGCCATCATTTTGTGTTCTGCCACTGCATTGAGTAATGGAATATGTGATATAATATGCTGTCTGTGGGCAAACCTATTCTGTTTGACAAATGGTAAAAGAAAATACTTTGGTAAATATTACAATAATCCTAGCAGTATTCAAATGTAGTATTTAGAACAAGTTCCACCTGGGTGTTTTTTGTTTTTTACCTTAAGCAACATTCTTGACTGTTTCTTGTCCTTTGTCTCCACTTTTTGCAAGGTGTGGTTTGGATTCAACGATCAGACAGAAAGTGAACTCCCTGTCTTGACGTAAATGTTTCCATTCCTGTGTTGTGAAGAATGTATGACGCCCATAAAGCTGATAAACCACTTTTAGTTATGATTTGATAGTGTTTTCTTAGATGCACTTTCAGTGGTGATGCATGTGAAGTTTTCTATGTGGTATCATTTCAAAGAACAATGTAGGCTTGGATGTCCTCTGCAGTGCCACTGAAAGAGGGATGTTGCATTTTTCCCTGCAGATCCGACTGTCTTTAAGAGCACATAAGAGAGGAGCCTACTCTGAAACGCTAGTAGCAGGCCCATTGATTCCCAATACGTAAACAGGCCGCTGCACTTTCACACCATAGAACTAGCCGGTCAATAATCCCCACTTTTCATACCAATTAAATTTGAAATTGGAAAATGAATTTGAATTTCAGCATAATTTCATTGTGTGTCTGTGTGTGTGTGCACAGGAGGTTCATCTTTGTGCTTGCATTGCCGCTAGTTCCCTATCAACGAACAAAGTTTTGCATTATATAGTGCATGTTTAGAGCAAGTGCCTGACAGCAGGCAGTTTTCTGAAGCAAAACCTTCCCTGTTCATCCAACGTGTTAAAGCTGGTATAGAACCAGTTAATGTTAAGGCTGGCAAAGAATCATGTTGATGTCTTCTCCGTTTTTGGCCTGGTTGGGAAGTACGGCTATGTCATTCTTCCATAGCTGTGTTGATTTAAAGTGAGAAAAAAAAACACTTTCACCTGTAATGACTTTGAATAGTTCAGAGCAGGTTATTGAAATGTTACACGGGTTATTCCACTTCAAAGTGAAATAAAAAAAAATACCCCCTTGAGTCAGTTGAGCTAGTCGTGGAATATTTCCTTAGTTGTATATTTGAGTGATTTGCACTGCGTGCAGTGGCAGGGGTGCCAAGTGCTGCCTTAATGATCCCCGAGCGGACCAGGTTAACCACCCCAAGGATGCAGACCAACCTCTCACATCCTGGGTTACTGCCTTCAGCTCCTTGTTTTGCACTTTGTCAGCAAATATTTACCAGTTAACTAGCTAGTGATGTGCAAACTGGAGTCGTCCTAACTTGTTATTTTTTTTCAAGCAGGTTCAGGTGGTTGACTTCCATTCTTTATACAGTAGAGCTAGAAAGAGGGCCACAGGAATTAATGCGGCAGCGGAGCACCAAATTATGCGGCAGGGTTGACTGAATTATGTGTAGGGCTCTCAGTTTTATGGTATTGATTTTTTAGTATTTCCGTCTGCATTTATCCATATTTAATTTTTACCCATCTAATTGGTATTTATCCATATTCATTTTGGGATTTTGAGAGCCAATGGAGTTGTAAAATGGTATATTTCCACATCTATTTAAGTGATAAATTTGCAATCATACTTTGATGCTGGACGCGTTTTAACAAATTAGGCAGTCACAAACAACAAAACACTACATCCACAGATAATATTAGCATTCTATACAAATATATGATGAGCTATCCCTGTATTTATGGACATGTCATCTCGTTTTTTAACCTCCCCATGATGGCTATAAGTTCAGCTGTTGGCCTGGAATTCATGAAGAACAGTATGGAGAGTCATTCATAAGAAGCACAATTTTCTGTATTTTTCTGCTTTTAAAAATAAATACAGATAGGAAACGTATTGTTTTGTGTCTGTATTTATCTGTAAAAATCAGTAAAAACTGAAAACTGGGAGCCTTAATTGTGCACCAAAAAGGGCAAATTATGTGGCATAATAAGGCACCTTTTCTGATCGAATTACTTCTTTATTTTGTCATTTTTAATACCAGTGAGCAAATATTTCATCTCATTAGTGCTATTTTAATAACCAGATAAGAAATAAGCAACTGAAAGATGACTAGTTGACCTTTGCAAAGGGCCTTCTACTGCACACAAAATGTTGCCTCTTTTTAGTAATGTTTGAGCTAGAAACAAATATTTTTGTTAAAATTTGAAGGTTATGCAGCAGATGAAGGATTATGTGGAAAATGCGTCAAATCTCTTAGTATGGGGAAAAAAACAACAACAAAAACAACAGAATCACATCATTCCAGTGGTCCTGGTTATGAGAGAAACTAAATATTATGAAACAGTTCTTTTAATTGCCATATTTTTATTAATAGCACAAGAAATATTTTTGAATTTGTTTCAAGTGAAGTGACGGATACAACAATGTGTGATAGATACAGAGGCGCAACTAGAGTCAAATTTCGGGCAGGGTGGCTACAACATTTTTTTGGGGGGGGGGCTAATTCTTCCAGCAATCGGCAGAGTGAAGATGCAGGGCCTCTAAGAAGGGGTGAAAGAACAACAAAGCCTCGTTAACACGTAAATGGTCTTTTAAAGACCTGTGAAGTACTCTGGTGCGGCTGCAGTAAGACAGACACCAGACCACAACAGCTCAAAAACTGTCTGTGTGTGCGCCCGGGATGCTGTTGAGATTGGGCTGACACACATGACGGGGGTGGGGCAGGGGGGTCTAAAGCCCTTTGCGTGCCTGGTGTGATATTGTGTAACAAAATGAATGTTGCTTTCCAAACGCTGAACACTAGCTTTGTATCCAGAGACGGTTTCATGCACAATAGGCATCAAAATAGCCAGGCGGTGCTATTTGCTCAGTGTTCTGTGGAAGGGTGGCTACCTAGAAGGTGCAATAGGCACATATGAAGATATACCTCTTTGGCGCCTAACGAGTTATCGCCATAACATATACTGCTGCCTAAAACACGTTTGTTATCCTTATATTGGTTCCTTGCTAGTATCCGTCAGGATGCCCCCATCATAATTTCAGAATGAAAAATTAAAAGGTTTGTAAAAGAGAGGGGAAATCTTTCAAGTAGACAGTGTATGTTACTTTAGGTTTCATAGTTCATCAAAGTCTACCATTGATGTGGACAATATAGACAGGGCTTTAAGTGGGATGAAAAAACTGGGGGGTCTCTCAAAGGGGCGTGGCCAGTGTAGTTAGGGGCATGGCTTTAAAACACTTACGCTAAAAATCTGTGTTTAGCGTAGTGTGCCGCCCGACTTGTACTTTGCTGTTTCTGTCATTGCATCCAGATATAAGATACAACTAACATCATACCTACAACAAGGCAGGACTATTGGCTTTGTCAATGGTTATTAGTTGCATAAGATAAATAAGCTGCAACTATGGCCTCTTACATATAATATTGAAAAGGCTTCCACTTAAAGCCCTGGTCACCCTTCCACAATTTTGCTGCTCTTGCGTTTCAGAAAGAGAAGGGAAATCCAGAAAGAAAATGACTCTTTAAAGGATTTCCCTTCCCCCACAACGCTCACCTGGCATGACGTCATGGACGTAACTTCTCTGCTAGTGAGAAGTGAGGGCAGCGCACATCGATGTGCCTGCTGTCCGGAAACGGGTCTCTATCGGGCTGTTTTGTGCCCTGACACTTTTTTCCCACTGCAGTGACCGCAAACTGCGGTCACTGCAGTCCGGAAAAAAAAGACGGACCGCCTGTGCCAGGGCTCAAAACTGAGCCAGATAGAGACCCGTTTCGAGGCCCCCTTTAAAAAACTGCCGGTGCTCAGATCCCTTGAGACCCGGCCCACTTAAAGCCCTGAATATAAAGCATGTACGCACTTATTTTTCATGTAACTTGTCATAAGGGCATTAGCCTAAGAGCAAGACATTGTTCAGCTTTCATAAAAAGTATGGGAAACTTCATGTGTTTTTTGCAATTTTCACCCCGAGTGGGATGGGTATGCTAGGACGTGAGTCCCAGGCTCTCCACACCACTGGAGTCAAGCTATCCAGGCTGAATGAAGGCTGATAGCCAGAAACCGGTCCTTGGATGCTTGATTCCGGTCTGGGAAAGACATGGCTTGGTAGTTCGGACTGGACTGTTCCCATGAGGCACAGGGTCAGAGCTGATTTGCATATAGCCAGTGTCTAACCCAGGGTGGTGTGGAGTGCAAAAAAACGATGGATTTAGGCCCAGATCCTTGTACTGGGGTGAATGTATGACATTGTTCTACATTCTGTCCATCAACTGTGTTTTATGCAATTTTCACCCCGAGTGGGCTGGGTATGCTCAGACGTGAGTCCCAGGCTCTCCACACCACTCGAGTCAAGCTATCCAGGCTGAATGAAGGCTGATAGCCAGAAACCGGTCCTTGGATGCTTGATTCCGGTCTGGGAAAGACATGGCTTGGTAGTTCGGACTGGACTGTTCCCATGAGGCACAGGGTCAGAGCTGATTTGCATATAGCCAGTGTCTAACCCAGGGTGGTGTGGAGTGCAAAAAAAAGATGGATTTAGGCCCAGATCCTTGTACTGGGGTGAATGTATGACATTGTTCTACATTCTGTCCATCAACTGTGTTTTTTGTTTTTTCAAACTTTATGATGTCGTCATGACCAGAAATAAGTGAATGTAAATCATAAAGACAGCACAAGTTATTAAATACAACCACAAAATTGTTTTTTTTTTCGATTCATTCAATAGACTTTTCGGTGAATGTGATAAACCTACCTTTCCAGATAGCTTCCCCGAGTTTTCTGTAAAGCCCTCCTCTCCACCTTTGAGCAGAAGTGTTATCCTTGCATGGACTTTTGTGACTCTTGTCAATCTCAGTTTGTCCCCCATAGATTCCCCTTTCCCCTACCCTTGCCTGTCATTGCCAGCTTGGGCAAGTGCCACAGCTCCCGATCTAACAGTTGCTCACCCTCCCTCTAGAGGCCTTGCACACTAACTCCGCTTTCCATCTGTCCTATTGGGCGCTGCACTTCGAATGGCTCGGGAGGGGGGAGGGGAGGTATCAAGCTCGTCGTGACCCCCTGGTGTGATCTGATGCACTGTCTGCTCAGAGCTGCACATGTATGTCAGAGTGACTCAAGCCAGGGGCACGCCTGCAAGCCCAGTTCTAGAATATCACACAACTGTGCCGGGGTGGCCCAACCACCAACAATTACCCCTTTTGCAACAAGACTGCCATCGCTGACTCGGGTGATGGGAGGGTCCCAGGACCCAGATCACAACTACAAATCACCACGAAGAGACAACCTGCCGCGCACTCATCATGCACATGGGTTAGGATGGAAGTGTGCCAGGTCCACCCATCAATGGAACACCTCTGTGGAGGTGAACGCACCTTCCACGTCACCAGTCTTCACCAAAGTGGTCCAGGAACAAAGTTCTCCAGCTCCACTGGGTGGATCATAACAGACCGATATCTGCACAAAGTGCCGGAGGCCAAATATTTGCCGAACGCTACAATGTGAAATACCCAGTGATAAAACATCCTCCTCAAACATTAAACTGCTGTCCAAAAACTCAAGTCACCTGTCTGAGTGCCATGCACGCATTTTTGAATTTCACTGTAGTTCGAGACTCCCCGAAGTGAATGCATGTTATGTGTTACTAAAACTCCACAGCTGTGAAATAGAAGGATGTGTAATTGTGTAGGGTTCTGAAAAAGACGAAGTTTCATTGTCAGCGGACCACTGAGAACAGGGCGGTGCCAGGCAGTCATGCTAACGCCCTCGCTCCCACCCCGCCCCTTGTCATTCAAACAGGAAAGGTAGCTTTTCTCAGGTATGCGGTGTGCCGCCTGTTTACCTTACTGGGTGAGTCAAGGAGCTGTCATTCGGCAGGCGCGGTGTTTGCTGAGCAGACAGTCCTCTCCCTGACTGCTGCACGCCTGCTTCTAACACCTGCTGCTTGTGGTCTCTCAGCATTATCGACCCTCTGTCCACCACCGAGCTGTCTCTTACACTCAGGAATGGCATCTCGGAAGGCGCTTGCAGGTCTCGAAGGCGCGCTGTTCAGGCTCGGGTGTTTATTTACCTGTATCCGGTATCTCGGGCCTTTAATGGCCCGCTTATCTGGCTGCTTCTGTGCTTTATCTGTTACCTGCCCAGCAGGTGTGAGAGGTGCCCACTTACATCTACCGCAGCAGCTTGCCTGACTCGCTGAAAGGTCACCTCTTTGACCTGGTCAGATGCTGGCTGTACACCTCCTGCTTTTGAGACCGCTGTTCCCCATCCTCCCCCAGTGTCCCGCCTACTTTTAGAAAACAGAGTGTATTGACATTGGCTATGAAGTTTCCGGCCCAAAGGCATGTTCTGAACTATTGATTGCCCTGATACTTGTTTTTTATGAACTACCTTTCCTTCAGCAGCAGAAACAACCGTAATAAAAGCAATATACAAACCTAGCAAAGCCGAAGGCCTTCTAGGGAGTATAAAATATTATAGTGCAGTCTGACGATATTTTGTTGATCGTTCTGGAAACATATGTTTGCAACTGGAATTTTAAGATTGGAGTCATTTTTATTACAGTCGAGTTCCTATTCCCCTCCCTTTCTTCTCCATAATGTTTCCCCTTTCCTAATTTTTGTTCTGTTGTTAATCTCCCCGATAGGTTTTCTTGGAGTTATAAACTATGCGGTAATGAAAGATCAATTGTATATTGCTGTTGTGTACAATGGTTTTTATGCTGATAGTCATTTGTAACTATAAAAAGCTCCAACTAAAATGTCAACAAATTTAACACCAAAAGCAGTGTTCCTGATGGCACATGGATGCCACCCAGGCACACCATTCGAAGAGGGATGGGGTGGAAGTGCAGCAGCTTCGGCCCTGGCTTGCTTCTTGGCATTGTGCTATCTGCCACTAGTCCCCAGGGTCATGAAGGCAGCAGCAGGAACAGAGAGTGAACGGTGTACAGCCCTGTTTTCTTTCTGTAGGTTCTGCAACATGCCCTTCCCCATAAAACCTCACTAGCGACATTGCGCCGAAGGTTTTATGATGTTACTTCCGCTACCAGTAAAAGAAGGTTTATCCCTTGGCTCACACACTTCTACTTTCGTATTTATCTCAAGTTAATTCTGTGCACACAATGTATACATTACAATCTTATCCACACACTTGTATAGTTTAGACCATTTATTTATAAAAATGTTTATTCTTGTTCACAATTAGTTTAAAAATCACAAAGCAATATCACAATGTTGCATAAAAGGTTTTTCCTTCATACGCATAAAAACATACACTACAATGGTTAAAAAGGGCAATGAAAGTTAATTGCACTGAATTTATAAAAATGGAGAAGATCACAACAAAGGAGAGACATACACGAGACACAAACAATTTGTCATTAGAAATTACACATCCGAGACTCAAATGATTGTCACAAACTAAGCCTAGGCCCGTTATTTTCTGGACTCCAGGGTAGTTTTTTCTCACGATTGTGTGTATGCGGCGTCGATGCGTTTCGATGGCTTAATATCGATACTCTGCCATCTGAGTACATTTTTTTTATGCATAAATGGTCTAAACTATACAAGTGTGTGGATAAGATTGTAATGTATACATTGTGTGCACAGAATTAACTTGAGATAAATACGAAAGTAGAAGTGTGTGAGCCAAGGGATTAACCTTCTGTTACTGGTATAGTACTCCAATACCCTGGTGTTCATAGGGGGTCTCTCTCATCTATTTGAATGTTACTTCCGCTACCCCTGGCTTTTACTGAATTGGCATACACGGTGCTACCGGGCCCATTCATGTGACACATGGTCTGCTTAGGCTGACTTGCGTTGTCATTAACTTTACTGACTACTCTTAGTTGGACCTCTCTAAAAGTCGTTCTTGAGGCATAGAGCATGTGATTGACATGCCGGCCTAGGATCATAGGTCACATTGTTGCTGTGTCTACATTCTTCTCATTCATCTTATGTCTCACCACTTCTGACACCAATATCTGTGGCAAACTCCTTCCAGCAAGGACTGCATTGGCCCTCTCCTCTGGGTTATGTGTTGCTGACATAATGGTGGATGGTATGGTGAATAGCAACCATCAGCTGGAACCAAAATTGTCAAACCATTTAACAAGTTCTAAACAATACCACAGGACCATGCTGTGGCATCCCAACAATTTGGACAAAATCAGTATTTGATTCCTTCTTCATTATTGATATAAAGAATCTAAACTCAGCTTTCTGTCTACTCGTCCAATTTTGGCCTTTCACCAAGCTGAGCTTTTGGTGTGAGTTCAGTTGGGTCCTCAGAACAACTGTCATTCTACCCAAATCCATAACCAAAATACTGGCAACTGTCCCATATCAGCTCTCTTCATTCCAAAACCATTGACTCTTGTGCAGTTATGTTTTTTCTTTAGTCTCCACCTTTTAACTCTCTGAGCCCCCAAGTAGACCCAATCCCATATCTTTTTTTATAAAGTAACACCTATATTTGATTTTTTGTGTCCAATCTGCTACCCCCCTCTTAACCCTAACACCTAGTGCTTACCGTTGTTGATTTTTTTTCCCCTGAAGTTAATTCTGTATCCCGATGTAATTGATCCAAGGAAAACACATAACCTTCAGAGTACCGCTTACGTAACATCCCAGGTCAGCTACTTAGTAATTATGGGATATATGAAAACAGATTTTCTTGACCCGCCAAGTAGTACTTTTCAGCAGCATTCAAGTGAATGTTTGGTGTTTGATGGGTGAGACAGGAAGGCTGTACCAAATCACTTGCTCTTCCTTTAAAATGGTTGGTATGTTCAAAAGCAGAGGATTGGTTGTATGTTATGACTGCTGTTGGGCCTCGTAATAGCCATTAGTTAAAAGTGTATTGGGTGTATGTTAGGCATTTGTTCTTAATGCATTTTGCTGTGTTTTCTTGTGGAGAGTGTTCGTATAAGCTTGGTGATGCCCAAAAATATGGTAAATCTGCACCCTGTTGGATGTGATTTAAAGCTTCTGTCTAATGTTTGGTGTTGCATGTGGTGTGTGATTGGAGATGTGTGTTGTCAGTACAGTGATACCCAGTTATATGGCATTTCTCTTCAGGAAGCATGTAGTGTTCTGTCCAACATGTCCTGTTATGTTATATTTATTTGTATAGCGCACTAATCATCCCAAGAGGGTATCCAGGCGCTTGGGTAGGTGTGTAGGTTTGGGGTCTCAAGGTGCTGATATGAAGAGCCAGGTCTTCAGCTTTTTGCGGAACTCAAGAAGTGAGGAGGAGGCTCTGATGTGTTGTGGGAGGTTGTTCTGTTTCTTGGGTGCGATGTAGGGGGTGACCAAACTCCAGTTTTGCTTTTGCGGATGCAGGGAACGTGTGCGAGTGAGTGAGGCAAGAGTAGGTGTCTGGTGGGTTGGTGTTAAGAGTTTGTGTGTGTGGTGGTGTGCGCCCTGAATGGTTCTTTGAAGGGGGCAGTAAAGATGAACCTAGAAATGAGAAGCTGAAAGACCTGTAGATCAGTGGACCCCTTACGCAGATGGATGCAGTCCCATAATATATTTTGAAGCATCAGTTTGCGCAGTTTATTTTACATAACTGTACTACTATCTCTTGATCCCCGTTAGTCACGTTTTTTCACTTATTCAGTCATTCGCTCATTTCTTTTTCTATTTTATTTACATTTAAATCTCTTCTGCTTCTTTCTCGGCCCATTGTTTGTCCACCTCTCGCACTTCTCTGTATCTCACTCACTGCCTGTTCAGCTGCCTCTCTTCCAACTTCGTTGTTTTTGTCTGCCTCCTTTGTCTGTACAGATAAGTTGCTTTGGGGCTTCACAGGGCTTTAAGTGGGGAAAAAAACTGGGGGTGCTCTAAAAGGGGCGTGGCAAATTTCTTAAAGGGATGTGGCCTATCCGAGTAGGGGCGTGGTCGAAATCAAGATAACTAGCGTTGTGTGCTTAAGAAAATCATGAAGTCGCATCCAGCAAAGGATAATAAAATATGCCAAAAAGTATATTTATTAAGTATATGCCAGAAAATACCAAACACTTTAAAAAAACATTTGCTATTGCCAAACTTAGAATTTAAAAACCATCTTCACTAAAGGATGTGTTGTTAAATTCTGAGTACAGGCAGAGGCGCCACTAGGGCTAAATTTCATGGGGGGCTAAGAAAAAATTTCGATGGGGGGCTGAATCTTTAAGCAATAGTCAGAGTGGAGCTGCAGGGGCTCTTAGAAGGGGTGAGACAACAACAATTCTTCATTAATATGCAAATGGTCTTTTAAAGATCTGTGAAGTGCTCGGGTGAGGCTGTGTGTGTGAAACATGTCACACAGCATTCCCCATGTTATCCTACGGGCAAGATAGCCTTTCAATAGTGAAAAACGAAATTGGCAGTATCTCACTATCAAGACATGTTACCAACACTAGTAACACCAAAGAAAAACCGGGACGTCTGCTCACCCTACCTTTGACCTTTGAGGCCCGAAAATAGAGCCCCCTAGAGCCCCCTTTCGTGGCCCTCAAAAAAAACTGGGGGGCTCAGACCCCCCCCACTTAAAGCCCTGGGGCTTCATCTGATGTAGCAGCTATTCTTCCCTGTCTGTGTAACTGTCGTTCTCATTGTTTAGGTCTGGCTTGAGAGTACAGATATCTGCAGGTCGCCTAGCTAGCAATTCTTTAAAAACACACAGGGTTTGCTTAAGCTCTACCCTCAGGAGTATACATACCCCTCTCACCTTCCACTTTTCTTTATTTGGTGAGTATTTTTCCATTTCAGAAAGAAGCGCCGTCGGAATACATACATTACTAGTTCAACATCTGAAAAGTATCACAATCACCACCCTGTTTGTCTTTATCTCCTAAATACATTGTACAGAAATCAATCCTTTTTTGCTCCATTTTCTCCAGTGTAATGATTGAAAGTATGGGCCCTGGGCCCTCATGATGGGCGCAGCAAGGATGGACACGGACACCAGGAATGAGTGGTAGGAAAGGTCGTGAGCACGTGCGCTCAGCCTCTTTTATTGGCAGCGTCATGTGACACCATGACGTCTGTGGTGGGTGGGTGTATAGAGTGTTACATTACACAGGAACACTAGAACGTGTACACACCAAGACACTACATCACTCCCCTTTTTAATCAATGAAAAAAACTCAACTTGATAATTCACATTTGGGGAATCAACTTATCTCAGGATGCAGTGAAGTGTTCAGTTCCATCAAGCTTTTCTATCCGCCGCAGCTTGGGAAAGGGCAGGTGGAATTCAGTCTGTTTCGGGGAACTTTTGTCCGCTCTGGCACAGGTTGGGGATGCTAGATGGAAACAGTCTGTAGACGACTGGGTAGCCCCTTTTTCCTCACAGTCCTTGTGTTGTTGGCTTCCGTGGTAACGGGTGCTGTTGAAGTTCTTGCAGCTCACCATGTAATGGATGGTCACGTACCAGTTCGGCCTCGGACTAACAGTGGGAACCTATTTTGCACTGACACCTTTACCTTCTTTACTCCTAACTGTGGCAACGGCCACGTGGATGTACTTCCTCTCTGCTCTTCAACTGTGGCAACGGCCACATGGAATAACTTCCTTCCATTCTTAACTGTGGCAACGGCCACGTGGATGTTCTTCCTAGCTTGTCACGGTGGCGGAGGTGCCACTCAGATCTCTCCTCTTCTTCCTTTCTGTTTCACAGTGGCAGACATGCCACACCGCTCTCTCCTCTTCTTCCTTTCTGTTTCGCAGTGGCATACGTGCCACACAGCTCTCTCCTCTTCTTCCTTTCTTTTCGCAGTGGCAGACGTGCCACACATCTTCTTCCTTTCTTTTCCCAGTGGCAAGCGTGCCACTCGGATCTCTCCTCTTCTTCCTTCCTGTTTCGCGACATCACTCGGTCCGATCTTGCATCTTCTCTCCTGACCTGGCTCCTCCATGCAGGGCGCGCCCGCTGCATGTGTGATCCTGGTGTGTCCCCGACTGGAACACTTCCTCCTTCTTCCTTAGCTTCCCGAGTTGGTGTCACGAACCCTCTACTCTGGATTCTTGTTGGTGACGTTCGTGGATTGGTGTTCAGGGATCTTGATTAGGTCGAACGTCCTGGACCGTTTGGCGGTCCCGTCCTGCTGGTGTTTTGGCAGGTTTCTTCGTCCTGTCGGACTAGGCGCGTTAGCACCTTCTGGTATTGTTTGAGGGGACCCATCGCGGGTCATACTTGGTACGCGATCTTTCTGTGGATCGGCTTCTGGGGGTGCCACGCTTAGTGGTCTTCTTCGGTAACTGTTCTGCACTGTGGCGTTACCTGTGCCCTTCTTCCATCTCGTGGGGGCGGGGTGCCACGCTTAGTGGTCTTCTTCGGTAACTGTTCTGCACTGTGGCGTTACCTGTGCCCTTCTTCCATCTCGTGGGGGCAGGGTGCCACGCTTAGTGGTCTTCTTCGGTAACTGTTCTGCACTGTGGCGTTACCTGTGCCCTTCTTCCATCTCGTGGGGGCGGGGTGCCACGCTTAGTGGTCTTCTGCTGCTTTGGACCGTGGGGTACTTGCTGCTTTGGCTGGCATCAGAAGTTTGCTTCTTCGCACCGTTGGCGGGAGTAGTTGATGCTGCGGTGATCTCCTGTGGCCACTAGGAGTCACTGCCCTCTCCGTCTTCTGATCTCGGCAGTCTTATTCCCTGATCGTTCCTCCAGTGCTTGGCAGTCGTTTTCTCCCTACGTTTAGTCCTTGCATGGATGCTTGGTGAGGTGTTGATGTTACGTGAGGCATTCGTGCCTCTTCCCACGTCGCTTCGGAAGTGGCAGCTGCCGACTCCGTGCTGGTGCGTGTGGGCGTCTTCTGCGCAGAGCGCGCTTTCCGGATTCGTGCGTTAAGATGCTTTCCCTTGGGGCGCTACTCCGTTTATTGCCTCTAGATGGTGGTAACTTCTTTTGCGTTGAACAATGCTTGTTTCCATGCTGGTGGATGCTAGTGCACTATTGCTTTTGGCCACTGGGTGGCAGTGTTGCTGGATCTTTTGAGCAGCCTGTTTGTCTTTCCCGGGTGTGCACTCTACTGCTTCAGTGCACAGGGGGTTGGAGCTGTCGCTGAGCATGGGTGAGTAGATTTTCTTATGCTTTTAGTGTTCCCAAATGTACCGACTTATAAATGTGCTAAAGTCAGGCAGACATTGCAAAAGCACTGTTTATGTCCCTCTGGTGTTGTGCAGCTTTCATGCTGGGGGTTAATTTCACTGTCTTTATTGGTGCACCGGTACTTCCTTTAGATCAGTGTTCCGGTGGGGCTGGTGACTCTTTGGCGGTGTTGACCGCGCTGCTGGCCTCTGCTCCTCACCCGGAGCACACAGTGAGGGGGCACCTTTTTGCTGACGGCGGCACTGGCCGCGTGCAGACGGATCTCTTCACCCCTGCTTCCCTGCACTCTGCTCCTCACACGGAGCACACGAGGAGGGGGGGGGGCCTTCTGATCTTAGCGGCGCTGGCCGCCTGCAGCTGCTTGCTTCTCCCTCGCTCTCTCTCTCTCCGTCCGTAGCCGCCTCGGCCGTGCTCACGCGGGCGGGGAGAAGTTGCTTTACTCCTGTGGGGGAGCTCGTCGCTCCGGTCACTCCTCCTCGGCGAGGGACGCTCGAGGCAGGCCGCGGTTGGGCTCCGCCGGCTCTGTCTTTTGATTATACTGTTCCGCTGGCCTCACTTTCGCCGGTCTCCCGCCGCTGCAGCTTCTGCCCCCCCACCCGCTGCGCGGCGGAGACCTGCCTTGCTTCTCGCAGGCCGCGGGTGGGCTCCGCTGGCTCTGCAGTCATTGACCTTCACTGGGCACTACCGACGGGCCGCGGGTGGGCTCCGCTGGCGCTGCTTATCCGCTCCCTCCCCCTCGTTGATTGTATAGTTTTCGGGTCCGGCCGCCTTCCCTTCACGCCGTGGCTCACTCTGGGCCCCGCCGCTTCCGTTACACGCGCGGCGGGGGCAAGGGATGGATGACTCGGGCAGGCCGCGGGTAGGCTCCGCTGGTCCTGCTTATTTACTGGCACAGTTCATGGCGGGCACTTCACCCCTGGGGCTCACCTTCGGCCGGCAGGCCAGATGCTCCGTCGTGGTCGCGGCGGGTGGGCTCCGCCCGGCCCTTGCCCTTTTCCGGTGGGGGTCTTTGTCAGCCTCGCGGTCGTCACAGGTGGGCTCTGGGCGGTCCTTCTGTGGCTCCCGGTCACTGCGGGGCTCCTATGTGCTCACCGGCTTGTCGTACCGCTGTGCCTTCTGCAGGGGATGCCCTTCAGGCGGGCAACTCTCTCCCCCTTTTCCTCAGTGTTTGGTAGTGGCACGCATGGGTTGCACTACCGACCTCGTCGCCATTGTAATGATTGAAAGTATGGGCCCTGGGCCCTCATGATGGGCGCAGCAAGGATGGACACGGACACCAGGAATGAGTGGTAGGAAAGGTCGTGAGCACGTGCGCTCAGCCTCTTTTATTGGCAGCGTCATGTGACACCATGACGTCTGTGGTGGGTGGGTGTATAGAGTGTTACATTACACAGGAACACTAGAACGTGTACACACCAAGACACTACATCCAGCATTGGCAAAGCCGGTGGGGCAGGCTTAAATGTGATAAGCAGCATTTGTGCATGCAACACACGCAAACCGCATTTGTGAATGCCTGTGATTACACGTATTGGAACCTTTATGCCAGACCTTTTGCTTTGCTAGTGCTTGCTTTTATTCTCCCGCTGCCTGTCATCATTTGCCTTCCCTTCTTTCTCTCGCGCATCTGTCGTCAGTCTTGTTCCTGCCCGTCACCTTCACTCAGCCTCTCTCTCCCTCTGCACCTCGTATCGCTCGTCTGTCTCAGTGACACGTTGTTTTGCTTCCCCCCGAGGCGCGGCGAGCAGGCCCTGGATGTGCCTGCAATGTACAACACCCAAGGCGGACGCCTTGCTGAACACGATTCCTGGCGGCGCGGCGGGGAGATAGTGTCAGACCGTGAGATACCCCACACTAAGGTCATCCGTCAGGCGAAGCCCCCCTCACCCCCTGTCTGATAGTCACGCCCTCGCCGTGACGTCATAGCCTGAACGCTCGCTTCAAAGGCCGGGATCTCCTGCCGAGGGCCACCCGTTCGTGTTTAATAAAAGAATGAACGGGCTCTCTACTACTACCTTTATCACCACCAACAGGACAGCCTTCCTCGCCATCATCGGCACGACTTGCCGGGTAATACGGGTATCCTTGCCAGAGCCTATGCAAATCAAAAGCTATATGTTACGTTATCTTAACCTCTGGCAATTACTCTGGACAGCTTTGTGTATCAGTTTTTGTGCCATAAAACAGCCATCCGAGTCATTGCACTGTACCGTCATTTCGGCACTCTTTGAAACCCAAAACTCGCATTGATTAGACCATTTGTGGTAGAAATCATGCATATGGAATGTTGCGCATCAGAATCTGCCCTTATTTCTAGCTATTTCGGGGATACGGCCATCGAAATGGCAGTTCAATAGAACTCATCCAATCTCATTCACGTACCGCATAAACCACTGGCCTTTTTCGGTACAATGTCTGAATTACTGTGCCACAAAGACTATTCCTACAACATTTGCTGCGCAACACGGACTGTGCTTATCAGAAATTCCGTCCCTCAATATATACCAATCAAAACTGCCATCATTATGATGCCACTCAAAATGCATCCCTGGGCCATGGAATATTCCAATCGACGGCTCTGTGCCAGGAAGGCAGGCTTGGCAGGATTACTGTGCTACAGGTTATATACACCCAGTGATGTAACACAAAATACATCACAACGATTGCGCTCTACAATAGAAGTTATGTCCTAATATGCTACTCAAAATTTACCCGGCCTCTGTTAAATCAAGAGGGCCCTAAATCTATTGTGAGTAATGCGTGGGAATCAGAAACAAAGTGTAAAGAATTGACTTTCAAGTTTCTCCTTCGGAATTATTCTTCCAGGAGACTGCCTATGAGCACTGGTCCTCAAAACAGGCCCCATTTAAATAAATTATCTTCTAATCTTCGGTGTTTTTTTTTTTTTTTTCAAATGGTTGGTGTATAGCTCTGAATTTGCACTTTTTTGCGTGCTCGTTACCTAATGTTTTGTGACCATTGTTGACTCGAGCAAAAAGAAGAATAAAGTAAAAAAAAAGAATACAAACTCTTTGTGTGTGTGAGGTGGGTCTTGCAGGGTTATACAGGGGTTCCCAACATTCCAGGTTGCTTATGAAGGCTGGGCAAGGCATGCATGCTTAACATTGGTAGCAAGGAGCAAGAGAGGGGTTTTGACTCCGCCCACATGTTGGGAAATAGGCATACCTGTTTTGAGTGGGCAGAAGTTGTGTGCTTCCACAAAAAAGTGCTTTCCCTCCCCACAACTGTTATCCTTTTGTTTATTTATCCAGTTGGCCCAGCTTAAACTTCCAGATTCACACACATGGCATTGTAAAGCTGCACAAGAGTCTTAAATAACTAGATAATCTTTGGCGCTTGTCTTTTTCTGGCAGCAGCTCAGATGGGAGGAGGGCAGCCATGGGGAATGTGCACCATTCAGTGTTGTTGAATTTTGTGTGTTTTATTCCAATTGGGTCAGAAGCTGAATGCAAAAATGAGTCAGTGGATGAATGATTGGATGTATGAGTGCAAAGGCGAGTGGCAGAGTACCTGTACGAAGACCTATTAAGTGCTACAAATGACACAAGAGGCTCTTTCATTCATCAGCCAGACCTATTGACATTGCCAATGCGTGTTGTATTTTTGAAATCAACAAATGGCCACCCCCAGGTTAAGATGATTGTGATGACCTTAAGATGGGGCAGTTTACAAGCCTCACCCACATAAACCCTTTGCTGGTGGTCATGAACAGCAGGAGAGATTAATTATTGCCAAGACACAAGTTGTTGTGGCTGTTACAATTTATTCTTCTTTTTAACAGCTCCGGGGATAGGGTCAGCATGGTCCACAAGGACTTTCACAGCGGTTGCAAACAGGAAAACAGCATCAGAAGCCTCCATATGACGGGCCAGAGGGAGCTACGTTGCCAGTTTCTCTGCGACACAAAGCGCACCGGCAATGGGTTTTCACTGGTTAAGCCAGCAGTGTTCTAGAAATGGGTTCCTTAAGGGAGGGTTTCAGACAGCCAGTGATTTGAATCTACAATAATGCTTGTGACACTATCGGATAACAATGTACATGTTTGCATCAGACTCATTATTAACTTCATAGTAAGACCTTTTTAAGTGGAATACATATAACAGCAGCATCTTATTGTGTCATAACCATAAAGGAATATATAGTCCTAATTCACATGTGATTTTTTTGAATAACATTTAAGATAGTTAAAATATTCATACATTACGATGACAGACCACTTTTAAGGTATATGTAGTGATGCACAGTCCTTGTATTCAATTCTTAAGGTCTCAGCACATCCTTCAAGTGTTGATTTTGTACCCTGATGTAGTTCATGCAAGAGAAGAATGATATACATATTCCGCTTTGATTAATATCATGGATAATTAATCCAGAAGCTTCCCATAGTGCATATTGTAAACTCCTCTGACAAAGGGTCATGCATTTCAACCTACAAATTTCAGGCCTCCTCAAGAAATATACTAGGATACATGTCTGAATTCATACAATTATGCATAAAAATTATATTTTAAATGTACTTTACTTTGACCATATACATAGAAAATAAATGGAACAAAATGTTTATCCTAAGTAGCTATCCTAAACAGTCAGTCAAATTAATGGCAGCACTGTTTCTTGCTGACCCCATATTTTCAAGAAACGTATCATAGAGTGAGCACATACTACAAATAGGGTCTATTGAATTAATGACAATATGGGTGCGAGACATAGGTAGTTTGGCAGTAGCTCTGGGTAAACCAATAGATTAAAACTAACACCACATACAACAGGAACATAATTAATTACCATAAAGAGGAGAGTGAGCCCTGACTTGTACAAAGGATGTGTGCTTGGGCTCATAGGCAAAGTCGGATTCCAGTCCCTTCATAGGAAACCAAAGGTTTCTTTTTAGATGAAACAGCTGAATGTCAAACGCTAATATTGTTCAAAGCATGGCAGACACACTCACTGCAGTCGTCATGGACAGGGCAAGCCCAGAAATGGTGGGACGAAATCACTATATGAAGTAGGTCGCAACCCGACCTACCTCACTAATATTAATGAGGCAGATCACAAGTTGTGACGCCCTCCAATTGAATACAATCACAGGGATGGTGACCTTCTGGAGTGAGCCGACCACCATGTCTGTGATAGCATTTAAATAAAGTGTATTTTTTTTTTACGTAGCCTGTTTTCCTTAACGGAAAAGGGGCTTCGTTTAAGGAAATAAAATGTAGTTAAAAAAAAAAAAGCTGGCTGTGGTCCCCTGCACCACTGCACACTCCCATGCAACCTTTTTTTTCATTCACACCGTGTAAGAGGTCTCGTGGGGACGCGGGACCTCTTCCCCGTTGCTAATGTGATACTACCTCATTTGGGGATTCAGTGATCTATCAACCCAAATTGGGTTGTAACCTATTTATATTTCTAATTGTGAATCAAAATTTGAAATGGATGCCCTTAGCACGCCCCTTCCAAATTGCGGTTCATAATGCATTTCTAAGCCCATTTTACAATTCGGGAACCAGTTACTGAATCGATAAATGGGTTTATTGCATTTGTAAAAGCCATTTAGCAGTCCCGAATGCTGCGATTTAGGCAATCAAAGACTTTGCAACATGGCTTAATACACCTGCTGCTAAATGAGGTACTCGGTATGTAGAAGTGAGAGGTATTTGAATCTATTGTTTTTATGGAGCAGTTGATATTGAAACCTGATTGCAATTAGAATGTTAATGCTTTGTTCAGTAGCGGACACAGGCAGGGGAAATCGGTGGGGCAGATAAAAAATTAAGCAAAACTTATCTTCAGCCTGATGTCTGCCGCCTTTTCAGCTTCGATGCTCGCACAGGCTCCCAGAGTCACCTGCGCCAATCCAAACGCTACCCTCATGCTCGTATTACTCTGCATGATAGAAGCATCGGGATTGGGTGGATTGGGCTGATTCCACGCTCCACCAAGGACAGGGAACCTGGTCTCCTGAGCCTGCCGATATCTCCAAGCAATAGCATGCCGATATCTAAGTGTGCATGTCGGTTTGGCCAGCCGTGGACGGACGGCCGAACCAACATGCGCACCGGCACTGTGCCCTGAGCCCACCACTCCTCCTGCTGGCCCGCCCTCAAGACTCGGCTGTGGCTCAGCCATGGAGTAAAATAAAATTATTATAAAGCAGTTTCATAACTGCTTTTATTGTAATTTTATTTTATATACGTCTGCAGGTTCCTGCAGTGGGGCGACACTCCTGCGCCATAACGGAGGAGACGCCCCTGGGTTTGTTTAATTTGCTTGAAACGCATGGCGATTAAACAAACAACATTGGTGGGCTTAGCAGAGTAGTCTGGTGCTATAATTCTATAAATAAATTTCCGGCAAAAAGACTGAATGTAGACATCCCGTTGGATAAAATCCAAAAGTGACAGGAATTTTGCATTTTATGCAAATTATAAAAATCAATTCATTGGCTTGACCACAACAACCTTGTGAAAAGCGGGTTTTGAAACCTCTGATTTCTGTACAATAAAGGAGCCAAACATGGGCATGGTTGCATTCCAAATGATGCCCTTGTATCTAAAGCACAGAAGCCAATACCATCACCTTTAAACAAAGCTTTACCGACATAACCTTTTCCGACCAGGACAATGCAAAGGGCAGTCAATATTTGAGGTTTTCAGTAAAATTACAGCTGCACATGGAAATACTTAATCACGCTTGCATTTAAGTACAGCTTGTACACTTGTGTATTACAATTTACAAAAATTACTTTGAAACACATTTCAAATTAAAATAGGCCGTCTAACACATAATCACAAAAAACTGTTTTTACAATTCATCATACTCCTTATTCAGAGCCACTTTTAGTTTAATTGACCACCTAAGAGCTGCAGGGAAAGAAGTTATAACACATCTATTCTTCTTCTAGGAAAACCAGGGCAGAGGCAGCCCACCCGATGTGCATGAGTAAGAGCAGCCTCATTATATTCCTTATATAAGAGGTTTACACTGGGAAAGGTCATCAAACAGGAAGTGCTTCAGTTCATCTAAAGACTGCAACCAGGCCAAATGCAATTTTCCAAAGACCTTTCACTGACCACCCCCCCTCTCCCTCTTAGATCCAAAGTACCAGATTCAAATACAATGAAAGGCTTAGAGGAATAAAGAGACAGCAGCTTAGGAAGTTACTGCTCTGGGTTTTAATCACTTGTGGAAAAGTGACTTAGAGAAAAAATATTTAAAGCTTGTGCTCAGGTCTTCTGCCACAAATTCCACCGACTGCCGTTAGTGAAAATTCTGGGATTAAATTCTACAGTCTCTGCTGCAGTGAGGCCACATGCCCATTTGCTATTTGGGGACTTATCGAATACATGTTGAGACCAAGGTTGTGAATGTGTTGGCGGAGCACCTCAGAATTGGTGTTTGTAATGATGAATGTTCGCAGAAAATAGAATATTATTTAATGTTTTCCGAGATGGAGAACATGGATATATTTTGTTTAAAGGTACATAGATTTCCAGCTGTGTGGCTATATTCGTATTAAAACTCTGGATGTGCTACCTACTACCCTGGAGTCTGTTAGGAATAATCAGATGTTCAACCTCTGCATGCTAGCCGCCTTTCAATGGCCATAAATGTAATGTAGCATTTTAAACTATTTAAAAAAAATGCATGCCTTAATCATAATTATAATTGCTCATGAGACCTAGAGAGATTGAAAACACTGTGTACGCTTTCTTTCGCAGTCTGTTGGAAGAAATGTGAGTACCTTTATGATATTCCTTTGGCTCTTCACACGTGTATAGTTTTTAAAAAGCTTTTGGGGCAGTAGTATAATGCAAACTCTCAGAGCCTTATTGTAAACGTTGGCGTAGTAAGTATGTATGTATGTGGTATTTTTGTAGCATGAACCTAGCCAAAAGGCATCAAAGCACTGTATAGGACCAAGACAAACATGCAGTCATTGAGTGATGAGTGAGGCAGCAAGCATGTTTGTGGACTGTTAATGCATTGTGATGGAGTGCTCTTTGAAGAGGTTCATTTTCAACCCTTTCCTGAACAGGAGCAGTGTTGGGGCTCTCCTAGTGGGTATGGGAGTGATGTTAAAGATTTTGTCCTGGTTTCAGAAAATCCCTTTTGCCTGTTTTTTGTTTTCTACACTACTTAGTCTGCAATCTGATAGTTTTCTGGCTGCGGGTGTGCTGAGAACCACCAGACGCCACAAGCTTGTCTGCAATATAGGCAGAGGTGCTGGTCGTGATGGCGTGTATATGAGCCAGATGGTTTTGAAGATGCTGTGGGCTGGCAAGTGGAGCTGATGGAGTTAGCTAATTAGAATTTATCTTGCGCTATCCTCGAGAGGGCCCCATAGACGTGTGCCCTGCTAAATCAAAATAGATGCACATGTGTGTTTTCGGCGTGCTTTGTGAGTGAAGCATGTAAAGCTTTAAACATGTTACAGTATGGGGGGGGTTCTTATACTAACTATTAAATATCTTCAGGTTTCCCCCAAAAATATCTGGAGAGAAGCAGTAGGTAAGAGCTATAAATGCTTGAGTTGCTAGTGCATGATAAATTCCTTCTGTGGTTGTATCCAGGGGCGGCCTTAGGCATGTGCAAGCTGTGCACCTGCACAGGGCCACCAAACCCCAGGGGCCACCACGCCAATATATATCCTTAATATAATAATCCTCTGGGGATGGATACATATTTGCGTGGCGCCCCCTGGCAGGGATTTGGTGGCCTCCGGCTCTGTTCCACTTCCAAACACCCTGGCCCCCCCCCTCTTCACTGGCCTCCGCGCTTCGCCCCGCCCAGACCCCCTCTTCCGGGGCCCTCTACCTACGCTCCCTGCCCAGGGCCGCCATGAGCCTAGCCCTGTTGTATCCATATTATGGCGTCAGTCTACCCACTCTGGAAAATACCTGTGCATTACCAGATGCTCCTTCAGCAACCACGGTAATGTGACCGGTATAGAACCACTTTATGCTGGCAGGTTTCCATGATGCTGTTGATGGTGTAGCGCACAATGCAGGAGGTCATCTATGTGTCCTACTTCTGCACAGCCTGCTCTATATCAAGGTCTCTCAGTAGCAGTGCACCTTTGTACTGAAGTATCTGTGTCCGACAGTGTTAAAAAAAAAAACAGCGCACGTACCACCAGGGAGATGAGAATAGCTGCCGGCATCCTTCTGAACAGATCCAAGCCTAGAAACATTCTAGGCTTCAGGGAAACAATACAACTTTGTGTGATCTTGGATTTTCAGACCTAATCCTGCACTACTGTGGGGTCTGAAACTTGCTAGCATAGAATATAGAAGTACACTTCTAATTTTTAGTCTAGAATTCTATATTTACAATGTCTTCCCAGAGAAGGCTGCAGCACAGGGGAAGGCTGGAGACATAGAGAAAAGCATTAGTTGGTGGGTTTCAGAGACCAGACTGCATGATGGGAATAAGGGAATAGTATAGACAAAAGTGACAAGGTATAAAACATGTAATTGTTCTTTTAAAATTAGCGGCTCCAAATAGCTTATGGCTATATTGGCTTAGTTTGTCCCACCCTTAGGGTGGTAAAGATGAGAGCGCAATGTGCTTTTTAAAATACCCCTCACACACTAAAAAAATCCAGTAGTGTCATGCTTCATCATTGGGGTCTTCCCGTCCCTCTACGGGGCGGGGCGTGCTACGACCTGACCGACTACGCGGGAGCACTAATGTGGTGACAGGACTATGTGATGGTGCAAGGTGGGTGGTGTCAGTGAAGTGTAGGGACCTAACAATGTGTGGGAATACAAAAGTTAAAAATCCTCTGGCTAGTGGAAAAAAACAATTTATTCACTTCCCTAGCTGGGGACGTTAAGAAGGGGGTTTTGGGGTTGAGCTGATCGCTACAACCTGGTCTACATGTTTCGTAGGCAGTCCCCTACTGCCTACTCATCAGGACCTTCTACTGGTCCCTACTGGAACTAAGCTCAGTTGCTAAGTGTTGTCAGCCTGTCTTCCTACAAACTAGCAGTAAAAATCCACTGTTAGTTTATGCTTCAGGGCATGAGCTGGCCCCAGGGAAGCAAAAATATCAAAAAATGATGACCTGAATGTGGTCTTGCTGTGGCAAGCGTGATATGCCCCATGAGCTGACAATCGGTAGGAAATCACCGCGGCGCTATTGTCCGCATAGTCCCTAAGTCTTACTTCTACCCGTGTTGCCGCTCTGCAGAATGCATTCTGGATGGATTTTTACTGCTAGTTTGTAGGAAGACAGGCTGACAACACTTAGCAACTGAGCTTAGTTCCAGTAGGGACCAGTAGAAGGTCCTGATGAGTAGGCAGTAGGGGACTGCCTACGAAACATGTAGACCAGGTTGTAGCGATCAGCTCAACCCCAAAACCCCCTTCTTAACGTCCCCAGCTAGGGAAGTGAATAAATTGTTTTTTTCCACTAGCCAGAGGATTTTTAACTTTTGTATTCCCACACATTGTTAGGTCCCTACACTTCACTGACACCACCCACCTTGCACCATCACATAGTCCTGTCACCACATTAGTGCTCCCGCGTAGTCGGTCAGGTCGTAGCACGCCCCGCCCCGTAGAGGGACGGGAAGACCCCAATGATGAAGCATGACACTACTGGATTTTTTTAGTGTGTGAGGGGTATTTTAAAAAGCACATTGCGCTCTCATCTTTACCACCCTAAGAGAGAGTATTTTCACTATTTTTTCACCACCAAAAAACAAATAATACAAATATATCACTACACATTGATAGAATCTCTTTGTTTATGTAAATCAGTTTGGAGGGTGATTCTGTCAACACCTCTGTACTTCCTCTATTGTTTTGGAACTAGTTTGTCCCACTCCTTAAGCATAATCCTGAACCTGGTTTCCTTTTCCTATTATCCGGAAATGATTAGTGAGCAGATCAAATTGACGACTACTTTGGTTCTGCCTGTATCAATTGCCAATGAATCTAAGTATAAATCTAAACAGTAGTTTTAAAATAGTAGAGGCTTTCTACGCAAGAGATTTTGGATACATCTAAAAAAACTTGTAATTTTCAAAAAAACAAAACAACAACCTCTTGCCAATAATACTATTTAATATACCAAGCTGATCCCAAGACTTCCAAGAGCATGAAAGCTCAAACTGTCACAGTGGTTGAGTTCATCAGTGGACAGGTGTATACTGAAACCTATACAATCTTCTAATTAAAGGAACTTGTGACAGTCTTGTATATTGAATTTTTATAAAATTTCATTTTTGCACCAAAGTAGCTACTGAATTAATTTAAATTAATTTTTTTAGGGAGATGGAATGTTTTTATTAGCATGGATAATTGAGCGTCTGTTTCTGCAAATATTGCATAGAATGTGGAATTGTTGAAAATCATGTCCGAGAGCGCATTATTCAGATGAGATCAAATATCTAACAGTGCTGCTTAGAAATATAATTAAAGATTGGATAGAGTAAACTACCATGCTCTTTAGCCAAGTGTCAATAAGAAAAACTCAGCTGAGACTGATGATTGTTCCAAATGAGAAACTCCGTAGTAGTGAGTCAATCTTAGAGAATAATTTTTGGGGGATTGTGGCAGAATTGACATTTTAAACATGGATACTCTGGTGAAAGCAATTCAAACAGGAAGGAGCTGGTACCAAGAGAAGCGCAAAGAGGAAGGCAGGTCTACTATGCGAAATGCAGAAAAGAAATGTGATCGATACAGGTGATGGAAGTGGTGAGGTGGAAAAACAATGTAAAGAGAAAAGAGCACGAAGTATAAAAAATGAAGACAAGGACAACAAGGGCACATGAGATCAGTATAGAGGGAAGCGCAGAGTCACTCTTGAGTAATTATGGCAAAAAAAAGATATCACAAGTAAGCAGATGTAAGCTTATGGCATTTGCACTTGGAGGCAGAACCCATATGGTTGTTGGCAATGCTATTGTCAATTTACATTGAACTTCATGATGAGAAATATATAGCATCTCACCAATAGGGCGGGTCTGTACCCATTAAATGGATGCAAAGTGTATTTAAGTGATCTTTTTTGGATCACAGCTAATTTTCATGGTGTTAGAAGAAACAAACTCTGCAACTCCTGACTCCAGCCCCTGTTTCCTAAATGTAAGATGATAATGGTTCATAATTGCCCTAGTTTGGGTGAGTTATACATGTCTGCAGGAAAAACGTGGGTGAAAAATTAACAGAATCTGGATGAAAGAAGTGAAATTACATGCACATAAGGAGAAGCATTGGTAGGGATCAGTGAGGAGTGATTGGCTGTATGCTAATGGTCTTGATTGATCAGTGGGATAGATGAGTGAACGGAAAAGAGCTTCATTTATTGTAATCCACCATTCTGAGCATATGATCATTTGCAGCCAAACTATTTTTATTTTAATAATTCTAGTGGAGCGGTCCATTTACATATTAGTTTGTGTTGCTCCTAAGTACGTAATATACACTTTGGTAGAGCACTGTATGTAAAGTTGTTTTTTAGATGCTTAAATGCTAATTTCCTCTAAGTGTACCGAAAAAGTTATTCTGAAATTCGTGGTAAATTGAGGGTAATGATACTGTGTTGTGAGGCTTCTCTCATTACTTTCAATTTAAGTTGATGTCTGAATATAGGAGCAAAAGCTTAAACGTTTCTTCCTGTAAGAACAGTGTGCTGGAAGAAGTCAAGAGTAGCTAAAGGCCATATAGATTAGAATTATTGGGGTAGGACAAGCATTACTTGTAGGGTTCAGGGCACTAGAACTGGAATGCTATTGGGATTTGAGCCTATCTTCAAACTTTAAAGTATGCATCTTGGAGTTGAGACTTGATCATGTCTATTCATGCAGTTTGAGGTACCCAGACACTAAAAAATAATTGGGATCCCAAAGGTTTTAGAATATTCTAATTGGAAGTTGATTATTGAAACTCATATCTGAAATAAAGCTAACTATTTTGTGTAGATGAAAAGAGTGCAGATTGATATTTTTCAAGATGTAAGCCATCTATGGCTCTATAGCTAATTGCTGGTTTAAAAAGATTCATAGGTTACTAACTTTACGCAAAGTGTGTAATTTATAGAAACAAATTCTGGGGCCCAACTTTTTACTCAGAAGCCAGTGTTATTGAAGGACCAGGTGCTGAATACCAAGAGTGAGTAGTAGTAAAATCATGACTTTGCATCCACCACTAGACAGTCCCTGCTTCTTTATCTCACTCTTACAGGTTCTTGTTTATGCTGTTTTCTCCATTTGTCGCTGTTTTCTATCTTTCTCCTCTTCCTCCTTTTCCCTGTTTTGTGTTTTCCTCTCTTTTGCTCTGGCTCAAAATGTGTTGAGGAAAAATGACTGCCAGTCGCCAAAATGAGTGCTAGTTGGCCCACCTGCTACCACCGGCTCAAATTAACCACTGTTTATGAACTAGATTCATGTTTTGTCTGGTAAAGCAGAAGATATATTTTTTGTAAATAAAAATTGTTGGGGCATTTATTTTTGTGTCAAAAGAACATGACTTAAATTTTGGCCCAATTCAAAAGCAACCAGCTGCAAAACATCTTGGATTCATTCTCTGCTAGCTAGCTAATTTATAGTTATATTGGTCAAACGACCCATCCTGTTGTGCTAAAACTGAGTGCTGCCAGATTAACGTTCAAAATAGAGATCCCCAATCTGAATGAGTGATAACAGAGATTTATTATATCAGTAGAGGGATGAAGAGCTTTATATTTAAAGAGGTCCTGCGCCTCCAAGAAGTTAACTGACTTACAATCAAAGTAGGAGTAGTTCCTCGTAAACTAAGGGATCACAAGGTGGTGAAGCCACAAGACTGGCCAATATCATCGCAAGGGGACCAGAAGGTCAGATCTTAAAGCCCACACACACCTGTTAGTGTGTCATGCTTCATGATTGGGTGCTCCGCGTCTGGACGGCGCTGCAATGCCGGATGGGAATGGGGCCTCTTTGTAGATCTTTTGATCCGAATACGCAGTTTAGGTGAATGCGTGAGAGGGTACAGTGCAGATGTGTTTCTGGTGAAAAGTGAAGTGTGTCTAAAATAGACTCTGGTACCCCCAAAACAATTCTTTATGGGGTAGGGGTACCATGACTAGATAAAACAGTGGTGCTATCCTTCAGTCACAATGTACCTAGACAGCTATCAATTAAGTGAGGTCAACATGTTTTATGCCTTAGTCACCCAAAGGGTCAGTCTGCATTTCATCAGGACTGAAAAATAACAGTAGAATATTCCCCCATCTCTGATCACAACTCTTTATCTTAATCTTTATTTCTTTCAATGGAACCGTCTGTCCAGTGTGGCCGGTCTCGTATGTGGACCTTTGATAGACAGCTGTTATTTGAAGAGGGGTATATCAACTATATGAATAAAAAACTGAGGGAATATGTGCAGCTTAATGTTGGCTCTGCTTCTTTCCCAGTGGTATAGGATGTGCTTTAAGCCTGTTGTAGAGAGTATACATTGAAATATTCAGATTATCAAAGAAAAGCACATTGAGGAGGTTAGTATGAGGTTCTCTCTTAGCGCTAAGGATTGCCTTCTAGTGCAAAGTGTAATAAATCAGAATTGGGGGGGCCTTCACCTCTACTTTGGATCAACTCACAACTGCTCAGGCCACACTCTGGGGGAGTCTTTGGGATAGATCAATAAAGAAGATCCAGGTAAAGTAAATAAATACTAGAAAATAATTATAAGTAAGGCTCCCTGTTTTCCATTTTTAAGGATTCGTGCAGATAAATACAGACAGAAAACAATGTGTTTTCTGTCTTGATCTATTTTAAAAGTCGATAAATACAGAAAATTGTGCTTCTTTTAAGTGACTCCCCGTGCTGTCTTTCATGAATTATAGTCCAGCAGCTGAGCAGATGGACAGCATGGGAAATTAAAAAAAAAGATGACATTTCTTTAAATAATGGCATATGTCAACATACATGTAGGTATAATGCTAGTATTTACCCGTGGGTGTATTATTATTTAATATTTGGCAGCTTAAATAGCTGAATCATGACAGACGTCAAAGTATGAGTACGCGTCTATCAGTTAAATAGATATGGAAATGTACAGTTTTGCCACTTCATTTATACGTAAAACACAAAAGAAACATGAATAAATACAGATGAAATGCCCCAAATATAAATATGGATAAATACAGAAGCAAATGGCCAAAAAAGAAATACCATAAAACTGGTAGCCCTAATTAAAAGATGGAACGTATACTCTCTTTTTGGGTTAAGGATAGAGCGAACATGAATGGCATCCAGATAATCATTAATGACAGGGGTGAGCAGGCAATGATCAAACACTTGTTTGTGAAGAATTCTGTAGGTACTATCAAAAGTTTTATCGGGAGGACTACCATCAGGCACTGACAACAGCAATCTAGTCTGGAGGACCCAATTATCCTGCTTGAAGTAGAGAATTCAGTAAGACAACTAGCCAGCGGTAAAGCGTCCGGTCCTGACCAAATCCTTCTTGAATGTTGCACAACTTTTCTAGAGGTTCTTGCACCTCTTCCTTGTGATCTTTTCAACTCCTTTGAATGATCTGGGCAGGTCCTTTCAAACGTGGTTAGAAACTAACATCTTCATCTTTCTGAAGAAGGGAAACTCAATGTTGTGTGGATCTACTCAGATACTTTCTGAGAGACTATCTTCTGTTATTGAGGATCTGGTCAATGAGAACCAACATGGGTTTAAACAAGGAGGAAATACCACTGCCTATGTGAATACGGCCATCACCGCCCTAGAAGCTGGGTCGGTTGATGGGAACCCAGTCAGAATTCTAATGCTTGATGTGGAAAAGGCATTTGACTGGGTTTCCTGGTTGTTTCTGTGGGCATTAATTGGTGCCTCTTGATATGTTCCTTGGTTTATCAATCGGGTCCAGCAACTATGTAAAGGTTTAAAGGATAGGATTTTGTGTTCAGGAAGTTTGTGGAGTACTGTTAGTATTACCATGGTCACCCAACAGGGGTGTCTTCTCTTACCCCAGTCATTTGTGATATACATAGAGCCCTATATCCAAGCCTTGAGAAGGGGCAAGGGTATCTACCCACTTCACATCCATTGGTTAGAGCTTAAGGTTCTCGCCTATGCAGATGACGTAGTCATCCTCATATCTGCCCCGGCCATCATTTTGACAGCAATAGACATTTTCAGTGTTCACTCCAATGTTTACAAGATTTCCAGTTGAAACGAGTACATCTGATTATGAGTCCTTCAATAAAAACTGTCTCATTATTCTAAGTTTGCTCCTGGGATCGACCTCTATGGGAGCAGTCACCTCGGCTCTCTCATACACAGACCACCATTTTGGAGTGGAAGACTTCCCCCTCACTTCCCCGCCACCATTTTGGAGTAGAAGACTTCACTTTCCCTGTTGCACCCAAAGCTTGACCGGCACAATCCCCTTTCGAGCTGGGCTCATCCACCCTTACTCCCCATTTGGCCTCATGACTTCTGGCAGCTCCCTGTTCTGAAGGGCCTCGCCTACAGTTGTCACCGCCATCCCTGCAAGATCTCCCAGCTCCTGGTGGGTGAAGAAAGAGAGCAATTCACAGGAGCCACAGGATAGATTCCATCTCTTCTGCGTGCAAGCAATGCTCTAACGTAATACCGGACCTTCTCCTGCTTAATGTAGTAAAAGAAATTCTAAGCAAAAAATACATACTTATGAATTTGCACCGAGGATCTTTGGGTTAGTCCTCTTCATCCTAGGGTCTGTTCAACTGTCATTCACAATTTGCTCCGCCCATCACAATATTCAGGAAGGGATAAGAGGTTAGCCCGTTTCTGCTATTGGCTCTCTTGCACTCTGAGTGACGACGTTTTGCTTTACCTAATGTATACATCCCCCTAAAGTGAAGGGCACTTCACTGTCATGACAGGTGGGTCAGTATTTTATGATTTTTTTTCTTCTTTCCAACCTTTATCCTTTTATTATTTTTTCAGTCATCTTTGTTTGTTTAAACGATGTCTTCACGCCACAGTAGTACCTCTTCTTTGCACCAATAAGAATCATATTTTTCTATGATGTGTATTAAGGCTAAAAGGGGTTAATATATTTCGACGGACAATGCAGAGAAAAAAGAAATAATTCATTAATTTCCCCCCATCATTGTCTTTCGAAATCCCCCCTCAACGGATCCCATTGTCCACCGCTCTTACCTGCAGGGGCCGCTGCTGTGCTCATGTAGAGCGCTGTAATGACTTTGGGTCAAGTTTGTGCTGTATAAAACTGAGGGGGTGGGGGGAATATAAATAAAGCTGTGATTGTGGATACAGATTTGTTTAAGCGTGTACGTGTTCTTTATAACTCTGCTTCTCCCTCTTGACGCTTTTCCTTTTACTCTCCAGTCAGGGGCGTAGCTTCAGGGGAGTGTTTGGGGTGCTACACCCTCCAATAAATGTATTTTCAGATGGATAGTTGGGTACAGCTGCTTTCATTCAGGTCTGGTGAGTTGTCTTTCGGATTTCACCTGGGATTTTTGCATACATACACAGTGGCGGCTCGCGCAGGTAAGGGCGTGGTGTGCGGCGGGGCAGGGTGGGGGTGGTGGAAGTCGACAGATGACGGGATAAGTAATATTAAATAAATGAATAAATAAAACCACTTTGAGCGTCAGCGATGCGGCAAGCGCAAAGTAAGTGTTTTTTTTTTTAACATGACTTAGCCTGTAGTCTGGTGATTTCAGTCAGCTACTGTACATACACTGACAACAACACACACACACTCTCATTTGAAAGCTCTAAAAATGTTTACTTTACACAATATTGTGCTTCTCTCATTTAGTACTCCTATTAATCCATATTCCTCTCCCTTTCCACTGCCCCTTAAGGCGCTCCCATGCACGCTGCTTGTCATATAATGTATTTTAACATGATATGCCGGTGTGAGTCTGATGCTCACAGCCCCCAGTCTTACTGACCCAGCTACGCCTCTAATTGCACGGCTCTTGTTAACGGGTTTTTTCCGTGTTCCATGTAAGGTCGCTGATTGAGTTTGGGCTGGCGGCTTCCTTCCTCTGCAGAGGAATATGGGAGCTTTGAGGATTAGATTCCGAAATTAAGGACAATGTGAGGGGAAGCGGGAGGGGAGAGGGGGGGGGGGGCAGAGAGGAAGCGGTACCAGCTCGCTCACTTTGTTCTTGGGCAGAGCAGCCCTTGGTGTTTTGAGACATCGTGTTGGTTTTGCGCGCGCACTTCTTCCTGGCATGTGCACAGAACCTCCCAAACAAAACCAGTCCGGGCTGTTCGACCGCTTTTCCCATGGCAGTTCGAAGGAATCCCCTTTTCCGCATTCTTCTCACATGCATGCTTTAAAGCAGGTGAACTGTGTACATACTGCGGGCAGAGCGCACCTTCCTGCGTTCTGTACTTTCCTGCTCACACAGTGGAGTATTATCAAGGCGTTATTGCTTCGTTTGTTTTTGTGACGTGTCACCGTCCTCTGGGCTGGAGTAGGACAGAGGTACGTAGCCAGGCCCCATTGGTCGATACACATACCCATTACCCTCAAAGGTGGCAACGATTGCAACAAGCAGGAAGCTTGCGTCTTTCTAAGGGACGAAGGCCTATTTCCTGAGTGGGGGATGCTCTGCGGCCTTGTGCGTATGTATAAAAGTGCACACAAGCGGCTGTCCTGCGTGTACACCTCCGCGCGCTCACTCGTGTGAGAGGCAGCCTGTATCTTTTAAACGCCACGTGTGTGTGTGAGATTAAGGGACACTTTGGTACTTCCTACCAGGGATTAAGTGAGCTTTAATTTACAAAACCCCCTCTTGCCTGGGTAATTTGGGACACTGCACACTGTGGAGTTGTGTAACAGATCTATGTTTTGGGAATGCACCCTTCCCTCACATTAAAGCTATTTATTGTAAAGGGCTCCCTTCCCTCCCAGACTTGTGTAAGAATCAGTATGCAGGACCGCAGGGTTGGATTGGGATTAGAAATTGGCCCGGGCAGCTAAAAAAAAAAAGTGGCCCACATTTCCATATTGCCTCTCCGCAAAACACTGCTTTGGCGAAATTATATTTTTTAAAAAGGGGGGCGTAAGAAAAATGCACGGATTAATTTACACTGGTGAAACACACCCAAAAATAAGTGAGGCCACTTTTGCTCGGGCCCCTTTTCCCCGTTCAATCTGCATACATTAATGGGCCGGCCAGCGAGAGAATGGTACACCTCCGCCCGTTGAGAAAAGGGAGGTAATGGACACCCATCTGCCTCCAGAAAGGCCGCTCAGGTACCCACTGGGCCGCTGGTGGCTTTCGAAGCAGACACCACCCAAAACAGACCCCAGGCTGCCCAAAAAAGCAACCCACAGCTGGGAGTCTGATACCGGCCCCTTGGGCATTGCCCGAGTGCCCGCATTACCAATCCAACGCTGCGGGACCGTCCTGGTTAGCATGTGAGCCCACGTGCCACCGAGAGGGCCTTCTGTGATCCATTCCTGCTTAACACTCACTCCTGTAGGTACCCCTCCTTCACTGCCTGTTGTGTGTCTGGGCCATAGCTGGTATATCTAGGGCACCAGTTGGTGCCTAATTTGGGCCTGTGGTTGGTGGTCGTGGCCCCGGCACAAATGTTTTGGGACTAGAACTCATTTTGTAAAATCAGACTTTGACTCAGAGTAAGAGATTGAGAAGCATAAGGGAGACCAGGTAAAGCAAGACACTGATGTCTTAACTGGCAAATCTGGAATAACGAAGAACAGGATAGAGTGAGATAACGAGATAGGGAGGGTAAGATTAGGCACTGGAACCAGGGATACAAGGGGTGCGTCAGCACCTCCAAAATTACCATAGTAGAGTTTACAAGGTGAATGAGCAAAAAAGGATGACTTTTTTATTTATTTTTTATTTACTTCAATGTTGTTTTTAACGTGTCACTTCTCCTGTGAGTTCAACGACAAAGGTCAAATGTCAGGCTGTGTCTGCTGACAACTTGCTGCTTTAATCTTTTCACACTGAGATTGGTATTTCTCAGACTGCAAAGTGAGAGGGTTTTTTCAAAGTGTAGTATGTGACAATCTTAACTCATTTACTGCACTCGTTTTATTTTCGAGATGCTTGGATGTTTCTCAATCCCTATTACTTCAGTGATGTAAAACGGATGATAGCACCTGCATTATGAAAGTTGTTGCAGTGCCACTGGGTAGAGTGATGGAAGAAAGAGGCACGTGGTGGACTCAAGACTATGCAAACTTGCTGTTTGGCAATGCCGGCATTCAGCAAAGGTGTGTTCTTAAGAAACGCTTTGGGGCCCCAATATTTATCTTTATCATTATTATAGCTTTATTCAATACACATTGAGCACTGTGCACCTCCCTGTTTGTGGTTTGTGGGATTCAGTGTAGAGAAACCCTCTCTACCTACGGTGAGAGGTCTCTTTGCTCCTCAGAGAACCACTCCCTTCTTGTGGTGTGTGGGTCGGAGGTGACTCCCTAGAACTGTATCTATTTACCTGTATTTGTTCAGCTCAATGACTCACTAAACACAATGTGATTGCCTTTGAAACCACTCTTTAGTTCTTGTTCTGGATTCATCACAGGCTGCAAACAACTTGGCAACATGCTTCGTGTCTGTAAACAAATCAAATGTATGGCTACGATTCCCACAGAACGTAGATACCGACAGAATTCGTATAACATTTCCATGTACACAATCTTATTTGCTTATTGAGCTCGATCAAGTCAAAATTTGGTATGACAAAGTTGCACCTGCCGAAATAATGTTTTAGTTGCAGTGGGTCTGGGTTGTGTAAGTACACCAAAAAGTACAACAGCTAATCGTTCAGTGAGATGTTCTCTCTAAGCAGGGAGAGCTGGCTTATCCGCCCGCTAGAAAGCTCGCTGTAGAAGGCGGTTGAGGTGTTCTGCAATACTAGCACCACCATTGGCTGGTTCTTGCTAACACCTCCACAAAAATGTTTCCTTCTTGTACTAAGCAGATGAAGTACATTTAGAACATTTCGTAATGACGTACACCGTCCACTATCTTCTCTCATCCCACCTCGCCAGCTCTGCCCGTTGGTTCTCCCCATCCTTCATCTCCAGTCATTGCCAGCAGTGTGCCTGATCAGCGGGTAACAGTAAAGATGGACGTCTAGTTGTCAGATAAACACTGGTATTGTCCAAAAGTGGAACATTGACTTTTCCAAATGTCAAGGCCTATACGTTATTTAAAAAATGAACTGCTTCTAAATTTAAAACTGTTGTTGTCTTGGCTTTAGGATCTAGTAAGAAATATTTGATAAAATATCATACTACTATTCCTTACTACTATCCTTCACTAGATGTAGTTAAGGGAGGCCTGAGGCAAATGTAACATGCCCTCCCCTGAAAAGATGATTCCACACAAAGAGCTCCCTTGAACTCTCAAGGTTGAGTCCGCCCAGATATAAGTTTAATATCTGTGGCGAGGACTTAATGATGGAGCATGCTACTGGAGTGAGAACACAGTAAATGAGATTCCTAATTGAGGAACTTCGACTTCGTACTTTCTTGTGTTCATCGACCACTTGGGCAAATGCGCTGGACCTCATAAAAAAGCCCACAGTCCCTTTATTTTGAAGCAGTCCTAATAATAAACCAATAGGTTTGCCAGAGTGCGTTACAATAGGTCGATAGGCCCCACCAATTTTTGGGCACTCCTTTCTGATTTAAGTTATTTGTGGCAATACACTCACTGCCCACATGTTAGTCCATAAAATGTTATAATCCTTAGAATTACAACATCCCCAGAATTACAGCAACCTCTGGTAATTGTAATACAGATGTGAAGCTAATCCTTGCTATTAAGATTTGAATGTCAGACCCCTGCCGGAGAAATGGGGCAACCACATGGATTGGTGCATGGGTGCCGAGAGATTTGTATATGAAGGCGTGGCTACCTGGGCAAATTTGAAAAAATATAGGGCCCAAGGAAGAATCACTGAGGGTTTATGTGAGTGAATATTATGTTAATATATAATATTATTGTGATTGAATAATATCTTTTTGTGATATTGATGTACCACTGATATGGCTGAACTGCATGTAACGATCACTTGATATAGCTATGTTTAATGTACTCTGAGATGGTTATTGTTTTTTCACATATCTGGCTAAACACGGTGGTGTTATATTGAGCACAATTAAATCACTTTACTTGAAGATTCCACAACTGTTGCTTTCTGCATCCAGAAAGACATCATTTAAAGCGGCATTATGGATAAGGCCTAATAAGTGTATGTACATTAGAGAATAAAAAACAAATGTGCAATACAGAGGAGAAATACATCTTTGCCCGTAATTTATATTTTGTTTTGTGACTCATGCCATTATTCCCTGTCTTTGTTAGAACCCACAATGTTGGTGACATTTTCCCTAGTTGGGGAATAACATGGTGGTGGTATTGTAGCCATTTCCTTTTTTGCAGGTTAGGGAGACGGACATCCTTTTTGGAGAATACGTACAGTGTTTCTGGTTTTCTTAACTTCGTTTCAAAATGATTAATTCTGGAATCAGTTTAATTGTTCTGAAAAGTCACATTAATTATACCATTCCAATTGGAGTGGGTTTAAAATCAACCTGTTTGGTGGAGTAGTGGATATTTCAAGGGTTGTTTTCTTTACATAGATTTGTGACTGCTCTCAGTTGGAAGACTTTTTGTTCTTATGATGGCAAGATATTTGCATTTGTTCTCCATATAAACCTGTGAGACTTTAGCATGTGGTGTGATTAGTTGCATGGAGGTTAGGCCATGTTACAAGAGAACAATCAGCTCAGTGGTGCCCAAGAAAGCCTGGTCACCCACGTTTCTGGAGATGAAAAGAGAATCAATTCTGAATTAGGATTTACAGGCATTAGAGGAGAAATTAAGTTCCTTCTTAGTAGTAGTCAGTGTGCTTGTGTTGATTGAGGCATTTTATTAATAACTGTTGGCTTTTGGATGGGTTGTAGTGGAATCAGGACCACAGCCCATTGAAGAATGCATCTGTGGTCAAATTAAAGTCTCTGCCGATTATTATAGGTGTGCAACCGAAATGCACGATCTCAGTGGATAGTCTTACCTAGAATTCCAAGTGATCCGCCATCAGTCCATTAATCACTTGGAGCATTGTCTCCAATTGGATTAATTCAGAAGTGTGTTGATGAAAATGATCATGCCCATATTTTTCCCTGTCTTCAGTGGGCAGATAGACCAAGAATCCAAGTATGTTGCATACTATCCAAATCTATATATTACATGGGTCTCCTGGGGAAGGATCATCCCTAATTTTAGTCTTTGGTTTCCAATATTTTTTGTCAAATCATACCTACGACCTAAAAATATAATTGCTACTTTTAAACCAGTGACGGTGTCTGCCAGGAGCTCCATTTGCCCAAGACCCTCACTTAAGCACATGTCATGGTAGAATGGCAAGAAGAAATCTTGTTAATGAAAGGGCCATTGTTGAAGAGGTTGTTATTGAGAATTTTCAGCTAGTAACCCGGAACTTGATCTCTCATCCATGTCGTATACGTTCTCATGTTGATATCTCAATTATTACTAAATATTCAGGAAGGCAACAAGGGTTATGGAGTCTTTCAAATAATGTGTTGTGAGGGATTCATAAAATAGGGTTCCTACTTTTATTTCAATGTGGCCTTCAGTTCGTAACCTGCACTTTCGCAATCTAAATGTTAATAGAGTATGGGTGCTGCACACAGCCCTCCTCTCCATTACCAGTTGTTCAAGTCTAAGAAATAATTTTTATTAGGTTTTTGATTTCAATAAGGTTTGCATATATGGTGTGGACTCCTTGAATTTTGATGGGTGATTCAGTAATAGGAGATTGGGCATACACTTCTCGTTTTTCAGCTGCCATTTCATAGTTCTTGCAACATTCAAACCTATCTACCATACTCCACGCCAGTCCCTCTTGCTGCTCTGAGGGGTTACCCCACTGCTTGCTGCTCCACCTGAGTTTTCACTTCTCTTTGCATGCGTGTATGTGGATCGGCACAACATCAGTGGCACCCTTGGTTCCACTAAAGGCACCCCACTTTTTTTTTTGGTTGAAATCTTTTTTATTATTGAGAAGAAGACTCATGTACACAGCAAGTCGCCTACAAACCTTTGATGGGCCGGCCGCATTGTGGAACCAGGAGTTGGAATGCAAGAGTGGAACAGTATGAAACTATGCATGTACATTAGGTTACACAGCAAGTTGCCTACAACCCATACAGGGCCGGCCGCATAGCATGGCAATCATACGTGGTGGGCATATATTTAGAGCTCCTTCAAATGATAAGGTCATGGCACCCCACTTTTCTGCTGGTTCTTAGATTGGTCTGTTTTGCTGTTTGAGTGAGCCCAGGAAGAGGCTCCTTGAAGGTTTCTCAGTGCCTCAGAAAGAAGGAGGAAAAGTCAGTCCTGATCCTCTTCCGATTTTCGGAGACCATAATCGCCAGCTGAAATTCGCATTGCCCAAAAGATAGCCTCGTCCTCCTGAAGGTGTGTTGCATCACCTCTCTTTATTTGAAGGCTGAAGTTTAGGTTTCAGACGAAAACCATCAGTGATTCAAAGGAGTAGGGCTGCACATGCCTTTGTTGCCTACAGAAAAACATTTGGGGGGGGGGGTGGGGGGGGGATTGCCAATGCCTTTATGGAGGGAATCAATGTGTGTGAATACATCAAACAATCCATAAAGTAAAATTCTATCCGTGAGTATCTGCATTTTCACCATAGGCAGTCAAAACAATGTGCACTTGTCATACTTAAATAAAAGGTATGCTGAGCTCTTTAGCCACCAGTCTAGGTAAGCAATGATTAAGATTAAAGAGAATATTGTACTATCCTATTAAAACAATTTTAAAAAATCGTTTTGTTGAAAACAAACCTGTGGCTGTTGATAGAATATAGTCAAAAGTTAGCACCTAGTCAAGTCAGACTGAAATTCGTGTCATCAAAACTTTCCTAGGAACCAATTATGCAGACATCATGCATGCAATAGAAATCAATTTATACGATGGTGGAAAATGCAAGATCCACTCTAAAATCTAATTACTGCAATGAAATAAAAATAACAGAGTTCATCTTAAACATTTTTATATGGTGCTAAACCAGCTACTTGGCGAGTGCTCAAGGTGATACTCTTTCCACATCTAAGTTGCATAGGTTATCACTGCCACATGACTGGTGGGTGAATTGGGAGGACATTAATGAAGAGCATACTTGCAAGTGTGAAAGCCTTCCATCCAGCAGCCTCTATGAAAGGAGAGGCTAAACCATAGCACACAGGAGGCACGAAGTCCCAACATTTTATTGCAATAAACTTTATCTAAGAACAACTAAAGACTGTCTTCCGCTCTCGCTACCCACAAAAACATGCATTGACAAAACCAATAAAATAGATTTTGTACCCACACAGAGACATAAACCATACAGGCATGCATTTAAACATTGGGCACACAAGTTTCCACATGAGCGAGAATGGGGCAACCGATCTATAGACTTCTAGGCACAAACAGATTCCTGCATATACAGATCAACAAATATCTAAGGCCCTGTGCGCACTGCCCACCAGATATGTTGGTACACCTACTCACAGACCAACAAGCATAGGCACACACTTTTACCAAAAATACAGATACATTGACAGTGACACAACATGCATACAGGAAGCCGTAGGGGTAGATTGAGAGAGGGACAGACAGCAGACAGATGATTACACACATGGATTTGTAGACAAGAAACCCTCAAACACACACAAACAAGCACACCCATAGGAACCTATTCTCAGAGCCCATGCATTCACCTATGCACATATGTAGGCAGCCGCCCATGCACACAATCGAAAAAGGCTTATTCATGCATGCTGGCATGAAGAGACAGCTCGCTTTCAGACAAGCATTCAGTAACAGAGAGTACACCTGAAGACACAAATTGATAGACCGGTGATCAAACTGATGAGACAAACCTTAGTCGCGTGAATGTATTCAGAATTAGTGCAGGGGGATGCAGTCTTCATGTCCACTTAATCTTTAGACCATGTCTGAAGGAATTAACATTTGAAGTGAGAAAAGGTTTGCGTTAACACTGGTATCATTCCATGGCCTCTCCATGGTTCAATCTCCTCTATTGGGGAATAGAATAGTTTAGTCTTCATACTCATCCACTCTTTTCACTTATTGTAATGGACACCAGTAGGTAACAACACAGTACATTGTGCATGGCCATTCCTTTCCTGTCCTCCTTGGTATCATCATACCTATGCAGCATTGTAGTTCAGTGCCTGCAACTGTGTAATTGCTAGATGACTCCATTTATACTCTACACCATATCTGTGTATCTGGGATTTCCTTTCACAAAGCATAGCTTTCAGGAGTGTTACCAAGTAGTTCAATTGAAGTCAGCCAATGCTGTACATGGAATAAGAAATATTGTGTTTGCATAAATGTAACTGATAGTTCTAATTACGCTTCAATCTTTTCACTGTACATTTACAAGAAATCATTTGCAAGACAAAGATAATATTTGGTGTCTTTGACTATGATAATTTCCCCATTTGCATTTCTGCCTTTGTAAAGTCATTCAATGTGCCTCCTGTTGCTGTTCTGCAGAAGCAAAACGAAAGAAAGCTAGGTTGCTGCCATAGAAACCATTTTTCAATGCTGGCTCATTTTTATAGCCCACTATTTAGATTGTGCAGCTAGAAAGGGCTCCTTGAAATAAATTCTTCAAATGGAACTTAGAGAAAATGAGAAAGAACTGATGAACCACTTTGAGGTTGGTAACATCCTCATCTCGTGCATTGAATTATTACTGGCAATGTCTGACCATAAAATTGACTTTTTTTTAAACTTTCACTAATTAAATTGTCAAATATCATTCTAGCTTGGCACATCAGCTAAAAACCATTTCTGAAGAGTGGAGTTTCGTTGTTGCACTTGCTGAGCCAGTAACAAGTCCTAAATCCCAAATATCACATCCAATTCTCATATTCGTATAGATCCAAAAGAATTTGAAATTAAATGAAGTCCTACATTAGAAGAAAAATACTCACATTTTCTAAAATGTTTTGTGAGCCTCTACCAGATAAACCCAAGTTGGGTAAAAAAAGTCTAAAAAATGAAAAAGTTGTGAAACCAAAATATCTAAAATGGTTACCAAGCTTCAAGGGCCCCCTTCATTAAGCAGATGCATATCAAGTGAAATGTAATAATTAAAAATAACGCATGTAATAACTTTAATATCAATTTGATTCGGACACACTGCATACTTCTTTTTGCATTTCTGTATTTACTTGTTATTACTCCATTTGGGCCTCAGTGGTCTTATTGTACAAATGACACGTAAATCTACTCATACAAGCCAAAATAAAAGAAAAGTATTTAAGAAGCGACTAGGGATGTGAGCCTACTCAAGGATGAAGCGTGCTTAGGCCGTTTGGGAGTGTGGAAGAATACTTTGCTACTGAAGCCTGTATTTATTTTTTATATGTATCTATGGTGTTTTCACTGGCACCTTCCATGTCACATTATGGGAATTACATGGTACATATACACATTTCTATATGGTCCGTTACTGGTACATTTGATGAGGTATGTTGTTACTAGTGAGGCAGTAATGTGATCTACGTATAGTGAGAGCTTTGTTTCCTGTAAGAAAGGTAGTAGTGCAAAAGGTGAGCCATTAGTGGTACAGGTGAGCAAGCCAACAAATTAACAGGGAGTGCCCAGACAAGGGTTTAGCTTGGCACTAAGAACCTGTGCACAAGCCGAGGCTTGAAAATATTTTGCATGTAACGCAAGCAACAGAGATCATATAAAAATGATAACGTCTCTTCAAATAATTTTCAAAAGTGGACTTCTTTAACACATGAAAGCATTTCAACTGTGTACATCACTTCATATCAAAGCATTGAGTTGTTTAATAAAGGCAATACTGATAGTTTTTAAAAATTAACTTATATCCCACCCCACCCCCTGCCATGATGACAGTGCCACTAGTGGATTTAGAGACAAGTCAGTTGTCATATGTATCCCTTTAAGTTGTCTTGATTTTTATTAGACATTACGCCTCAGTATAGTCCAGTTAAATCCAGCACGAGAGATTTTCGTACCGAGCACATTCTGAACTTAGATATTTTAAGTTCTTTCATGTGCAATAATGAAGACAAAGGGGGCATTGTGAAATAAAATATTTGTCTAGAATCACACTGTTAGGTCAAGTAGGAAAAACTGAATTGATCCCAGTGCAGTTCAATCACTAGATGTTATCTCTTTGCCTCTCCTCTTTCATATCAAAGGTTTCTGCTATATCTTTAATTCGTTCATGAGGTTAGAGCATGGGTGGCAGACAGAAGCCGCATGAAAGCTCGGCTCGTTTTGGGCTCGAAGGTCCAAGAGTACACAAGCAGAGCCGGAGGCAGGCATCTGACTCAAGCTTTCAGTAGTTTACCCACTTCTTCTTAAGCAGTATAGTGTGACCAGTGAGGCTGTAATGTTATTTGTGTAAAGTGACTGTTTTTACTGTAAGAAAGTTATTAGTAGTGCAAGAGGTGAACATATTTTATTAGAAAGAAGAGCATTATTATCCCCGTCAGTGAGGCTTATGCAATAAACATCTTCAGGGGGAAAGACTGACTTTGGGCCACATGTATGACCATGTCATTTAGCGACTCGCAAATTGTGCTCAATTGCGAGTCGCTAAATGCCATGTACAACAGTGTCTGAGACACTGTTAGAGATTCCTGATAGCACTCGCAATTTGAGACCCCATTAGTAATGGCTGGCCCTCCCAGGTATGGTGGGCTGCTGGGCTCAGCAGACCTCCATGTATGGGACTGCTTTTAAATAAAACTGTTTTTTTAAATGCAGCCCGTTTTCCTTAAAGGAAAATGGGGTGTATTTTTTAAAAAAAATGAAAAGTTTTTGTTGAATTTTTGAAGTGCAGGTAGCGATCCCTGGGATCACTGCCTGCCCCTAAAAAATATTTTCAAATAGGGACCCCTTCCTATTTGCGAGTGCTTTATCACCCTTTTGAAGAGGGCGGTAAATTGCGAGTGTTTTGCGACTGCAAAACATTCTTACATAGGCCTCTGACTCGCTATTAGGAAGGGACGCCCTTGGAACATCCCTCTCTAATAGCGACTAGCAATTCCTATTTAGCGTGTCGTAAAAAAATTGCGACTCACTAAATAGGGATTGTACATGGCCCTATTAGATTCTGCATGCGCAAACGGGTGCAAACATCTGGCCTTTTAACCCTAAATGCTTGATAAGGGCATAAACTGAGACACCCACCTGTCTTCAAATACAAACTGCTCTCCTTAACAGTGGAACTCAACCAGGAAACCTTGCTCAAGCGAGATAAATAGCACCCTAGCTTATTTCAAAATATATTATACACCGAAATAAACATTGTCCAAAGGAATTGACGAGAACAAATCCAAATGTATATAGTTCAAGACAGAAGTGACATTTTAGAAAATGTCTCTTTTGTGTCTCTGCACCTCAATTCCTACACTGCTCACAGGTAGCACATGCTTATCTAAAAATCATTGTTGTTTGAGACAACTGGGTTATGGATTGTTGTTGCATTTTGATGTAGTGTTCTTTAAAGAGGCACGTCTTCAACTCTTTCCTAAATTTGAGCAGGGTTGGGCGGTCCTGATGGATAAGGCGATGTGTGTAACAAATCCTGTGTGTATAGATGGAAAAGGCCTATGGCCCTGTTTTTTCTTTTACACTTCTTAATATGCAGTTTTATAGTGTCCCGACTGCAGGTGTGCCGTGCACCACCGGAGATGGTGAGGTTGTTGGCAAGGTAAACAGGGGTGCTGGTTGTGATAGTCTCGTAAATTATGCAGCTGGTTTTGAAGATGGTGCCTGCTGGCAAGGGGAGCCAATGGAATTCCATCAGGAAGGGGTGATGTGTTAATATTTCTTTAGGTCCTGGATGAGACATGCTGTGACTTGTTTGATGCTCTTAAAGGATGCGAGTGTGGAATATGGGAGGACCTGGACGATCATCCAGATGTGAGATTATACACAAACTCTGACACTACAAAGATCCAACAAGAGACAAATATCACTATGCTGGTAAGGTGCTTATCAATCCTGGGATTTGTGATAGACCGTCAATCCTCTGTGATTAATAAAACGGTGTACTGCTAAAGTAGGTAACAGCTGCACATCAAACTCAGTGCTACGAAACAAAAAATGAGCAGCTACAAATGCCATACAAAAATGTTTTACGTATTTATGTATGTGGGTTGCCCACGTAGACCATCCACACAGCACCAGTCTTTTATGATTCTTCAGCTGCTGTAAAAGTGTGGTGAAGGTTGATTTTGGTCCCAAGTATTTAGTTGTTTTAGTTTTTTTTTTGTCTGCTGAGGTCAGATGTATTGACAAAATATGTGATCAGGCTAGTTTCTTTTCAAGCAATGCACTAGTGGCACAGGCAAGGATCTAACTCAGGACTCATTTGTTTGCTGTAGAGAGGTGATGTGCTGATCGACATCTGTAGAGTGGTAATTTCTTCTTTTCCTGCGGGTGTTTGGAGATGTACAGCTGACCTGTGGTGATGCAGGTTGTTAAGAACTTTCTATCATCTTGTCGCTTCTTATACCTCTCTTTCTTGCTCTTTCTTTCTTATTGCTCTTTCTCATTTCTTCTATGACTCCTCACTTCTGTAGTTGTGATACTCAAGGTTGTCTGTCTCCACCTCGCTTCTACATCTTTTGATCCAGTTCCTTCTCCTCTTGACACAGTGCATACGGAGTCTCTGAACTGGAAGTGACCTTCTGAAACGACCAGGACAATCCTAAGAAGTGCACTGAGATGTTTGGTTTTCCTTTTTCGTTCAAGGCATTAAAATTCTATCTGTGTTGTTTTGCACTATTAGCAACAACGGTGACCCGCCAAGCTCCGACCATCTGCACACTATTAAAATTAGATTGTTTGACCTCTGAGATGACTACTACATCTAGGGGAGGGTGAATTATTAATTTCACTCACATGATCGGGCTTATTTGGGAAATAATGTTCTTCACGAAAGAGTAAGACGTTTTCTGAATTTGTTTGTGGCCAGCGGATTTATCCGCCCATCCCTGGAGCTAATGGTCCCACCCAACAAGGACCAGACATCAGGCTGCAGGGGTTTGTGTTTCCTCACTGCTACCTGCATGGGTGACGTGTAGGCATTGGAGAGAGCCTGGCAGGCTAGGTGCAGTAGGAGAGTCCTGCAAATTCATTGTGGTCCATCGGTGTGGAGATGGGCCTCAAAACATGTGAAAACGCTTTAGAAAATGCTGCTTTATTGACCATTCGAGGTGACTTTTCTGGTTGTCCAATTACCTTGCTCCTGCTTAGATAGAAATAAACCTTTATTTTATTTTTCTGGGCAGTTGTTGATCATTAGCAACCTTTGACCACCAACCATTTGTGATATTTCTTCTCTGCAAGCTTCATCAAATGTTTATCCTCTTATATGAACCTGGGATTTGCATTTTAAATCTTTATATTTATGATTTTACTGTTAGGTAAACCACCACAGGTGAGCCACTGATATTTGATGAGAAAAGATGCTCAAGTTTGTGTACACCTTTCCCAGGGCATGATCGTTTGCTGTTGGGTGTGGAGCGCCTTGTGCTGGGTGTGTAGAGCCTGTGTTGGTGTCTAGCAGCGGCCCCAGTAATGCAGTGCTTGAGGCATCTTTCTGCCACCCTGTTATTAGGAAAGTTATTGCTGCTCCTGCAATGTTGTGACATTGGTGTGGGAGCGTAAAGCAAGATCAGTGCCAATTTACGAACTCAAGCTTTGGCAATGCCAGCTGTTTTGGCTTTTTTTGTAACAAGATATAGGTTTTCTTCAGCTTCAGTGACAAACAGTGCACACGTTGCGCTTGGGTGGGAGGTGTGCAGGCTTTCCTCGCACACAAAAGACCAAACTGGATTCAGCGATGTCAACTTCCCTCGCATACATACACAGGTATCATGCAGGCAGGATCAAGACAAGTTGCACTCATGCAGAGAACCGGCAGAGCATATTCTGCACCAGTGCAAACTCTGCCACTATTAGCACGGACAGCACCAACGCCCACTACGTAACTCTTAGCATGGACATCTCCAGTGCATCCTCTGCCACTCCTAGCATGGACAACACCAGTGCTCACTCTGCCACTCTTCGCATGTACAGCACCAGTGCGACCTCTGCCACTCCTAGCCTGGCGAGCACCAGTGCCTGCTTGTCCACTCAGCATGGACAGCACCAACGCCCACCATGACACTCCGAGCATGGACAGTACCTTTGCAACCTTTGCCACTCTTAACATGTACAGCTCCAGTGCATCCTCTGCCACTCCTCGCATCGACAGCACAAGCACCCACTCTGTCACTCTGAGCATGGACAGCATGTGTACAACATCTGCCACTCCTACCATGGACAGCACCAGTGCCTGCTTGTCCATTCTTAGCATGAACAGCACCAGCGTCCGCTCTGCCTCTGTGAGCATGGACAGCACCAGCACCTGCTTGTTCACTCTTAGCATGGACAGCACCAGTGTCCACTATGCCACTCTAAGCATGGACAGAACCAGTGCCTGCTTGTCCACTCTTTGCACAGACAGTAGCAGTGTCTGATCATCCACTCTTAACATGCACTCTATGCCAATTCACTCTACACCACTTTACTCAGAACCAATGCACCTTACGCCACGGTACCTATGCCAGCTACTTTTCACCACTGCACTTTACGCCACTATACTCTACAACATTCTACTGTGCGCCACTGTACTGTATGTCACTGGACACTACGTCACTCTACACCATTGCTCTTTACGTCACTGCACTCTATACCACTCAATTGTACTCTTCACCACTCTACTGTACGTCACGGCTCTCTGCAACACTATATGACCCTGCACTCTACGACCCTGCACTCTGACACTGTACTATGCATGACTGCACTCTATGCCACTGCACATTACTCTTCACTACTCAACTCTGCTGCACTCTTCACCACTACACTCTTTACCACTGCATTCTACACCACTGCACTCTGCAGCACTCCACTCTACCACTTCATACTACTCCACTCTGTGCCACATCTCTCTACTCCATTGCACTCTACACCACTGCAATCTACTCTGTACCACTCTACTTTATGCCTCTGCACTCTACGCCAATGCACTCTACACCACCTTAGTCAAAATCAATGCACTCTGTAGCTCACACCACTTCACTATAGGTCACTCTACTCCCCTCCATTCTATGACACTCCATGATACACCACTCTCCAGGGTGCTCCTTTCCATTAAACTCTGCTACACTGACACTCTACTTCACTCTATGCCCTTTTACAACTCTACTCCACTTTGCAGCACTCTACGCAACTCCCAATTTCCACTCCATGCCACTTTACTCAGCTGAGTTCTAGGACACATTACTCCACTCTACTCCTTTCCTCTCTATGACACTCTACTCTATGACAATCTACTCCGCTGTACGCCACTCTACTCTGCAATACTCTACTCCACTCTGCAATACTCTACTCCACTCTACGCATCACCATCTGCGCCACTCCACTCAACACCACTCCACAACACTCTATGACACTCTACTCAACTCTGACACTATGCTCCACTCTAAACCACATCATCTCTACTCCCTTCCATTCTGACACTCCACAACACTACGCTACTCTGACACTCCATGAAATTCCACTCTTCACTTTAAAACACTCCACTCCCCACCACTCTCATGTACCCTACTAACTTTTAACCATGCTACACAGCAGCCATGCTGATGTACAACATTGCCAAAGCATACTGGCAAAGCCACTAGCTCTTGCAAAGGGAAGACTTCTTGGGTTTGCCATTGCTTGTTTTAAATGCTGGTTCATCTATATGTCCCACTATTAAATTAGAGAAATATAAGAAAGGACTAATAAACGACTTAGATGTTGGTGACTTATCACAGTCATCCTGTGCATTGAATTATTACTGTGAATGTCTGACCATAAAACTGACTTTATTTTTAAAGCTTCCACCAATGAAATTGGCAGATGCCATTCTAGCTTGGTACTTCTGGTAAAACCATTTTTGAAGAGTAGCGTTTCGGTGTTGCGTTTGCTAAGCCAGTAACAAGTCCTAAATACCAAATATCGCATCCAAGTCTCTTATTCGTATAGGTACAAAAAACTTAAAAATTACATTGTCATACCTTAGAAAAAACAACACTCAATTTTGCTAAATTGTTTTGTGGGCCCCTTCCAGATGAGCCCATGATAGGTAGAAAAAATAAAAAAATTTAAGAAGTTGTGACACTAAAATATCCAATATGGTCACCAAGCTTTAAGACACTCCGTGCACAGCATCTGGTGCACGGTGATATGAGCAGCACCAGACCAATTCCAGTCTCACGCAATCAAGAGTTGCAAGCTTAATACCTCCCTGGAAATGAGGCACAACTTCTGGTTTGCATTGATATTGGTCGCACCAGGCAATTTCAGTCACACACAGAAGCTCAAGTTCAGCAGTGCCACATGAGGTAGAATGAGGAATCACACTTCTTTTCTGCATTCGTAACACTCATGGTTGTCCGCCTACACCTCCCTTCTACATCCTTTATTTCCAGCTTCTTTTTGTCTCGATACAGTGCATAGAGTCTCTGATTTTGAAGTGACCATAAGAAATGACCAGAGCAAGCCTAAGAAGTGCACTGAGATGTTTGTTTTTCCTTTTACCCTTCATGGTAATAACATTCTATCTGTGTTGCTTTGTACTAATAGCAAAAACATCTGTGACACTCCAACCATCTGTGCAGTAAAGAAATTAGAATGCTTCACCCGAGAGATGACTACATCTAGGGGAGGGTGAATTATTAATTTCGTTCACAGAAAATATGCAGTTAATGAAAAAGTGTGACGTTTGTTGAAATTGTGGCCAGTGGACTTAAAGCTGCCCACCCCTGGAGCTAATGTTCCCACCCAAAAAGGACCAGACATCCGGCTGCTACCTGCATGGGTGACGTGCAGGCGTTGATGAGAGCCTAGCAGGTTGGGTGCAGTGGGATAGTCCTGCAAATTCACAGTGTGGTCAGTGGGCGTGGAGATGGGCCTCAAAACATGTAAAAACTCGTGGTGACTTTTCTGGTTATCCAGTTACCTTTCTCCTGCTGAAATAAAAATAGTATGTATTGCTGTGTATAAAAAAAAAAGACAAACATTTGTTGAAATAAAAAAAAAACTTCATTTTCTCTTTTAGGCTGTTGTTAATCATTAGCAACCCTTGACCACCAAACAATTTGTGAAATTTCTGCTCTGCAAACGACATTAAAGATTTATCTTCTTATATAAGTTTGAGATTTGCAGTTTAAGCCTTTATATTTAGGATTGTACTCTTGGATAAATTGAGGTCAGCATCACATTACCCCAGGTGAGCCAATGATATTTGATGAGAAAAGATGCTGAAGTTTTGTGTTCTTAACTGTGTGACATAGCCCAACCGTGCAGCTCTAAGCTCATTTTAAACTTCTTTCAAAATGGGGAAAATGTAAAATGCATTCTCCACACGTTCCGTTTTCTGGTCTGTCAGGGCATGTGATGCGTTCCTAACAGCAACACTTAGTAAGGATGTTCAGAGAAGGACAATCTATAAAGTTATATGTTCTCGAAGGTTCAGGGCTCTGTAGACCTTGATTCTTCCACAGTTCACCATACATGAACATATTACATCATTGCTGGAGTAGAGATACCTCTTTGTGAGAACCTGCGCATATTTGGCAAACTTTGGACAGTGAAGACATTTCTTTGGAGGGTGGTCCAGAAGCTATGTTTTTGTTTTTGAAAAGTGCAGTAAATTATTGAATAATTATGTGAAAAAGGAAATAAACGTCTTCATATATTTATTTTCACTTCAAAGCACACACATATCTTATATTGACTCTAAGGCTGCACCAATAAATAGCCTTGAATGTTCCTGTAAAAAGTGTAAACTTTGTCTGCACGATAAAGTCGATGCTCGGCAACCTTCCAGCAACACTTTGCAAACAGCTTTGACGGAGGCTGGAGGGGTGTGCTAAGACTCCAGCAGAGTGAAGGATGAAACCTATGCGAGGGCTGCGTTGAGCTCCCTTTCCACCCCTGCTCTGTGACCCTGCCTTGTGATTGTGTTAGGCTTTGCTGCTGCTGTTTTTCTGTGTTCTTTGTTTGGCAAGTCTTGGGTACACCTTTCCCAGGGCGCGATGGTTTGCTGTTGGGTGTGGAGCGCCTTGTGCTGGGTGTGTAGAGCCTGAGTTGGTGTCTAACAGCGGCCCCAGTAATGCAGTGCTTGAGGCATCTTTCTGCCACCCTGTTATTAGGAACGTTATTGCTGCTGCAATGTTGTGACATTGGTGTGGGAGCAGAACAGCCAGATCAGTGCCAATTTACTAACTCAAGCTTTGGCAATGCCAGTTGTTTTGGCGGTTTTGTAACAATATATAGGTTTTTTCTAGCTTCAGTGACATACGTGCACGCGTTGCACATGGGTGGGAGGTGTGTAGGCTTTCCTCACACACAAAAGACCAAACTGAATTCAGCGATGTAAACTTCCCTTGCATACACACATACAGGTATCATGCAGGCAGGGTCAGGACAAGTTGCACACATGCAGAGAACAGGCAAAGCATATTCTGCACTGGTGCAAACTCCGCCACTCTCAGCATAGACAAATGCAAAAAGAACAATTCATGGACAGAATGCAGAACAATGTCATACATTCACCTCAGTACAGAGATCTGGGCCTAAATCCATCGTTTTTTTGCTCACCATGCCATTCCAGTTTGGACCCAACCACATGCAAATCAGTCCTTACCCTGTGCCTCATGGGAACAGTCCAGCCCGAACTGCCAAGCCAGGTCCTCCCTGGACTGGAAACAAGCATCCTAGGACCGGTTTTGGGGTTTCACACCTCATCAGCCAGGATAGCTCGAATCCAGTAGCACAGTGAGCCCGGCACCCACGTCTGGGCATACCTGGCGCACTTAGGACGAGAAAGCAAAATACACACAATTGATTGACGGAATGCATAACAAATTAAAACATTCACCCCCAGTCAAGAGATCTGGTTTAAACCCATCATTCTTTTAGCATGGACAGCATCAGTGCAAGCTCTGCTACTCAAAGCATGGACAGCACCAGTGATAGATCCGCTACTCTTAGAATGAACAGCAGCAGTGATAGCTCCACCACTCATAGCATGGACAGCAGCAGTGGGAGCTCTGCCACTCTTAGCATTGACAGCACCAGTGAAAACTCCAGCACTCTTAGCATGGACAGCAGCAGTGATAGATCTGCCACTCTTAGCATGGACAGGAGCAGTGGAAGCTCCGCCACTCTCAGCATGGACAGCAGCAGTGCAAGCTCAGCCACTCTTAGCATGGACAGCAACAGTGATAGATCTTCCACTTTTAGCATGGACAGCAGCAGTGGAAGCTCTGCTACTCTTAGCATGGACAGCACTAGTCCAAGCTCCGCCACTCTTAGCATGGACAGCAGCAGTGACAGCTCTGCCACTCTTAGCATGGACAGCAGCAGTGATAGATCTGCCAGTCTTAGCATGGACAAAGCAGTGATAGCTCTGCCACTCTTAGCATGGACAGCAGCAGTGATAGATCTGCCACTCTTAGCAAGGACAGCAGCAGTGATAGCTCTGCCACTCTTAGCATGGACAGCAGCTGTGATAGATCTGCCAGTCTTAGCATGGACAGCAGCAGTGATAGATCTGCCAGTCTTAGCAAAGACAGCAGCAGTGCAAGCTCCGCCACTCGTAGCATGGACAGCAGCAGTGATAGATCTGCCACTCGTAGCATGGACAGCAGCAGTGCAAGCTCCGCCACTCATAGCATGGACAGCAGCAGTGATAGATCTGCCAGTCTTAGCAAGAACAGCAGCAGTGATAGATCTGCCACTCTTAGCATGCACAGCAGCAGTGATAGATCTGCCAGTTTTAGCATGGACAACAGCAGTGATATACCTGCCACTCTTAGCATGGACAGCAGCAGTGATAGATCTGCCAATCTTAGCAAGGACAGCAGCAGTGCAAGCTCCGCCACTCGTAGCATGGACAGCAGCAGTTCAAGCTCCGCCAGTCGTAGCATGGACAGCAGCAGTGATAGATCTGCCAGTCTTAGCATGGACAGCAGCAGTGATAGATCTGCCAGTCTTAGCAAGGACAGCAGCAGTGCAAGCTCCGCCACTCGTAGCATGGACAGCAGCAGTGATAGATCTGCCAGTCTTAGCATGGACAGCAGCAGTGATAGATCTGACTGTCCTAGCAAGGACAGCAGCGGTGGAAGCTCCGCCACTCATAGCATGGACAGCAGCAGTGATAGATCTGACAGTCCTAGCAAGGACAGCAGCGGTGGAAGCTCCGCCACTCGTAGCATGGACAGCAGCAGTGATAGATCTGCCACTCTTAGCATGGACAGCAGCAGTGCAAGCTCCGCCACTCGTAGCATGGACAGCAGCAGTGCAAGCTCTGCCACTCGTAGCATGGACAGCAGCAGTAATAGATCTGCCAGTCTTCGCATGGACAGCAGCAGTGATAGATCTGCCAGTCTTAGCAAGGACAGCAGCAGTGCAAGCTCCGCCATTCGTAGCATGGACAGCAGCAGTGATAGATCTGCCAGTCTTAGCATGGACAGCAGCAGTGATAGCTTTGCCACTCTTAGCATGGACAGCAGCAGTGATAGATCTGCCAGTCTTAGCAAGGACAGCAGCAGTGATAGATCTGCCAGTCTTAGCAAGGACAGCAGCAGTGATAGATCTGCCAGTCTTAGCAAGGACAGCAGCAGTGATAGATCTGCCAGTCTTAGCATGGACAGCAGCAGTGATATACCTGCCACTCGTAGCATGGACAGCAGCAGTGATAGATCTGCCAGTCTTAGCATGGATAGCAGCAGTGATAGATCTGCCAGTCTTAGCATGGACAGCAGCAGTGCAAGCTCCGCCACTCGTAGCATGGACAGCAGCAGTGATAGATCTGACAGTCTTAGCAAGGACAGCAGCAGTGCAAGCTCCGCTAGCAGGAGTGGAAGCTCTGCCACTCATAGCATGGACAGCAGCAGTGATAGATCTGCTAGTCTTAGCATGGACAGCAGCAGTGATAGATCTGCTAGTCTTAGCATGGACAGCAGCAGTGATAGATCTGCTAGTCTTAGCATGGACAGCAGCAGTGATAGATCAGCCAGTCTTAGCAAGGACAGCAGCAGTGCAAGCTGCGCCACTCGTAGCATGGACAGCAGCAGTGATAGATCTGCCACTCTTAGCATGGACAGCAGCAGTGCAAGCTCTGCCACTCGTAGCATGGACAGCAGCAGTGATAGATCTGCCAGTCTTAGCATGGACCGCAGCAGTGATAGATCTGCCAGTCTTAGCAAGGACAGCAGCAGTGCAAGCTCCGCCACTCGTAGCATGGACTGCAGCAGTGATAGATCTGCCAGTCTTAGCATGGACAGCAGCAGTGATAGCTTTGCCACTCTTAGCATGGACAGCAGCAGTGATAGATCTGCCAGTCTTTGCAAGGACAGCAGCAGTGATAGATCTGCCAGTCTTAGCATGGACAGCAGCAGTGCAAGCTCTGCCACTCGTAGCATGGACAGCAGCAGTGATAGATCTGCCAGTCTTAGCATGGACCGCAGCAGTGATAGATCTGCCAGTCTTTGCAAGGACAGCAGCAGTGATAGATCTGCCACTCTTAGCATGGACAGCAGCAGTGCAAGCTCTGCCACTCGTAGCATGGACAGCAGCAGTGATAGATCTGCCAGTCTTAGCATGGACCGCAGCAGTGATAGATCTGCCAGTCTTAGCAAGGACAGCAGCAGTGCAAGCTCCGCCACTCGTAGCATGGACTGCAGCAGTGATAGATCTGCCAGTCTTAGCATGGACAGCAGCAGTGATAGCTTTGCCACTCTTAGCATGGACAGCAGCAGTGATAGATCTGCCAGTCTTAGCAAGGACAGCAGCAGTGATAGATCTGCCAGTCTTAGCATGGACAGCAGCAGTGATATACCTGCCACTCGTAGCATGGACAGCAGCAGTGATAGATCTGCCAGTCTTAGCATGGATAGCAGCAGTGATAGATCTGCCAGTCTTAGCAAGGACAGCAGCAGTGCAAGCTCCGCCACTCGTAGCATGGACAGCAGCAGTGATAGATCTGCCAGTCTTAGCAAGGACAGCAGCAGTGCAAGCTCCGCTACTCGTAGCATGGATAGCAGCAGTGATAGATCTGCCACTCTTAGCATGGACAGCAGCAGTGCAAGCTCTGCCACTCGTAGCATGGAAAGCAGCAGTGCAAGCTCTGCCACTCGTAGCATGGACAGCAGCAGTGATAGATCTGCCAGTCTTAGCATGGACAGCAGCAGTGATAGATCTGCCAGTCTTAGCAAGGACAGCAGCAGTGCAAGCTCCGCCACTCGTAGCATGGACAGCAGCAGTGATAGATCTGCCACTCGTAGCATGGACAGCAGCAGTGCAAGCTACGCCACTGGTAGCATGAACAGCAGCAGTGATAGATCTGCCAGTCTTAGCAAGAACAGCAGCAGTGTAAGCTCCGCCACTCGTAGCATGGACAGCAGCAGTGATAGATCTGCCAGTCTTAGCAAGGACAGCAGCAGTGATAGATCTGCCACTCTTAGCATGGACAGCAGCAGTGCAAGCTCCGCCACTCGTAGCATGGACAGCAGCAGTGATAGATCTGCCAGTCTTAGCATGGACAGCAGCCGTGTTAGATCTGCCAGTCTTAGCAAGGACAGCAGCAGTGCAAGCTCCGCCACTCGTAGCATGGACAGCAGCAGTGATAGATCTGCCACTCTTAGCATGGACAGCAGCAGTGCAAGCTCCGCCACTCGTAGCATGGACAGCAGCAGCGCAAGCTCTGCCACTCGTAGCATGGACAGCAGCAGTGATAGATCTGCCAGTCTTAGCATGGACAGCAGCAGTGATAGATCTGCCACTCGTAGCATGGACAGCAGCAGTGCAAGCTCCGCCACTCGTAGCATGGACAGCAGCAGTGATAGATCTGCCACTCTTAGCATGGACAGCAGCAGTGCAAGTTCCGCCACTCGTAGCATGGACAGCAGCAGTGCAAGCTCCGCCACTCGTAGAATGGACAGCACCAGTGATAGATCTGCCAGTCTTAGCATGGACAGCAGCAGTGATAGCTCTGCCAGTCTTCGCAAGAACAGCAGCAGTGATAGATCTGCCAGTCTTATCATGGACAGCAGCAGTGACAGCCCCGCCACTCGTAGCATGGACAGCAGCAGTGACAGCTCCACCTCTCCTGGCAAAAAAGCGACCTACAGCTGCTACTCAGTTACCAGCACAACCAGAGCAGGACTGGGAACCCACTACCTGGCCCAAGGAGGCTGGAGATGCTTGCTTACAGTTTTTGTTACTGGGGAGCAATATTGCAGCACTGCTGCAAAATCACCCCCCCACCGCTACAAAACCGGCCCCCACCCTTCCAGCCTCCTGGGGAAACGCCCGATGCCAGCTGGGGCCAGCCCGGCCCTGGGCCCATTGCCCATTTCCCGAGTGCCCGCTTTACCAATCCGACCCTGTGCAACCCTGTGCCAAATGTAATATAGTACTCGCTCATTATCCTACACTGGATTTGTTATATCTAGTCGTGTTAGATTTCGTTTAACTGCATCTCATTCAAATATGATTTTTATTGAAAGTTGTGAATTAAATGTGAACCATATATTAACGTTTCATGCCATTCATGTTATTGCTGTACCAAGTGGGTGAAGGCCAGAGGGGTATTCCCCAGGCCCAGGCCTTTTTAGGGGCCCATGCTTATGATGCAAAATGTATAGATTTAGAAGCAGGGCTGCCCTCTTTATCAATCAAACTAAATGCCTCCAGTTGCTGGAGTTACAGTGCTTTCTCCTAACTTGAAGGATACTTTTTAAACTTACAAAAAGGTGCTCTTGCTTTGTGGGAGCCCACGTGAATCTTTTTACCTGGGCCCCGCAAAATACTTTCGACTTGCTCGATTGGTCTTTGCCTGGATGCGGAGGGGCGATGAGCTTTTATACATTACGGTCCGTAAGCGGTCGTGACCAGCCCAAGATCTAGCAGAGTATGTCTTATAGTCAGGGCTTTAAGTGGGCCGGGTCCTGCCCGTGCTCAGCACCAGCAGTTCTAAAAAGCAGGTGCTGCGGCGGGTCTCTATCGGGCTCTCCATTTTTGCCCTCACCCTCTTTGAAGGAAAAAAAACGTAGCCCTGCAGCAGTACCCCGCTTCACTGCCTTTGATGTAAATTCAAAGGGACTCGTTATAGTTCTTGAGCAGTCTTAATATTTTAGCACTGAAGCAATTTCAATATTATATATAACAAAGCCATAGTTGTTGCTTATTTATCATTTGCAACTAACAACCATTGACAAAGCCAACAGTCCTGGCTTGTTGGTGTAATGTTGCGTGTTCTATTATACCTGTGGATGGAAAGACAAAAGCAGAAAAATACCAGTCAGGCAGAACACTATACTAAGCACAGATGTTTAGCGAAGGTTTTTTTAAGCCACGCCCTTAATTATATTGACCACGCCCCTTTGAGACCCCCCCCCTGTTTTTTCATCCCACTTAAACCCCTGATTATAGTCGTGGGATTTGGGAATCACTGACTATACTCATAAAAATACGTAAAGCAGTGCATTTTCCTGAAGGTCACAAGACATGTCAGTATAAAGTCGAGAAAATACCCATTGGTCACACACTAACAAGTTTCCACCATATGCTATAGATGCATCCCGGCATCCTTTAGATGCATTCTGACACTGGAAGAGACTCTGTACTGGGCCAAGACCAGAAGAAAGATGGAGCAGAGACTTCTGGGCCGTTCTGTCTTTCCGCAGGCGCTGGACCGCCTTCTGACGTGCTCCACGTACTTGGCGTTCCTGCTTCTATTCTGTTCTGCCCCGACCCCCAACGCTTCCCTTTTTTTATTCTTTTTTTTTTTATTCCTTTGTCAAAGGAGAAAAACACCCGTACGGATGCTCTTGTAATATCAGACCCATCTCCCTTCATATTCACATTTCAATAGCAGTTACTCCGCGGCCTAAGAGCCATGGAAGCCGTGGGGCTATAATGATGTGTGCCAACACTTGTGTCAGTAATGTGGATTATTTCAACTGACTCCATTCCTCCTTATGTGGAGTTTTCAGGAGGAAGGCCTCATCCACATGCGCTCAAATGGACACAATGGCCAATAAAGAAAGCTCTGTTGCTCAAGTGAAGGGTCTAGATACACGGGGACACTGGCTGAAAATTACAGCAGAATACCCAACTTTCCACGGGAGTGTACCTCGGGAACACTGGTAGGGCTGGGTCAGAGTCTGTCACACACGAGACTCATTTTGCCCATTCAATTCATGAGTGACTCTACCCTGTCTCTACCAGCCTTTAAGAGGCGTCTGCGTTTGGGAAATGGTTGGTTGAGAGGCCACTGCTCTGTTTGCAGATTGCCTAGAGATACCTTGGGGCACACCAGTAGGTGAGGGGGGGGGGGGGGGGAAGCACGGACACAGACACCAGAAGTGTGTGAAAAAGGCCGCTTTTATTGGAATCAGGTGCACATATAAAAACATCCCCCTTGGCCTGTGCCGCACAAAACTACTGCTCACTAATTAACAACTGCCTAACAGCCCCCCACCCCCACCCCTAAATGTAAGCCCGAACATTGCAACAGTAATACAACAACATACGCTCATCAACCTGCCCCTCTACTAGATGCCCCTAATGACCTCCATGACCCCAAACCCCCGCTACCATGCAGTCCCAGGCCTCCAGCCAACCACCCTATTTCCTTAGGACAGCGCCCCACAACGCACCTGTTCCAGCGACAAAAAACACAAACTCAAACCTAAATAGTGCACCCTCAACCAAAAAAGCCCCTCGGGACAAATCCTCGACCACCCCCCCCCCCCCCCCCCCCCCACCCCGCAAAGGGAAAACAGCTTGGGCCTAACAAAAAACCCGAAGAAACCCTGCAAAAAGGGAGGGAGGGTGGGACAAAATTTTTCCCCGCCTGGCTGCTGTGTCACCGCACCACAAACGTGCGCGGTGACACAAAATGGCCGATTATATAGCCCCACGTCCCTGGGCAGCCCAAAAGGAGCCCAAACCGCCCAACCAGCCCAAAAAGCGCCGCTACGGCGCACCCCGAGGGTCAAACTTCCCCCTCCCCCCCCCCCCCCTCCTCCGGTGCCCCAAACTTCCCCGGGGGGGCGAGCCTCCCGTTGGTCGGCCACCCCCCCAAATCCCCATTGGGGCACACCAGTAGGTGAGGGGGGGGGGGGGGAAGCACGGACACAGACACCAGAAGTGTGTGAAAAAGGCCGCTTTTATTGGAATCAGGTGCACATATAAAAACATCCCCCTTGGCCTGTGCCGCACAAAACTACTGCTCACTAATTAACAACTGCCTAACAGCCCCCCACCCCCACCCCTAAATGTAAGCCCGAACATTGCAACAGTAATACAACAACATACGCTCATCAACCTGCCCCTCTACTAGATGCCCCTAATGACCTCCATGACCCCAAACCCCCGCTACCATGCAGTCCCAGGCCTCCAGCCAACCACCCTATTTCCTTAGGACAGCGCCACTCGAAAGTCGCTTACGACTTTCGACCCCCCCACTAGGACTCCTGTCTCCTGGGATACCGAACCACCCCCAGGGCCCCATCTATAGCCTCCTTTAACTGCACTATATACAGCTCCATGCCGTACCTGGACAGATGGACCCCATCCTCCAAGAAGAAATAGTTAGCACCATAGCACAACTCCGGGTGCTCCATCCTCCCCACCCCTTCCTTGGCGCAGAAAACGCGCATCTCACGATTGATCTTCCTACGAGCCCTGTCTATGGCCCCTGGGCGTTCAGCTCCCCTCCACACCCGCCTGGGAATAAATTCCGACCATATGACATGGCAGCCCGCCCATTGCCTCCCGATTTCCTGCAGGTCCTGTCTCATTTGCTTGAGCAGCGCCAAACCTTTGCACTGCACCAAGTCGTTCTCGCCCAGGTGAATTACCACCACGTCCGGGCACACCCCCCCTCTTACCAACGTGTTTAACAATGGCAACAACTCATGCCAACGCCTACCCCCTTTCCCCCTCCAATGACATCTATACAACCCCGGATCCAATCCCAAATTGAGAGCCTGATGTCTGTCCCACTCCGCTCGTTCAGCCCGCCTGACGAACGAATGTCCCACAATATACAAATTCAGGACAGCCACATCCGGCCCCGCCACAGCACCTGCAAAGACGCATATATTAAAATCGGGAATCATTGCGACAAAGCACCATCCGCCTCCCTCAACCTCACATACGTCCTGTAAGCGTCCGATTTCCACCTACCCAGCCTCTGAATCTCTTCCTTACCCCAACCCCTCCGTGCCGCCTCCGTCGCCGCCCCAATCCGAAAAGAATGCGTCCCGAACGCCAGGGGATCCTCCCCCAGGACCCGCAGCGCCCGCCGCAAGACCCACAAAGCTTGCGACGCCGTCACCCCCCCCCCCCCCACCCCGCCCAAAAACCTCCCCCTCCGACACGCCACTTTCAGCCATCAACCTGCTGCCCCAAACCGCCGGGCACACCCCCTCCGTGTCGCCCGGCCCCAGCACCACCCAAGTACCAACCCCCCGCTGGTCTGTCTTCGAGCGTCTCAAACACACTGCCACTTCCCGGGCCCGCACCTCCACCTCTCCCCACAACACCCCCCGCCGCCCCCTTGCGCCCAGCACCTCCGACACTCGAAACGCCCCAAAGAAAAGCCATGACATCAACGTAGAGAAACGCACCGACTCGCCCACATCCCTGCACACCTCCGGCAGCGCGCCAATCACTCCTGCCAGCAAAACCGCCGAAATGGGACGGCGCCGCCGCACCGTCGCCCCACTCTCCCTCGCCCACCCCTCCAGCAGCCTGGTTCCCAACTCCCCCGCCGACGGAGGGTAACCCCACCACATCTTCCCCATGAAGGCCACCGCCGACAACTTTCCCGCAATTGACACCCGCGACAAACCCCTGTCCATAAGCGCCAACATGAATCTTACCACCTGTTCCTCGCGCTGCCACCTGTCCCCACACCGCACCGCACCTGACTGCAGGAATTCCTCCCACGCTAGCTCGTAAGCCTTCCACGTCGACACAGCCACAGACGTCCTCACCAACTGAAAGACCCGGCCTCGCCTACCGACCACAGTTCTTCCGGCACCGGCGTCCTGACTTCCTCCGCCGCCGTGGCTAGCCCATGGAACCTCTCCCACTGTGAACGAGACAAGGCATCCGCAATGTCATTGTCCACACCGGGAACGTGGCGCGCCTGAAACAGTATGTCATTTTCCAAGCACCGCAAGACAAACACCCGCATCAATTTCAGCACCTGAGGATCCCGAGCCGACTGCCTGTTCACCACCTGCACGACGGCCATGTTGTCCACTCGAAAAAGCACCCTCTTGTGTGCCAACGCCCCTGCCCACACCGTGACTGCCACCACCAAGGGGAACAACTCCAGGAACGCAATGCTCCTCCCCCCCGCCTGCCAGTGGTCCGGCCACTGCTCCGCACACCATTTTCCCTCCCAGTACAGGCCGAAACCACCGACGCCCGCCGCATCCGAGTACATGGTGACCTCCCACTCCCAGTCCTCCGCCGGCGCCATCGGCACCCCATTGAAACGCTCCAAGAAAGCCCGCCACATGCGCAGGTCCTCCTTCATCCCCGCCGAGAGGCGCACATGGTGATGCGGCAATGGCAAACCCGACAACGCCAGCCCCAAACGCCGGCAAAACGTCCGTCCGGCCCGCACCACGCGGCACGCAAAATTCAAATGTCCCAACAACACCTGTACGTCCCGCACCGTCACCTTCCGCCTCGCCAACATGTCATCCACCAGACCCAACATCGCCACCCGTTTGTCTTCTGGCAGGCGTGCTTCCATGGCGACCGAGTCGAGCTCGATACCGAGAAAGGACAACACCGTACTGGGACCGCACGTCTTCTCTGGCGCCAGGGGAACCCCAAATTCCCCCATCAACCCGGCCAAACCATCCAGCAGCCGCTGACAATCCGCCGCACCGGGCCGCCCCACCAGGAAGAAATCATCCAGATAGTGCGTCACTGACTCCGAGCCTGTGCGCCTGGAAAAAACCCACTGAATGAAGGAGCTGAACCGTTCAAATAGTGCGCACGAAATGGAACACCCCATCGGCAGCGCCTTATCCACAAAATAGTGACCCTGAAACTGGATCCCTAGCAGCTGGTAATCCGCCGGGTGCACCGGAAGGAGTCGGAAAGCCGACTTGATGTCGCATTTCGCCAACAGCGCACCCTGCCCCGCCGCCGCAACCAGACGTCGCGCCACGTCCACCGACGAATACGTCACCGACGCCAAATCCGCCGAAATGTACGCATTGACCGACTCCCCCTCCGGCCATGACAAGTGCTGTATCAGTCGGAACTGCCCTTCCTCCTTCTTAGGCACCACCCCGATGGGGGAAACGATCAAACCTGGCAGCGGCGGCGCCGTGAAGGGGCCCGCCATCCGCCCTTCCCTGACCTCCTTGAACAGTTTCTCTCGCACTATGCCCTTGTGCGCGTTCACCGATTTCAGATTTTCCGCCCAGCGAGCAATCCGGGGACCTTCGTACCCCAACCGAAAACCCTCCCGAAAACCCCTGCGCAGCACTGCAGCATCCTCCGCCCGCGGATACGCCGCCAACCAGGGCTCCATCCGCTCGATCCTAACCGGCGTACGAGCCCTTTCCCAGAGCCCCTGCTCCCCCCCCTCTACCCCCACCCCTCCCCCCGCCTGAACCCCCTCTGGCAAATCCACCCCCCTGCGGAGGCAGCTGGCCTGGGGGGCCCCCGGAGCCCCAACACCGCAGCGCCGGATGGTTCCGTCCGCACGAGGAGCACTCATGCCGGAAACGGCACGCCGCCCGCCCGCAGACACCCCTATTGAAATCCCAGCAGGCCCCGACTGTGGCCTGGCTGCCGGAGGCGCCCTGACCCACCCCCCCACGGGTGGGGCGCGCCGCAAAGGGGGGGGACGCCAGCGGCAAACCGCTGGCCGTGTAGATGGTGCGGCCAAACTTGGCCCCTCCCATCGTCTGCTGGTATAAATCAGAATCCAGCTCCCCCCACTGGGCCTCGGGGTCCCCCGCCAAGCGAGCCCGAAACTCCTCGTCGTAGTGCGACCAAGCATACCCGCCGTATGTCACCTGCGCCCGCCGGACCACATCCATGTATTTAAAGAGCGCGACGCACCTGTCCGGGAATTTCTCGCAATACACGCTCGCGTAAATTAGGAATGCCGCCGACCAATTGTCCAGCGTCAGGGGTACCTTTGGGCGCCTAGCCAACTCCTGCTCCTCCTCTTTTGACCCCTCCTTCGATGTCAACTCCCTATGCAGCAGCTTCAAAATATCGATGTATTCCCCCTTCCAAATCTTCTCCTTCGTAGCCGCGGAAAGGTGTGCCCCCAGCGGCTTGGTCAGCCCCATGTACGGAAGCCTCCGCACCGGGATTACACAACTCTCCTTACTTCCCCCCGCCGCCTCCTTTCCGCCCGGCGCCTCGTCGCCCGCCGCCTCAACCCCGCTTCCTCCGCCCGGCGCAGCCCCGCCCGACCCCACGCCTTCGGTACCGACTCCCGCGTCCTGTACATACCGACCCCGCACCAGCCGCCACCCATCCTCCCCATCGCCCCCAGACCCCACGGACACCTGCACACAACGCCTCTTAGCGCTCCCCGCGCCGTCACCTGTCTTACCTGGCGTCAAGGTCGGCGTCCTTGCTGGGTCCCGCCGCCTAACCAGTGGAGCCGAGGGGGCCGTCACTCTGGGAGCTTCCTGCCGTGCCGGCACCTGAAATACACTTCCAACACCATTACCAGCCCCCCCATCTTCCCGAATCTCTCCCTCCTCCTCAGACTCACCATCCGCCGGTACCACACCACCTCGGCCCCCCAACTGGAGTTCCACCCGGCTCAAACCCGCCCGCTCACGACACACCCGCATTAAATCCATCAAGTCCACACTCCCCCTCCTAGGCACCACACTCGCAGGCAACCCAGAAATAGTCGTGTCCATCCTTACTCCCCCAACCCCGGCGGCCGTAGAGACCCATCGGGGAGGGGCCGGCGGAGACGCGTCTCGCCTCCATTCGCCCAGTCCCTGATCCAGGTCCCTCGCTGGAGCTCGGCCGTCCGCACCAAACAGAGCCGGCCCATCCACTCTGTGGGTGGGAGCCGCATGCTGCTCCCCCGAGCGCCTTACCAACAGCTCCTGCCAAGGAAAAAAGGTGGAGTCCAGCATGCCAGGGTAAAAACCACCCCCCTCGCCCCCCCACGCGCTGCCCCCACCGCCAAACCCCCACCCCATCGCCGCACCCCTCCCCCATCCCGCCGAATGGCCACCGCGCCGCGCCGGGACACCCCCTCCCCCCAGCTCCCAACCCCCTTCCCCCGCCCAACCCCCCGGCCCGCCCCACCCCCCGAAACCCCAACTCGGCCCCACCCCCCTTCCACGCCCCACTCCCCCTGCCTCCCCCCAGGCCACGCCACTGCCCCCCGCACCCCACCCAAAACTCGCCACCCGCCCGCCCGTGCCCCCAGCCCTGCCCCCAGCCCCCACCTCAAACCCGCCCCTCCCAAACGCCCACCCCGCCCCACCCCCCTCGCCGGTCAAGCCGCCGCCTCCCCTCCCGCCACCCAGCGCCTCCGACCCACCCCGCCCTCTACCCCGGCCCCTCTCCCCCGCCCGGCCCCTCTCCCCCCCCCGGGCCCCCTGCCCCAGCGCCAACCGCCCCCCCGCCCCCCCTCCCCCCTCCTCCTCCGATGACTCACCCCAGTCCAGCTCCGTGTCCTCCCCCCCCCCACCCCCCACCTCCTCCTCCTCCACATCTGTCTCCTCTATGAGAAGAGGCGAAACAGCCCCCCCCAGCCCCACCCCCACCAACTCCCCGCACTCCCCACCGCCACTTGTGCCCTCCCCTCCCGCAGGCCCCTCCGCACTGTCACCCCCCCGCCCCCCCCCACCATTGCTCGCGCCCTCCCCATCCACAACTATCCGAGCCCCACCCCCCTCCCCCACACCTCCCAGGCCCCCCGGCCGCGCATCCAACGCTTCACTCCCCTCCTCCCGCCCTCCCCCCACCCCCCCCTCCCCACCGGTCACAAAAACTAGCGGCCTCTTCCGCCCCGCCTGCCGGGCCTTCCGCGCCCCCCCCTTCGATTTGGCCGTGGCCTTCGCAGGAGCCTTGGTCACCGCCCGGCCTCCCCCTTCTGCCCCCCCGCCCCCCCTCCCCCCCCGCTGAGCAACCCGCGCCCTCGGAGGGTCGCACGCCGCCACAGCTGCCGCGGCGCCGATGGCAGCGCGCCGCGGCGGCCTCACCTTCACGTCGGGCCGCATCAAGTCCATGCGGCCCGCCTCTTCTAACAGCCTCAGCGCCTCCACAACACGCGGGTCCGTCGCCGCCATCGCAGTCCTCACGCCCCCTACCGCCGACGCGGATCACCGCACCACAAACCGCCGGAGCGCCGCACACTCCTCTGCCTGCCACCACGGTTCGGACAAACCGCGCACCGCCGCCACACAAACCGCCGGGCCCCGAAATCCCCACTATAGCTGCACAAAATTTTTCCCCGCCTGGCTGCTGTGTCACCGCACCACAAACGTGCGCGGTGACACAAAATGGCCGATTATATAGCCCCACGTCCCTGGGCAGCCCAAAAGGAGCCCAAACCGCCCAACCAGCCCAAAAAGCGCCGCTACGGCGCACCCCGAGGGTCAAACTTCCCCCTCCCCCCCCCCCCCTCCTCCGGTGCCCCAAACTTCCCCGGGGGGGCGAGCCTCCCGTTGGTCGGCCACCCCCCCAAATCCCCATTGTCACACAGAGGCTGTCTTGTTTTTTCCATACAGGTGGTGCTTGCTTGCTGTTCTTCTGGCACGAGGGTGGGACAGTGGGCATTGCTTTCACTGTCCTCGCCACACTCTCCATTTTTCCCTCCGAGGGCTGTGTCTGACTGCCAGGCGTGGGGGTGGTTCCTGCTTCAGTGACTCATCCCAGGGATACTGCAGAGCGAGAGGGTAATCGGCTTACAGGCCTTCTCTCGGTTTATTTACGTAACTGATTTACTTCTTGGCAAGTGGACGGTGCATGGGAAGTGGGCAGCCTTGACGTCCACGAATGCTAAAGCGCTGTCCTCAGATAACCAGTTCAGGTTACTTTAGAGGTGTCTTTACTAAGCAGAGGCAGCGAGTCTGCTTCCACCAGTCGTCAGAGCCCATCTCAGCAGAGGGAGGCATTCTGGAAATGAATTAAGCACACGTGTGTCACCTTTCTTTCTTCTGTGCATGCTAAGCTACTCTTCATTCAAACACACAGCTCGCCTCCTAACCCGAAATGCTCTTTTATTTTAGCAGCACTCTGCCACCACCCCCATTGCCACGACCCTTATTTCACGAAAGAATTCCTGGAATTGACACTCCAACCAAATTGTGATTCTTGGTGAATTTTGAAATTTATTAGTTGAGAGGCCTCGTTTGAAAACTGTAGCAGACCTTCCTGGGAAAATGGTAACCCCCCCCCTTTAAATCCGGCAGCACGGCTGAGACCACTTTTTTCCACCAACCAGACCAAGCTTACTTATACTAACAATAACCACCCACTTCATGCACTTCAAACCTCGATCCCTGCCGAGCAACCTTTGTCTCAATAGATCTGCTGCCCTGGATATTTTTGTTTCGATCAATTCACCAAACCCAAAGAAAAATTTAAGGCACTCATCAAGTGGTCCAATGAAGAACTGGCTGAACTGACACGCATCAAATGTAACCTAGAATGCAAATACACGTCTGAAGAGGAAAACATTCTCCACACATGCACATAAAAAACTGAAAACAGGACATTCAGAAACAAGCATTGAAAATGCAATAGGTCTCGCAATAGAAGAGTTTTACATTTTTCGTTTTGCAAATGGATGAGTGGCGTTGCGTGTGTGAGTGGCGTTGCGTGTGTGAGTGGCGTTGCGTGGATGAGTGGCGTTGCGTGTGTGAGTGGCGTTGCGTGGGTGAGTAGCGTTGCGTGGGTGAGTGGCGTTGCGTGGTTGAGTGGCGTTGGTTTTGAAAATAGCAAAATTAATAGCTTTGTCAGTTACAATGTCAATAGTTTTAACTTTCGCAAATGTGACACCTATATCATTTGTAATGCAATGTGTGTTGTATTTACGTGACTTAGATGTATTGATATTACAAATAACAATGGCTTTTAATTTTGTAAATAATAAATACTGAAATAAAATGTATTGTAATTTATAATGGCAATAGCTTAAACGTTTGTAAATAACTTTTGTGAAGATTATGTTCAGTGTATTTTATTGTGACGAAAATTCAAGAACATTGCATTTGCACCTACACACACACACACACACACATATAGATGTGGTGGATCTAGGGGATATGGTGGTGGTGGATGTGGTGGTGGTGATGGTGGATGTGGTGGTGATGGTGGTGGATGTGGGGGTGGATGTGGTGGTGGTGGTGGATGTGGTGGTGGATGTGGTGGTGGTGGTGGATGTGGTGAAAGTGGTGGTGGATGTGGTGGTGGAAGTGATGGTGGGTGTGGTGGATGTGGTGGTGGATGCGGTGGTGGATGAGGTGGTGGATGTGGGGGTGGTGGTGGATGTGGTGGTGGTGGATGCGGTGGTGGTGGTGGATGCGGTGGTGGTGGTGGATGTGGTGGTGGTGGATGCGGTGGTGGTGGTGCATGCGGTGGTGGTGGAAGTGGTGGTGGATGTGTTGGATGTGGTGGTGGATGTGGTGGTGGTGGATGTGGTGGTGGTGGATGCGGTGGATGTTGGTGTGGTGGATGTGGTGGTGGATGCGGTGGTGGTGCCTTTTTTTTTAATGTGCTAAAGTAAGTTATTAATGCAATTTCGGATTAGGGGGGCATGACGACAGTGCATCTTTGCTTTGCACTTGGACATGCTGCAAAACATACTGTGTTGTATTCTTCTGTGAAATCCCCATGACATTTGGCAGTTAAAAGAATGTATTAAAAGAAATGTTCATCTAAATAAGATAATTAGTGTGCACGACATAATTCTGTAGAACTACAGATTCAGTTTAGGTATGCAGCCCTGCGTTACAAAATCATTTAGAACTGAAATGCAAGAAAGTTGCAGTTTGGCTTTGAAACGGATCAGAGAGGTGTCTGCGTGATAAATGAATGATGCATAGGAATGGACAGAATGGAAATGTGTTTCGAAGGACGTGCTCGGGGTGTGCATACTGGAAGCAGGGCGATGGATTCGAGGCTATGAGCGAGGGTGATGCCGAGCTCACCTCAAGGAGAGGGGGAGGGGCCAGGGCAGAAAGTAGGGAGGGGAGGTGTAAGTCGGCAAAGTCACACGGATCGAACAAACGATGAGTAAGGGAAGAATTGTTAAATAGGTTTAAAATGGAACAGGAAAAAAGAAACAAACTAGGGAAGGAAAGAAACGGAATCTGAAAGGAAAGAGAAAAAGAATAAAGGAAAGAGCAGAGGGAAAATACAAGACGGAGGGAAGGCAGAGAAGGGGAGGGAGGAGGAGAAATGCGACACGGCGGGCAGGGGAGGGGGCGGAGCGGGGAGAGCGGCCTTTGAAGTGCACTTTACACAGCCGGCCGGCAGTGAAACTGAAAGCACGGCCGGCCGGCCGTGAAAGCCTTTGATGACGCAGCAGGGGGAACAGACGGCGAGAGGGTGTGAAAGCAGCAGGGGCAGGCAGGCGGCTGGGGGCATGTGCACGCGCTTTTAAGCGCATGCGCATTAAGCTTGAATTTCACGGGCACTGCAAGGAATCGCCACGATTCCTTGCAAGTTGGTTAAAGACTGTTTAAGCCCCAATAGTCTCGCAAGCTCGATGCGCATGCGCATCGACAGGCGAGACCTAAAAATAAAAGGAATACCTCCCTAAATGTGTTAATGAGATACCCAACAAATTGAAGGAAATATTTAACATCTACCATGAGAGGCTTCAGTTGGATGGTCTGAAAAGCAATGCTGGTGCATGGCAACACTGCTGTCTGTACTAATCTGCATTCACCTCCTTCAGCCCCCTAGTGATTGGTGGTATGTGCAGCACGGCTGCCAACATCAAAGCATTCAATTACCACACCGACCCCTTTTCAGCCACAACTCCTCCTTCTCTTGCACTGGATGCTGCAAATATGATAAATACCTCCCTTCGATCAGGAGTCATTAATGACCCTTAAAGTATGCTTTCATCTCCCTGCTTCTGAGAAAAAAGGATTTAGACCCCATTCTTCTGTCTAATTACAAGCCCTCTTTTAACCCCCATTCAATCCTTAGCAGGAACCTGGAAAAGAGTGTGATGACGGCTCCTCTGCTGCATGAACATCTATCATGTCCTCTATGACCAAGAGTCAGGGGTAATACCCATGAGTGGCCCCTTAACACCCGTAATTGATATAAGCGATAAGCTCACATCTCAAAGGTTGAAGATAAGAAGACAACCATACGACTCCATAACATGTCATCCGATACTGCTGACCGCACAGCTTTGCTGGCCAGCTACAAAAATGGATTGGAATAGTTGGCTGTGATCTGTTCTGTGTCCAGTGTTTTTCCTGCAACCACAGTCAGACAAATCAAGAAGAAATAGCTGAGTCTTCCACAATTCTGGGACCCTTGCATTTGTGTACAGCCAGGGGCGTAGGAAGGGGGGTGCGGTGGATGCGGGCCGCCTCGGGTGTCGTGATTGAGGGGGGTGACAAAATGGCAAAAATATGTGTTCCATTTTGTCAAGCCGGGGGTGACGAGAAATGTTCCGCACCGGGTACCACCCGACCTTGCTATGCCACTGTGTGCAGCAAAGTCAAAGTTTGTCAAGTAAAATTTATTCAAATTACACTCACATCATTATTGACTAGACCACTACAGAAATAACACTGCTAACATGATCCTGCGCTTGGCCCCAGGTCTTACACCCCCCTTTCCACCACCTCTCAAGCTAGAAACTTGAATATATCTTTAATTCAGAGCTGTTGTTCAGTCCAGAAGTGAATGCAGTGGCCAAAAGGGTCACTCTTGAGCTCTCTCCACTCTATAAAAGACTCCTGTTATTCCAAGTCGACCATAGAGCCCACTGGTAGGAGCCCTAATGTCCTGCTTGGGTTTGAGTAACATCCTGTACACTAGCCGCCCCAAAATGCTCACTGCTGTGCCTTAACCAGCTTAAGTGGGGCCACCTCAAGCATGCTCTGAAAGCACTTCATTGGCTATCAGTCCAGGTCTGCATCCGAATTTAATATTCTTTCAACAGTCCGCAAAGCATTCTGGAGAAAACATCTGCAGGGCATATTCAACCAAACACTTCGGTCAGAAAGCTCTACTCCTCATTTGCTAATTTGATGCAACAATGGTTGTTCAGTGTGAAGGACTGGACTTTCAAAGGCCCAGCGGTGCCAGGGAACAACACCTGAAACCTTCGTGGGTTACCCGTTCTGGCGTACAAGTGACAGAGACACGGGACACTTCCTTCGGCGTCAAAGATCAGCGTTTATTACTGCAGGGATGCAAAAGTCACAAGAAGTACAACTGAGTGTAGGTTCTGAGAGTCTGCTTCAAATTGCAAATGTGGATCGCTCCTTTTATACACGTTTTCGACATTGCACAACATACAGACAAAAGGTTACAACTTAGTTCCCATAATAAACGCTAAAAAGAATTGTATTGATGTTTTCAGAAACCCGGAACATAATTACAGTACATTCGTCGGTTCCCAACTGTAAAAGCACATTATCCTGCTGCTAGGCACATTCCACTCTAGTTGTAAAAGGACGAGAGTAAGAGACAAGAACAGGTGTAAGGAAGTCAGACAACAGAAGAAGAAAGAGTGTGGGGGTAATATCGGAAGCGCAATCCCAGGATCAAAGGATTCGAGCCGAGCGCATGCAAGGCTGAAACAATAGGCCAACGTGGGAAGATTACCCTCGAGCGGAGTCATCTGCCTCTGCCGTGTCATCCCCCAGTCATAAAAGACGCACAAAAAGGAATATACATCCTCCGCAAAGCTTGGGAATCACAGGGTCATGAGGCGGACATTTGCCTGTTCGCTGACTACGTGAGGGCAAGAAACAAAATAGATGCCGTATCTAAAATGGAACCCGAGGGTTCAGATGTAGAAACCCGTAAATAAGATGAACCCTTCTAAGTAGCGTTGCGAAAACGCGTACACCTACTAAATTCGTCATTTACGGTTCATAGATGCCAAACTCGTCCATATTCGGTCACGCCCAAAACATCGTAACGATTCTCACGGAACCTCAGACGCTCCTTTTGCCCTTATGTAGGCAAGCACTAGTCGAAATCAAAATCAATTTCGATATTCATCAGATCATTCAGGTGTTGCTGGAACATTATTCTATCCATCAATGCTTCCTTGGTGACAGGTGGCCTTCTTATACACGTTGCAGCACAAAGGCCACATAAGGCAGGACCACACTGTACACAAAGACAACACGTGAACAGAAACGTCACAACGACCCCTATAATCATCAGAATCTTCCAACCCCAAGTCGACATCAAACCCCAAAACCATCCTAGTAGCGTCCAATCTCCCTCGTCCACGTGTATGGACTCTGAGATTTTATGCAACTTCGAGATGGCTTGATAAACAGTCGGAGCATTATCAGGTATGAAAATGCAGCAACTCGAATGGATTACCTTACACACACCACCTCTATCTGCAAGAACAACATCTAGAACCATACGGTTCTGTAATGTCATGAGTCTATCCGCTTGAAGCTCCGCTGTCAGGTTACCAAGGGCGCTTGCAGTGATATTAGCAGTCGATTCTACCACACGAGTTAACTGCCTCAAATTCCTACTATTAACCATAGGACCCCAAACGGCAGGAAACCCTTAAAGAAATCTCCTGCCTCTTGACCAGCAGAGTCCTCTTTACTAATAACACCTCTCACAACTCTGGTTTTGTGATAATCTGAGGCAACTGTAAAAGTCGGTGGTAGAAGATTCGCGATATAACATGTGCCCGAGAAATCACGGGGCAACCATGTATAAGCACGATCGTAACACACAAAATAAGTACCCTTGGCAGTCAGGAAGACAGGGGAAGAGAGCATCGGTAAGACATACGTGTCAGTACAAGCACTCTTCCCAAGCTGAGCTCTCGGATTTCGACCAAGACCTTGCAGACAGAAATGACCAAGATGTGGTACGATCCATATCGGAGACGAGCTTCTAAGCTGCCTATCACTCACTGATATACTATACTCAACCTCACTCAGATCCTTGTAAGCTCGCACCTCTTCCTCTGGGATAAGCGATACATCAAAAATATCTCTATTTAAATCAGCAATTGCTATCGCCAAAGACTTGTGGTACGGGCCAGGACCAAGGTCTACAGAGCGAGGCTCTCGATGGGGGTAGGAATCTAGTGCACTACGGAACATAGTTTGGAATGCTCGAGCTGACCCCTGGGAGCTATAAGGAAGGACAAAATACGGAATACCCCTATCCATAGTATGTGGCATTAACCCACACACCCAACAATTGGTAGTATTCATCACCAACTGATGCTGATGTAGGAGTTGAACAAAGGAATTGTTCATAAATTCCGCACGTCTAACCTGTTCATGTTGGGGCAGAAGATGAAAGGAATGTGGAGAAATAGTGGGAACAGAATTCAGATTGTGGGAAGGAGGAGTAGGTAAAGTAGGAGGCAACAATGATTAAATTCCAAGGTATACTCCACCCACCAGTAGCATAGAAACAGTTAGGAACACCATAAAAACCTGAAACAAAAAACATTTGGTTCGAAACATCTTACGCAATTTTGATCTTTGCACCGACATTTTCTCCATTTCCGACAGCTTAGAAAACTCCATCCTCTAAAAACCGTCCGTGACGTTCTTGACGCACTTCGTTCTGAGTAGCAATTATCAATTCCCAGGAGTTCCCAGAAATCGACAAAAAGTAATCAACCTAGTGTCAGATTGTGGAAAAGTAAATTTTGCCATGTTATATGTGCCTACGTGTTCCCCACCCTATGTTATATGTGCATGATCGATATGCATGTATACACCTATGATCGATTAAAGACGCAATTATAGTTGTGTCCAACTCTAGTATGCCAGTTTCCAGTTCTCGTGAAAGCAACGAGTATTAGGCCTATGTTGCCACGTTTACAGTGTGCACGTTAATTCATTGAATTGTCCCCGTTTCTAGGCCTCAAAAGGGCCCGGACATCAGATTCAAGCTCCAGTCTCCTGAACCCACTCCGAGGAGCGATGCAGCCCCCACCTGCATCCCTGACCCTTCACTTATTTCCTGCCGCGCGGTGCCCGGCCCGGCCTGGCTCTGCCTGCCTGTCTGCCAAGAGTATGTTATGCTTCTAGTTATCAGTCCAGCCCTCCTTCTCCGCATTCCTAAGCTACTGAACTGCATCACAGTTTCAGCGATGGTCTAGTCTTTCTGTCTCCATGTAAGAGAAATACTATATTAATATTCATAGAATATTCCTAGCACACGCAATACATGTAGAATAATGCATGCACCAGTCTTAGTGTCAAGTAGCCTTTGCCCTGATAACTTTTGGATTCTATCAATATGTACTCCAAACACCAGATACCAGATATGCTATAGGTACATGTCGTCCTGACACCGCAGACTTTAGTCTCCTCTTCTAGCGCAGAAGTCGTAGCCCCAGTTCTTCCTGGTAACACGTCATTGCCCGTTTGTGCGCACCACTAGGTTAAAGGTCCCAGCTGCTCAGGTAGCCCCCTCCATGTTTCCACCTCAGTTATGACACTTCTGTGACGTTTCATACCACATGTCTATGTATACGCCCTGTACACGCCTTCTTGTTACACCCATTTGTACTTATCTTTCGCGACTGCTACGAGTTACGCCTACTGCTACGCCTATTGTATGCAATGTAATGTAATGTATTATACTATATATATGCTGCACTGTCGATGAGGCATTGCAGCTGCCATCCATTCTATTTCCGTGCAGGCTATCCCGTTCCTGTCCCTTCCCTTATGCCTGATTAAAGCCTGTTAGACTCAGATACCTCGAATCCTGTCTCTTATTTATTGAGCTATCTGTTTTATTCACTGTATTCAAAAATAGTACCGGTAATTAATTATTTATTTACCACATAATGGCGCCCGAATAGGGACTTGCCCTTTCCCCACGCGCCGGCGAAGCCACGCAGACCCCCTGACCCTCTGCAGCCATGACGGAACCATACCGTGCACATGCAGATATTTCTGCTTCAAGTATCCCTCAGGCCCACGGAGGAGACGGAGGTTGCGGTCCAGCATCCAGACGAGGCGGTGAGGAATGCGGCGAGTCCCGACCAGAGCCCAAGCCGAGAGTACAAGGTCCGAGGTATCCGGAGGCCCACCTGTAACTGAAGTCCGAAGTTCGTAGTCCGACGTCGTAGCAGTCCAGTCCAGTCCGAGGCCTTCCGTTCTTGCTGCCCGGTGAGTACCGTTGCTGGGGTAGTATCTAGACAGGGTCAATTAATTTGTCTCTGGTCCAGTGGGTTTGGGTACACAGATCCAGTCTGAAGTGTTCACCTAGGTGGATACGGGTCCTGACGTGTCTCTTTTATGGGACCGGTATGTTCCGTACTGTTTTAGCAGTGCATCTAGTAATTCTAGTAAGTTTCGTTCTCGAGAAATTCATGTGTTCTGTTTTCAGTATATCAGGTAATATTCTGTCCGAACTGTTATCCTAATGTTATTTAATGTGTTTTCAATGTCGTGGTATGAGTGATTTGTTTTTCTATTCATTATTGTGTTTATCGTGTATTGTATTGTGTTCGGATTCAAGTCTAGAATGCCTCTGTTTTCCAAGCTACGTCAGTTAAAGACCAGAAAAGGGTTACTCGAGGAAGCAGTTCCTGTCCCGCCTAGGGACAGTCCCGGACATATTATGTATCATAAGCATGGCTTAGGTGCCATATTATATCTAGACTTATGGGTGGACTATACCAAGGAGTTGGAAGAGAAATATAGATGGCCCATATCAGGTACATGGGATGCCGAGTGCATCATGCGAGTAGAAGAAGCATTATGGAAAAAGAAAGCCAGACAGTCCCAGAAAGATGCCATCGAGTTATGGCGCAAAGAATCTCATAAAAGAACCGAAAAAGAATTCAGAAAAACAGAATTAAGTAGGGAATCCGCAGAAAAAGCCCAAGAAAGGGAATTAATCGAAGTAGGTGAACGAGTTAAAGCAGAACAGTCAGACAGACAGAGGAATGCCCTTATTAAAGGTATGTATCCTCTTCTTGCCGAGGGCTTGCCAAAAGCAACCCCGGAAGCACCCTGTAATTTCCCGCCACCATTGGTCCCGATTAAGCTACGTCACAAACCGACCGCAGCTGACATTTTTCTCTCGTCCTATTTGGACGATACAGTTCCAGAATATACAAATCCCATTCCGCCTGCTCCCGTTAATAATGTAATTCCTGCTCCTCCAGTTACTGGTCCCGTGGGTCCAGTTAATGTTACAGCACCTGTTACAGCACCCCCGGCCCAGCCCACAGTACATGTACCCGTTTTACCAGTCGCTCTACCAGCACGTACAGTACACACCGACGATTCTAATTTAGGAGCCGCGGGGGGAGATTCTCCTGGTACCCCGCCTCAACACAGACGTATGACGCTACATGAACTAGCGTTACAGCGTACGCCAAAAATGACTACATACACAGATATCAAGCGAGCACTTACTGAATGTCGTTATGATCCAGTTCCAGGCGAAGGTCATATGGTCATATATTCATTACGTTTAAGACGGGTAGTCGACTATTTGGACACCCTGCCGGATATGGGAGAACATCTAGACAGAATATATCGTTTTATCCGTAGAGGAGTGAATCCAGAAAGTATTCACGAAGCCATGGTTCAAAGGAAAGTCGAGGCTCAGCTCATGCTTTTAAAGTTTTTAATTAACTGTTTAATCAGAGAGCAAGATTGTCCGGAAAAAGATCCAGAAGAAATGAAAGTCCTGACTAGGTGGAGTGACAATATAGCTGAGGGAAAACACAAGACACAAAATTGTATAGAGAGTATGTACAAGAAAATTCGTAGGGAAATAATAAAGTTACACGAGAAACGAGAAGCAAAACAAGCAACCGAGAAAGAGAATGACTCTTCTACTGAAGAGGTAGACAGCGAGAATCCCGACAGAATAGCGTATGTAGGTAGAACTAGACTTTCCGACCGACATTCACGCCCAGATTTCAAGAAAGCTTTTCCTCCTCCAGCACCAGAACAGTGTTCTCTTGAGCAAGTATTCCAAGCTACCGATCACATTCTGAAATCACGAATAGGTTACAGCGAGCTTAGTACCATGCATGAACAAGAACTAGCCCGATCAGCAGTCCGATGGACTACTGATTCTACCACTTTTCCAGACGAAATAGTGGCACAAATGTTCCTGAAACTGCCCCCAGCCGAGCAGCGTCTGGTGGGTATGTATATGATCCAGCACCTCATTACACTGTATGAGGAACAGCATTCTGATCCAGGTCCTCTACACGATGTATTGAACGAGTTACTCCAGTACAGATGGAAAGGTCTAGGTACTGATTTAATTAATGTCATTCTAGAACAGCGCCACAAATATCGAACGTTTCTGAATCCACATTTTGTTCACGTCTCATCCCCAGAAAGTAAATCATCTTACATAGATAGACAGAATCCGTTACGAGAAGTACATCCAGTTAGGACAGCGGGTGGTGATCTAGAACGAGTATTTGTTTACACCCCCATCACAAAAATGGAACTCTTAGAGATGAAAAAGCTAATTCCCTGTCACGATAAAGATCCAGCAGGGTTCCACCGTGAACTAAAAGACATGCTCCGTATGGGAGAATACACGTATCCTGACATCATTAAAATGTTAAAGGTCCTGTTGCCTGCGGGCATATATGAAAAACTCAAAGAAAAAGAATGGGAGGTGGGAGAGAAAAAGATAGATTGGACAGCTCTAGAAGCTGAAGATAATTCACGAGTACCAGGTACCGGTCTTGGGGATAAAGCTAAAGAATTGCCCGAGTTATTGATACAAGTTTTGCCAAGATTACTAGCCACGAAAAAGGAAGATTGGGATGCCATCTCGGCCTGTAAACAGAAACAAGACGAAGATACTAGTGATTTCTATTCTAGATTTGAAAAATGTTTTATTATTAACAGTGGTCTGAAAACAAGTAGTGAGTCGTACCCTCATCTTTTTGTTACCAAACTAGTCGAGAATTCAAGTCCACAAGTTAAAAATCGAGTCCTGAAAGTCGAAAGTACCTGGCAAGCTAATTCTCCGTCACAGATGCTCCAGATGCTCCAGTACCACCAGAACAGAATCAGGGAAGAGGAGGAACACGAAAGGAGACGTATGAAAGACACGAAAATGAAAGTACTAGTTGCACAGTCTGTTCCGCAAGACAGTCAGAAGAGGGGTCCGAATCAAGTCAGTCATCCTGCAGCTCCCGTTAAAGGGACATGCAATTACTGTAAACAGCCAGGTCATTTTATAAACGAATGTGCAGTTCTGAAACATAACATAGCTACTGGTAAGACCAAAGAGAGACCACGTCCGCCTAGACAAGAACAAGTTTCACAGACTTCCCAGCCACCGCAGAATGCACAACAGACAGTTACAGCACCGCAGCCTATCGCTGCAACACAGCATGTTACACAGCAGATGTACCAGTATGCACAGACAGAGTATCCAGATTATCAGCCATATTCATGAAACAGCCTAGAGAGGGAGGTAGGCTTGCCTCTCATCGAGATTCCTGTAGATCAAGAGGGTCCCTATGTACGCAGTCAAGTATTGGGGAAAGACAGAAAGTTTCTGATTGATACAGGGGCAAGTAGGACTACCATCAGTCATGACGAAGTTCCAGGGGCTCCACTCTCAGGCTCTAGAAATGTTTCCCTTGGTTTTTCAGGAAAGCCTATTGTTAATGAAATATCGAAACCAGTTACTCTAGAAGTTGGTCCATTGTCCCGAACTACAGATTTGTTACTTACGAAATCTTGCCCAGAAAATTTGTTAGGCATTAAGACATTAAAAGAATTAGGAGCAGTCATTTGCTACTCCCCTGAAGGGGTCCGCCTGTTCTTGCGTGATTTTAAAGGTCATTATGTATTACGTGATTTTGATCCAAGATTATTGAATGTACCACAGCATTTATGGGCGCATGGTCCAACTGATGTAGGTTGTATGCATATCACACCCCATCGTGTGACTCTGAAGCAAGGTGTTGTTTTACCACGAATCAGACAGTACAAATTGCCACCTGAGGCTGTAGCAGCCTTATCCAAAATTATTGACGAGCTTATTGTTCAGGGAGTGGTTGTAGAAACTGACTCCAATGTATGTAACTCTCCTATCATTCCAGTCCTGAAACGTACCGATCCAAATGCACCTCCAGTTTATCGATTAGTGATTGACCTTCGAGAACTTAATAAATGTATCATACCCCAGTACCCAGTAGTCCCAGATATTTCATCCCTCTTGACAGCCATTGATTCTGAAGCTACGTTCTTTACAGTCATCGATCTGAAGAACGCATTTTTCAGTGTCCCCATTCATCCAGACAGCCAGTTCCTTTTCGGATTCTGTTTAAATGGAAGAAGCTATAAATTCACACGAGCACCTCAAGGTTTTACAGAAAGTCCTAGTATTTACAGTCAAGCACTTAAGAGACAACTAGACAATATTCACATGCCAACTGATACTGCCCTGCTCCAATATGTCGATGATCTACTGATCACAGCCCGTTCTGAACGTGACTGCGAGCGTGCGTCACTTACGGTTCTGTATTTTCTAGCCGAGATGGGGCACAAGGTGTCCCCTTCCAAATTACAATTCTGTGTCCAGCAAGTGGTCTACTTGGGACACTTACTGTCCAAGAGGGGTAGGCAGTTGACACCTGACCATATCCAGTTAATAGCACGTCTTCCACAGGCCAAGACACAGAAGGAGGTACGAGCTTTTATAGGCCTCACTTCTTACTGCAGACAATGGATTCCTCAATATGCATTTCTAGCCAAGCCACTGATACAGTTAACGACACAGGAGGCAGCCACATCGACTGTCCTCCCTTGGACCCAGGAACATACACTTGTTTTTAATGAGTTAAAGAAAGCCTTATGTCAAGCACCTGTTCTAGCACCTGTAGCGAACTACAGTAAGCCTTTTACACTTTTTGTTACAGAACGTGATGGTACTGCATTATCTGTTCTCACACAAGATCAAGCAGGACAATACAAGCCCTGTGCTTATTTTTCGAGCACATTAGATCCAGTGGCCCAGGCTCTGCCTGCGTGCCTCAAGTCAGTTGCAGCCACAGCGCTAGCTATCAGACAAAGTGATTCCATAGTGTTAGGACACCCCCTGACAGTACAAGTTCCACACTCTGTGGAAGTTCTTTTAAACCGAACACAGACTCAGCACTTGACAATTGCACGTTTAACAGGTTATGAACTGACACTGTTTCAGCCACACATAGAAATCCGACGCTGCAGCATTTTAAATCCCGCTACACTGTTACCGTCAGTTACTTCAAATCCTGCCACACATGACTGTGTGGAAGTTGTTAGCATCATGACAAAGCCAAGACAAGACTTGACAGATATTGCATTACCTGATCCCGACCTGACACTTTATGTGGATGGTTCATGTAAGAGAACAAGTACAGGAGAACTAGTAGCCGCGTATGCAGAGACTACTGACACCAAAGTTATAGAAACACATCGTATTGACACCCTGTCTGCTCAAGCAGCAGAGCTCATCGCTCTGACCCAAGCCTGCATACGTGCCAAAAACCTGAAAGTAAATATATACACAGATTCACGTTATGCATTCGGAGTCGTACACGACTTTGGAGTACTCTGGCAAGAGAGGTTTCATGACTTCTCATGGAACCAAGATTCAGCATGGTCTCCTCATTCAAGCTCTGTTAGATGCAATACATTTACCGACAGCTATCGCTATCATGAAGTGCAAGGCACATACGAAAGTCACTGATATCATTTCCCAAGGTAACGATCTAGCAGATCGAACAGCCAAGCTTACAGCTCAGACTCCAGACATTCCAGTTAACACAACAAAGACACACCTTCCAGATCAGACTACTTGTATGACAGTTAAGGACCCTACACAAGATGTCATAGATATACAGTTACATGCTACTCCCGATGAAATCAAGAAATGGTCCGAACAAGGAGGGGTCCAGACAGATCAAGGATGGTTGACGAAGGGAAAAGCCACATGGTTTCTCCCCGACTCTATGGTTCAAGTCATTATTAACACCGCACATAGTCCAGCACATTTAGGAGAAAAAGCTATGTTAGACAGTATCCAGAACCTTTGGTTCAACAAGCATTTACGAGCAGCAGCCAAGCAGAAAGTACGTACCTGTATGATATGTTGTCAGTTCAATCCCGGTAAAAGTGTCCCGGTGGAACAAGGTGGATTCCAACCTCCTGACCACCCTTTTGAAGTCCTCCAAATGGATTATATTCAGATGGAGCTATGTCGAGGTTTCAAGAATGTCCTCGTAGTTGTATGCGCTTTGTCCAGGTGGACAGAAGCATATCCAGTTCCAGATTACACAGCTGCGACCACTGCCAGGCAGTTGGTTCGTGAGTATTTTCCCCGCTATGGATTACCTAGGGTCGTGTATTCAGATAACGGCCAGCCATTCTCATCCGAGCTCATGAAACATGTTTCCCTTCTGTTAGGGTACCAGTGGAAGTTCCATTGTGTACGCCATCCTGAAGCAGCCGGTCTCGTAGAGAGACATAACCAGACTTTGAAAATCCGCATTGCTAAAGTGTGTACAGAAAAAGGTGTAGATTGGTTAGTAGCCCTGCCAGTTGCTCTTTTTTATATGAGAATGGTTGCACATTCCAGATCAGGTCTGTCCCCGTACGAGGTCGTATTCGGCCGCCCTCCTAATATGTGGGGTACACCTATGCCCCGAAAGATTACAGACGTTTCCAGTAATATGCTGACAGATTACCTAGCTTCCTTGATGTCTGCCCTACACTCTTGTCGTTCACAGGTTGCCGCTGCATTCCCAGACAACACTGAGGTGAAACCGCATGAAGTCGTTCCAGGGGATTTCGTCCTGGTGCGCAATTTTGATCGTTCAAGTCCGTTGGAGCCCCGTTGGAAGGAGCCCCAGCTGGTGTTATTAACAACAAGGACCGCCGTCAAGCTCGAGGGACGTAAAGGCTGGGTGCATACCAGCCATATCAAGAAATTCCATGGGTTGCGACAAAAGACATTTATCAAAGACTGCCCTATTCTTAAGGACTGCCGAAAGACAGACTCTGAATTGAAACTTCCCCTGTTAGAGGAAACTCCGCTGAAGGAGTATAAAGCAAAACTCCGGTCTAGTAAAATAAGTCAGCCAGTTTAATTGTCTAAGTCCCTCTCGGGTGAAACGGTTAGACAGGTTCCTGACATGTATGAGATAGACCCACACAGTGAGAGAGTCAGTCAAAACTCTAAAAGATGTATTATCGCTCTATTCTTTTTGATATTCCTAAGTCTTATGGTCACATGCATAAGTTATGCGTTGCATTTATGTTTTCCTATTTCACATGTACATATGTTTTCTAATGTCACAGTAGAGCACACATTTAGTGATCTGCCTCCTCACGAGTTATCTTATCGTCTTGCTATGCGTAACAACACTTTTATCCGAATGTTGCACTATTCACACCAGACCAGCAATGCCACTAATTGTTGGGTGTGTGGTCGACTCCCCCCTTTTCAGACACCGAAGGGAGTTCTGCCACTCTTTCCCTATCCGTTTTCACATAATGGTTCGTGTGGAGCATGGTCCACGTTAACGTCATTCTCAACTGATATCTCCCTTCTGAATCGAACATGTTTCCCAGACAAGCAAGGTCTTTCCCATAGAACAGGGTTAGATCTAGAAAACGAAGTATATGATTTAGGTAATTATTCTTCGAATTTCATGGTCCTGAATGTTCAGTCCGATACTACTCCAGATTTGCCTGCTATTTCAGTTCTACCAGTCAAAGGCGAATTATGTGTCAGAAAGAATGGTTCCGCACATGTAGGACATAGTGATTGTACTACTATTGTCGAGTATAGTGACAGTGGGAAATCTATTTTCAAAGCCTCACGTCATTCTTATTTTGTTTGTGGTCAGACCGCATATGTTCGTCTGCCCCTCGATTGGGATGGAACATGTTACATTGCCTTCCTACTGCCACCAGTTTTTCTAGCCCCATCTGATTATCACAGAAACACACATCTAGTACACGTGAGACATAAAAGGGAGACCGAGTCCCCAATTGTCGATCAAACTGAAACTGCTCTAGAACAATATCAAGACTTCAATAAAGGTTTCTTTTTCTTCATAGGTCCTGTCCAGAATAGTAAATTAATACGTAGGTTAACCAGAACCCTTGAAGCAGTAGTGAATGAGACTACTTCCGCTCTAGGTAACTTAACTGAAGAACAATCTGCTATGCGTTTTGTTGTGCTCCAAAATCGTCTCGTTCTTGACGTCAAGAACGATAGAGGAGGAGCTTGTAGAGTCATCGGATCTAGTTGCTGCATTTTCATTCCTAATAACGCGCCGTCTGTTTATTCAGCTATAACCAGACTTCATAAAATTGCCCATCAGTTACACCAGAATCCAGGCACCTGGACATGGACCGGTTGGCTCTGGAGTATCATATCTGCCTGGGGATGGAAAGTATTGTCATTCCTAGGTATAGCAGTAATGACCATATTCAGTTGCTGCCTCTGTTTACAATGTGGCCCTGCGATTTGCGGCATGTGTGCTACCTCTTGTATTCCTAGTCCTAAGTCCCGTTCCAAGACAATTCGAGACGAGCAAATGATGCTATATGAACAGATAGATGGTATCATGAATATTGATGTTTCCTGATGGAAACGTAGGGCACAAGGAGGGAATGTGGAAAAGTAAATTTTGCCATGTTATATGTGCCTACGTGTTCCCCACCCTATGTTATATGTGCATGATCGATATGCATGTATACACCTATGATCGATTAAAGACGCAATTATAGTTGTGTCCAACTCTAGTATGCCAGTTTCCAGTTCTCGTGAAAGCAACGAGTATTAGGCCTATCTTGCCACGTTTACAGTGTGCACGTTAATTCATTGAATTGTCCCCGTTTCTAGGCCTCAAAAGGGCCCGGACATCAGATTCAAGCTCCAGTCTCCTGAACCCACTCCGAGGAGCGATGCAGCCCCCACCTGCATCCCTGACCCTTCACTTATTTCCTGCCGCGCGGTGCCCGGCCCGGCCTGGCTCTGCCTGCCTGTCTGCCAAGAGTATGTTATGCTTCTAGTTATCAGTCCAGCCCTCCTTCTCCGCATTCCTAAGCTACTGAACTGCATCACAGTTTCAGCGATGATCTAGTCTTTCTGTCTCCATGTAAGAGAAATACTATATTAATATTCATAGAATATTCCTAGCACACGCAATACATGTAGAATAATGCATGCACCAGTCTTAGTGTCAAGTAGCCTTTGCCCTGATAACTTTTGGATTCTATCAATATGTACTCCAAACACCAGATACCAGATATGCTATAGGTACATGTCGTCCTGACACCGCAGACTTTAGTCTCCTCTTCTAGCGCAGAAGTCATAGCCCCAGTTCTTCCTGGTAACACGTCATTGCCCGTTTGCGCGCACCACTAGGTTAAAGGTCCCAGCTGCTCAGGTAGCCCCCTCCATGTTTCCACCTCAGTTATGACACTTCTGTGACGTTTCATACCACATGTCTATGTATACGCCCTGTACACGCCTTCTTGTTACACCCATTTGTTCTTATCTTTCGCGACTGCTACGAGTTACGCCTACTGCTACGCCTATTGTATGCAATGTAATGTAATGTATTATACTATATATATGCTGCACTGTCGATGAGGCATTGCAGCTGCCATCCATTCTATTTCCGTGCAGGCTATCCCGTTCCTGTCCCTTCCCTTATGCCTGATTAAAGCCTGTTAGACTCAGATACCTCGAATCCTGTCTCTTATTTATTGAGCTATCTGTTTTATTCACTGTATTCAAAAATAGTACCGGTAATTAATTATTTATTTACCACAAGATACCTGCTAAACAGAAGGAAGTACCCGCACGGCCCTACGGTCAACCCGGATGATAAGGTTCTAATCAATAAAGCATTCAATTTAATGTAATTCTTCTAGCTGCACGAAAAAAGAAAGGTACATATATAATATAAATGTCCACAATATTCGTAGCAACAGTAAGGGCTGATGTGAACTCAAAAATAAAATAAAAACAATTTTATTAGTCTCTATCGCGCGATCGAAGAAAATATCGACGTCTGCCAGGTCGAGTCTGCTCTTCAAATAACGGTTCAGATGGCAAAACAGTGTTCGATTGATCATGTAATAGTTCAGAATTTGAACTCTCCAATGCCGATGACAAAGGTGTGGTTTTAGATCCTTCAACAGGTCTGTCGGATTGGACTAAATCGTTCCTTACAAGCTGGGCATCACTAAATGGCACATAGTACGGGAGAGTACTGGTTTCAGACGAGGCGATTCCTTTCTTTATCCATGTATCTGCTGAAAAAGGAAGCGGAACCTTCTTGGTGTGGGTGGCATGCACCCAATGCTTTCTTCCTTCCAGCCGAACCGCAGTCCTCGTCGTCAGCAAAACCTGGTAGGGTCCCACGAATCTTGGCTCAAGATTCCGTTTTCGTCCAAAATTACGGGTGACCACCCAGTCACCTGGTTGGAGCCGATGACCAGGACCCTCTGTTCGTGCCGGTAAAGTCTCAAAAACCTGTTGATGAATCAAACTCAATTTAGCAGTCAGATCATAAAGATAGTCAATCAACATTGGATACTCAAGTCTGTTAAACTCCTTAGGCCTCGGAACTCCCCAAATGTTTGCAGGACGGCCGAACACAATCTCATATGGGCTAAGCCCTACTCCAGAGTGCACAGTCGCCCTGGTCGATAAGAGAGCTAGAGGCAAGGCATCAGGCCATGCTAAACCAGTCGTTGCCTGGATTTTGGCAAGCTTTAGTTTCAGGGTACCATTATATCCTTCCACCAAACCCGCAGACTGAGGATGATTGGCACTGTGGTATTTTTGAACTATTCCCAAACCACTACACACATTCTTCATCACACTTCCCACAAACTCACTTCCTTTGTCTGACCATACAATCCGCGGCATTCCATACCTCGGGAAATACTCTTTGAGCAAAACTTTTGCCGTGGACAGGGCAGTATTATCCTTGAGAGGGTAAGCCTCAATCCATCTGGAGAACGCACAAACTACAACCAAAATATACTTCAGATTATTGCATCTCTCCATATGGATGAAGTCTAACTGAATAATTTCAAAGGGACATGTAGGAGGAGCAAAGTGACCAGGTGGAGTGGGGGTGCCCTTGCCAGGATTATACATCAAGCATACCATACAATTCTTAACCGCTCTCTCCGCACATTTAGTAATCCCATCATTCTTCCATACGGGAGACAACAACTTACATATGCCTTTCGTGCTAATATGTGACGTGCCGTGAGCCATAGTAACAACGGCAAGCACATATGCATCCGGTAACATCCATCTCTGCTTCTCTGACAAATCAACCCAACATCCATTCTCGTCTAACTTCCCTGTACTTTCTTTCCACTGCGTCTTTTCCATTTCAGTAGCTTCATTCTGTATTTCCTTCACACTCTCAATTGTGTCCTCACACATACTAGTCTCCGTTGGCCATCTTATTGAACTCGCAACATACATTCGATTTGTCAAATCTCTGGCTGTCTCCTTAGCAATCTCATCCGCAAACGCATTACCGCGACCAACATCATCTGTCACTTTCCGATGCGCACTGCATTTAATTATTGCCACCTGCTTAGGCAATGTAAGTGCATCCAAAAGGTCATTCACAAGCTGTCCATGCTGAATCTTCGTACCATGCGACGTAAAAAACCCTCTTTCTCTCCACAATCGACCAAAACTATGTGCTACTCCAAACGCATACTGACTGTCGGTAAACACATTCACTCGCTTTCCTCTAGACAACACACACGCTCTCGTCAATGCAATTAATTCGGCCGCCTGGGCCGAATTCTGACTCAATCTCGCAGTCTCCACAACCGTACTCAATGTCACTACAGCATACGCAGTCATCACATCACCATTCGGTAACTTAAAGCATGAACCATCCACATACAAAGTACCATCGGGGTCTACCAATGGAGTGTTTTTCAGGTCAACACGACCCTTCGTCTCTTCTTCAGTTCTTAAATAACAATCATGTGGTGCTACATCATCTGATTCCACGCTGACCGGCAACAATGTTGCTGGATTCAATACATTACATCGTTTTATTCGTATATGACTTGCCAAGAGTGTCAGCTCATACCCAGACAATCTTGCGCTTGTCAGGTGTTGAGTTTTTGTTCGGTTCAAAAGAGTGTCAACTGCTTGCGGAACCATCACCGTAAGCATATTGTCCATGACCAGACCTGCGGACTGTCGAATAGACACCGCAGCTGCCGCCGTTGCTTTTAAACAACTCGGCAAAGCTCTAGCTACTGGGTCTAAGGTCGAGGAAAAATACGCACATGGACGTTGTTTGTCACCAAATTGTTGCGTCAAAACACTCAACGCACAACCATCCCTCTCGTGAACGTATAGTGTAAACGGCTTACTGTAATCAGGAGTGCCTAACACAGGAGCCGAACACAACGCATCACGTAAATCCGAAAAACTTTTCTGACACTCCTCAGTCCAGGGCAAAGGAGTCGAAACATCCTTGCACGTGAGAGCTAACAATGGCTTCGCCAACAATGAAAAATTTGGAATCCACTGTCTGCAGTATGACGTAATACCTAGAAACATGAATATAGGGAGCGCAGAATCCACGCTCCACTCCCAACTGCACTGCGTAATGGGATATTAGATCCAACCAACTTATCATTGTTTCACATTATTCAAAAGTTCGTCCTTTTATCCGCGTTTTGTCAAAAATTGTTTGCATTTTCAAATCCACATACGTGACAAGAATGTACTTTGGGAACTTCTCGTATTTTAGCGTGCCCATCCAGGCCTCTTCCAAAATAAGATCCAAGTACAACAGATAGTTCGTAGCAGCATTCCTTTTATTATAAACCCAATGCATTTCGGGCTGTAGCATCAGCCCTTCGTCGGGGGTCACTGCAAATTAATAAATTTAGAACAAACCATCAAAACCTGATAACAGCATTATTAACAATATTCTTTTTCATCTGTGCTTAGTCTTCACAATATTCACTCTTGTACTAAAAACAACATTTAAAATCCATTAGGAAACTTTACACCACGTAATTATCCCCCCAGAGAACAACTATGCTCCTTTGGTTCTAGTGTTATTACCCTCCTTGCACATAGTACGCTTTATTGAATTCCTCTTTCGCCGTTCCTTTAGATGTCTATTTAAACCCGTCATCTGCTAAACAAACTTAATCCAAACATTAAACTTCTGAGAGGACCAGCCTTCGTTATGTTTACCCTTCTCCTATGTTCACCCCTCCCTTCCAATCAAGACTGAAAATTTGAAAATGCAAACAATTTTTGACAAAACGCGGATAAAAGGACGAACTTTTGAATAATGTGAAACAATGATAAGTTGGTTGGATCTAATATCCCATTACGCAGTGCAGCTGGGAGTGGAGTGTGGATTCTGCGCTCCCTATATTCATGTATTACGTTAAGTGCGTTGAGGGTATAGCACTACCCAGTTTTGCACGCAAGTTCAAGAGGAGACTGGTAATAATTCATTGGATTAACTTTAGAGAAATAAGGTGTGCAGAACCACTTCATTCATGTAATACCTAGAAAGGCACGTACATCTCTCTGAGTTTTTGGCACAGTCATTCGAGCAATCGCTGCAATTCTTTCTGGGGTCAACCTTCTCCCTTCTTTTGACAGTAAGTGACCTAAGTAGGTTACCTCTTGACAACAATATTGCAACTTAGAAGGTGACACCTTGTGATGTAAGTCACATAAATGATGCAACAACGATACTGTAGCAGTTTTGCAAATGACCTCAGTATCAGCAGCTACCAATAGGTCGTCAACATACTGAATCAAAGCCGCACCCGTCGGAAACCCAAATGCATCAAGTTGACTCTTAAGAGCTTGACTGTAGATCGATGGACTCTCACAGTAGCCCTGTGGTGCGCGTTTAAATCTAAAACTACGACCACCTAATGAGAATCCGAATAGATCCCTGCTTTCCTCAGCGATCGGAATACTAAAGAAAGCATTCTTTAGGTCGATCACTGTGAACCAGGAGGCAGAAGCTGGAATCAGGGTCAACAAAGCCGTGATGTCAGGCACCACAGGAAACTGTGGGACCACAATTTTATTCACTTCTCTCAAATCAATTACGAAACGATATACAGGAGGTTGAGATGGATCGGTTCGTTTTAGGATGGGTAACACAGGACTATTACACACATTTCCCCTAGTTTCTTCAATGACATCCTTGTTGATCAGGTCATAAATGATCGCTAAAAGCGCTCGCTCACCATCAAGAGAGATACGGTACTGAGGTATACGTGGCAAGCGCACATTTGACTTCAACTGGACCACATAAGGTGGAATGTCCAACAGGCCCACATCATTGGGACCCATGGCCCATAGCGACGCAGGAAGAGAACTCAGTTCCGGTGGGAACTTATCGATTGACAAATACATAGGAGAGATTACTCTCTGACCTAATGTAAGCTCCACTCCCACAGGAGAGCAATACAAAGTCGCATATAACCGTTTTAACAAATCCAAACCCAAAAGATTCTCACCACAACCTGTAGATAAGATCAATGGGGCCTCTAGCTCGCAAGGACCAATTGTAAGAGACAAAGGGCTAGAGACGGGATTGCTAACAGGGGCGCCAGAGAATCCAATAGAAACGTTGGTTGAGCCAGACAAAGGTGCGCCAGGGAGTTTCGAATGCATGATGGAACTTTTCGATGCACCAGTGTCCAACAGAAAAGGCTCAACTACGCCAGATGTAGCAACTGCGACGTAAGGCCCACTCTGATCAACCGGAACTGACACTACTCCCTCTCTTTGTCTGTGGCTGTCCTAGTAACGATCGTCTGCAACAACCTCATGTGCCACGTAATAATCGTCCACATGGTACTGTGCAGATCTATCGGACCCCGCATTTCGCTGGTCAAAACAATTATTCACGTCCGATGAAGTAGCAGGGCGCTCATTCTGATTTTGAGCAATACCCCGACTTCTACCTCGAGATGTCTGCTGGGGACCACCACAACCCCCTCGCGCCGGCACACCATTAAGACGGTCACGTAAAGCGGGACAATCATATTTTATATGGCCTTCTCTCCTACAATATGCACACTGATTATACCCAAGGGTAGATCTAAAATCAGAGGAGTCAGACCGTGGCTGTATCCTAGAAGGCTCTGCTTGTGGTCGATACTGCTGTTGTGAATCATTTTGATTCGAACGCGGAGGATACGCTTGCTGCAACAAAACCTTAGTTTTAAGCTCCTTCGTTTTCTTATCTGAACGATCACTTTCCTCCTTTTCCCTATTCTCATAGTATTGAGCCGTCGCTAAAATTTGAGCCGTGGTTGAAACAGCCCATGCACTTTCTGAATTTTTCAATTTGTTGCATAGCTCAGGCAACAAATTTAGCACAAATTTATCGACAAATAATCGCTGACCTCCCTCAGTGCTCATGTCCTGGCCACTATGATCAATAAAGGCCTCTTCAAATCTAGTAAAGAAATCTGAGACATTCTCGTCTTTCTTTTGCTTGCAAGCCGATAATTTGTCCCAATTAACCCTCATCGCTGGCATAAGTGTTTTCATGAGCGCAATGATTCTTTGGGGCAAATCTGCAATTAACTGCTCGGGCTTAGCCCCACCAATTTGTCGCCCATCAGCCGCTAGTAGTGTAGCCCAATCACCGCCCAATTCAACTAAATGATTCTCCTGGCGAATTTTCGCCCAAATTGGTTGTGGTACGACATTTCCAAACAGCATGTCGATGTCAGCAAGGTTCATAATAGAAGCATCCACCAATTGGGATAACTCCTTATAATAACCTGCCGGATTCTTGCGTGGATCAGGCAAAGATTGCTTCACCTGTAAAACTTCTGATCGCTTCCATGGGAGGTGTATCCAAACTCTTTGGAAGTATGGCAGAACCGCAGAACCGCAGGATTAGCTGTAGGATCACCTGGCATGTATACTGGCGGAACTTCTCGCATAGGATACTGACCGGAATTCGTTTTCTGAGTATCGGAATCATCATCAAACGACACTCGAGAAAACACTTTGCACCGTAAGGCTAATAATCGCTCTAATGCACGTCGTACATCTCCACCTACAATCATGCCGTTCGAAAATTGACTCTGGAGTTCAGTCATACCGGGCGGTACATTATCTATATCGTCATTGTACCACTCTTCTCTCAAGAAGTTACACATTTCTTCGAACACGAATCTCTGTGTAGGCTCATTAAACTGAGAAAACGTATCGAAAACTATGCGTGGAGGGTAATTAGCAGGGTGTCTTATCCACCTACGCGCCATGGTTACTAACTTAGCACTCTCCTCGTCCCCAGGGATCTGACTTCGTCTTTGGGGGGTTGCAGAAACTTTGGGTGGAAATAACGATCCGGAAAGTGGGGAGTAGAGAGTAGCAACGGTGTTAGGGATACGATTACGAACAGAAGGAGAAGAGGGGAAAAGAACGGGAGCAACAACGTTAGAAGTAAACGTAGGAACAGCAGAGGCAGCCAAGATAGTCGAGGTAGCAGGCACTGAAGGCTGAGAAGGGAAAGGCAAAGGAGCAGTAGGAATAAGTGCAGTTGGAGGAACTAACACAGGACCAACAACAGACTGACCAGCAGCCGCTGGAACAACGGGAGGAAGAACAGGGGGCATTACGGGAGGAATTACAGGAGGAACCACAGGGGCTGTAGTACCCTGAGCATAAGGAGGTGGCGATTTCAACAAATACGCTAACAAAGGATCCTCTTTCGAGTCTTCGTTCTTCTTATCTAAACTCGATAAAACCGGATAACATTTATCCACCTTCATGTGATGCAATCTAGTAGAAACTTCTATCTCTGTTTCTGCTTTATCTCGCTGACATTGTTGTACAACTTGCATTATCGGAACGATACCTTCTCTTTTATTTTTCTTAAGCTGTTTGATTTCTTTCTGTTTGGCCTCTTTGCGCCATAACCGAAAGGAATCAAACATAGCTGGCCTAGCTTTCTTTTTAAACATTTTAATTTCGAGATTGTCTAAAATCTCAGTTTCAAAACTTCCATGTGGTGGCCAACTAAGGACACCATCTTTTTTCGTATAGCGGACCCAACAATCATTATATATAACTGGGCCCACACCATGTCGACTATAGAGCTCATATATCGGAGTTCCAACTGGAGGTATCGGACACGAGTCCTCCAACCGGGAATCCTTGTTGCAACACTTAAAGAAACCAAAGAAACCACTATGGCCAGGCATCGTGCACACTGACCTAGTATCAAACTTCAAGGGTTATCGAAGTACTAATTCTTCGTAAAAACAAACCCTCGGTTTTTGGCAATTGCAACTGTCAAATAACAACTAAGAACCAACAACTAAGGACCACAAATGCAATGGAACCATGCAAACAACTAAGCACCAAGAAACAACCAAGGATACAGGGAGCGACCCACAAATACTTAACTAAGAATTCAATGGCGTCACCAGGAAGGCCCGTCTATCGTCTCGCCATACAAAGGACTACGCCAGGCGCCAAAACAGGTCGACAGTCAGAGCATCGGTCCATCGCAGCCGTCAGGAGGCGGGAATCTTCGCGGGAAAAATCTTCGGACCACTTATTTCGACAACAGGATCGATAAAGCGGGGTGCACCTTCCCTCGGAGATTTCACACGAAGTTCCTCACAATCGTCAGGCTTTGGACCGGTACCGCTGATGTCGCCCCACGTTGGGCGCCAACTGAAGGACTGGACTTTCTAAGGCCCAGCGGTGCCAGGGAACAACACCTGAAACCTTCGTGGGTTACCCGTTCTGGCGTACTGTGGAAAAGTAAATTTTGCCATGTTATATGTGCCTACGTGTTCCCCATCTTATGCTATATGTGCATGATCGATATGCATGTATTCCCCTCCGATCGATTAAAGACGCAATTACAGTTGTGTCCATCTCTAGCATGCCAGTTTCCAGTCCTCGTGAAAGCAACGAGTATTAGGCCTATGTAAACTTACGTTGCCACATTTCACAGTGTGCACGTCAACTCATTGAATTGTCCCCGTTTCTAGGCCTCAAAAGGGCCCGGACTCAGATTCAGCTCCTGTCTTCTGAACCCTCTTCAAGGAGCGATACAGCCCCCACCTGCATCCCTGACCCTTCGCTTACTTCATGCCTCGCAGTGCCCGGCCCGGCCTGGCTCTGCCTCCCAGTCTGCCAAGAGTATGTTATGTTTCTAGTTATCAGTCCAGCCCTCCTTCTCTGCATTCCTAAGCTACTGAATCGCATCAATAGTTTCCGTCATGGTCTAGCCTTTATGTCTCCATGTAAGAGAAATACTGTATTAATATTCATAGAATATTCCTCGCACACGCAATACATGTAGAATTATGCATGCACCAGCCTTAGTGTCTATTAGTCTTTGCCCTGATAACTTTTGGATTCTATCAACATGTACTCCAAAACACCAGATACCAGATATGCCTTAGGTACATGTCGCTCTGACACTCCAGACTTTAGTCTCCTCTTCTAGCGCAGAAGTCATAGCCCCCAGTTCCCTGGTAACACGTCATTGCCCGTTTGCGCGCACCACTAGGTTAGAGGTCCCAGCTGCTCAGGTAGCCCCCTCCATGTTTCCGCCCCATTTATGACACTTCTGTTACGTTTACATCACATGTCTATGTATACGCCCTGTACACGCCTTCTTGTTACATCATTTTGCCCTTATCTTTCGCGACTGCTACGAGTCACGCCTACTGCTACGCCTACTGTATTGAATGTAATGCAATTGTTTTGATATATTTACTGTGAACTGTTACAAAAAGTTACCCTCCCTTGTCCTTTTCCATTCCCCGGCAGCTGCCTTCATTCTATTCCCGTACAGGCTGTCCTGTTCCTGTCCTTTATGCCTGATTAAAGCCTGTAGACTCAAGCTACCTCGAATCCTGACTCTTATTTATTGAGCTATCTGTTTAATTGATTGTATTAAAAAATAGTACCGGTAATTAATTATTTATTTACCACATAATGGCGCCCGAACAGGGATTTGCCCTTTCCCCACGCGCCGGCAAAGCCACGCAGGCCCCCTGATCCTCTGCAGCCGTGACGGAACCATACCGTGCACGTGCAGATATTTCTGCTTCAAGTATCCCTCAGGCCCACGGAGGAGACGGAGGTTGCGGTCCAGCATCCAGACGAGGCGGTGAGGAACGCGGCGAGTCCCGACCAGAGCCCAAGCCGAGAGTCCAAGGTCCGAGGTATCCGGAGGCCCACCTGTAACTGAAGTCCGAAGTTCGTAGTCCGTCGTTGTAACAGTCCAGTCCAGTCCGAGGCCTTCCGTTCTTGCTGCCCGGTGAGTACCGTTGCTGGGGTAGTATCTAGACAGGGTCAAATTAATTTGTCTCTGGTCCGTGGGTTTGGGTACGCAAATCCAACACGAAGTGTTCACCTAGGTGGACGCGGGTCCTGACGTGTCTCTTTATGGGACCGGTAAGTTTCGTACTGTTATAGCAGTGCATCTAGTAATTCTAGTAAGTTCCGTTCTCGAGAAATTCATGTGTTCTGTTTTCAGTATTCCAGGTAGTATTCTGTCCGAACTGTTATTTTAAATGTTATTCCATGTGTTTTCAATGTCGTGGTATGAGTGATTTGTTTTCCAGTTATTATTGTGTTTATCGTGTATTGTATTGTGTCCAGATTTCAGCCTAGACCATGCCTCTATTCTCGAAGTTACGTCAGTTAAAAACCAGAAAAGGATTGCTCGAGGAAGCAGTTCCTGTCCCGCCTAGGGACAGTCCAGGTCATTTTATGTATCATAAGCATGGCTTAAGTGCCATATTATATCTAGACTTATGGGTGGATTACACCAAGGAATTAGAAGAGAAATATAGATGGCCCGTATCAGGTACGTGGGATGCCGAGTGCATCATGCGAGTAGAAGAAGCATTATGGAAAAAGAAAGCCAGACAGTCCCAGAAAGATGCCATCGAGTTATGGCGCAAAGAATCTCATAGAAGAACCGAAAAAGAAATCAGAAAAACAGAATTAAGTAGGGAATCCTCAGAAAGAGCCCAAGAAAGGGAATTAATCGAAGTAGGTGAACGAGTTAAAGCCGAACAGTCAGACAGACAGAGAAATGCCCTTATTAAGGGTATGTATCCTCTTCTTGCCGAGGGCTTGCCGAAAGCAACCCCGGAAGTACCATGTAATTTTCCGCCGCCATTAGTTCCGATTAAGCTACGTCACAAACCGACTGCAGCTGATATTTTTCTCTCGTCCTATTTGGACGACACAGTCCCAGCCTATGCTAATCCTGTTCCGCCTGCTCCCGTAAATAATGTAATTCCTGTTCCTCCAGCCACCGGGGCACCCGTTACAGCACCTGTTACGGTACCCCCGGTCCAGCCTACAGTACATGTACCCGCTACATCAGTCACTCTTCCAGCACGTACAATACCCGTTGACGATTCTAGTCTAGGGGCCACGGGGGGTAGTCCTCCTGGAACCCCGCCTCAACCCAGACGTATAACGTTACTCGAGCTACATGCACGAGCGTTACAGCGTTCGCCCAAATTTCAGTCAGTTGCAGATATCAAGCGAGCCCTTACCGAATGCCGTTATGATCCAGTTTCAGGCGATGATGATATGGTCATATATTCATTGCGTGTAAGACGGGTGACCGAATATTTGGACACCCTGCCGAATATGAAAGGATATCTAGACAGAATATATCGTTTCATCCGTACAGGAGTAGATCCAGAAAGTATTCGCGACGCCATGGTTCAAAGAAAAGTCGAGATTCAGCTCATGCTTTTAAAGTTTCTAATTAATTGTTTAATAAGGGAACAAGATTATCCGGATAAAGATCCAGAAGAAATGAAAGTCCTGACCAGGTGGAGTGACCATATAGCCGAGGGAAGACACAAGACACAGAACTGTATAGAGAGTATGTACAAGAAAATCCGTAGGGAAATAATAAAGTTACTCGAGAAACGAGAAGCAGCACAAGTAACCGAGAAAGTAGACGACTCTGATAATGAAGAACTAGACGACGAGAATCCCTCCAGAATAGCCTATGTAGGTAGAACTAGACTTCCCGACCGACATTCACGCCTAGATCACAAGAAAGTTTTCCCTCCTCCAGCACCAGAACAAGGTTCTCTTGAGCAAGTATTTCAAGGTACCGATCGCATTCTGAAATCACGAATCGGTTATAGTGAACTTAGTACCATGCATGAACAAGAACTAGCCCGATCAGCAGTCCGATGGACTACTGATTCTACCACTTTTCCAGACGAAATAGTGGCACAAATGTTTCTGAAACTGCCCCCAGCCGAGCAGCGACTGGTGGGTATGTATATGATCCAGTACCTCATTACACTGTATGAGGGACAGCATTCTGATCCGGGTCCGTTACATGATGTTTTGAACGAGTTCCTCCAGTATAGATGGAGAGGTCTAGGTACTGATTTAATTAGTATCATTCTAGAACAGCGCCACAAATATCGAACGTTTCTGAATCCGCATTTTGTTCATGTCTCACCTCCAGAAAGTAAATCATTTTACATAGATAGACAGCATCCGTTACGAGAAGTACACCCAGTTAGAGGAACGGGTGGTGAGCTACAACGAGTATTTGTTTACACCCCTATCACAAAGATGGAACTCTTAGAGATGAAAAAGTTAATTCCCTGTCACGACAAAGATCCAGCAGGGTTCCATCGAGAATTAAAAGACATGCTCCGTATGGGAGAATACACATATCCTGATATCATTAAAATGTTAAAGGTCCTGTTGCCCGCAGGGGTATATGAAAAACTCAAGGAAAAAGAATGGGAGGTGGGAGAGAAAAAGATTGATTGGGCAGCTCTAGAAGCTGAAGATAATTCACGAGTACCAGGTACCGGTCTTGGGGGTAAAGTTAAAGAATTGCCCGAGTTATTGATACAGGTTTTGCCAAGATTACTAGCCACGAAAAAGGAAGATTGGGATGCAATCTCAGCTTGTAAACAGAAACAAGACACTAGTGATTTTTATTCTAGATTTGAAAAATGTTTTATTATTAACAGTGGTCTGAAAACGAGTAGTGAATCGTACCCTCATCTTTTTGTTACCAAACTAGTCGAGAATTTAAGTCCACAAGTTAAAAATCGAGTATTGAAAGTCGAAAGTAGTTGGCAAGCTAATACTCCGTCACAGATGTTACAAATGCTCCAGTATCACCAGAATAGAATCAGGGAAGAGCAAGAACATGAAAGGAGACGTATGAAGGACACAAAAATGAAAGTATTAGTTGCACAATCTGTTCCACAAGACAGTCAGAAGAGGGGTCCGAATCAAGCCAGTCATCCTGCAGCTCCCGTTAAAGGGACTTGCAATTACTGTAAACAGCCAGGTCATTTTATAAACGAGTGTGCAGTTCTGAAACACAACATTGCTACTGGTAAGACTAAAGAAAGACCACTTCCGCCTAGACAAGAACAAGTCACACAGACTTCTCAGCCACCACAGAATGCACAACAGACAGTCACGGTACCGCAGCCTATCGCTGCAACACAACATGTTACACAGCAGATGTACCAGTACGCACAGTCAGAGTATCCAGATTATCAGCCATATTCATGAAACAGCCTAGAGAGGGAGGTATGGTATGAGAAAAAAGGGTAAACCCAAAAGAGTCACTGGGACCTGGGTATTTTAGCGTTGAAAGGAAGGGGTCCCAGTAAGAAGGACGTATGAATAAGGAGATTTTAGGACAAAGTAAAAAGAGATAAATACATCTATAATGTTTTATTCACATTATAGGGAAAGAAGTTGACCAAATCAAATATACAATACAAAGTCGTATTAGTGCCCCTGGGGGAAAGGGAGACGTGCAGTCGTGAGGGTAGTGTGAGGGGGGAATTAGTGACAATAAAAGCACGTATTATTCAAACATTATCATAGGTTCAGTGTCAATTGGACAGCATACAGATATTGAATCAGCTTGAAAGTTCATAATACACATGCCCCTAAATCCGTATTTATACAAAATTGGGGTAGGAGGAGGCTGTGTCGGAGCTGAGAAAGTCGACGTTTCGACCCAAGGGAAGCAGGATGCATTACAATCCTTGCAGGAGGGTCTTCATCAGGACGGGAGGAGGGTGGCGGGGCAAACAACCTGAATTCAAGTAAATATTTAGGATTTAGTGAATAATCGGGTACTCGTTGAGTTACATAAAGGTATGCACAAAAGGCCGGACTAACCTGTATGAATCAGTGTTGCTGGGTTAAATTAATTTGTTAGGGTCGATAAGTATTTCATCCTAAGTAAAGAAATAAATTAAAAAAGCCCATTAGTATTAAAAGGGCGTTCTCATGGCAAGAGCTAGTGAGGAGAAAATATCTCGGGACTTACTTGGAAGAGTAAAATACATATCCCACATGGGTAATGAGGAACGAAACGATCCGGGCGCTGGGTTGGGGACCACTCCAAAAATCTGAATAGAGGAGGACATATTTCAGGTTTGAAATGGGACCGTTATAAAATTAAAAAATTACAACTAAGGTCAAAAATTACATAATGGCGGAAATCGGTAATGCTTACCGATTTAGAGGGAGTTCGATCTCGTGTCCCCGTGGAAAGGCTGGATTAGTCAGAATCCGTAACCTAATGCACAGAGAACGGGGAGCGTGTTAATTAACCGGTTGTTAGAAGGGCAGGCTCGCATAGATCAGGGAGACTGTATCCAGAGCTAAGTGAGAGAGGAAAGGCTTACCGGTCTAGCGCAGTTCACTCGGAGCGAAACCTCTACCTCGGCTGTCTCGAGGAGAACGCCGGGCTTCCTGGTTTCTCCGTTGTCATGACAGCGGGGAGGTCACGTGATAGTCGACAACAAGGAAAGACTGAGGAGTCCTTGGTCGTCTAGGTAACCGGTTGGGGTGGCGAGGGGCGGGCGGGAAGAGACATGCAATTATTTTCTTAAATTCAATTAGACCGTGGTGGATTTAATATAAGCGGTATTGTATGAATAGTGAAGTACATGTTCCGGAAGATTTCAACGTGTCAACATAATCACGTACCAAACGGTGATCTCATTTGTAAATTGGACCAGGTATACATTTCGCGTATTAACATTGATGACATGCAGGTTTGTCAGAGCAGTGCTGAAATATTCATGGTAATTTACAGTACAACATATTTCAAAAATCAAAGTGTGGTGGTGCGTGATTTTAGGTGCGATAAGTCAGCTTTGAGTACTGCGAACCTATCACATGATGGTTAAGGCAGTTGGGACCGTGAAACAAAGGTCAAAATGTTGAATTGAATTACCCAGCAGCTCTTGTGGTTCTTTTATATTAATAATACAGTTCGGACAATGTAATATCTGCATCCCGGTATACAAAATAATAATTTGACATAAACCATATGCATCATATAATTAAAGTATGGTAGCCCGTAAGTATTGGTAGGCTAAACTATATTCAGCATTAAGTCCTGCGAACCTATCACATGATGGTTAAGGCAGATTGGACAGTGCATAAATGATCAGAATGTGGAGTTGGATTACCAAGCAGTGACCGGTATATAGAACAATTTCCGTACTCATCTAAACACAGTGCCATATATATTTGCAGGGATGCATGTCCAGAACAACACCAATTGGGACAACGGCCGCGGCCAAGCCCCCAAACAGGTCCATTTCCAACAAGAACAGCATGGAGAACGAACAACACGGAACAAGACCTACCGTTGGTAACAGATACACCTGCCAATAATCCTGTCGTCAATATTTCAAATTACACACTGAATGAACATGAGATACGGGCTTTGAGCAAAGGGCTATGTCAAATTATTATTTTGTATACCGGGATGCAGATATTACATTGTCCGAACTGTATTATTAATATAAAAGAACCACAAGAGCTGCTGGGTAATTCAATTCAACATTTTGACCTTTGTTTCACGGTCCCAACTGCCTTAACCATCATGTGATAGGTTCGCAGTACTCAAAGCTGACTTATCGCACCTAAAATCACGCACCACCACACTTTGATTTTTGAAATATGTTGTACTGTAAATTACCATGAATATTTCAGCACTGCTCTGACAAACCTGCATGTCATCAATGTTAATACGCGAAATGTATACCTGGTCCAATTTACAAATGAGATCACCGTTTGGTACGTGATTATGTTGACACGTTGAAATCTTCCGGAACATGTACTTCACTATTCATACAATACCGCTTATATTAAATCCACCACGGTCTAATTGAATTTAAGAAAATAATTGCATGTCTCTTCCCGCCCGCCCCTCGCCACCCCAACCGGTTACCTAGACGACCAAGGACTCCTCAGTCTTTCCTTGTTGTCGACTATCACGTGACCTCCCCGCTGTCATGACAACGGAGAAACCAGGAAGCCCGGCGTTCTCCTCGAGACAGCCGAGGTAGAGGTTTCGCTCCGAGTGAACTGCGCTAGACCGGTAAGCCTTTCCTCTCTCACTTAGCTCTGGATACAGTCTCCCTGATCTATGCGAGCCTGCCCTTCTAACAACCGGTTAATTAACACGCTCCCCGTTCTCTGTGCATTAGGTTACGGATTCTGACTAATCCAGCCTTTCCACGGGGACACGAGATCGAACTCCCTCTAAATCGGTAAGCATTACCGATTTCCGCCATTATGTAATTTTTGACCTTAGTTGTAATTTTTTAATTTTATAACGGTCCCATTTCAAACCTGAAATATGTCCTCCTCTATTCAGATTTTTGGAGTGGTCCCCAACCCAGCGCCCGGATCGTTTCGTTCCTCATTACCCATGTGGGATATGTATTTTACTCTTCCAAGTAAGTCCCGAGATATTTTCTCCTCACTAGCTCTTGCCATGAGAACGCCCTTTTAATACTAATGGGCTTTTTTAATTTATTTCTTTACTTAGGATGAAATACTTATCGACCCTAACAAATTAATTTAACCCAGCAACACTGATTCATACAGGTTAGTCCGGCCTTTTGTGCATACCTTTATGTAACTCAACGAGTACCCGATTATTCACTAAATCCTAAATATTTACTTGAATTCAGGTTGTTTGCCCCGCCACCCTCCTCCCGTCCTGATGAAGACCCTCCTGCAAGGATTGTAATGCATCCTGCTTCCCTTGGGTCGAAACGTCGACTTTCTCAGCTCCGACACAGCCTCCTCCTACCCCAATTTTGTATAAATACGGATTTAGGGGCATGTGTATTATGAACTTTCAAGCTGATTCAATATCTGTATGCTGTCCAATTGACACTGAACCTATGATAATGTTTGAATAATACGTGCTTTTATTGTCACTAATTCCCCCCTCACACTACCCTCACGACTGCACGTCTCCCTTTCCCCCAGGGGCACTAATACGACTTTGTATTGTATATTTGATTTGGTCAACTTCTTTCCCTATAATGTGAATAAAACATTATAGATGTATTTATCTCTTTTTACTTTGTCCTAAAATCTCCTTATTCATACGTCCTTCTTACTGGGACCCCTTCCTTTCAACGCTAAAATACCCAGGTCCCAGTGACTCTTTTGGGTTTACCCTTTTTTCTCATACCATACTTCGTGCAGACGCTGTCTGCGAGGTGTTTCTCTCATAGAATTGATTTCTATACCCAAGGTTTGCACACACCATGGTCGAACGTGAATTATTATCCTATTCTGAGGATTACATTGACAAGCTCCTTGAGGACCCGGTCAATAATTTTCTAACAAGCGACCCACCCACCATAGACTTCAGTCTGAAGGACAAAATCCAACGTCTTGAACGGCTGGAAAAGAAACTGATCCGCACCCGCTGGCACGGACACCTACTCACCAAATATCTGAAAGAGAACATAATTCCCATAGGCCTACAGATAAAGATCGAACCAGCCATCTTTGTGGAGGTCCCCAAATTCAGGGAAGGTTTCAGCCATATATCCAACAACTGCTCTCGCCATTGGATGGTGCTGGGGATAGAGACGGCTGCACAACAAATCCAATTGTTGACTGGTGAAATCCAATCACTTAGGTCGGAGATTGCTGCGGATGCCAATCTAGCAGGTGCCAAGGATACCCTGAACAACTTGGAAGCAACTCTGAAAGACTTCGATCTCACTACTCAAAATCGAAAGTTGGAGAAACTTGCCAGAGATATTAGACTGTATGACAAGAAGAAGACCTACCCGTACCTCCAAGAAGACTACTATAAACAAGATCAACAAGGTAGATTCACCAACAGAGGTAGGGGAGGTTTTCGTGGTAGAAGAAATTACACTACCTTCTCTGATTCCTCGTACAGCTCCGAAGGCGAGCAGGACTTTGCCGCCCAAAGCCGCCAATATAACTATCCTGATTACAACTATCAATCACCACAATACGCTCCTTTTTTAGGATCAAGACCATGGCGCCCCCCAAGAGGCAGAGGGAATTATTCCAACAGAGGCCAGTCTCGGGGTCAGAACCAGAACAACACCAATTGGGACAACGGCCGCGGCCAAGCCCCCAAACAGGTCCATTTCCAACAAGAACAGCATGGAGAACGAACAACACGGAACAAGACCTACCGTTGGTAACAGATACACCTGCCAATAATCCTGTCGTCAATATTTCAAATTACACACTGAATGAACATGAGATACGGGCTTTGAGCAAAGGGCTATCCTATGTCCCTACCAGCAGACCCGACCCCTTTACAGTTCGCACAGAATTGTTCAAATTCTTCAGAAAACTGAGACTTAAATACTTTTTCAGAAATACGGGCCCTTACAGAAACCCTTCACACACCGGCTTAAGGATACCATCCACCTTTGTGCCTCCATCGTGTACCATGACCAATAAAATCTTAGCATATGAGGCCGTTGTATGGAGAGATGTGAATTCCACTCTTCTCAACCAAACATATACCAAGTACAACACCAGTAAAATTGAGAAAACCGCCCTCCAATCATTGGCAAACAACAGAAGTGTTGTGATCAAACCCGCCGACAAGGGGGGAGCGATTGTAATTCAAGACGTCCAAAAATATGAGTCTGAAATTCAGAGACAATTGTTGGATGGAATCAGTTACCAGAAACTGCGATCTGACCCTTCACAGGCAATAGCACGCGAGATCCTGGAGATTACCCAACTAGGCCTAGACCTTGGTTTTCTTTCCAAAACTGAGTTTGACTTCCTTAACCAACGACACCCTCGCCTGGCAACGATCTATACATTGCCCAAGATACATAAGGACATGACCAATCCGCCAGGTCGCCCGATTGTTTCGGGTTGTGGCTCTATACTAGAACCACTTGGGCAATATATTGATTTCTTCCTAAAACCTCTGGCAGAATCGACACAAACGTATTTGCGGGACACTCTACAAACCACCAATTTGGTTGAGGACTTACCATTCAACCCATTGACACAACTGCTGGCAACCTGTGACATGGTATCCCTGTATACCTGCATTCCGCAGGAAGAGGCATTAGCAGTTACAACTCGATACTTAGACTCAAGACCGTCACCCATGTGGGTTCCAACTGAATTTATTATAGCTCTTCTCCGCATCGCCATGACAAAAAAAATTTTCACATTCAAGAATGAATTCTTCTTGCAAACCAAAGGTGTGGCGATGGGGGCTCCCTTCGCCCCGGATGTAGCCATTTTATATATGGCAGCCTTTGAGGACAATAATGTATTGAATACTCTGAACCCTTTTCAACATCATCTAAATATATGGGTTCGATATATAGATGACATTCTCATAATCTGGAATGGCGATGTGACCGCGTTCAATGAATTTCATAATTGGCTTAACCAGCAGTCTCCTCATCTACAATTCACCGTTCAATCTGATCGCAACAGCATCGACTTCCTTGACATCACCATCTATCACCATGAAGGTCGACTACTAACTACCCTCTATAGGAAACCCGCTGAAAGGAACTCCTTACTTCAATATAGCAGCCACCACCCCCGGGCACTGAGAGACAACTTGCCCTTTGGGCAGTTCTTGCGAATCCGCAGGAATTGCTCTACTAAGGAGCATTACTTTGACCAATCAGAAGATCTAACTGATCGCCTGAGATCACGGGGCTATCCTAAAAGACTGATCACTAAGGCACGTAAGAGAGCCTGGTTCTACCCTCGCGAAGAACTCCTGAGAGCAAAGGACTCCACCACCAGCTCATTGGACCGCATTGTATGCGTCACCACCTTCTCCACGAAGAGTAACCAAATCAAGAAAATTGTCAACAACCATTGGCAACTGGTTGCAGATGACATTGAACATCCTGAAAAACCTCTCCACGCTTTTAAGAAATCGAGAAGCATCAGAGACTATGTTGTACGTTCACTCCTTCCCACCAAGGAGGAACCCACTATAAGAACACTTTGGAATCTACAACCCACGGTAGGCCACTTCAAATGCGGGCAGTGCAAGGCCTGCAGCAGTACACTACAAACCAAAGAATTCCATCATAACCAGAACAAGATCCAACTGAAATCTCTAACCAATTGCAATACTTCGACAGTGATATATGCCATTATTTGTCCGTGTGACCTCATTTACATTGGTCAAACCCAACAGAAAATAAAACAGCGCATCCTACAACACATGAGCAGAATAAGGTGTGAAGTGTTAGGGGCTCCTCTTGTCGATCACTTCAGATCAGCCTCACACCCTCCGGAGAGCCTGAGATGGATTGTGATTGAGAAAGCCTCCTTAGGCCCCAGGGGTGGAGACATCACAACTATACTGAACGTCAGAGAACTTAAATGGATGTTCTTTTTCAACTCTATCCAATGTGGTTTAAATGAACATGATAGTTCTTTCTCCCAACTTGCTACCTTACCCTAATCTCTGAACCTCTAATCTGATCTGTCTAGGGTTCTTATGATACTGTACAAGCGATTGTGTACTTAGACTGCTCTTCTACCATGTGATGGACATGCATCCCTGCAAATATATATGGCACTGTGTTTAGATGAGTACGGAAATTGTTCTATATACCGGTCACTGCTTGGTAATCCAACTCCACATTCTGATCATTTATGCACTGTCCAATCTGCCTTAACCATCATGTGATAGGTTCGCAGGACTTAATGCTGAATATAGTTTAGCCTACCAATACTTACGGGCTACCATACTTTAATTATATGATGCATATGGTTTATGTCAAATTATTATTTTGTATACCGGGATGCAGATATTACATTGTCCGAACTGTATTATTAATATAAAAGAACCACAAGAGCTGCTGGGTAATTCAATTCAACATTTTGACCTTTGTTTCACGGTCCCAACTGCCTTAACCATCATGTGATAGGTTCGCAGTACTCAAAGCTGACTTATCGCACCTAAAATCACGCACCACCACACTTTGATTTTTGAAATATGTTGTACTGTAAATTACCATGAATATTTCAGCACTGCTCTGACAAACCTGCATGTCATCAATGTTAATACGCGAAATGTATACCTGGTCCAATTTACAAATGAGATCACCGTTTGGTACGTGATTATGTTGACACGTTGAAATCTTCCGGAACATGTACTTCACTATTCATACAATACCGCTTATATTAAATCCACCACGGTCTAATTGAATTTAAGAAAATAATTGCATGTCTCTTCCCGCCCGCCCCTCGCCACCCCAACCGGTTACCTAGACGACCAAGGACTCCTCAGTCTTTCCTTGTTGTCGACTATCACGTGACCTCCCCGCTGTCATGACAACGGAGAAACCAGGAAGCCCGGCGTTCTCCTCGAGACAGCCGAGGTAGAGGTTTCGCTCCGAGTGAACTGCGCTAGACCGGTAAGCCTTTCCTCTCTCACTTAGCTCTGGATACAGTCTCCCTGATCTATGCGAGCCTGCCCTTCTAACAACCGGTTAATTAACACGCTCCCCGTTCTCTGTGCATTAGGTTACGGATTCTGACTAATCCAGCCTTTCCACGGGGACACGAGATCGAACTCCCTCTAAATCGGTAAGCATTACCGATTTCCGCCATTATGTAATTTTTGACCTTAGTTGTAATTTTTTAATTTTATAACGGTCCCATTTCAAACCTGAAATATGTCCTCCTCTATTCAGATTTTTGGAGTGGTCCCCAACCCAGCGCCCGGATCGTTTCGTTCCTCATTACCCATGTGGGATATGTATTTTACTCTTCCAAGTAAGTCCCGAGATATTTTCTCCTCACTAGCTCTTGCCATGAGAACGCCCTTTTAATACTAATGGGCTTTTTTAATTTATTTCTTTACTTAGGATGAAATACTTATCGACCCTAACAAATTAATTTAACCCAGCAACACTGATTCATACAGGTTAGTCCGGCCTTTTGTGCATACCTTTATGTAACTCAACGAGTACCCGATTATTCACTAAATCCTAAATATTTACTTGAATTCAGGTTGTTTGCCCCGCCACCCTCCTCCCGTCCTGATGAAGACCCTCCTGCAAGGATTGTAATGCATCCTGCTTCCCTTGGGTCGAAACGTCGACTTTCTCAGCTCCGACACAGCCTCCTCCTACCCCAATTTTGTATAAATACGGATTTAGGGGCATGTGTATTATGAACTTTCAAGCTGATTCAATATCTGTATGCTGTCCAATTGACACTGAACCTATGATAATGTTTGAATAATACGTGCTTTTATTGTCACTAATTCCCCCCTCACACTACCCTCACGACTGCACGTCTCCCTTTCCCCCAGGGGCACTAATACGACTTTGTATTGTATATTTGATTTGGTCAACTTCTTTCCCTATAATGTGAATAAAACATTATAGATGTATTTATCTCTTTTTACTTTGTCCTAAAATCTCCTTATTCATACGTCCTTCTTACTGGGACCCCTTCCTTTCAACGTAGAGAGGGAGGTAGGCTTGCCTCTCATTGAGATACCTGTAGATCAAGAGGGTCCCTATGTACACAGTCAAGTATTAGGGAAAGACAGAAAGTTTTTGATTGATACAGGGGCAAGTAGGACTACCATCAGTCATGACGAGGTTCCAGGGGCTCCGCTCTCAGGCTCTAAAAATGTTTCCCTTGGTTTTTCAGGAAAGCCGATTGTTAATGAAATTTCGAAACCAGTTACTCTAGAAGTTGGTCCATTGTCCCGAACTACTGATTTGTTACTCACGAAATCATGTCCAGAAAATTTGTTAGGCATTAAGACACTAAAAGAATTAGGTGCAGTAATTTGCTGCTCCCCAGAAGGGGTCCGATTGTTCCTGAGAGACTTTAAAGGTCATTATGTATTACGTGATTTTGATCCAAGATTATTGAATGTACCACAGCATTTATGGGCGCAAGGTCCAACTGATGTAGGTTGTATGCATATCACACCCCATCGTGTGACTCTCAAACAAGGTGTAGTTTTGCCACGAATCAGACAGTACAGATTGCCACCTGAGGCTGTAGCAGCCTTATCCAAAATTATTGACAAACGTATTGCTCAAGGAGTGGTTGTAGAAACTGACTCCAATGTATGTAATTCTCCTATCATTCCAGTCCTGAAACGTACTGATCCAAATACACCTCCAGTATATCGATTAGTGATTGACCTTCGAGAGCTTAATAAATGTATCTTACCGCAGTATCCAGTAGTCTCAGATATTTCATCCCTTTTGACAGCCATTGATTCTGAAGCTACATTTTTCACAGTTATCGATCTCAAGAATGCATTTTTCAGTGTCCCCATTCATCCAGACAGCCAGTACCTTTTCGGTTTTTGTTTAAATGGAAGGAGCTATAAATTCACGCGAGCTCCTCAAGGTTTCACAGAAAGTCCTAGTATTTACAGTCAAGCACTTAAGAGACAACTAGACAATATTCACATGCCAACTGACACTGCCCTGCTCCAGTATGTCGATGATCTACTGATCACAGCCCGTTCTGAACGTGACTGCGAACGTGCGTCACTCGCAGTTCTGTATTTTCTGGCCGAGCAGGGGCACAAGGTGTCTCCTTCTAAATTACAATTCTGTGTCCAGCAAGTGGTATACTTGGGACACTTACTGTCCAAGTGGGGTAGGCAGTTGACACCAGACCGTATCCAGTTAATAGCGAGTCTTCCACAGCCCAAGACACAGAAGGAGGTACGAGCTTTTATTGGCCTCACTTCTTACTGCAGACAATGGATTCCTCAGTATGCATTTATAGCCAAGCCACTGATACAGTTAACAACACAGGAGGCAGCCGTATCGACTGTCCTCCCTTGGACCCAGGAACATACACTTGTTTTTAATGAATTAAAGAAAGCCTTATGTCAAGCACCTGTTCTAGCAACACCAAACTACAGTAAGCCTTTTACACTTTTTGTTACAGAACGTGAGGGTACTGCATTATCTGGTCTCACACAAGATCAAGCAGGACAATAACAAGCCCTGTGCTTATTTTTCTAGCACATTAGATCCAGTAGCCCAGGCTCTGCCTGCGTGCCTCAAGTCAGTTGCAGCCACAGCTCTAGCTATCAGACAAAGTGATTCCATAGTGTTAGGACACTCCCTGACAGTACAAGTTCCACACTCCGTGGAAGTTCTTTCAAACCGAACACAGACTCAGCACTTGACAATTGCACGTTTAACAGGTTATGAACTGACACTGTTCCAGCCACACATAGAAATCAGACGCTGCAACATTCTAAATCCTGCTACACTGTTACCGTCAGTTACTTCAAATTCTGCCACACATGACTGTGTGGAAGTTGTCCACACTATGACTAAGCCAAGACAAGACCTGACAGATATTGCATTACCTAATCCTGACCTGACACTTTATGTGGATGGTTCATGTATGAGAACAAGTACAGGAGAACTAGTAGCCGCGTATGCAGTGACTACTGACACTGAAGTTATAGAAACACATCGTATTAACACCCTGTCTGCTCAAGCAGCAGAGCTAGTAGCTCTGACCCAAGCCTGCATACGTGCCAAGAACCTGAAAGTAAACATATATACAGATTCACGTTACGCATTCGGAGTCGTACACGACTTTGGAGTGCTCTGGCAGGAGAGAGGTTTCATGACTTCTCATGGAACCAAGATTCAGCATGGTCTCCTCATTCAAGCTCTGTTAGATGCAATACATTTACCGACAGCTATCGCTATCATGAAGTGCAAGGCACATACGAAAGTTACTGACATCATTTCCCAAGGTAACGATCTAGCAGATCGAACAGCCAAGCTTACAGCTCAGACTCCAGACATTCCAGTTAACACGACACAGACACTCACTCCAGATCAGACTACTTGTATGACAGTTAAGGACCCTACACAAGATGTCATAGACATACAGTTACATGCTACTCCTGAAGAAATCAAGAAATGGTCCGAACAAGGAGGGGTCCAGACAGATCAAGGATGGTTGACGAAGGGAAAAGCCATATGGTTTCTCCCCGACTCTATGGTTCAAGTCATTATTAATACCGCACATAGTCCAGCACATCTAGGAGAAAGAGCTATGTTAGACAGTATTCAGAACCTTTGGTTCAACAAGCATTTACGAGCTGCAGCCAAGCAGAAAGTCCGTACCTGTATGATATGTTGTCAGTTCAATCCAGGGAAAAGTGTCCCGGTGGAACAAGGTGGATTCCAACCTCCTGACCACCCTTTTGAAGTCCTCCAGATGGATTATATTCAGATGGAGCGATGTCGAGGTTTCAAGTATGTCCTCGTAGTTGTATGCGCTTTGTCCAGGTGGACAGAAGCATATCCAGTTCCAGATTACACAGCCGCGACCACTGCTAGGCAGTTGGTTCGTGAGTTCTTTCCCCGCTATGGACTCCCTAGGGTCGTGTATTCAGATAACGGCCAGCCATTCTCATCTGAGCTTATGAAACATGTTTCCCTTCTGTTAGGGTACCAGTGGAAGTTCCATTGTGTGCGCCATCCTGAAGCAGCCGGTCTCGTAGAGAGACATAATCAGACGTTGAAAATCCGCATTGCAAAAGTATGTAGAGAAAAAGGTGTAGACTGGCTAGTAGCTCTGCCAGTTGCTCTGTTCTATATGAGGATGGTTGCACATTCCAGATCAGGTCTGTCCCCGTATGAGGTCGTATTCGGCCGCCCCCCAAACATGTGGGGTACACCTAGACCCCGCAGTATTACAGATGTTTCCAGTAATATGCTGACAGATTACCTAGCTTCCTTGATGTCTGCCCTACACTCTTGTCGTTCACAGGTTGCCGCCGCATTTCCAGACAACACCGAGGTGAAACCGCATGAAGTCGTTCCCGGTGACCTCGTATTCGTCCGAAATTTTGATCGTTCAAGTCCGCTGGAGCCCCGTTGGAAGGAGCCTCGCATGGTTTTGCTAACCACAAGGACCGCCGTAAAACTTGAAGGCAGGAAGGGGTGGGTCCACCTGAGCCATATAAAGAAGTTCCATGGATTACGAGAAAAGACTTTTGCTAAGGACTGCCTTATTCCTAAAGACTGCCTAAAAACAGACTCTGAACTCAAAGTTCCCCTGTTAGAGAAAACTCCGCAACAGGAGTATAAAGAGAAACTCCGGTCTAGTAAAATAAGTCAGCCAGTTTAATTGTCTAAGTCCCTCTCGGGTGAAACGGTTAGACAGGTTCCTGACATGTATGAGATAGACCCCCACAGTGAGAGAGTTAGTCAAAACTCTAAAAGATGTATTATTGTTCTATTTTTCTTATTATTTTTGAGTCTTATGGTTACCTGCACAAGTTATGCATTACATTTATGTTTTCCAATTTCACATGTACATATGTTTTCTAATGCTACAGTAGAGCACACATTTAGTGATCTGCCTCCTCACGAGCTATCCTATCGTCTTGCTATGCGAAATAACACATTCATTCGAATGTTGCACTATTCACACCAGACCAGCAATGCCACTAATTGTTGGGTGTGTGGTCGACTCCCCCCTTTCCAGACACCGAAGGGAGTTCTGCCACTCTTTCCTTATCCGTTTTCACATAATGGTTCGTGTGGAGCATGGTCCACGTTAACGTCATCTTCCAATGATATGTCCCTTCTGAATAGAACATGTTTTCCAGACAAGCAGGGTCTCTCCCATAGAACAGGGTTAGATCTAGAAAATGAAGTATATGATTTAGGTAATTATTCTTCGAATTTCATGGTCCTGAATGTTCAGTCTGATACTACTCCAGATTTGCCTGCTATTTCAGTACTACCAGTCAAAGGCGAATTATGTGTCAGAAAGAATGGTTCCGCACATGTAGGACATAGTGATTGTACTACTACTGTCGAGTATAGTGACAGTGGGAAATCTATCTTCAAAGCCTCACGTCATTCTTATTTTGTTTGTGGTCAGACCGCATATGTTCGTCTGCTCCTTGATTGGGATGGAACATGTTATATTGCCTTCCTACTGCCACCAGTTTTTCTAGCCCCATCCGATTATCACAGAAACACACATCTAGTACACGTCAGACCTAGAAGGGAGATCGAGTCCCCAATTGTCGATCAAACTGAAACTACTCTAGAACAGTATACAGACTTCAATAAAGGTTTCTTTTTCTTTATAGGACCTGTCCAGAATAGTAAGTTAATACGTAGGTTAACCAGAACCCTTGAAGCTGTAGTGAATGAGACTACTTCTGCTCTAGGTAACTTAACTGAAGAGCAATCTGCTATGAGATTTGTCGTGCTCCAAAATCGTCTCGTTCTTGACGTCATACTGGCCGATAGAGGAGGAGCATGTAGAGTCATCGGATCTAGTTGCTGCATTTTCATTCCTAATTACGCGCCGTCTGTTTATTCAGCTATAACCAGACTTCATAAAATTGCCCATCAGTTACACCAGAATCCAGGCACCTGGACATGGTCCGGTTGGCTCTGGAGTATTATATCTGCCTGGGGATGGAAAGTATTGTCATTCCTAGGTATTACAGTAATGATCATATTCAGTTGCTGCCTCTGTATACAATGTGGCCCTGCGATTTGCGGCATGTGCGCTACCTCTTGTTTCCTAGTCCTAAATCCCATTCCAAGACAAATCGAGACGAGCAAATGATGCTATATGAAATGATAGATGGTATCATGAATATTGATGTTTCCTGATGGAAACGTAGGGCACAAGGAGGGAATGTGGAAAAGTAAATTTTGCCATGTTATACGTGCCTACGTGTTCCCCATCTTATGCTATATGTGCATGATCGATATGCATGTATTCCCCTCCGATCGATTAAAGACGCAATTACAGTTGTGTCCATCTCTAGCATGCCAGTTTCCAGTCCTCGTGAAAGCAACGAGTATTAGGCCTATGTAAACTTACGTTGCCACATTTCACAGTGTGCACGTCAACTCATTGAATTGTCCCCGTTTCTAGGCCTCAAAAGGGCCCGGACTCAGATTCAGCTCCTGTCTCCTGAACCCTCTTCAAGGAGCGATACAGCCCCCACCTGCATCCCTGACCCTTCGCTTACTTCATGCCTCGCAGTGCCCGGCCCGGCCTGGCTCTGCCTCCCAGTCTGCCAAGAGTATGTTATGTTTCTAGTTATCAGTCCAGCCCTCCTTCTCTGCATTCCTAAGCTACTGAATCGCATCAATAGTTTCCATCATGGTCTAGCCTTTATGTCTCCATGTAAGAGAAATACTGTATTAATATTCATAGAATATTCCTCGCACACGCAATACATGTAGAATTATGCATGCACCAGCCTTAGTGTCTATTAGTCTTTGCCCTGATAACTTTTGGATTCTATCAACATGTACTCCAAAACACCAGATACCAGATATGCCTTAGGTACATGTCGCTCTGACACTCCAGACTTTAGTCTCCTCTTCTAGCGCAGAAGTCATAGCCCCCAGTTCCCTGGTAACACGTCATTGCCCGTTTGCGCGCACCACTAGGTTAGAGGTCCCAGCTGCTCAGGTAGCCCCCTCCATGTTTCCGCCCCATTTATGACACTTCTGTTACGTTTACATCACATGTCTATGTATACGCCCTGTACACGCCTTCTTGTTACATCATTTTGCCCTTATCTTTCGCGACTGCTACGAGTCACGCCTACTGCTACGCCTACTGTATTGAATGTAATGCAATTGTTTTGATATATATACTGTGAACTGTTACAAAAAGTTACCCTCCCTTGTCCTTTTCCATTCCCCGGCAGCTGCCTTCATTCTATTCCCGTACAGGCTGTCCTGTTCCTGTCCTTTATGCCTGATTAAAGCCTGTAGACTCAAGCTACCTCGAATCCTGACTCTTATTTATTGAGCTATCTGTTTAATTGATTGTATTAAAAAATAGTACCGGTAATTAATTATTTATTTACCACAGTACAAGTGACAGAGACACGGGACACTTCCTTCGGCGTCAAAGATCAGCGTTTATTACTGCAGGGATGCAAAAGTCACAAGAAGTACAACTGAGTGTAGGTTCTGAGAGTCTGCTTCAAATTGCAAATGTGGATCGCTCCTTTTATACACGTTTTCGACATTGCACAACATACAGACAAAAGGTTACAACTTAGTTCCCATAATAAACGCTAAAAAGAATTGTATTGATGTTTTCAGAAACCCGGAACATAATTACAGTACATTTGTCGGTTCCCAACTGTAAAAGCACATTATCCTGCTGCTAGGCACATTCCACTCTAGTTGTAAAAGGACGAGAGTAAGAGACAAGAACAGGTGTAAGGAAGTCAGACAACAGAAGAAGAAAGAGTGTGGGGGTAATATCGGAAGCGCAATCCCAGGATCAAAGGATTCGAGCCGAGCGCATGCAAGGCTGAAACAATAGGCCAACGTGGGAAGATTACCCTCGAGCGGAGCCATCTGCCTCTGCCGTGTCATCCCCCAGTCATAAAAGACGCACAAAAAGGAATATACATCCTCCGCAAAGCTTGGGAATCACAGGGTCATGAGGCGGACATTTGCCTGTTCGCTGACTACGTGAGGGCAAGAAACAAAATGGATGCCGTATCTAAAATGGAACCCGAGGGTTCAGATGTAGAAACCCGTAAATAAGATGAACCCTTCTAAGTAGCGTAGCGAAAACGCGTACACCTACTAAATTCGTCATTTACGGTTCATAGATACCAAACTCGTCCATATTCGGTCACGCCCAAAACATCGTAACGATTCTCACGGAACCTCAAGTGGGATGAAACATGGATACAGAGCTCTGGAAGTACAAGGTCCAAGACTATGGGATAACCTCACGCCCTCCCTGAGACTTGAGCCCAATCATAAACCCTCCACGAACCGCCCGAAAATTCATTTTTTAACAGACTTGCCTCACAACCGGGACCTTAGGCCATATGCAATAAATCTACCTGATTGGATGCGGCACTTCAAATTCGACACATTTTTTTTCTGCAGATTAGTGAAAGGTTACACACAGTGCACTCCATGACTCCCAAATAAATAACACGATTCTCATCGGCAGTCTTTCATCCTTGTTGTACACTAACAAGGGTAGGATATTCCATAAATATGGCGAAACCTAAATGGGGCTTCTCATCTTTTCAGCTCTCATTAAGCAATAAAATAACATCGAGGTACTTTTAAACATCCTTTTACTATCAGATGCACTCACTCGAGCTACATAGGGAGGCACTTTAACACGCATTGGGCGGTGACATATTGGCTTACTTTCTCCATCCACTTTGACTTCTAATTATTTTAGGAATAAAGTGCATCTATTTATCATGCTCTCTTCATATTTAGTTGAAGACCATTGGCAGGTCAGGAGGTTGAAGCATTTCATCCCTTTCAGCCAATAATGGCCCAAGTCCCTGGAGAGCCCCACCCAACGATGAGGAGAGCTTGTGACCTGCATCTCCAGACACAGTCAGGTTGTCAGCAATAAAATTAGGCTTTGCCCTCCACCCCAGGTGCTTAAAGTTTTTAATCACGTCTTTAGCGATCTTTACCTTTCATGTCATGCTATAATGCAGTGTAGGTGTGTAGGTATTGTGTGTTCAAGTGGTCCTCTGCCATTGCACTGATGTGCCCCGGGGGCACAAACGTCAATTTAAAATGGACTCCATTTCAGTTCCGCTGGTGTCAGAGCCTGTGGTAAGAGTAAGCAATACTTTCCTTCCCCTGACTCTACGGCATACATTTGGATGAATATACACACACGGAGTGTGACCTTTCACGTGCAGCTCCAATGGCTCCCACACCCAGAAGTAACCAAGTGCCTGGAGTGGGATGTGTGGAAACAAGTGCCTCTCAATGTCTTCACCCTTCTTCACTGAAGGATGATGCTGATCCACAGGTCATTCCAAAGTTGTTGGGAGGTTATCCACCCCTAGTTCGTTCCAACCAGTACATTAGTATTGCTGACGTGGATTTTCTCCTTTTCGCTCATTGTTGGTCTATCACCTTTTCCGTATGTAACCCTAAGTGGTCTAGACAAAGCATTACTTTTTTCCTGGATAGCATGTAGGTTGGTCAGCCACCCACCTGATGAAAGCGGATCTGCTCACCGTCTTTGCCACTTGCTCCAGTCTCCACTGATGGAACACAAAAAACATGTTGGCCTGTGTTTCAGGTATCCTTATCAGTTGCAAGTTAATGGATTCAGGAGGCCCTAAACATTGTGCCTGCCCTTGCTTGGAAGGGTAGAAAAGCAAAATCAAACGACCAATACTTCGCCTGAACCCCCGAGACGCTGAAACGAACAGGAGCAGGGAGGCCGGCCCGATTGATTGAGATTTCGGTGACTACGAGTGAGGCTGTCAATTCCCCCTCGCTTCCAGCGCACACACAGGTTTTTATTCACAAACCGTGGTCGCATCGCCTCCTACCCAAGTATATCCAATCAAATAGGATATTCAGACACACCCAATTAAATAGGATTTTGAGATCGGTGGCTCCTGTTCTTCCAGTGTGAGCTTGCTCTTCAACTTAGAAAGATTGTTTTTATCTTCATGCCCAGCCAAAAATTGATGAATTTGGTTGTAGCTTTTATACCCAATACCCTGCACGCTATTCCAAGTGCACCATTAAGATCATCACAACTCTTAATGACCGAGAAACTGTCCTGATGAAGGTTTTTAACACTGTACCGAAACGCCGCGTCGACAACTGTTCCTCCTGAACATTTTTATCATTTTCTCATTCTGTAGTGTGCATTTTGAATTTTTTATATTATTTTATTCGTTTTAATATGACACATTGTATTTGATTTTTCTATTGTGTATTTTCTTTGTACAAATGATTCAACCCTTTATGATTAAAAATATGCTTGCCTGATAAATATTTTTGTCATTTTTACTGTCACTTATGTACCTAACTTGTATTAAGTCTGCTGCATGCATCATTTTGAATACTAGACAACAGGTCCAACCAAATGTCTTACTGTGATTATTAGAAGGTAATTTCAACAGAACATCCTGAGGTTTCTTTTTGTCCATTGTGTGATTGGTATCATTGACCAAGGTGCGACTAAATACGGGTAGTTTTTCCCACTGGAACCACCGTTTGTGGCTCCCCATAGGACCCCATTACCTTTTGCTCCCTAGAAAAGCAAAATGCCACGCGCCCTGCTGAGAGGGATGGCAGAGATTTTATTCTGCGCTTCATTTTTAGGAAACACGCTACTCCCGTCCCTCTGTAAATGTGCAGAGAACCGGTGGAGGATCAATCCGTCCCTGACTGAGGGTATCTGCAATTATTCTGTTTATATCTTTTATTTGTGAGTTATGGGTTTCTGCCACTGCCAGCCAGATTGGTGAGGGCATCAGAACATCTGTTACACTCAGCTTTATGGCTTTGGAAATGCCAAATGTCCTTTTTTGGATTTCCAAAATTATTTCTTCTCCAAGCACAACATATTCAACAGTTCCTAGAAGAAGGATTTGGCAAGGAAAGACTTTAGAAAAACCAACGTTACCAAAAAGGCCAACAGACAAACAGAACTGGAAAGCTAGTGCTCCTCCCAAAACTGGTGAACGTGCAGATTACTTCTGATTTACTCCCATTACAGGCAAAGTGCAGGTTCTGGTATGTTATTTACTGGCAGATGCATCAAAGTAAATATCGGGAGCAAATGGGCAGATTCTCATAATCTGCACTTTTGCTCCCGGTATTTTTGCATTTGGGATGCATCATCCCAAATGCAAAAATCGCAATTTAAGGAATCTCTAAATTGAGATTCCTTAAATTGTGATTGCATTTAAGGAATCCCAAATTGAGATTCCTTAAATGCAATGCATGAAAGTAAAAAAAATAGCGAATTCGCTAATAGGGGGAGCAAATTACCATGAAGTTGAACTTCATGGCAATTTGCTAAAACTTTGAAAAAAGCACTGTTGTGCATTTTTCAAAGTTTCATGTTGCGCACACGCATGCCCTTAGGGCATGTGTGTGTGCAACATATGTGCATAGATCAATTTCAGGGGGTGCAACAGGGTGTCGTTTTGACACCCTTGCACCCTTGAAATTGCATGAGCAATTTGCAAGGACCTACTGGTACTCGCTAATTGCTCATGCAATCTCCAATACATTCCTATGGGCCTGTAGGCCTATAGGAATTAATGGGACAGCATTCCTTAATTGCGACTAGCAATTTGCGAGTAGCAATTAAGGAATGTTAAGGAATCGCTATTTTAATAGCGATTCCTACATGCATAGGCTTTTGCTATTCCTAAATAGCGATTCCTTAAAAATCGCTATTTAGGAATAGCAAACGGCTACGTTGATGCATCTGCCAGTTTGTTGTGCTCTAGTGCCTCACCCTTCCAGAACAGTTTCCAAGGTACTTTAACCATGGTCGTGCTTTACCTGCAAGAACGGAACCAAGAGATAAATCGCTGTAATGTGAGGAGTACATTAGAAAAAATAGGACATAAAACAGAAGTTCATAGCAGATTATGGTAGCAGTAGGTCTGTTACATGTACCTTTTTGGTGTAAGCTTCATTATCCAGCTGCTTTGGTTATTCCCCTTGCCTGGACAGCAGTCCCATAGCTATGGTTTATAATTTGCAGAATGTTTTGCTAAGAGTTTTTATGGTCTGGCTTGACAGCGCAGCTATCACCACACAATTACATGAGCATCATTAAAAGGGGGCCTTGGCTCCGCCCACATGTTGGGACCCAAGAGTACATGTTTAGATTGGACAGAAGTTGTGTGCTTCCACAAAAAAGTGCTTGCCCATCAGTTTGTTTATTTATTCAGCTGCCTAAGCTTGAATGTTCAAATTCTATTAAGGTGTCTTAGATAAGTCAGGGCCAGATGTATTAACTTTACTGTTTGCAATGACCTAATAGCACATTTTTGTGATTCGCTACTAGCTACTCGCAAACAGCGATGTACTACAGTGTGTTTTACATTGTTTGCAGTTCCCAGTGGGTCGCAAATAGACCTACCTTATTGATATTCATGAGGTAGGTTTAAATTTGCGGCCCATTGGGAATCTCTAAAATCACAGGGATGGTGGAGTTCTGGGGTTAGCACACAACCATATCTGTGATTGCTTTTAAATGAAGCAATGTTTTTTTCTGTTTATTTTAAATGTAGCCTGTTATAAGAAAACAGGATGTGTTTAAAAAAAAACATTCTTTTAATTTGTTTAAGAGTAGGCAATGGTTTGTGTGACCACTGCCCAGGGGAAGGGGCGTTTGCGAATGGGTTACCACCTACGTTAAGTAGGCAGTAAAATGACAATGTTTTGCGACTGCATATCAAGTCCACTGCAAGTTGCTGTTAGGAAGGGATGCCCTTAACATGGCCCTTTTTAATACTGAATCACAACCCCATTTTGCAATTCAGTAATAGCTTACCAAATCGTAAAATAGGTCTTGGTACAGGTAAAAAATATTTTTTCCGGTCGCAAATGGCCTGATTCTGCAAATCGGGCCATTTGTGATCTAAAAATGTGTACTTTATTTGGCCCTAGATGATTTATGTTGTTTTTGCAGGTAGCTGCACTGATGGGAAGAGGGCAGTGATTGACCTATAGGGATTAACCTACATGGATTTGTATTTCTGACTTGGCAGTGCGACCTTTTAACCCAGACCAGTATTATTCTACAGTTCTTTAATTCCACATAAATGCATATCTATCCCCATGCTATTTACTTGTAATGCTTCACATTACCATACAACATTCCTTTAAAGCCAGACCTGTTGGCAGTACCAATGTTTGTTTATATCTTCCAAGGCCAGATGGCAGTCTTCTCGTTCATCCACTTTTAAGTGATACATTGAAGGCCTGAAGAGGACATCAAGTTTCTCTGGCTCATATTATGCTATTTTATTGATGGAGCTCAATTCAAGAGCAGGCATCATGCTTCAAGATTGTCTCCACCCTTTGTAGCTACAACTGAGAATACTTGTCACACTTTGTGAAAATCTTGTGTTTTATTATAAAATTTCCATTTCAAACGAACTGATCTTGATAAATAAATGTTATAGTCACATTTTCTGTGTGTTGTAGACTGTGTAAATAAAACATTTTGGTTATTGTGCACACAATGCGCACTGATAGTTCTAATCTTAGCAAAACACCGTGTGTGTAGTTATGCAAATGTCTACGGTTATTGGAGCAGTAAATTGTTGTAAATAATTGCTGAACAAAACTGCTCTCGTTTCTCACAGAGACTTTGCAGATGGACATTTTAGTTTTCTTTTGTAGAGAATGTGATTGCCTGTATAGGCACAATTCGCAAAAAAATATACAGTATAGTGAATGTAAGACAGCCTTACTGGTTGTCCAAATATATATTCGATTATTGAACATCTCAGGACATACTGACTTACATAAGCATGAAATGCTCATATTAGAAGAAAGAAGTGCAAGAAATAGTACTAAAAAATAAAAGCTTCAATAGGGCTGTTTACCACACCCTTCACGTACCCACTGTACATAATGTGTCACTCGTACCCCGGTTTAGGTAATTAGAAAACAAATTCAACTAACTTCCGTTTTTACATTTGTTTATTTTCCACTTAAAATTCATTTCCTTGCCGGTCTCCCCTTCCTAACCCCCCCTCCTTGAAAAATAAGTTAACTGGTGTGCATTCAACACTTTTAGTACTAACACTGGAATGTGTGGAAAATGGCACTCAAAACAGGTGTGACTCACCCAAAAATTCGGACTAAGAGTTGTGTTCGTCACTTCACCACTCTTCTGTTGCTCCATGGGAACATCTCTGTTAAAAATGTAATAGTCGAAAGTAGAGATGCAGCACAATCATCAAAGAGAAAAAAGTCCAGTTTAAACTCAAGCATGTTGTCAAGTCTTCATTTTCTTATCATTCTTAAACTCATCAAATGTTACAGCGAAGACCGCCAAAGCGTTTCGTTCATATAAATGGACTTCTTCAGGGCACATTCAGTCAAATGATTAAGTCCTCAAGTAAGTTTATGTCAAGCAATCTCAACTCACAGTGATAGGAAATACTCTATGTGCATGGTTTAGGCCAATCTGCCCCGTATTTGGTCCCACAGTATATTGTATTATCCAATCCCCCTAAAAGAGTCTACTTCTCAGTATCCATCCGCTGTCGTGTAAAAAATGTCTATATGGTGGTTTAGGCAGGATGCCCCGAGATGGCACTCCAATTACTGTTAAAAATATAGTTGAAAACTACAGTCTGTAGTTTACTGGTGAATGAATAATGCATTTCCACCCTTATTTTTGCTATTTTATTTGTGAAGCATATAGCTGCCTAAAGGTCTTCATGGCAGGTCTTTTTCAGTCTCTCTTGGAGGGGCAGATTATTCCCAAGTTCAGAGGCTAGATATGAGAAGGAGTGCTAATATGAGAATTTGTTGTTGTTCTTAATGTGTATTATTAATTGTTGGTGAAGATTTCCCAGATACAAAGATCAGACTGGATCATAGGAGTTTTGCTAGCTTCGAATGTTCACGCGCATAAAAACCTATGGTTCATACTGAGGCATTGAAACTGCACCCCCTGCTCTACAGCCAGCCCCTGGCCCACAGACACATGATTGCACTTCGATATTCTCTGCACTGTTATGAGTGCAACATTTAGAGCTAGTTAAAGTATTACTAAAAGATATGCAAATTGAGGCTATAGCTGTGATCAGGTTTGGACATTACATGGATAGCAACAACTTGAGCATATCTTTCTCTGTGGAGGAATGGCGAACCTGTTTCTCAGCAATTGGCGAGTGTAGACATTGGCACTGCCAGATTGCCCTATTAGCCAGTCCGGCCATGGAAATGAAATATGTCTGCCAAAGATTTGATCGGCACATTCATAAAGACTTCCTGGTGATGGAACTCGCAAAGGAGGCTCCAACATCATCATCTAAGTTGAGGTTATAGGTTTGCTACAATGGTTCTGATGAAGCTTCTGGATTTAGGTGAGTTTCCTCAGAAATCACCAGAGCCCACGTTTCATTGTTCGTCATTTTCACCTTGGATGTGATAAACGCAGTCAGTTAATTGAAGAAAAAAACAAGCCTAAGAGTCAGACAGAATACCTGACAGGCATGGTGGATCAATAAATATCTTTATTAAAGTGAACAGGGCGTGGGAAGGAATTATTAGTCTTAATGTTTTTTTTCCAAATAGATATCACCTTCATGAGAGTTTTCCTACAGCTATTTAATTGGTTTTTATTAACTATTTTCCTTGATTCTTAGGTGGTTTCTCTCCAGGCCTGTTTAGCCTTTTAGTTTTCCGCTTGAATCTGACAATTTTGTAGGGGGTGGGGAGTTTTCTTTTTTAAACTGAATTATTCATGGTGTCATTGAACTTCTCTAGCACACCCGCAAGACCACTTAGTTGGGTTCTTTTCAACCATCCCTTCAAAAGTTATTTGAAGTGTCATCCATGAGTTTGTAAGGTAGAATATTGTATACAAAAATATTGTCAGACATAAATATCTTGTCCTAAGCATCATTCACAAAATTATCATCCCACTGGGAGTTGGTTTTATTTCATCAACTCCAATAGGCAAACCATTTGTAAACGACACTGAGGACTAGATATTCTGACAACAATATTCCAGTACCATCTCTATCCAAGTTCATCCCTTAAATGGAGGGGAGGTGTGGGTATTGGTGCCCAGACTGGTTTGGCGGATGAACCACTTTCACTAGTTTTAATAATGTGGCTCATAGCAGGAATACTTCCAGTTTTAACTAGGTTATCCCTCACCAGAGCAATGTTGAGTGTAAGCCCCCCAGGTCAGATTTAGTCACTGACATTCGTGAGCTCTTATCAGATATATTGTCGCTATGCATCTTGAAGTCACCCAGCGGCACTAAAACGTAGTGAGGCTTGACCTCGGATTTCTAAGATGGGATCAGTGATGCCTTTACTTGAATGTATGTGTCCATTCTGACAATTGTTTTCACGCACATGTCAAAGAGTCGGTGCAACAATTGTCCAAGCGTGGCACAAGTTTACAGGAAATGTGATATTTAAATACCATGACTATGCCTTCCCTTCCAAAGCATCCCTATTATGATAGAGGTTCTTAAGGCATCTAGGCTAGCATAAGCAACACCCTAGTGGTAGGTATCTTTGCATCCAAGTTTCAGTGAGACATAGAATATCTTGAAGTAGGTCACCAATAGATAGAAAATCTCCCACCGGTACTTCACTAACGACCCTTTATTTACCAAAGCACAAGATAAAAGCGACGGGCCAGGTCCTGGTAGCCTGCGGGCTGCGTGTGATGTGCTGTTCTTGTACCCATTTCTGCTTTGTGAAGCTGGGATAAACTGCCCAGATGTCATAAACTGTGTCTTTTTCTAGGGGTTTAGCAGACTTACACATTGAAGAATCACTTTCGGCTCCAGTACTCTGTGATTTCCAGTCTCTCAAGTAGCCACTGGCATAGAGGCAAGTTCCACTGACGGGCACAAGGATCCAGGTTAGAACAAGACAAATTTTGCACAGTATAGTTGTTGCATTTACCCACCTTAGTGCCAGCAGTCGAGTGGCAGGATCCTGCACAGGCTTAAAATGGTACATCATGTAGCCCAGCACACTCAGAAACAAACGGTAACTGTCCTGGAGGGCAATCGAGGAACACAAGCCACGGTGTGTGTATGATGATCAGCTCAAAAGATGAGCACAAATGCTTTAGGTTTCTATAGTTTGGTGTTCAAGATTGAGCAACTTTATGTCGAGGTGAATCTGGATTCTCTGGCAATAATGGGGTTCCGAGCTAGATATAAGCTGTTGTGCGTCGCTTCCAGCAGAAGGACAGCAGTAGATGTAAATTCTGGTTATTTTCTGCTATCACAATTCTTTTCACTGCTGGGGCTGTAGTTTGTGAAGCAATCACTTTCCTAGTCTTTAACCATCTTGCCTGGGTCTCGGGAGACCTGGACGAAGAGTTGGGACAACGAGTGACTGTCCACCTCGTTCTCCTTCTCCCCCACCAATCTTGTCTCTTCAAATCCGAGGGAGATGGGGAATATATGTAGTGCTCTGGTACCACCAACTATTCGGTTCCCTGTCACCCATGGGTCTTGTAGACGCCTTGCTGAGAGGGAATTACTCTCCGCCCCAGCAGTGACTCAAGCAGAGCCACTGTTAGCACCATATCTGTGGCCTCTAAGAGCAGAATGCACAGCAATCCTGTCAGAAGGGGAGCTTATCCCCTGAGGGTGGTGAAAGAGGGTGGCAATTTGCCATGCATTATGAATTATTTTTAATTTAGGTGTGGGGGGGGGGGGGGCGCAACGGGTATACCAAAGCTGGCAGACCACCAGAATTTATTAAAAAAAATGTGAACAAGTAGAGGGTGCTGCAAGAGAGGAGCAGGGTTACAGTTATTTTTTGCAATTTGGTATTAAACAGAGGTAGATTGCCCATCAGGTAGTAGAAGGGGATGACAAGTCACCAGGTGTATATACAATTTTTAATGTACAGGATAATCCAGGTGCCTGCAATGCGAGGCAGTTGAAGGTGACTTCTTTCACACTGTATGGCAGTGTACGTCCCAGTCACGGTTTTGGAGAGGAGTAGCAGCATGCCTCTCGGAGGTCCTGGGATGGGATATTCAACTCTCGCCCCGATTGTTTTTGCTTCATATAGCCGAGGGGTTGGGTGGCAATAGATATAAGCGCCATTTGTTGTTTCTAGGCCTTAGGCTGTCTAAGCGCGATATCGCAAGAGTGTGGAAGAGTGAGGCTCTGCCACTGGTTGCAACCTGGACGAAAGGTTTCGACTTTTGCATGAGGCTGGAGATTCCAGTCTGTACGGCGAGAGGGTGTCCCCAGAAACACTATAAGATATGGAAGCGGTGGGCCGACTGCAAGGGATTAGATCTCATACCGCCCCCCTCTGTCTCTGCTATCGAAGAGCTGTTGAGTTGATCGGGCTGTACTGCGCTATAGATGTGGACCCTACTTATATGTGTACTGATTTGCTTGGACCTGTGTATTGCAGGTCGTTGGGTGCGTCCAGGGATATTGTTATGGCACTATCGTTTCTTGTTTAAAGTTTCTTTTTAAGGTGTTTATTGCATCAACATCATTCTGTAAACTTTGAAAATGTTGAAATCAATGCTGCTGGTCATTATACACTGCTGGCTGACTTGGTAAGAGTATTCTGCATCATTCAGAAACTCTGTCCATCACCACCCCCCTTTTCTTAAATCGGTTTTATCCACACTATGTGTGGGAGGGTATGCTCAGACGTGAGTCCCTTGCTCATTGCACCATCAGGATTCAAGCAAGCCGGGCCGAAGAAGGCTGTGATGCCAGAAACCGGTCAAGGAAGCTTGTTTCCTTCCCAGTATAAGAATTGGCTTGGTAGTTTGGTTTGCCCTGTTCCCATCATGCACTGGGACAGGAACAGACTAATTTGCATATAGCCTGGTTCTGAGCTGGGATGGTGCATTGAGCTAAAAAACAGTGATGGATTAAAACCATGATCTCTTGACTTGGTAAGAGTATTCTGCATCATTCAGAAACTCTGTCCATCACCACCCCCCTTTTCCAAAATCGGTTTTATCCACACTATGTGTGGGAGGGTATGCTCAGACGTGAGTCCCTTGCTCATTGCACCATCAGGATTCAAGCAAGCCGGGCCGAAGAAGGCTGTGATGCCAGAAACCGGTCCCCGGAAGCTTGTTTCCTTCCCAGTATAAGAATTGGCTTGGTAGTTTGGTTTGCCCTGTTCCCATCATGCACTGGGACAGGAACAGACTAATTTGCATATAGCCAGGTTCTGAGCTGGGATGGTGCATTGAGCTAAAAAACGGTGATGGATTAAAACCATTATCTCTTGACTTGGTAAGAGTATTCTGCATCATTTAGAAACTCTGTCCATCACCACCCCCCTTTTCCAAAATCGGTTTTATCCACACTATGTGTGGGAGGGTATGCTCAGACGTGAGTCCCTTGCTCATTGCACCATCAGGATTCAAGCAAGCCGGGCCGAAGAAGGCTGTGATGCCAGAAACCGGTCCCCGGAAGCTTGTTTCCTTCCCAGTATAAGAATTGGCTTGGTAGTTTGGTTTGCCCTGTTCCCATCATGCACTGGGACAGGAACAGACTAATTTGCATATAGCCAGGTTCTGAGCTGGGATGGTGCATTGAGCTAAAAAACGGTGATGGATTAAAACCATGATCTCTTGACTTGGTAAGAGTATTCTGCATCATTCAGAAACTCTGTCCATCACCACCCCCCTTTTCCAAAATAGGTCGTTGGGTGCGTCCAGGGATATTGTTATGGCACTATCGTTTCTTGTTTAAAGTTTCTTTTTAATGTGTTTATTGCATCAACATCATTCTGTAAACTTTGAAAATGTTGAAATCAATGCTGCTGGTCATTATACACTGCTGGCGCTCTATGGGATGCCAAATTTGTATCGGCTTTCAACAATAAAATTGGGTTGTGAAAAAAAAAATGTACAGGATTAGCTCTGACTTCACACGGGCAGATGCCAATAATGTGGCGCTATCCACCCCCATGTGACGTCATGGTCCGCTCCATCTTTGCTCTCGTCTACGTCACTTTGGACCCCTCGGTGGATAACAACACTGTTACTGACAGTTCAACTATAAGTCTATAGATGTAGAGCATAGATTCTTATGCCAAACTTCTTAGTTTATATTGGAGGTGCAAGAGAGAGCACTCCCTGCATACTGAGCAACGTGGCAGATCTGGCAGCTGCGGCCACAATGCTTTGTAAGGCATGGGAACCTTGAAATGCTGATGGTGACCTGTGGCTTTGCACAGAATGCCTCCGCCTCCAGCAAGAATGCTTTGCTTTTGCCCTTCCAACGAGTAATATTGTGAGAGAGGGTGTTGTCCTGTCAAGGTGTCTTGGACAGGGTCCCTATCAGCTGTGCAGCTGCTGTGTACACACGGATACAGGATTTCTGTAATGTTTAATGAATGCAGGGAATCCTACAGCTTAATTTTTAACCACCTGCGTTAAGTCAGCAATTTGCAAGCTTCCTTCTAATCTTAATCGTTCGTTGCTCAGGGACACATGCTATTTTTGTCACATACAAATAGGTCTCAGATTGCATGGCCTGGCTGGCATTTCAGTAGCCAAGGACAGAAATTATTCCAGGTAAACCCATTGCTCCCCTCCAAGATCTGAAGAGGGCAGGGCTTTTTTTGCGATTTTCAGGGCGGTGCATTGTTGTTTTTTTGTTTTTGTTGTGTGGTCTCTCAACTACCATATTTTGAGGGAAAACCCAGACAATTTGATAATACTATACCCAAAGAAGGGCAAAGCTCTAAGAAAACGAAGAATTGGCATTTTAACCAAGCTAGTTCCCAACTTACCTAAGTTGTGCCTTCTCTTCTTCTCCTACAAGAAAAGCAAGGTTTATTCATGTATTCAAGAGTTTTGTGGAGTATGGCATGTAGTCTTGCGGTTATCTCGGAGTGCCTATTTGTGATTGCAATCCTGATTCGTCAGCATCACCTTCTGTTAAATGTATCTCCCTATTTGCTACTTAAAGATAAATCGTGTTAAGTTCAGTGTCTATAGTGAAAGAAGTGTCCTCACTCGGCATCCATGCAGTCTACTAGAATAGCACTTGTTACAACGCAAGTCGTTACAATGACGCATTGTTACATCGCATGCCATTACAACGCAAGTCATCACAACACCTTGCTGTAGAGGGGGCGCTGGAGTTTAGTATTGTATAATTTGCTATTCCAACTCCAGTGTGTGCAACAGTAGGGAAGGTGTTGAATTGAAAATCCAACAAATCCAACACCTTCTGCCCCCTACAGCAAGTCGTTGTAACGACTTGCTTTGTAATGACATGCAATGTAACAACGCGTCATCGTAATGACTTGCGTTGTAAACGATGCATTGTAAACGTTGTTTACCAGTCTACTAAAGTCTCCTTCACCACATATCTTTTTTATTTTCAAATTGAATGGGTTTGATAACATCTGGTGACTCCCTACTGAAATGCATCTTGGGAGAGATGAATGACATTCAGTGCTCTGCACCCACTTGTTGTTTTCCTGCACTGCCTCTCACCTTCCCACAGAACTGTACAAATGTTGCCTGCTTCCTGTTCAAAAGGGATTGTTGCAGTTTCTCTCATGCAGAAGGTTCTCTCATGTCCTAAGGCATGCTGTACTGCGGTTTGCAACATTCCTAGTTTCCAAAATCACTCTTTGCCAGAAAAAGAGGCTATTATACTGTGAAGAGGGTGACATTGGTGGTCCACTCTTAATAGATTTAATCTCCAGCCATATAACTGCCTTGTGGAAAACATTTCTACATGTGCTGTCTTCTCGCATTGACATTACTAACCATACCTTACTGCCCACCAATTTTCATGTCCCGTTTGACCTAATCCAATATGGCTACTAAGAGGCCTTCTGGGAACTGCCCTCTAATGTTGGTATCTTGCTGTCAAACATAACATAAAGCCTGACACCTGCATGCCTGGTAGTAGATAGAGGCTCTCTTCATGTTTGGATCAGAGTCTTAAGGTTTGGGGGGGGGGCTTTAAGACACAACAGGTTGCACACATTCTCCCACTCCGTAGACGCTGGGATAGGAATATCCTCTGCTTGGTAATGAGTGTGAAACCCTGACTGACTGCATGTGCAAATGGTATCCTGGCAGACGGTGAGATGCCCAGGACCATAGAAAGGCACACTACACATGGCCTGATAGATGACCCTTGACTACAGTCCCTTTCCTGGGTGTAGCCCATAAAGCAGTAGTGGCACCATTCTGTCTTTTGTGATTTCTTTAGTGGGACCAGACTTTTACCTGTGTCTTTGGGAATGTGGTCAGCTAGTCTCACTGTTGTAAAGGCCCACTGTTATGTGAAACCAAGGGCATTGCACTGAACTTCTGCTGGCACCCCATGTGAATGGTGTGTGTGTGTGTGTGTGTGTCAGCCAGTAAGTCTGAGTACTGAAGCCAATGGGATCCATTTTGGATGGCCCTGGTTTATCATAGCACAAGATGGAGAAAGGGCATTGCCTGCATTCCTGTGGCTGGAGGGTGGAGAACCAGACATCTGTGTGAGGAGTATGGAGGCAGAAATAACTTTAGAAATTCCATGAAGACTTTGGTCTGGATTTACTGATTAGTTCTTCCTGAGCATTGTCATTTGGTAGATGGTGTCGGTAAGGGGTGGGATTGCAGTTTCTGTTGCTCACGGTGAGGACTTTTGTAGGCCTGGCCTGCCGTTTCGCCTGTCCCCGATTACTGTTTCAGAAAGACTGATAACCCAGGTGCAGAAAAACTCAGACTTCATGGTACCCATGCTTTGGAGCCAGCCTCGGTCCTAACTGGGATAGGAGCATAATTTTACATATATATGTGTATATATTTGTATATATATGTGTATATATGTGTGTGTGTAATAACACGCTTACAAGTCAAATGCAACTGCTAAATGCGTGGGTTAAAATACAAGCAGATAATAATGCTGGACGTCCACTGCAAGAAATAAGCAATGTTAAATGCAAGTAATCAGACACAAGGAATTAACCCTGTCAAAGGAAAAGCATGAAAAGAAATATACACAGAATACATCAGATGATTATGACCACTGGAGACTTGGGTGTGCACACAGACACACCCACACATCATAATGCCAATGATCAGAGAGAATACATCACCAGCTGCAATAACTTCATCTTAGCCCCACCAGACTGGTTGATTCATAGCCCTGGGTTCAAGAGACCCCGCAAGCCAGGAACTGCGACACTGAATAAGACTCGTTCGTCCTTCAGGTCAAAAATTCCACTTTCCAAGTCAAATAACCCCAGTTTTATAATCTCTGTGCACTATGACCTCCTCTGCACCAAGGAAAGTTACTGGACTTGGCCAATCTCCCACAAGCAATCCAAAGGCTAAGAAGTTCTCAAGTATTTTTCTGCGCACCCCCCCTTATCTTAGTGAAGCTTGAAAAAGTAGAAAACATCTCTAAAAGTATAGAAAATCTAGAATGTGAATAACCTAAATAACGTGAGTGACCTGGGAGACTGCTTGTGTGTGCAAAGCTCAAGCTAGAAAGAGTCAGTATTCAAGATGGCATGAGGGCAAGTCAAAGCCAATAGTAAAATCTTCATAAAACATTCCAATGTACAAAATCATGCATATTTGTGCACCACTGACTATAGCACCACATTTCATTTGCCAATGTGCAACATAATGCACATTTTGGTACCACTGCCTATAACACTGCACTCCAAGACAGAGAAATACATTCCACACATTTCTCTATCTCATGCTTTCAAACACATATCCCACACATTCTGTTCCTGGCAAGGTTCTTCTACTCTGTGAAACACTCCCACTCTAAAGCTACAAGGAGACATGGAATGTGATCTTCAAGGTAAAATGCACATGAAGGAAACATGATGTCGTACATTCATGCTAAAGTAAAGTAAAACACCTATAGTCAATTAAAACAATAGTAGTCAAAGGTCATCACGTGGCCCCAGTATATGGGGGTGCCTCTGGCACTACATATCACCATGAAAAGATTCAGCCTAGAGGCCACAACTACCTCTTCCACCTGACCACAGCTGACCAAGAGGGCCACCATTGATGATCCAGGTGCTGCAGTGAAGAAAACCTCCCCAAATTATTCTTCCATCGATATCCACAATGAAGAGTATACTGCAAAGGTGGAAGGGTAGGCCAGCATCAGCAGCCTACCTCTGACTGCTGAGAGCAACTTGCAGGTAAACCACAATGAAGAGTATACTGCAAAGGTGGAAGGGTAGGACTGCATCTCAAGCATGCCTGTGACTGCTGAGAGCAACGTGCAGGTAAACCACTGGGCTTAGCCTATGCCAAGAGATGAGAGGCATGAAGGCATGTAGGGAGATCTGCCAGCCCACTAGAAACTGTAGCTTGAAGCTAAAGGAATGGTAAACTGTTGATCTGAGCTGTCTATTAGGGCCAGTGAGAAAATGTGGAATAACTGCACGTGCGGCCTTAAGCCTTAAAAGTATAGGGACGGCAATACTGGAGATGTCGTGCCTAGTGGGAAAGATTGATACTGGGAAGGGAAGAGGGATTTCAGTCCCTTGTTGACAGAATGTAGCAATCGTTGCACATATCTCATATTCCTTGACTTGTGCATTATTTAGTTTTGCTGTTAGTTCTTTCTTTCTTTTTCATGCAGATAGGGACTTAGCTGGACATTTCCTTATTGTGTATGTTGGTCGATGGTTGATTGTTGTGCTCTGAGCTCTTCTCCCCATACTACCTCCCTCCTGGGAAGTTTGTAACTACTCACCCTTGCTACCCTGAGAGTCAAGTGCAGAAGGGGTTATACTTGGCCCAGCTTGCAGAGCCATGGTTGGATGGGCCACCGGACACCAGTTGCAACCAACCTCAACCACCACAGTTTAGGCTCATCAAAAAAGGTCTGACCTTTTCCCCCCAGTCTGGGATGACAAAGACCAGATTTTGGGCAGATATGCATTCGAAGTACTTTTACCAGACAAGCCAACTTGCATAATGTTACAGACGGATGGAGAAAGTATGAAAGTCCTTACTCTATCACCCCTGTCAGTAGAAATAGAACAATATGTTTAATCAGTAGTTAAACTGTGCTCATAAACAATGCTGCCTTACAGTAATACTTTCTAGTTTAACTGTTTGACGTTTTTCCTAGTGCTGAGAGAATATTCACAAGTGGTATTGAGGTATCATTCCTATGGACCGGCAGAACAGGGATATGCAATATCAGGAAAAGGTTTTGGTCTATTTTGCATACTTTTTCAACTCCATGTTAATACAAGTTGGTTTTTCAAGTTGATCACTAATGTTCTATAGATGATTGTAGATGAGCTGTCATGATCTTCTTTCACATTTCACCACCTTTTGGCCCACATTAACCGCGATGAATATGCCACATTTCTCTCACACTAGCACCAAATGTTCACCATATCGATTATGTGTTCTGTCCTTTGATGGAATGAATAGCATCCTCCAGAGATGTACTCTACTTTCCTGTATTTTCAGAATGCATTCCAGTATTTGCTATCTTTTCATGCATGCCTATGTGCAGCTAGTCCGTGACTTGTCCTGCCCATCAGTGTTCACCAGACCCACACAGACCTTAAATCTGGGACTGAATGGATTACACATTTGCCACGGGGAAGCACATCTTGGATATGTTCTACACAAGTACGACCTGGTGGAACAAAGATTTAACTTTGCAGGAATGTGTGTACACTTTAACTTGTAACCTCTTCTGAATTTATGAAGTCAAGAATCTAAATGTTATTTTTTATTTTCTGAACTGGCGTTCCTTACTGTACTAAACAGTTAAGTCAGCCTCACCTAGGATTGTACTCTAAATGTTCACAGGCTTATCGCAGTATGTAAATGTAAATGTAAATGTACAGGAATTTATATAGCGCAAATCACCAAGCGGTTTCTAAGCGCTTGCTTAGGGAACCCGTCCTGGTATTCCCCTGTGTAATAACCCCGGCAGGGTATCCGCAAGGTGAAAGCCAGGCATCCTGCCGCGAGGGGCCGTTGTGGAGATTAAGCAAGCTATTGCCCAGAGTCGCAGAGTGTGAACCCGTGAATCGAGTAGGCACCGGAGCGAGAATTGTCGAGTCCATGGACATTTTTTTAGGACTCAAGACGCCGCCGAGCCGGGAATTGAACCCTGGTCCCGGGCTGACCTCTCCTTCCAGGTCTGCCACCTCTAACCAGTGAGCCACACTTCTCCACATGTGGCATCTTTTTGTTGCCATGTGCCAAGACTGCATACACATGTCATGGGCATGCCACTTGGGGAAACCCACCTCTATAACAGCCTATTTTTCTATCCATGCCAACCTCTGCAGTCCCTGTGTGCCACCTTTGATGATAGTTGATTCCCTAGTGTGCTAAAGTTTGATGGCCGTGTATCATTGTGTGTATTCTAAGTTAACTTATGTACATTTATATAGTACAGTCCCATGATTTGTATGAACTAGAAATGCTTTCACAGTATAGGTGGGCTGTTTGGTTCTGAGAGTCTTATTGTCTTATTGATAGAGTGAAAGTGGTCTGTTGGTGTTGAGTTTCATACTGTTATGAGTGAGTCCTATTTGTTATTGAATGACAATTTATTTTTTATTTGGTCTTTATATCGCTGGCAGTTCTAGTAATGCGTTTTGTCTTATGGAACATTGAATTTCTTGATAACTGACATACATTTTTTGCTATTGTGGCTCAGAGGAAGAAAGATATTGATTGGTGTCAGCAAATTGCTTGGTTTAATCTTAGGACTTCAGACACATCATGCCAACTTATATATCCTTGCCAAGCCTTTTCTAGGCTTTCTGAATCACACCATTTGAATTTTGCTAATATAATTAATGGAATTGAGCCATTCTGATACCAGTGGCACGTTTGACAGTACACATTTATTCATATTCCCCTTTTAGCTAAAAGGATTAGAAAAAATAAGAGTCTCTTCTGTAAGGATGTAAAACATCTGTTTGATAAGGGATCCCTCCAAAATAATAGAAACATATGGTTTACCTTGAACTCCTGCACAGAGATTGCAAGTAAAGTTTTGCTTGCTCCTTCTTAAAATTGTGTAAATATTGGGCAATTTACAAACATATGTGTGTGGTTTACCCCAGGTAAGTCGCATATCTGGCATCTGGGAATTTCTTTTGAAAATCTAGCCAATCCTTGTGATGTCTAATGATCTTGTTTAGGGTAAAATACAATGTTTTCTTTGGAGCAGCAGACTTGACTCTGGCATAAAGCGAATTTAAAGATACTTGACATACGTCTCCTAGCTTGCGCATCAGCAAATATCCCTCTCATACACGATAGGGCTCCATGGAATTGGCGTCATCAGCTTTGTCAAGTTCCCCATGTCCTATTGAAGCTTCTTTTTCGGTATTAGATAATCATGAATCAGTTCAGTGTATTCACACTGATCACTCTAAGACACATTTTACAAAGCCTTTCATGATTCAAGCTGAAGGTATATGGAATTAGAGATATTTTCTTATGTTGTTTCTAGGATTGTGTCCTAGTTGCTAAGGTTTGTCCCATCTCATTAATCTCCTCAAATGTTGATGCCTGCCTTCCCAAAGGAGAACGGAGGGTACAATTTAAGCATGCTGGTGTAACCGGTGAATCCCATACTTGGCTAAATGTGTATAATAGTGAATGCCTAATGCTCTTCTTGGGTTTAGCCACAATTTACACCAGGTCTCAGAAACTTTCAATCAGACTTTTATTTTTTAAACTCAGGTCTCCAAACTTATATAAACATTTCTCTTGTCCTAAGGCCCATAATATTGCAGTATACATATTCCCTCTGATTGAATGTTCCTTGTGAGTCATCACCATTTGTCCATTTTTAAATTGAAAAGCATGACAATAAAGTTGAAGATACAGTAAGACCAGAGCCTTCACCTTCCTAGTTTCCATTCTGAGCTTTTTTCCAGGTAGCCTCACTCCTTTTGATGATCAAAGGAAGCTGCTAATCTTGCTCGGACATTTTAAGCTGCTATCCTTCGCAAAGGTGAGAGGGATGCTTTAAATATAAAGGGTGAATTTCAGAAGGGTCATCATTTTAAACAAATTCTCCCTAACATAAATTTTCAAAGATCAACTTTACCATTTCCTCCAAAAACCTTCTGTTTGCTTAGGTTTTTAGACCGTAGTTCAACCATATTTTGTGTGAATACAACCCCGAAATATCTTATCTCCTTTTTGATGTTCTGGTTATCATTCCTTTGTTTCTACATCTGTTTTTTCCTTATTGACCTGTTAGCCCGAGATATTTCCAAATTATTACGCATCATGTGTCTCTGCTCTTGTTTTTCAAAAAGCTGGATCTGCTCTGTACAAGTTAATGGCGTCCATATATAAAACAATCTTATTAGATATGCCTAATGATGCAAATGGGATCATATTTTTATTGCCTCTAATTACCTGTTTGAATAGTGGCCGGCAATCTTACTATAGATTAATGAATTGTTTAATCATGTATTATATTGGGATGGGCTGGCTGTATCCTGTTGTTGTCTGTGTGGAGCATTATGTCAATTGGAGCCTGCAAAGGCCATTGTACGTTGTTTGTTTTTACTGGGGTGAAGATTGTCCATTACTCGGCTACAGATGGTAGTCATTTTTCAAGGCATGCTTGCCTTCTTTTACTTCGATGCTTTTCCATATGTATGTGGGCATGGTATGTTTAAGGTAAATTATTCAGGAGTGAAAATATGTATAATACTGACAGGACATTTGCATAACTAGAATAGATGTACTGTTGAGGGTGAAACACTTTGGTAACTGGCTAGCTTGATTGAAACATTTTGATGGTCTTCCTGGCTATGAACAAAAGGTAGGGCATATGCTGGGAATGCCCTTTGCACTGTAGAGATGCAAATAACATAACATAACATAGCTGTGGCACACATTCTCATTGCTGACATTCTTCACATCTGTATTCTTCATTTCTACCTATACAGCTAAGTTGGAAGGACTACCTCCCCTTCCCTGTCCCACCATACCCCTATTCTAAGTTTTATCCCCCATGTCTGTGCTTAAAGAAGGAAGCCTGTTCACGGATGATGGCAGGAAAGAGCCCCGCTCCTCTTGATATGGGGGTGTTCAGAAGAGGTCACCTCTCCTCTAATCTGCAGCTAGGGCAGCACCACCTCCACCACTGTGCAGAAGGACAGGCTGCTGGGGGATGGGCTAATTGATTCCTTGTAATGTGAGCATCACTTTGCTGCCTCCTGGGTGTGCAGTGAGCACTCTGTGGTGTGTCTTGCGCGACCTCCTGATTGGCCCTACCTTGATCTCACCGGCATATAGTGAAATTACAATGAATAATTAACATCTTCGAGAAAACATTAGAGTAGGTCTTCATACATTCTGATTTTTGTTTTCATTCAGTCTAATCATGGGATAAAGGAGAGGGGTGTTATTTGTTGATATTATATTATTATTTTGGGTTATTACATTTGTTGTTTTCAATAACCAGCTCATGTTTCAGACCATGCAGTAAATCTTTCATAGTAAAAAACAGTCTTTGTTCGTTTGTTTATTGATTTTTCTGCTTCCATTTTGCATGCCTTTGATTTGATCTGGCAACCGGTAGGACGAATGAAAGGATGTCTGAGGTTGGTGCCAGAAAGGTTTTCTCCAGCCATAACTGATGTCACTGCTGCTGTAGAGCCAAAGTCTGTAATGTGCCAGTAATTCATAGCTTTTAATAATACACAATGGCTAGATTAGAAAGGTTAACAGACAGAGATGTAAAGTATGTGTGGTGTCGATGTATGGTGTCGATATTGCTTCAGGTCACACAGAAACCACATTTACAGCACTCTGGTACTTGCTTTTGCATACAAATCATTATATCTGGTGTATTACTCTGAAGTCTTTATTGTGAGTGCCATGGAGGGCGTATCTTATATTTGTCCCACCTTCATCTGCTGCTGGCATAAATAGCACCTATTGCAGGGTTTGCCTTGAAAATGGGACACAACAGGGAGAATGTTTTATCCCTACATCAAAAGTCGTATGTCCTGTATTTACCTGGGTCTTTTTTCCACGCTAAATTTCAGCAAGTTTGATCTGCTCATATACTTTATCACACCTGGTAATTACTGAGCGCAGTAAACTTCCCGTAACTTACAATTGTGATGCCTCGGCAAAGGTGTTTGTGCAAGGATCGGTGAAAACCGGGGAACTCTTACTCAAGGCCTAATAGTTTTAAATAATCGGGGCATAAAACAACCATCTCAGAATGTGTTTAGTGATACACGGAAGCCTATGGCTTATGTCATTACATCACTTCCTGTTTACACACCTTAGTACATATATTATTTGCTCACTTGATCTGTTGCTCATGTGTTACTAACAGACCACAGTATCTTCTTTTACAAGCAGTAAGTGAAAGTGACATAAAGTCATTTGATTTAACATTTTGATGCATTAGGGACGCATACATCACCGTAAGTTTAATTTACTAACTTAGTAAGCTCTTTTTTGGCTTCCTTTAGTAACCCTTGTTGGTGACATAGGTCATTTTGGTATGGGTGTGTTGTTTCAGCTGTTGCTGACAACACACCCAGAAAACATACCTTTACGAGTGCCCTTCGGGGCATTACGTTAACAATAGATGGTGATGTTTTCCGGTGGATGTGTTCATCAAAATGGAATTTCTACCTTAAGTTTCATGGTTCCCCTTGCCTCCCAGCATCGTTGTGATGAAGAAGTGCTCACGTTTTGCTTCAGGCATCGCCAAAGGGAAGGAGGGAATGAAAAACGGTTCTATTCTTGACTTTGAGCTGAGCACATTCATGCTGTGGGGCTCCTTGCAAAATGCATTTATTATATCTCAATAAGAGAGAAGGTGTTAGTGCATATAATAAAAAATGGTTTCTATTTATAATGCATCATTGAGATAAAGTGTGATGAGTTAGAGCACTTTTGAGCTATAAAATAGTCCTTCATGCTTTACAATGTGGGTACCACCTGGCAGACTGAATGATGCTAATCTTTGCCACTTTCATGAAGTGAGAGAGTTCTACTCCGCTGGGTGGAATCAAAGCCTCCTCTGTGTATATTTTATAGAATTGGTACCAATAGGCATTGCAGAAGGCTGTGCTAGCAAATCATGCCATCTTAAGAAAGGGTGCCCCCTCCCCCATTAGCTTTGGTGTTGGGTTAGTGCTGCATGTTTGTAATGCAGGATAATCGGAGAATCAAAATGATGGCTCTAGAGGCCAGGGTGGCAGGTTCAAGTAAAAAACACAAAGGATTCCTATACTACTCTACTTTATTTTCTACATATTACCCAGTTAACAAATTATTAACTCAATGTGGCCATGGCAGTAGTGCAGCTGTTAAACTCCACGATTGGTACCTTTATTCAGAATAGTATTACACGAAACAAAGCCTCAACCACGGATATGATTTAGGTAAAATTGTATCTCGTCATAGTTTATTAAACCAATATTACAGTAATACATCAAGTTGGTCAATACATTTAATCAACATATAATTCCATAAAATATTGTAACCTCTACACCATTCTGAATCATTGCATACTTTGTGAGTTGATTTACCTAGAAGTTCTTTAATTCATGATCAACAATACTATTAGAGCGTCTTTATTTAAGACAATCAGGTCTTCTAGAACAACTGAGGCTGTGTTTTGGCTGTTACATAACTTTTAACAGCCTTCTTCAGGACACATATAATATTTTCATTGAATATTGTTAGGCACTTAAGTTCACAATTTAAATGGTCGAAACTATTTTATGCTGAAAATGGCAGATAACAGATTATGATTATTAACCCTTTCTATGCTGATGACGGAACCGCTCCGTCATCAGCTGCGGTGGCGCTGTGCTGATGACGGAGCGGTTTAGTCATGGCCCGGCCGCCGCGCCTGCGTGGCGCGGATTCCGCGCCTGCGCTGGGCGTTCTATCGAGCGGGCGGGGCCATGACGGAACCGCTCCGTCATGAGCACAGCGCAACCGCAGCTGGTGACGGAGCGGTTCTGTCACCAGCATGCAGCCGCCGCGCGACCGCCCCGCCCCCTTAGCGCTGCGGCGGAATAGCCGCCGCAGCGATGCGGTTAAAGCAACAGAAATTCAAAAGAATATTCTGTACTGAGCTTTTTATAGCGGAAGCAATTTTGCCAAATCATTGATCAAAAACGTTGGAGAGTTTGCTTCCCCGTTTTTAATAAAGCAGACATCTTGTGAATATAATCTTTTTGTATATATTAACTGAATGTGTGCAGTTCATGGGGATATTGCGAAGTAATATCTTAATAAAAGAAGCACGGTGTATCTTCAGTGTATGAATGCCTCTATCATCTAACTCTTTGCAAGTGGTTCAACAAAGAAACCATGCTACTTTAATTAAAATAATTGTGAGCTCTGAGACAAAAATAATAAATATGTTCACTGTGTTTACATTATGAATCAACATTTTAATAATCTAATGAATGCTTTATGAACCATGAAAGATTGGTACTTTTTTTGTTATTGAATGTACTGTGTGTATATTATTCTATTTAATTATCGTTTTTAAAAGCTCTGAACCTTTAAAATCAGTTGCACTTTTGCTGATGTTCAATAACTGCAATCTGAGATCTAATGGGTAATTTAGAAAGGAAAAATCAAAGGCAGGAGTCTTGCCCTAAAGAGGGTGGGCTTCTTCCACTCTGATCACAGATGCAAAAAATGCTGACCACTGATGGAAAAACACCTTAATCGCTCAGGCGCATCCCAATCCATTGTTTTTCACGCTCCATGTCAACTCAGTTTGAACCCAGCCATATGCAGATCAGTCTTGACCCTACTCTTCATGGGAACAGTCGAGCCTGAACTGCCAGGCCAGGTCCTCCCTGAACCGACACCAGCAATCCAGGACTGGTTTTGCCCTTGTTATGGGCTTTTTACCTGGGTATAGCTTGGTTCCAGTGGCACAGTGAGCCCGGGACCCACGTCTGGGCATACCCAGCACTCTTAGGACATCAAATGCAAAAACAGGAAGGTGATGGATGGAATGTTTGAATTAATCTCTGCCTCTGGCAATTGCACGATTCGCATCCCAATCCATCTTTTTTTAGACCACAATGCCACCTCAGTTTGAACCCAGCCATATGCAAACCAGTCTTGACCCTGCTCCTCATGAGAAAAGTTCAGCCGAAACTGCCAGGTCAGGTCCCGATTGGAGCACGGTCAAGACTGATTTGCATATCGCTGGGTCCAAACTGAAAATGACATGGTGTGCAATATACCGATGGATTGGGATGAGGCCCGAGTAATTACCAGTGGCTGAGATTAATTTAAGCATTCTATCCATCACTTTTTTGTATACTTTAATGTGTTGCCATAAGTGGGGCAGGTATGCCCAGACATGGGTCCTGTACATATTGTGTCACTGAAACCAAGCTGTACCGGGCTGATGCGCCCACATCTATGGCAAATCATTTCCTGGGCTGCTTGTGCACCAGTTTAAGGAGGACCTGGCTTGGTAGTTCGGCTGAACTGTTCCTATTGGAGCAGGGCCAAGACTCATTTGCATTTACCTGGGTCCAAAGTGAAGTGAAATGATGTGCAAAATTACGATGGATTGGCCCAAGTGGCTGAGATTAATCCAAGCATTCCATCCATCACTTTTTTCTACAGTTTTTAGTATTCTGGCTACAGAGGTTGTGTGTCAGGTGGGCTGAAAGAAAGAGATTTCTAAAAGAGGAGCCCAGATAAGCCTTGGTCATTGAGAGCCTGGCAGCACCCCCACTTTTAAATGAGGTGGAACAACTGCAGGTTTGGCAGGTTATGGAGCCCAGCAGACTTGGTTTTGCTTTCTCTAAATAAGGCCCTAAGTCACAGGTGCCACAAGACTTTAAGCGGTACACCAGTCATTGGAGGGCTGCATGCAGCTGGTGTTTTACCAACTTGTTTATGAAATGGAGGAAAAGTACGAACCACATGCAGACACTACCCTAAAAGATCCTCCGCCCAGGGTTTTAAAAGACCCTGTCTTTGTGCCTTTCCTGCAGATAGCAGCCTTGCACCTTGGTGCAGAGGCATAACACAGGTTCCGGTGACCTCCGCGGTGCATGGGGCCCCCAACCCTCATGGGGGCCCCCTTCAGCACAAGTTCAACGCGTATCTTTGAGATATAGGAGACTCCTGGGCCCCACACTACATTGTGCTGGGGGGCCCCATCATTTTGGGTTACTTCACTGCCTTGATATCTGGGATGGATGAGAGTGGGACAGTTGCCTAAGTGCCTTGCATGGGGGAGCTTGTCATGTGGTGAGCGTCTGACTGTCTAAATAGACCACAAGCCTGGTCAGACAGAGAACCAAAACCGGCCCTGGCAAAGTGCTCGGCCCCCTCCCCACTCGGGAAGGTTGGAGGTGCCGCCGAGCGCTGTGCTAGGGCCGGATTTCGGCCGATTTTGTATGCTGCAAAAACGGCCCTGTAACAAAATCGGCCCCCAGGGGCTCAAAACCGGCCCCAACCCTTGCGGCGCACCGGGGGATTGCCCGGTGCCCACTATGGCCAGTCCGGGCCTGGCCATCCCCGGGAGCTTAGGGGGGCTAGCAGACAGTGTTGTACCGCTTTTGTTGCTGGAGGCCGATATTGTAGCTACGCTTTATGTAAAACCGGCCCCCCAGTAACAAAAACGGCTCCCCTGGGGTCCAAAACCAGCCCCCACCCTGGCGGCCCACCAGGGAAACACCTGGTGGCCACTACAGCCAGTCCGGCCCTGACTACAAGTTAGGTGTTTAAGGGACCATTCTGCGGAGCTTTGGATGGGCTTCCGAGGCCTCGTCTGGCCCGCTTGCCTTTGTGTGGAAATCAGTTCGTACAAGAACAGGAAAGGATGCAAGCTGGCAGGTCAGCGTCTCGCGGGGCTTCCCGGTGCGCGCGGACTCTCCATCACTTAATCAGCAACAGCAGAATGTGCAGCCTGTGCCCGGGCCAATCATTGGACCGCTTATTCCGAAATGATGGATGCCTTGTCACTTTTGTTTACCATTTCACCTCTGCCACAGCCACCAAAAATAGAAAGATTTTCCTCCAACATTTTTAGCAATCTAAGATGTTTTTATTGCTTTATTAATTATAATGCAACTAACAGGTCGCCTTAACCCCTTTTGAAAATATATATATATTTTTTTCAACCTGAAATATACTCCCAGACTCTGTAATGCATTTAAATATTCAAGGTTGAAGCTATGGCTGATATTCTCATTCAAATAGGCAAAATAAATCAATGCACTGTTTCATGTTTTCTGGAACACAATGAGTCATTTGTCCTATTAGGGTTTAAGTCTTATCATATAAATGGTTTCCTGTGTTTTTAGATTTAATTAGGTGTTTGATTATTGTTTTTTTACGGATTGTGTGTATAGCACTGGAATCCTTCTAAAGATTTTAGCGCTTTATTAAAACTAAATCCTAGCAACTGTTTGGGTGCCTTGGTCCAGTCCATACACCTTTAATATATAAATAAAATAACTAAGACAGGCCCCTCCTCTCCAATGTGTTCTCAAAGAATGTAACGGTATTTGGCACTGTTTATTTCCCCTTGCTTGCACGTGTGTTAAATCACTTTTTCTATACAAGGCTGTCTTTGCCTGTTTTCCTGCATGCTTGCATTCATGCATGAGCATGTTTGCCCTTCCATGTGTATGTTCACACACATAGATCTGTCTATCGAGATGGGCGAGTCGACAAATAAACAGGGAGAGTCGATCCAGAGTCAAGCCAAGGGGTCTGGCTCGGGTCTTAGAGCCCATACAGGAACTGAGTCCTAAAATATTTTCTATGTAAATTATACAGCACACATCCTGTAAAATATGATACAGTCTCTTCAAAATTCACAAACATTAATTTTTTTAACATGTGTAAGGTTTGATATTAATAGGGCACTTGATAGCCCTTCACTGAGAAGTACTTATTAAAAGAGATATTTTTGTACAATTGGTATTCTGAATTCAAATATTTGAAAGTGCTTTCATAAGCGATAATGAAGATGAAAGAGTTTTGGTGAAATAAAATATTTGCCTAAGATCACACAATTTATTTGGGAAGCTGCAATTTATCCAGGTTTTCTATTTCACTTTGTACAGATCAATCAGTAAATGTATATCTATTGGTCTTTCTTGATTTTAAGGCTTTCTTTTGACCTCAGTACATTTTTCTGCAGTTTTGAAATATAGCCTGAACTCGATCTGTAGGCCGAGCGCCTTACATGATCACCAATTGCATTATGCAAGGTCACATGCATTGTCTTTAGGCATGGGGAGATCAAGTGATATGCCCAGAATCACAGGAGGTCGAGCCGACGCCGAGATTTGACCCTGGTTCCTCAGTCCAAAGTCACAGCTCTGACAGTAACACCACATCCTTGGCAGAGGGAGGGAGGCAGCAGCCACATGAAGGCGCTTTACGGCTCGAGGTTCCAACAGTGCCTCAATCTGAGCCAGAACCAAGCCTCAGGCTTGAGCCTGGCTCAAGCGTTCAGTGGCTCGCCCACCTCTATCTGTCTACTCATCAAGGGCGGTAACAGGCCAACCAAAGTAAAAGATGGTATTTTCAGTCATTAAAGTACATCTACGCCTGAAAATACCTCTGAGAATCGGTCCCTTTATGTGTAGATATCTTTGTGTATTGAATTAAATTTCTGTATGTATATCACTATATGTGTGTGCTCTCTTCTTATTATACCACGCATTCAGAAAACACATTTAGGTGGCCGTTCTTTTTCTTTCCTAGCCCACCATCTTTGGAACAAACTTCCCCTACACCTACGAGAATGCACTGCCCACTACAATTTTAGGAAACTATTAAAAACTGAATTATTTTAAACTTTTTAGCTCTTCGCCTTGCATTTTTGATCCCGCTGCTCCGAGATATCCCTTTGGGGATGATTCACGCGCATTACAAATAAATAAATACATTGTACTGTTTGTGTGTTGGAGGCCATATTTTGCTGTCCTGTAGAATTCTGTGTTACATTCATAAGTGTAGGTCTCTTTCCCCTCTATCTGCGGTACACATTGTTCATGTGAGGAACAGTTTGTCCTTAACCTAGCTCGTGTTTGTCTATGCTTCCTATTTCAAGCACTAGTGTGTGTTTGTCTGCTCTCCTTTATACACTGTTATTGATTATTTATTTGTATAGTACACAACTCACCCAGGAGGGTATCCTGGCGCTGACAATATAGTTTGTTTTACTAACAATTCCCCTACGGGCAGCACAGTCATTTCAAGCACGCTACTGTTGGGTTTCTCTTCTCTTCTGTGTATGTTTTTACCTGGGACTTGTGTGTACAGCCTGCCATCCTGTGTACAGCTTTCTGCATTACAAAGCCTTATCGTGTGTGTATATATATCATGATGTCCAGAAAGATACTGCGTATCCTTACCTGTTTCCAGTTGCAGCCAGGCAATGAAGGAAATTGGCTGTTTGGACCGCAAAACCACAGCACGTTGGTGTAAGCGCACTGCACTCTGGGAGTTGCAGTTCTACGTGTTGGGTACTGAGCGGCTCCTCCCAATCGGAACACAGGTGTGCAAACAAATCTACTTTAGATGCCAGAAAACTCTTTACTTTGGACCGCAGTAGCAGTGGCAATGAACAAGGAAGTGCATCTGAGGAAAGCCTATGCTGAAACGCGTCATGCCGATCCTTGAAAAATAAAGAACTTTGTCTTGAATCCGGCGTGCCCCCTTGTCTATCTTTTAAGAAGGGAGACTGTCGGTGGAAATATCATGATGTGTGCATGTCAAGTGCTAGCCCCTGCCCCCACTTACAGCATATGTACATGGGTGGCTGCCCCGAAACGGGCCTGCGTGCCCGTTTACCTGGGTACATTGCTAGTATGTTGTGCTTGATGAATAATACCTGTCGGCAGCCGTCTCATCTCGTTGCCTTGTTTTAATTTGTTTATCACTGCAGTGAAGCCTGCAGCACTGGCTGCTGAGCCTAGGATGCTGCTGGTCTTCAGGAGGGAGAGAGGCCGTCTCGTACAGTCATTCATCACCTAATTCAATAATTTAAAGCTTCTATCACGTTGTGTACCACTCTACTCCTTGCACCGCGGTGACCTAGCCCCAGCGAGCAGCCGCAGACATGCTAATGCCTTCTGCCGTCGTCCTCTGAGGAGTGCTCGAGGCTCAAACTTATGGTCTGATTTAGAGTTTGGGGGACGGGCTACTTCATCACAAACGGGATATCCATATCCCGATTTCCAATTGATATCATGGAATCGTAATACGGCAGACGGGATATCCGTCACGTTTGTGACTGACGGAGTAACCCCATCCGCCAAATTCTAAATCAGGCCCTTCGCCCCAGTGCAATTAGTAATTCAAAAATATGTATGTGAGTTTAAAAAAAAAGGGCAGTCATCTTTCAGCCAACAACATAAAACTCCTCTTTACAAAGACGTTTTCTCCCTGTGGCAAAAGCTAAGAAGTAGGATTTGTAAACCTATAGATATCATGAATCCCAAAACTGTACATTTACCAGGATGGTGGATCGGTCGACCAACACACCCACTCCAGGAAACTGGGTTTGTCATCATGACCACAGGCTCAAAACTCGGCAGGTCCTCTCAGCCTTTCAGCCTTCAGCGGTTGATAAATTGAGAACTATTGAGTTGGGTGGCAGTAAAACCTGTTTACTCAGCCCAACATGGCCCAAGAGGCGAATGTGTGCGCTACAAATATGTTTTTGTTATTTATCACCATTCACTTCTCCTTATTCCTGTGTGAACCCATTTAGAATTGAAGTTGCAATGTTCCTCTCCTCAATGCATCATGAATCTATTGTTCCAGAATATGTAGCAATGTTTACAGAATTCTGCTGCGACTTAGGACCCAATGTATATGTCGGCTAAAAGGGAGCTCCCTCCCCTCCAACATAGTGGTCTGTCTGCACAATTTGATTTCTCGTGGACCATCAGATTAGCCACTGTGGAGTCCACTCTGTCTCTGCTGTGGCCAAACTGATCCAACGGCTCTGGGGAATACAGGCTGTCAGAGAAATGGCTACATGTCCACCTGCCCAATTTAGATGGGCGGACATGTATCCATATTTTACTGTTCCTCACCGCTATGTAAAACCTGGCAGTGAGGGTCAGTAAAATCATACTAACACCCCCCCCCCCCCCTCCCTCCCTCACCATGGGAGAAAACTCCCATGGTAAGGGAAGCTTTCTTTTTTTTCTTTACAAAAAGAAAATCCCATTTCAGGAATAAAATGCATTGTCTGGAACTGCCTTGGCGGCGCTTCCTGGAAATGATTTTAATAATGCCTGTCTGCTTGGATGTCATTCATAAACTTAGCAGGAGGCCCCTCCTCCATATAGATGAAGTAATTTACTCCATCCCCATGGTGGAACGGCGGGCTGTCCGCCCAGATATGAATCTGAGCCTTAGTTTACCAAGCCCATTACAGAAGCCTGGGGAAAGGAACAGGCTGCATTAAATGTAAATTTGATATTTGCAAAGTAATGTTACTCATAGAAATAAATCATATCCGCTTTCTAATTCAAACAATTAAAAAGCTCAATATGTATTAGAGTAGGCCTAACTCTTAAAAGCGTGAGAAAAACTCGAAAGCGATGCAGCAATAGTTTACATCTGCAGCAATCAACCCCCAAGAAACCTATCTGCTCAGATTCAACTAATTCTTTAACAATGATTTTGCTTAGAACATTTTACTCTGACCCTCAAACATCTGAAGGGTGTTAAAGCAACTATCACCAAAGAGTGCCCTTGTGGCATCCCGTATGATCTAAGAATCTTGTATGGGCACACTGCTATGCCGATGCATTTACATCTGAATGTCCTTTTTGAGACCATCAAGCACATGATCTTATGAACCCACCCTTAATTGACCAGTCTCAGCCAGCATAGTATTGTACTATCCGAGGTTGTTCATAGAGCACAGAGTGAACCAAGACCTCTCTAACACCTTTACACTCCATCAAAAAGACCTGGGATGTCTAATCATGTTATCTCTAGCGTCAACCCCATCTAACCCATACAAGCGACCAGATGAGAACTGACACAGCATAGCTCGAATGGTAATGAGCCAGCTGTCCCTTCTGCTAGACACCAAATCAACAATTCTCTCCGCAACTAAAGCAATTTTGAAACACATTTCCAACAAATACCCTAGAGGCTCGTGGGCTATTTGGACTGGACCTAAAGATTAAACATAGCCTCAGATGTAGGCACTTATTCATTTTTTCTGGGATTTCCTACAAGTACAATTAGGGCTAAGGTCTGTAAACACTGTTGTGGTGTTTTATTGTTGTTGTATAACCATTGTCTCCAGCTACATTAATCTACAACAGAATTTATGAAGGCATCCTAAAACGGAAAAATAGCGACACACCCAGACGCGATGCCTCACAGCTCGACTAATAAAGAGCTCCCAACGGTCAGTACAGTATCACTGAGTTCATAATGGTGGCAAACCAGTGATTAAGACCACACGCCTGAACTGTTGCTAATATGAAAAGTAATGATAAAGGCAGTAGGCCTGACATATTTATTATGAAAAGCGTATGGTAAAGTCAGTATATTCTTAAATGTGGATTATAACTCTGTATTAAAGCCCGAATTGTTTACATGAAATCTCACAAGTTGCCATAATAGTCAAGGGTGTTATGACAAACCCTGAGCAGAGAAGATTTTCACTGTGATAAACCTTGATAGGCTATTTTGAGAGGAGTTGTATATTGTTTTGCCAAATGTAATTTTAGACAGTCAGATGATTAGAAACACACTGGTGTAAAATCTACAATGATGAAAATAAGGTCAAATTAAAGTAGGTGTAATAACATATAAAACCATACTGGTCCAAACCAAATTTTTATAGTACGCTAGCAACATCACAAAAGCCCCCAATAAACAAAAGGAGATCTTCCAAACTCTGCATTCCTGCTTTCTCTTAAATCCTAGATCATCACAAGAATTCTGTAATTAACTAAATATCTACAAACAAAATAAAGGAAAATAAAGGGAATTTTTTTTTTGCATGAATACGAGAGTATTGTTAGAAATTCAATAGACATAGATGTAGGTGAAAGATAACAATACTGATTACCTTTCTTCTTTTAATGCTCTAGATGAAGGACGTCTTCAAGTGTTGTTGAAAAATATTAAGTTGGGTTAGCCTTTGGGTCCCAGCCTTCCGACAATTATGATGACCGGCTCTTCAGTTATAGCAACCCCCCATTAAACTTATTAAATAAATCTCCAACCCAAGGTTTTGTCTCCAAAGCATTAAACATAAAATGGCTATACTACTATTAAAAAAGCAAGGAGATGATCCCCAGTTTCTACCTCCTGTTTTTTTTTATCCACCCACTGCAGTTCAGCTTCATCTGGGGTCAATGCTGCTATCCACGCTACTCGAATATATGACTGTATCCAAGGGAGTAGTTGCAAAAATTAAAACTCCCCTACTTGAACCAAACATCAACTGACAATGAACACACAAGGCAAGCAAGTCTTACTCTCTGTAGGAGACTTACATTCATCCATTAAACTTCTGTCCATCCATTTATTCATACATCATGCTTCCACCCATCAATATGTCCACATAGCCATCTATCCATATATTTGCCATCCATTCTTTCACTGTTATCTATCTTTTCATTCTGCATTCTTCTACTCATTCACCTGGTAATCCATCCATCCTTTTGTTCTTTTATTCATCCTCTCACCTTTCCATCTATTCATCTTTTTACCCTTCCATTCTCTTTTTCTCCTTTTCTTCCTTATTGCCTTTTACTTTTCTTCCTTGTTTTCTACTGCAATTTTTTTCCTACTATTTACCCATCTTTTGTCTTTCATCCCTCCTTTTTTCTTTTCTCTCACTCTTATTTATTCTATTTGCCCATCTGTGTTTTCCCTTATTTTTGCGATTTGATCCTTTCTTTTTCTATATTTCCCTTCCCATGCATGTATGCCCACCCACCACACCCCTCGGTCATTTATTGCCAAACAGTATTTTTTATTACCACTTTGTATCCAGCTGTGCATACAGAGTAGGCCCACAAACAACCAATTGTTAAGTGGGACCCATTTCATTATTCAGTGGCACCCAGTGGCAGCCCCTACTTAAGTAGGGTTGGGTTCCCTACGCACCTGACTATATCATTTGGGTAGAGCTCCCGACGGGGGCTACAACTGTGCCTCATAGTATTGGGTAAGATTTCTACTTGTGAGTGTACCAGCTCACCCGTCCCTTTGCAAAACCTAGAGATAGGGTACCCTCTCTTTTCAGGGTATTCAAACCAAGTAAGTAACTTTCTTGCGTTGTACCTTTGATCAAATGCCTTGACCAGGTGCTATCTATAGTCGTACCCCTTTAGTATCACCACCAAATGCACTGTCTTCTCATTTTCTGTGGCCTGGAGTACAAGGTGGCCTGGCCTTGCATTCTCCACCTCCTTCAGTATTTGTTCTTTCATATCTGTGTCTCAGATTAGTGTTGGCCCTATAACCACCGATGCTGCAAAGCATTGCTCACACACTAAAGCTTTAAATGTGTCAGAACTGAGATACCTGTACCCTGATTCTCACCAAAAGAGTACGGAAAACACATCCCAAATTGGTTGTCTAGACACCAGCCCTCAAGGGCATCTGCCTACAACCTCTAATTGGGGCTTCTTGTCCTGTCCACACCCCATCCACATTATTAGCGGGTTTCACTCAGAGTAAGACCCAGATACATGTTCAGTGTGGTCTATAGAAGTATGGATTGGAAAAGAGCAGTAAAATGCAGCCAGGCTGACATGGACATTGTGCATACTGTTCCTTAGAAGTGTGGTGTGGCACCCGCCACATATCTGTAAAGCCCCAGTGTCTCACCTGTGCCTGTAGTGCTATTACAGTATGAATGGGACAGAATTGCACGGTTAGCAAGTCCAAGCCTATTGGCCTGTTTTAAATGGACTGAGGAAATGGCTCCATTTTGTATTAAAAAGATAGCAAAAAAGTGGACATCGAAGCAGATTATCGTTCAATATCTTGATATTATCGGATTTGCATATTCAGAACTGAATTTTAAGATTTTACTTCACTCCATCCTGACCTTGTCTTCGCTCACCCCTCTTTCTCTGTTTTCGAGCCCATCTACACTTTTCTCCGTGGGTAGATTATACATTATATAAGTGGCAGCAAGTAGAAACGTCCATGTAATTGGAGTGCTTCTTCTTTTTACAGAGCATTACAAGCTGTCGGTGTCTGCGGGGAGAACTGGGGGCATCTGGTACACTCTTTGTCTTCAGCCTGGAGATGAGAAAGAGACGGCGTCATTGAAAAACAGAGCATTGGAGTATATCTAATTAGACTAAATGAGTACATCCTTTGTGGAAAGGGGTGATCGTTGTTCCATTGAAATGGGGAGTGTGCTTTATTCACCGTTGTTATTGAGATAGTCAGTTCTAGGGACTGTACGTACCCGCTTGAGGGTTGTGGCTCTGGATAAGATGGCATCTTGTGCCATTTTCGGTTTGGTCTAAGGTGCCTCCGTATGTTGTCCAAAGGGCATGGTGACCTGGGTGGACTACACTACCTCCCAGTGGTGGCCAAACCTCTGTGTGCACGCTTCCTAGTTAGGGTCTATTAATTCCATGGTGGACTCTCCCCTTGCATTTTAATTGTGCCACAAAGGTCCCTTATGATTATAGTTTACTTCTTCTGTTAATACATTCATGTACAGAAAGGTGTAGTCCTGTGTTTTCCTTTTTATGTTAAAAATTTTTTAAAGTCTCTTTCTGATTGGTTATTCAGCCTCAATAGACAAACAGTGGTAATCACGGTAGGGAAAAGCAGCAATGTGAAGATGCAAGTCCCCAGCCTGATGTACCAGCCGTACTACCCCAGCCATTTTTCCTGAATCCCTGAAATTCCCTTTCTGGTTCCGCATAAACTAGAACCAGGGACATCCATGTACCCTGGGACATGGGCAGCCCCAAACTAATATGCCCCATTAAACTTTCGGGTGACAGCCCTTGGCTCCTCATTGAAGGTCATGGCATGTTGCATCCATGGGTGATACTTACTGCCACCATATACATGTTGTCAGTTTTGTCAGGAGCCCTTTGTGTTTCGTTATTATTTTATTGAATATAATATTCACAGTTATTGTCTGGATTTTAAACACAGTAATGATTATGAACATGTTGACAAGTGTAGAAAGACGAAGGCCCATGGTTACCTTTGTGCCCTTATCTATAGGGTTACCATGGATGATCACAAACAACCATTTGAGTGGAGATGAACATTGATGCTGCCCTAGGAAAAAGATGTGGGTTAGACCACCAAACACTTTTTAACAGCTTTTTTTCCTTCCCTTTCCTGTCCTGTTGACCTTTTTACTCTTTCTGGTGGGGATCACGTAAAGTTTGGTATTTAATATTACTCTACAGACGTATGCTGAGTATTTTGTGAATTTCTATGTTAGCTTTGGCCACAGCTTTCGGGGAGGTTGGTTTTGCATCAACACATTTCTGCGTGTCCTTTGCGCCAATGCTTTTTAGGGCTTTGGCCTACGTCACCACGAAGTGGGGCGGGGCTTCCGAGCTCTTATGTTAGAAAAAAAAAAATTCAGAAAGGGGTCCGGGCTGCCACATTCCAGAAAGCGCGCGGTTTTTGCGTGTGGTATTTTGCCATGTGCATGGTAATTGGTCCAGGCAAGGCTGTGTTTAAGAAAGGCAGCACGCCATAGGGCTTTGGAATTTTTTCAATGTCCACTTCCTGCATAAAGTGTTCGGACACGCGCAGAAGAATACATAAATCCTCAATTACCAGCTGTCCGAGGTGCCGGTAATTGAAGGCAGATGGTGCTGGGAGCGTGTGCACTGCTGTGTTTTTTTTCCCTTGAGCTCTGTGTGCGCGCCGGCCAGCAATGTAGAGAATTACATGCATCAGATCTTGTTTTTTTAAACAATTGTGATCGCGAAAGTGATCTCTTTCTGTGCTGCTTGTTTAAACAATTGCGATCGCAAAATTGATGCTTTCTGTGCTGCTTGTTTAAACAATTGCGATTGCGAAAGTGATGCTTTCTGTGCTGCTTGTTTTTCCTATGTAATCTTGTTCTTCTACGAACTCGATGGTAGTGGAGTATCCCATCCTCACCCTCTAGGTCACTTCATTAATTTTCCACGAGTCCGCCGTGTCTGGTGGCGAGTGCAGAGTGGTAGTGCAGAGTGGTAGTGCAGAGTGGTAGTGCAGAGTGGTAGTGCAGAGTGGTAGTGCAGAGTGGTAGTGCAGAGTGCAGAGTGGTAGTGCAGAGTGCAGAGCGGTAGTGCAGAGCGGTAGTGCAGAGCGGTAGTGCAGAGTGGCAGTGCAGAGTGCAGAGGGGTAGTGCAGATTGGTAGTGCAGAGTGGTAGTGCAGAGTGGTAGTGCAGAGTGCAGAGTGGTAGTGCAGAGTGGTAGTGCAGAGTGGTAGTGCAGAGTGCAGAGTGGTAGTGCAGAGTGGTAGTGCAGAGTGCAGAGTGGTAGTGCAGAGTGCAGAGTGGTAGTGCAGAGTGCAGAGTGGTAGTGCAGAGTGCAGAGTGGTAGTGCAGAGTGCAAAGTGGTAGTGCAGAGTGGTAGTGCAGAGTGGTAGTGCAGAGTGGTAGTGCAGAGTGGTAGTGCAGAGTGGTAGTGCAGAGTGCAGAGTGGTAGTGCAGAGTGCAGAGTGGTAGTGCAGAGTGGTAGTGCAGAGTGCAGAGTGGTAGTGCAGAGTGCAGAGTGGTAGTGCAGAGTGCAGAGTGGTAGTGCAGAGTGGTAGTGCAGAGTGCAGAGTGGTAGTGCAGAGTGGTAGTGCAGAGTGGTAGTGCAGAGTGCAGAGTGGTAGTGCAGAGTGCAGAGTGGTGGTGCAGAGTGGTAGTGCAGAGTGCAGAGTGGTAGTGCAGAGTGCAAAGTAAAAGTGCAGTTTGAGAGTGCAGAGTGGTAGTGCAGAGTGCAGAGTGGTAGTGCAGAGTGCAGAGTGGTAGTGCAGAGTGCAGAGTGGTAGTGCAGAGTGCAGAGTGGTAGTGCAGAGTGGTAGTGCAGAGTGCAGAGTGGTAGTGCAGAGTGCAGAGTGGTAGTGCAGAGTGCAGAGTGGTAGTGCAGAGTGGTAGTGCAGAGTGCAAAGTGGTAGTGCAGAGTGCAAAGTGGTAGTGCAGAGTGCAAAGTGGTAGTGCAGAGTGCAAAGTGGTAGTGCAGAGTGCAAAGTGAGAGTGCAGAGCGCAGTTTGGTAGTGCAGATTGGTATTGCAGAGTGCAGAGTGGTATTGCAGAGTGCAGAGTGGTATTGCAGAGTGCAGAGTGGTATTGCAGAGTGCAGAGTGGTATTGCAGAGTGCAGAGTGGTAGTGCAGAGTGGTAGTGCAGAGTGGTAGTGCAGAGTGGTAGTGCAGAGTGCAGAGTGGTAGTGCAGAGTGGCAGTGCAGAGTGCAGAGTGCAGAGTGGTAGTGCAGAGTGGTAGTGCAGAGTGCAGAGTGGTAGTGCAGAGTGGTAGTGCAGAGTGGTAGTGCAGAGTGGTAGTGCAGAGTGCAGAGTGGTGGTGCAGAGTGCAGAGTGGTAGTGCAGAGTGCAGAGTGGTGGTGCAGAGTGCAGAGTGGTGGTGCAGAGTGGTGGTGCAGAGTGGTAGTGCAGAGTGGTAGTGCAGAGTGCAGAGTAAAAGTGCAGTTTGAGAGTGCAGAGTGGTAGTGCAGAGTGCAGAGTGGTAGTGCAGAGTGGTAGTGCAGAGTGCAGAGTGGTAGTGCAGAGTGGTAGTGCAGAGTGCAGAGTGGTAGTGCAGAGTGCAGAGTGCAGAGTGGTAGTGCAGAGTGGTAGTGCAGAGTGGTAGTGCAGAGTGCAGAGTGGTAGTGCAGAGTGCAGAGTGGTAGTGCAGAGTGGAATTGCAGAGTGCAGAGTGGTAGTGCAGAGTGGTAGTGCAGAGTGCATAGTGGTAGTGCAGAGTGGTAGTGCAGAGTGGTAGTGCAGAGTGGTAGTGCAGAGTGCAGTTTGAGAGTGGTAGTGCAGAGTGGTAGTGCAGAGTGGTAGTGCAGAGTGGTAGTGCAGAGTGGTAGTGCAGAGTGCAGAGTGGTAGTGCAGAGTGCAGAGTGGTAGTGCAGAGTGCAGAGTGGTAGTGCAGAGTGCAGAGTGGTAGTGCAGAGTGAGAGTGCAGAGTGCAGTTTGGTAGTGCAGAGTGCAGATTGGTATTGCAGAGTGCAGAGTGGTATTGCAGAGTGCAGAGTGGTAGTGCAGAGTGGTAGTGCAGAGTGGTAGTGCAGAGTGGTATTGCAGAGTGGTATTGCAGAGTGGTATTGCAGAGTGGTATTGCAGAGTGGTAGTGCAGAGTGGTAGTGCAGAGTGGTAGTGCAGAGTGGTAGTGCAGAGTGGTAGTGCAGAGTGGTAGTGCAGAGTGGTAGTGCAGAGTGCAGAGTGGTAGTGCAGAGTGGTAGTGCAGAGTGCAGAGTGGTAGTGCAGAGTGCAGAGTGGTAGTGCAGAGTGCAGAGTGGTAGTGCAGAGTGGTAGTGCAGAGTGCAGAGTGGTAGTGCAGAGTGCAGAGTGGTAGTGCAGAGTGCAGAGTGGTAGTGCAGAGTGCAGAGTGGTAGTGCAGAGTGCAGAGTGGTAGTGCAGAGTGCAGAGTGGTAGTGCAGAGTGGTAGTGCAGAGTGCAGAGTAAAAGTGCAGAGTGCAGAGTAAAAGTGCAGTTTGAGAGTGCAGAGTGGTAGTGCAGAGTGCAGAGTGGTAGTGCAGAGTGCAGAGTGGTAGTGCAGAGTGGTAGTGCAGAGTGGTAGTGCAGAGTGGTAGTGCAGAGTGGTAGTGCAGAGTGGTAGTGCAGAGTGGTAGTGCAGAGTGCAGAGTGGTAGTGCAGCGTGGTAGTGCAGAGTGCAAAGTGGTAGTGCAGAGTGCAGAGTGGTAGTGCAGAGTGCAGAGTGGTAGTGCAGAGTGGTAGTGCAGAGTGGTAGTGCAGAGTGCAGAGTGGTAGTGCAGAGTGCAGAGTGGTAGTGCAGAGTGGTAGTGCAGAGTGGTAGTGCAGAGTGGTAGTGCAGAGTGGTAGTGCAGCGTGCAGATTGGTAGTGCAGCGTGCAGATTGGTAGTGCAGCGTGCAGATTGGTAGTGCAGAGTGCAGATTGGTAGTGCAGAGTGCAGATTGGTAGTGCAGAGTGGTAGTGCAGAGTGGTAGTGCAGAGTGCAGAGTGGTAGTGCAGAGTGCAGATTGGTAGTGCAGAGTGGTAGTGCAGAGTGGTAGTGCAGAGTGGTAGTGCAGAGTACAGAGTGGTAGTGCAGAGTGCAGAGTGGTAGTGCAGAGTGCAGATTGGTATTGCAGAGTGCAGATTGGTATTGCAGAGTGCAGAGTGGTAGTGCAGAGTGCAGAGTGGTAGTGCAGAGTGCAGAGTGGTAGTGCAGAGTGGTAGTGCAGAGTGCAGAGTGGTAGTGCAGAGTGGTAGTGCAGAGTGCAGATTGAGAGTGCAGAGTGGTAGTGCAGAGTGGTAGTGCAGAGTGGTAGTGCAGAGTGGTAGTGCAGAGTGGTAGTGCAGAGTGGTAGTGCAGAGTGCAGAGTGGTAGTGCAGAGTGCAGAGTGGTAGTGCAGAGTGGTAGTGCAGAGTGCTGATTGGTAGTGCAGAGTGCTGATTGAGAGTGCAGAGTGCAGAGTGGTAGTGCAGAGTGCAGATTGAGAGTGCAGATTGAGAGTGCAGAGTGCAGAGTGGTAGTGCAGAGTGGTAGTGCAGAGTGGTAGTGCAGAGTGGTAGTGCAGAGTGCAGAGTGGTAGTGCAGAGTGGTAGTGCAGAGTGGTAGTGCAGAGTGGTAGTGCAGAGTGGTAGTGCAGAGTGCAGAATGGTAGTGCAGAGTGCAGATTGGTAGTGCAGAGTGCAGAGTGGTAGTGCAGAGTGCAGAGTGCAGATTGGTAGTGCAGAGTGCAGAGTGGTAGTGCAGAGTGCAGAGTGCAGATTGGTAGTGCAGAGTGCAGATTGGTAGTGCAGAGTGCAGAGTGGTAGTGCAGAGTGCAGAGTGGTAGTGCAGAGTGGTAGTGCAGAGTGGTAGTGCAGAGTGGTAGTGCAGAGTGGTAGTGCAGAGTGGTAGTGCAGAGTGGTAGTGCAGAGTGGTAGTGCAGAGTGCAGAGTGGTAGTGCAGCGTGGTAGTGCAGAGTGCAAAGTGGTAGTGCAGAGTGCAGAGTGGTAGTGCAGAGTGCAGAGTGGTAGTGCAGAGTGCCTAAAACACATTGCCATTTACAATGCCATTATCTCTAACTTAAAACAAACCCGAGCCCTAATGCATTCCTAATGCTTGTTTAATATGGAACTGAGCGCTGCCTATTTCCTGAAGGCAAGTGCTCAAATTGATGCTGTGTTATAACCCGGCTGGCTCGCTCTATTGCTTGCCCGTTTGCACTTCTACAGCCCGATGAATCTAGATATGGTGGACACCAAGAAGCTCTCTCTACCCCTTTGGAGGAGAGCTTTCCAAGATTAACCTATAAGTGCATGCGAGCCGAGACCTGCCTCTACTAATAGATATAGTCCCTCCTGCTCTTTTTGCCACATTGTTTGCCTCACTTTTACTGTCACTTCAACATGCTGTTTCCTGCACCTGTTATTCTCGTATGGCATAACATTGAGGGCATGCTTCTTACCATCATCAATGGCCTGCAGCTGTAAGAAGGGGTTCCAATCCACTGTTGGTTATCCCCTGACCCTGCCCGACTTTGTAAAAGTCTACCAGAGAGTAGTCATAACTGCTAATCAGAAACCTAGCCTGAAGAAGGCTCAGTGAGTTCATAGGATGTGTGCTTTTTTACTGGTTGGCTCACATCCTTAGTTTCCACTGAGGGTTAGAATTTTGTCCGGCCCCTTTCAGATAGTTCCTTCCGGGACATGGAGCCCCAGACTTGTCTTTGCTTGCGCTTTTAAAGTAATATAGAAGCCACAACACTGAACAGGAAAAGAAGCCAAGAGGATTACACACCTTGTAATTGTGAACATTATGAATATTTTTATTGTAATTTTGGTACCTCATGTTGCTACTTTGTACTCGTGTTTGATATTTTGTGTGTTGTGTGCTTGAATTTCTTATCACGTCCTCTACTACATTTTCAGATGTTATTGAAGTGTTGTTCCTCTAATTAAAAATAACTCTAGCTGGATTCCTGTATTATTACCATTGTGATACCTGTGCTACACCACATGTTCTGTTAACTTTCACACCACCTCTTTTGAACTAGACAGTAAATGCATGTTCATGCATACCAGGAGAAACGAGTCGTCGTTGGATGCACAAGTTTTCATCTCAGACCAAGCACACACCCTCTTGGTCAGTAGGTAGCATATTCATTCTCATCTTTGATATTGCTAGGTAGTCCCTACAACTTCACTGATCTGGTAAAACACCTGATACAAATGACCAAACTGTAAGCAAACCAGGATGAAAATATCACTAAAATAAACATACATTCAATTTAAGAACTTTGCCTTCTTTTAATAAAATATAAAACATAGATGCAATATTGACTACAAATACTTGGGGCATGGAGGATCAGACGTGATCCATCACAAATGGGTTGACACACAAAAATATTTATGAATACAGGAAGTAGCACTATAGGAGTACTCTTTTGCATACTCTTATTCGTCAATCCGCCTGAAAATGTCCAGCATACTATTAGTGCAAAACGGGCTCAGTCCTTTTTATTTGTACTAATTGTATATGAATATTTCCTGAATGTTCCAATGTTACTCCAATTTTAGATATTCGGTGCCAATTCATAAAAGACTGTAAAAGTACATAAAAAGAGTACTACTTCCCATACTCATAAATGCTTTTGCAATTCGGTCAACAAAACCATATTCAGGATATTGCCTTGCTAGTAGGCTCACTGGATTCTGCCTTTTTAAGTGTTAAATCGTTGACTGTTTGCTTTTGACTGCAGCATGGAATCTTTCTTGTTTAAATTGTTGAATTATTACCCAGTCCTAAGCATTCCAAGGTCATAGGAAATTTAGCTATTTATGCTGGAGTGGAAAGATGTGAACTTGTGCTTCTTGTTTCCATTGATATCCAATGCTACTAAAAGGTCTCCACACTAGAATGAGTCCGGCTGTTGCATGTACGATTAGTTCCCTTTTTTTCCTATGAGCTGTGTTTCAATTCAGGTTCTATTTCGACTGTCTGACTTTTTGACAGTTTGCTTCAAGAAACATTTTTTTCAAAATGTATTATATTTTATACCTTTTAGATTTAGTGATTGCTTTTATACATTGTGCTTTCCTTCTGTAAACATCTACAAACGCACCTTTTCAGACTCTACCTAATCCACCAATGTTGATTTCATTTTCTGTTTGTCATCTTTAGTTTGCTGTTTCTTGTTAAGCATTGTTGTAACCGTTCACTGAAATCTACTGTTTCTTTCTAAGTATTATCTGTATTTGCTGTTGTAATGTAAATCGCCCAATATACTATTTAGTGACCAAGTGCTATATGAAATTATTAAATGAATCCTGTTCTATGGATCACTGCATTCTTTTATGACCTAAACCATACATTAAGTACTGGTTAATCATTTTTTTTAATCTTCCATATTCCAGCCTAAGGGTGCATGTTGAATATATACATTGTCCACTGAGTCTTGATTGGTCTGACATCAAGTAACTGCCGCATGACAGCTCCTTGTTGGTCACATTGATATTAAAGATACAGAAGGGTACCAGGCGTTACTGGCAAGAGCAGAGAGAGACTGACATTTTTAATTTCAGAGGCAAATAACAACTTCTTCTTCTCCAGCGATTCGCGGCATATACTTCTTTGAACTCCTGCGTAGACATCCTAAATATTCAGCCTCTGTACATAGCCACCTTATAAATCTGATGTATTATATTGATATATTATGCCCATTACTGAGCTATTAGAACATGTATTTTCTCATGATAAATGGCAAGCTCACCTTGAATGGAGAATATATAGCTATCATATAGCTTTTGTTTCCTTCGTGGCATCTTTTAGACTGAGTGTGTGAGTTCACCGTGAAGGGCTTGCAGCATCACATTTCTTTTTCCCAGGAGAGCCTAAAGTCATCAGTCTTTGCTAGGAGAGAGGTGGACTCCGTCAGGCAGAAGTTCTCTTTCACATAGACCATCTCCAAAAGTCAAAACAGACATTGATCTTGAACTTAGCCAATAACCAGAGAAGTGAATTTGAGACAGTCCCATTTTTCAGCCCACAGCACTTAGCATGCTCTTACACTCTTACAGCTGATGTAGAACAGTAAACTGCGAATGGCTGCATGAATAGACTGTTATTGAAAACACAGGACTGGCTCATTTTCACCCCCATGCCATACAAACAATTTGCAGCTACAAAAATTCTTGGATATAGACTTTCATCAATTGAAAAGTTTAACTGGACGACAGCAGGAAGCAGAGCAATGATATGATGAAGAGGTACCATATCATGTGGAGTGGTACACCAAAAACACAGGCAGCAAAGAACAGACTTCACCTACCGGGATTAGAAAATGAATGCAATGGGACAGGAGGTTGTGAACACAAAAAATAAAAATACTCTGTATAACCTAATTACTTCTCTCTTCCTCAATCCTTTCTGAGCCTGCATGCTGATTCTGAATACAAATACTATACTATACAATAATTTGTTTTTGGCATAGCTAAACTTACCTATTTCCCCAAAGATTCAATGTTCATAATTAAATGACTATAAAAAGTGTAGAATTTGTTCTGAGTAGTCTGATGCCACTTTATAAGAATTTAAAAGCCAACCTTTGTAAGAGTTGTAGGAGTTAAAAAAAGATAGAAAGAAATTGATTCTGTGTTTCCTGTTGCCGGGGAATCAAATATGAGTAATACTAAACAGCATCTATGTAGAGTCAACCAAACGCCTGCGGAAGCAGAAGTGACATCACATGTTCTTAGACACCTGATGACATCCCAGGGTTGACCTCTTGGCTCACCCTTACCACCTCAACCGCCTATTATTTTTAGCTGCTGGTAGGTTAGGGAAAGGTCAAGGAGTGAAAACTGCAGAAAGTAAACAGAGTTTACTTTCTGCAGTTTTCACTCAGAGCCACTTATTGTCCCCAGGTGAAATAGGAACTTGTGCAGTAATGCCACAAGAATTTATTCGAGGTGTGGATGAGTCACTCTGGCTGATTAAAGATGACAAGCTAAAGATACCCGTGTAATCACATTTGTATGTAATTATGTACACGTGAAGCCAAATGAAGTTCTAAAAGAAGGCTTCGAATGTACATACTGTGTGGTGACATAAAAAGTGAACGATGGTGGTGCATCATGATACATTCAGCAATTGCATAAAGAAAGAATACGACTGCTAATCAAACACAATTGTGATTAAAATAGTGGCAGTCACTTTTATTTATTTTATTTTTATTATTGCAGAACTTTATACCTCCAACTTCTAAGATATCCTGTGCCGTTTCTTGTGTCCTCTTCTCCTCAAAGTGCTTTTCATACTACGCAATGTATCTAACTGGCTGATCTATTCGTAGCTTTGTGAATCACAAAAGTGTGATTGTTCTGTTATCACCTCTGCTTCTTTTTCCACCCTTAGCAGTGTTTTATGTCTAGCTTTACACAGCTTTGGCTGTCTGGAAAACTCGCTACCAAAAATTAGTAGAGGCAGAGGGTGAGCTTTGGGCCAGCCACCTTCATTCATTGGGTTTCTTGTGCTTTTCATGGTTTATTATTGCTGGTTTTTACCGAGCATCAACTCCATGGGATTTTGTGGATGGCCACTTTGCCCAATTTGAGTTCGCATTGAGTAATGATGATAGTGCATCAAGTCTGCATTGTGCAGCAAGTACTCCTTTTGTTGTAACATGATGTTTAGCTGCAGCTGAAAGCCAGTTTGATGTATTTACTTTACTGACACAACATTTTAATTGCTGCTTGATGGTATTTTGTCTAGGAAGTGCAAGGGGATGGGATACTTTAGGCTGTCATCAAGACACAGTGCTACTCACTAATTGTCCTTGCACTTTTGTTAGTAATACTTTTCTATCATGCAACATATAGTTGAATTTACATTTCTTTTTATGTTTAATGTAAAGAGGTAAACACACTGCTTTTTTAAGGTCGCAACGAAAAGACGGGTCGTTTGTTAAATGTATCTACAATGCAATATTTTGCAGTGTGCCTCTTATATTTAACACTTGCAATGTAAAATGAATCGTCTGGCTCATATTCATTCCACTCTCCTTTCAAGGTGCAGCTGAACTCTACTAATGCAGGTTGTTCAGCAAATGGGCAATTCTCCCTGCTTGCATATTGGGGTAGCCGAAGAGATAGTTTTATTATGGGGTATTCACTCTGGGACGAAAAGTATTACCAACCCTTCCCCCTAAGAAAGAGTGGTGTTATACCAGAACAATGCAGGTACACTGAGTAGAAGTCAAAGCAGGCTCTAAACATGTATTACATGCATGTCACTGTGAATACTTTGTCCATCGAAATCTTCGATACCTTTCATGTAGTATGTTTAAAAGCACAAAATGGTGTCTTCATGTGTACTTTTCAAAGTGCTGTGTGGATACTGTATACCAACCTCAATTACAACACAAGTAAACTAAATTAAAAATAACTGGCTAGATGATATTTGTAATATTACGCAGTGCTTTAATGTTTTTATAATGCATAGAGCAGTGATATTTCTAATGAGGCAGAGACTTCCCAGTGTGATACAAAGCCACTTTATTTATAATGAGCAACAGGGTGGACATTTGTTGACGTTTGTAATGAGCCACTGAGCCATAATGGAGTACAGAACCGCATTATTTACAAATAAGGTATTACAAATATGTAATGTGTAATAAGCTAAAGAACTGTAGTGTTTGTAATGAGGCACAGGGATGTGACATGTTAATGAGGTACAAAGCTTCATATTTGTAATGAGGAATTTTACCATCATATTTGTTGTGAGGCACAGCGCAGTGACATTTGTAATGAGGCCAAGTGCTGTGACATTTTCAATGAGGCACAGAGCTGCAGTATTTTTAATGAAGCATGATGTTTGAAATGAGGTACACAGCTTAAGTGTTTGTAATGATGCACAGAACCCTGTTATTTGTAAAGAGGCACAGAGCTGTGACACTTGTAATGAAGCGAAGAGCCGTTGAATTTTGTACTGAGGTAGTGAACCATGGTATTTGTAAAGAGGTAAAGCCATTCAATTTTTAATGAAGCTCAGAACCATATTATTTGTAAAGAAGCTCAGAACTGGGACATTTGTAATGAGTCACAGAGCTGCAGTCTTTGTAAGGATGCACAGGAGGTGAAGTATTTGTAATGAGGCACAGAGCTGCAGTCTTTGTAAGGATGCAAAGCAGATGAAGTATTTGTAATGAGGCACAGAGCTGCAGTCTTTGTAAGGATGCAAAGCAGGTGAAGTATTTGTAATGAGGCACAGAGCTGTAGTCTTTGTAAGGATGCACAGGAGGTGAAGTATTTGTAATGAGGCATAGAGCTGCAGTCTTTGTAAGGATGCACAGGAGGTGAAGTATTTGTAATGAGGCACAGAGCTGCAGTCTTTGTAAGGATGCACAGGAGGTGAAGTATTTGTAATGAGGCACAGAGCTGCATTCTTTGTAAGGATGCACAGGAGGTGAAGTATTTGTAATGAGGCACAGAGCTGCATTCTTTGTAAGGATGCACAGGAGGTGAAGTATTTGTAATGAGGCACAGAGCTGCATTCTTTGTAAGGATGCACAGGAGGTGAAGTATTTGTAATGAGGCACAGACCCACAGTATTTGTAACGTTGCACAGGAGATGAAGTATTTGTAATGATGCACAGAGCTGCAGTATTTGTAACGTTGCACAGGAGATGAAGTATTTGTAATGAGGCACCAAACCATATGTTGCCGCACGGCGAAGTACAGTATTTGAAGCGAGGCTCAGAGCTGTAGTGATTGTAATGAAGGAGTCATCAAACCATAATATTTGTCGTGAGAAACTGAGCCACAGTATTTTTAATGAGATGCGGAACCCTGATATTTATAAAGAGTCCAAGAACCATCACATTTATATTGAATCCTGGAGATGAAGTATTTGTATAGAGACACAATACCTATATTGATCGTTGTAAACAGATCGGCCTGGAAATCGATATAGCTCTCAGGCAGAGGTTTGTAAAGGAGAAAACAAGTAGAGAAGATCAAATAGCACATTGAAGCTCTCAATAGGGGCCTTGCTTATTGGGCAGATAAAACAGGCATATAACCGCATCAATCGTAGGGTTAGTCAATCAGCTGAGACTTAACTTGCCCTCTAAATAGTGGTGTTGCTGCCGGTGAACTGCCACCATTGCACCCACTCCTGAGGACAAAGTCAATGCTTACACAGAGCAAAGTGCACACAATCACTGCAGTTATCTCACCCACGGTATCATATGCTTCCCTGGCTTAGAGTGGTTACCACGAAAAATGTTAGAAGTCCCTGCAAAAGCTACAAAACAAGGCCCAAAGGATAGCAGCAAATGCTCCCTGCCTTACAAGAACCGCGGACCTCTGCAGAGATCTATGCATTGAGATGCTGGCCAACCACCTCCACAACCTTAATGAGGAATTCTGCAAGGGACTCAATCAAAAGGAAAAGCCACTGATCAAGAAGCTGGCTAGCATTCTGCAAACCCTTTTGACATCTACAAACAACCGAGATGGCAATCGGCCAGGCCCCTATTGTCTAAACTACATTGGCTGCCCATAGCACAACGCACCGCCTTTAAGACAGGTTGCATCGTTTTTAAAACATTGCACTGTGTGAGCCCTAAATTTCTTAATAGCCGGATTATCAAACATGCCCCTATGCGCAACCTTCGGTCTGCTCACCTCCATCTTCTCACTACCCATACCATCAAACTAAAATGGCAGGGTGGACGGAGGTTCTCCTTTTTGGCACCTAGACTTTGGAACTCATTTCCACTCTCTGTCAGGAACTGTGACAACTTACTGGGCTTTAGAAAGGCTTTGAAAACATGGCTCTTCGGGCAATCTTATTAATCTGGTCTCTTGAATTAACATTAATCCGATTAGCGCCATGAAACCTTCTGGCGTCCGTGCGCTTAATAAATTCATCTAACATAACATAACATAACTGTTACCCACATGCCATCACAACGCTAACCCTGTCAATGTATTCTATTGTAAGAATGTGTCACAGATCAACAAGAAAAAAAATGCAACTAAATATTTGAAAGGGAATATGGAGTGATGAGGCTCAAAGTTTGGTGTGCAAAACCACTAGCGCCTGATTGAACGTGACAACCAGAGAAGAACAGATCGGAGTACAGGTCACTTCCACTCACACTCAGTGTTGCACCGGCAGCCGAGCTGCCTGGACCAGTGATGGGCTCATGCAGGAGAAGATCATTCAATGGTGGCACAATTGTGTGACTCGTAGGTCTCTAAAACACTCGTCCACCTGGTCAGAGTGGGACTAGGACATGTGGCTGTTCATAGGTACAGCACTAAGTGAAGCGTGTGCACTTTATTTTGATATTTATGTATGCACCGCATACTATTAACAATCAAACTAATTGTACTTTGTATGTTCTACACTGCGATCAATGCAGATGTTATACCTTGACATCACTGATAGTTTAACTACCTGTATCTACTCTATCTGTGTGCGTCCTCCACCTACACTGGGTTCTGTATTGGATCAAGTACACATTGGATATTTCGTGGTGCCCCTTTTAAAAAAAAATTATGATTCTTATGTACTTTGTATGTGCATAGCATGTACAGCATTAATTGCCGTGTATGCGCTGGTGCTCATTCACGGGTTCAAAGTTGGAAATCCGCGTCCACTTGTGTGACTTGAAGTACTTCACCTTTACATGCTGCACTACACTGTTGATGTGTATATCTCCATGTACACTTTACATACCTCATCTGGGCCTTGAGAGTACACCTTGGGGGGATGGGGGAGCATGTCTCCATATTCACGTTAGATTATTAATCTGGATTGAGGGATAAACTCCTCTCCTCGCACACTTTAGCTAGTTTTTAACCCTTCATCTGTGCACTGGAAGTACACAGTTGATGTTTTATATTCAGGGCCACTAGAATTATGCTGCAGGAGAGGGCCAAATTATACTGCAGAGTTGAGAAAATTATGCTGCAAGAAAAGGCATGTTATGCGGCATTATGTGCCACATTTTGTAATAGTATTATTTATTTCATAATGTTTTAACTTGGTAACACTCTGGGCATTAGATGCACCTCATTAGTAGCGGTTTAACATCCAAATATAGCAAAAAGCAAAAGAAAGGTGTGCAGTCCAGCTTTGCAAAGGGCCTTCCTCTGCGTGGCAACATGAGCCGTTTGAGCTAGAAACACTTTTTGTTGCTAAAATCTGTATATTATTTTGCAAATGATGGATTATGTGGCACATGCAACACATCTATAACTATGCAAGAATCGCTGCGACCGCACAATCGCATCATTGCAGCGGCCCTGTCTATACTATATCACATGCACCACCGATATAAAGCCCCGATCAGCACTTGGACTTCTGAAGGGCACTGCACTGTGAGTATTCTGCATTCATTATAAACAAGCTCCGTATGGTGGCTTTCATGATCTCATTAGCGTTCAGACGAGCGTGGAGCGCCGCCGAACCTGTAAAACCCCATGGACACATTATAAATTCACAGCCTTGTATGGCACTGGCCTATCCCCGGGGTGGAGACGTGGTGCAGAGCGAAACGCCTGGGCAACGAAACAGGGTATGAGGAAGCGTGAGCACAGCCTAGGGTGACCAGATTCTCAAAACAAAAAACGGGGACAGGTCATAGACATAGAAGTAGGACTACAGTTTGCAGTAACTATCGACGTAAAAGTAGGACTATGCGACAGCTGTCAGACATAGAAATCTGAGAGACAGTGGTTATAGAGACTTGAGGGGCACTGTTAAAGGGTACTAGTGAGGGAATCCGTGGTGGAGGTGGCCTCTCCCTCCGTCTGTCTCTCTCTGAATGTCTCCCTCTCCAACTGCCTCCCTCCGACTGCCTCCGTCCGACTGCCTCCCCCCAACCGCCTCAGTCTCCCTTCCTCTGTCTTACTCTTTCTGTCTCCCTCCCTGTCTGTCTCCCTCTGTCTCTGTCTTCCTCCCTCTCTGTCTCACTCCCTCCCTGTCTCACTCCCTCCATCCGACTGTCTCCCTCCCTCTGTCTCCGTCTCCCTCCCTCTGTCTCCCTCTCCCCCGACCAATTATATTGTTGTTTCATATAATTTTTGTGTGCAATTGTATCCTACCACTGACTCCTGTTCCTACATATTTTTGACTACTCACTATTGTCACCTTCGATTGAGGTTTTCTTATGGTCTGCATAGTTATTTGATGCCAGTATTATACTTCTACTTTATTCTGCACCTGTTTATAACCTACATCGAACTCACTGCTATTCCCTTAATGTACTTGTGATTATTGTATTTAGATTTTGATTCTGACCATGTTTACAACGACTGCTGAATCTGATAGTGATTATTGTATTTAGACACAGTGATTTAGATTTAGATACATACTACCTCATATCTTTTCTTGGACGCTACCTCATATCCCTTTTGGATGCTCACTAGTGTCACTTATAACGCCCTAGCTCCTACACCCAACATTACAGCCTCTAAAATGGAGCGCAGCGGCAAGCACACTTTTAGAATTAACTACCCCACCACCCTCACCAAAAAAGCCACTAAACGTTTTAAACATAGCTTCATGAGGTCGCACCCTGAAACACCCTTTGCCGACACCTACTTCTCACCAGGCAATGGAGCCCTGAATACCGATATCATCTTCCACACCTCACGCAGAGCCCAATGGAGAAAGGCGTTCCTAACCCTACTCACCGTCTCCTCCACCAAGAAAACAACTCATGGCCTAACTCTCTCTATCACACCTTCCCACCTCTTCCCTGGCAGGACTACCATTACTATCTATAACAATGGGATTGTGCTAATTCAATCCACGGACAAGAACCTGGAACTACTAGACAACCTGTTCCCCAAGTTCAAAGAGCACCTCTCCAATCTGCGGACCCCCACCCTGATCTCCACCAGCACCAGCACCCCTGACTTCGCAGCCCCCACCTACAACACCTCTACCCCCAGCACCCCAGTAAATAGCCCACCTGCTGTTAACACCCCACACTCCCCAAGGACAGACTCCCCCAGCACCCCGGTAAATGGCCCACCTGCTGTGACAGACATAAATGTCGCCACCTCTTATACTAACCGCCCCTCTAACGTGATCCCTTTTACCCCCACTCACATCCCCCCTATTCCTCTCCTCCCTGACATAACAACCCCCACCCGCAACACGCCACCTGAACACACCACCGCTCGGAGTTTATCCACCCCCCCCTCCCATCCCCCCCACGACAGACGCCTCCCCCTCCCCAGCTCCCTCCCCACTCCCACCCGCGACACTCTCACACCTGACAGAACAACTCTCACCCACAACACGCCACCATCTGATAACATCACCACTCGAAGCCTATCCACCCCCCCCTCCCATACGCCCCACGGCGGACACCTTACCCCCCCCAGCCCCCTCCCCACTCCCACCCACGACACTCACACCCTCCCAACAACACACACAGAACATACCACCTCACCTACCTTAGCATCCCCCTCTCTCCCACCTCCTATTCTCAGCCCTCACTACCCTCCGGTCTCCCCCACTGTCTTCAGCCCTCACTCACTCTTCCACTCACCGGCACCCTCTCCCACTGGCGGCACTACCTATGCCTCCCACCCACCGCCATCACCGCCTACTTCACTCACACCCCCCGCCCACAAAGACGCCCACTCTTTGAATGCCATCCCACCCATTCGCACCGCAGAACATTCCAACAACGCCAGTATATCCCCCCCTGCGATTCCCTGCCCGCTTTCCAGCTCACTACAAAACCACTCACCAATGGCTCCCACCACCTACGCCATCCCCAATGCTCCCCCTGACCAGACTTTACCCACCCTCCAACAAGTCAAAGAGGATATTCTACAAATCAAAAAAGATGTCCGCGCAATCAAAGACCTGCTCTCATCACAGCCCAGTCCACCTCCCATCATCCCTCTACCCTACAAAGGACGCACCCGCCCTACATACCCTCGCCTCCAACGACATCCGCGCTGGCCGACTATCCCCGTTCGCAACAACTCCCACCGCCCCCGCCGTGTCCTCAACCCACTGTCGGACCGCGACCTACGCTCACTCCTACGCTCTTATGGCTCAGGTCCGGTAAAACACATTCCCAGCACACACATCCCCATACCCACAATTCTTACAAACCCTCTGAGGCTCCCAACACTCAACAACAGAGGTTCCGTCCCTAGCAACCTCAGAAAAGTTCCCCTCACTCTAGAAAGCCCGACCACCCCTCTCTCTCCCAAACTCAAATGCATCCTACTCAACTGCAGATCAGCCCAGAGACACTCCTCCGACATCGTAGATCTCGTCTCAGCTAGGGATCTGGACCTAGCCTTTCTAACAGAAACTTGGCTCACTGAAGCCTCTACCCCGATTTTGGACATACTAGTCCCCCCCAACTATCACATCATTAGGTCAGACAGGTCTTCAGACAAGACGGGCGGGGGAATTGCATGCATTTTTAAAAACAACCTCTCCGTTACCAAAGTCACCTCCCCCACCCTCTCCTCCTGTGAACTCCTCTGCCTCGACATCACCAGCGAGGGCAAACAAGTTTGTGCTCTACATCTCATCTATCACCCGCCTGGTGACAATCTCATATTCACCCAACAACTCATGGACATGATCACTTCTAATGCCGGTCGGCAGACCACCCAAGTCTACCTGGGTGACTTCAATCTCCACTGGAACGATCAGAAAGACACAGTGGTGAATAGTCTCAAAACTTTCCTTAATGCACTTGACCTCACCCAAATATGCGATAGACCAACACACGACAAAGGCGCGATACTTGATCTCATCATTGCCAAAGAGAATTCTACACAACTGGAGACGATTCTACCCTGCGACTGGTCAGATCACCACATTATCACCTTCTTTATCAATAAAAAAGTTAAACCTAACCCGGCTCAACCAATCAAATCCAAAACATGGAAAAGGGACATGAAGAATCTCAACCCCTCTACTCTGCCTCCCCACATCGGCAATCTCCTCCTTCCCCCTTCAGGTGCCTCGGATGTTCAATCTCTGACTGACCACTACCTTGAATCTATGAATACATTAGTCAATGAAGTCGCCCCACTGCAACTGAAGAGAGTCTCCACCAAAACTTCTAATCCCTGGTATGACGACAGACTCAATAACGACAGGCGTTCGATGCGAATGGCAGAGCGCACCTGGAGAGCGGACCCCTCAGCACTGCACCTCAAAAGGCTTAAAAACAAGAGAAATGCCTACTTCAGGAAAATAAAGCGCACAAAGTTGGACTTCTTCAGCCGCCAACTGGACCAAGCAAAAAACAGGCCAAGAAAACTCTTCGAACTAATCAAAACCCAAACAAAGGCACAACCCCTACAATCAAATAGCACAACAAGCGACACCCCACACTGTGAAGACTTCTCTGCTTTCTTTAAGCTAAAGACTGACAACATAAGAAATGACCTCATCATGGATGTAAGCCGATTCCCCAACCACACAAGAATGGCTAACACTCAACCTAAAAACATGGCTTCCTGGCAGTACTTCGATACCTACTCGGAAGAAACAATACACAAATTGCTCTGCACCTTGAAGCCCTCTAACCACCTCACAGACCCTCTACCTGCTAATGCTGTAAAAGACTTCATCCCCTTGCTCCTCCCTCTATGGACCAAAATCATCAACTGCTCCCTGCAACAAGGCCTCATTCCAGACTCCCTCAAGGTGGGGCAAGTCACGCCTATACTCAAGAAACCTACAGCTGATCCGTCTGACCTAAACAATTACCGGCCCATCACCAATATCCCCACCCTGGCCAAACTGCTGGAGAAATGTGTCCAACTCCAACTAACAAGACACATTGACCAATTTGACCTCCTCAACTCTCATCAATCAGGCTTCCGAGCGAAACACAGCACGGAAACAGCTATGACACACATAATTGATGACGCCCTCCAAATTCTTGATCGCAATGAGTCCTGTCTCCTCATCCTTCTTGACCTCTCGTCAGCATTTGACACGGTCAAACATGAGAACCTGCTGGAGCTGCTAAGCACTAGAATGGGTCTATCGGGAACGGTTCTCAAATGGTTTTCGTCCTTCCTACACAACCGGTCTCAGAAGTTCAAGGTCGATAATGTGCTATCGTCACCTGTGCCTGCAGATCTAGGTGTTCCGCAAGGATCCTCCCTCTCCCCCACGTTGTTCAACCTCGTCATGGAACCGCTCGCCACCTTGCTCCAAGCTTCTAATGTCCAATTCCATATGTACGCCGACGACACACAACTGTACCTAAAGCTTCAATCTCCGGAAGATATCAAACATCTGAATTCCACGCTTATTAACACTCAATCCTGGCTAGCCGATAATCACCTCAAACTAAATGCTCTGAAAACTGAGTTCCTTCTCATCTCACCCCCGGCGAAAATTTCCACCACTCAAACATGGCTCAACAACCTAACAGCACTCAATGTCCAACCCATCATCGTGGACTCAGCGAAATCCCTAGGCATCACACTGGACGCCAAGCTCAACATGCAGCAGCACGTCAGCAAAGCCACAAAAGCAGCTAATTTCCAAATCAACACACTGAGGAAAATCAAACCCTTCCTCCCTACCCAAACTGCTGTACAAGCGTTAGTCATCCCTCGAATCGACTACGGAATTGTGACCCTCAGCGGACTCCCGCTAACCACAACAGCACCCTTAAGAGCCTCCCTGAACGCTGCCGCAAGACTTATTACTGGCTCAAGAAAACATTCGCTTATTTCCCCAGATTTTAAGTCCCTAAAATGGCTGCCTTTTGAAGCCAGAATACAACTAAAAATTGCAGTTATGACACACGCGGCCGTGCACCACAATGCACCCAACTACCTCGCTCAAAAGTTGTCCATATCAGGAGGTTCGAGATCCAATAGAAGCTCAAAAAATCTACTCCTGAAACCCCGTAGATTCAGGAAAGAGAAAACTTACAAGCGCTCCTTCTCAGGAATGGCACCCAGGATCTGGAATGCGCTCCCGCCCGAAACTAGGCGTATCTCCTCCGCTGCACTCTTTAAGAAAGAGGTGAAAACCATCCTTCTGGCCAAGATCTCCTGAACCTTATAGGTGCTGGATCAGAGACTCTGCATTGCCTTGTATCAATGCTCACCTTGTCCTTTGGCACTATACCTCTACTTGATGGTGACACTACTACGCTACCTTCTCCTACCGACCAATATATGAGACACATTGGGTCACTGATTCACCCTCCCGATGCTCCCACTCAGTGCGCTCTCTATACTAAAACACTGGTATAAGCCTCCCACACACTCAAGGTGTACCTGAACACCTCTGTAATGGGATCAATGATTTGTTCCGTTATATTACCTGTTTACCTGACTGTATATTGATATATTTTATGGATTTTATTATTATCCTTGCATGTTAGTGACTACTACATTGCTCCCATTACCTCTGTTCATTCCTACTGCCCCTACCCTGTCATTGTGAAGCGCTCTGATATCTGTAAGGATCTTGTTCGCGCTATATAAAACTTTGAATAAATAAATAAATAAATAAACATTCTGTGGGTTCCATAAGGGTCTGTGACAAAGAAGAAAAAATGTTGCTTTCATGGGGGCGCTAGAGGGCGCACACGCTAATGGCCGCACTTCTGTGAGGCTCTGGCTGCCTGGCCAGAAACATCCTGCAAATATATGCTTCCCCAGTGAGTTGAAGCCTGAAACTCGCACCGAGTGTGGACATACCTGTGCTGCTGGTTCTGCCCAACTTTGGTGAGGATCGGAGGTCCGGCGCCCGAGATACGGCGCGGTGAGCGTCCGCCGGGAGAAGACACCACGGAGGGCTGCAGCGGCGCACTGGACACTGGCCTACGCGAGGCCGCGGCTCCCCACGAGGCTGCTAGGCCTCGAAAGCTCCGACCACGGCCTGAGAGGCGGGCAACTGACAGACGGATCTTCGGGGGCTGGTGGAGGTGAGTCTTGCCACCCCTAAAAGTGCTGCGACGAGTGGCGTGCCGGATCACTGTATCTGAGACCGGGTGACACTCCCGGTATACACGGCACACCTCGCCTGGCCCTGCCGGAGGAGAAAGCGGTGCACCCGGCCCTGCTCCACGCTTCCCCGCCGGCCTCCCTGATTTACCTGGGGGACACTGCTGCCACCAGGCATAGCGACTAAGGACCCGGAGGACCATCCGGAAGGTCGGACTTACGGTCGATTGTAGGGGCGGGGTGGGCCCAACATCACTGCACTGCCCTCCGCTTCCTGTGTGCCCCAGCCGGTTACGACTGCTCGTGCCTACTTGGACGTGCTGAGGCCTGGCTGCCAGCGCGTACGCTCCTTAGGCGCCCTGGACATTATAATTAGGGCGAGACTTTGCCGACCTGCTCATTGCCTTCTACTGCCCTGGGGGGATTCGTCACGTTGTGGGCTGCCGGCTTGAGTGCCTTTTACTGGCGGAGGGACACCAACTAGCTGCTCGTCAGTTACCGGCCCCGATTGGCACCAACAGACTGGGCACCATGGGCAAAAATGACGCTAAACAGGCGAAACTGTCTTTCGAGCCCCCAGCCACCAAAAAACCGCAGCGAGGCACCACGGCATCCAACGGAGCCCCAGGACCATCGAACGCTGAGGCGGCCCCTACACCAGTGGCTCCAGAATTGCGACTGCTTATCGACGAGGTGCGCCAGGGCTTCGCAACAATCGTAGATAAGGTTGACCGCTTATCTTCCAGAATGGACGGAGTTGCACAAAAGATAGAAGTCCACGAAGAGCGGCTCTCGGAGGCGGAACGGCGCATCTCCACTGCTGAGGACACATCCAACACTCACGAATTGCGCCTAACCCGAATGGATAATGTCCTCAGAGTAATCGCAGCTAAGAATGAGGAGTTGGAGGCGCGGAGTAGACGCAATAACATACGCGTCACGGGAGTTCCAGAATCCACCAACACCGGACGGATGGAGGACTACGTGGAGCGCATACTGATCACCGCAGTAGGGAAGGAGGCCTTCTCTAATCAGTTCATTGTGGAGCGGGCACACCGCTCCCTGGGCCCGGTCCCCAAACCAGGGGCGCAGCCACGTCCCATTATTGCCCGGTTACTCAATTACCGCGACAGAGACGCGGCGCTGAGAGCGGCCCGAACAAAGCGGAACTTGACCTGTGATGGGGTGCAGTTCTCCTTATACCCGGACTTCACACCCTTGGTACAGGACCAGAGGAGAAAATTTCTGGATGTGAAAAAGAAACTAAGGGACATGCAGGTGGACTACGCCCTTCTATACCCGGCACGCCTCAGGGTGACCCATCAGGGCAAACAGCACTTCTTTACGAACCCGCAACAGGCTGAGGACTACATAAAAAAACTTTGCGCTACTAGGAGGGACAGGCGCAACGATGAGGAGGAAGAGGCCGCAGGAAACCCAGTCGAGCAGGAGGACTCATGATGGGGTGCTTATGCTCGTCTGGTCGATAGCTCCTGGATGCACTACGGATACTAATTCAGAAACTGTATGCTTTGGATGCTGGAACTGCCTTGCACTACCTGCGGAGACACCACTGAGGGCTGCCTTGCATCCTGAAGGGACTGCTGACCGATAAATGGCTTTTGAACATATTATCCCAATGCAACTGTGGTGCTGAGATCGAGCGGATGTCTGTCGCAGCAGGAGGACATGTGGGCAGCGGAAGGCTTACAGGCGTCAAGGTTTTTTCTTGTATAGTACACTGATGGCCTAGAAGGAGGCCGGGGTGATGAAGCCCTCACGAACGATTGATTACTGTACCGTCGCTGCACTGATGGAACTCGCCCCAGGACATTTGCCCGTCCTCCGGATTAAAGGGTGGTGATGAGGGACACTGGGATGGCGGGAGGGCTTTGACCTGCAGGGACGATACATGCCAGGCACCACCCCACCTTCTCTGTCTTTCCCGTATGTTACATGCGGGTCGGGGGGGGAGAGTTGGGGTGTTTCTGTGCGTACCTCTGATGTTCCCAAGAGGGAATTCCCCACATGGTTTTTCTATTGTTCTTGAAAACGCGGGCTGGGGTGGGGGGGGGGGATCATGGTACTGGCAAGTTTGGGTTGCTTCAGTGGGAGGGGGGAGGGGATGGACAGCCAGGGTTGGGTGGCTGTGCATGGAGTATGAGGGGTTGTTCGTGTGTTGCGCTGCTAGTTGTTGGAAGTGGCGAGTTTGATGCGTATGGCGTTTTTGGCAGGAATACAGGTACTGTGGGGTGCATGTGTGTGAATATGGTTGTTCGATTGGCGAGACTGTACTGGGCAGCGGAGAGATTGACAATTGGTACATTTCGATTGAGAGCTGGAACACCAGCTGTTGGCTTCATTCAGGGATATGGTAACGCATGTAGGTGATGATACTTTGGATACAGTCACCGTAATGTCTTGGAATGTCCGGGGACTCAATGACCCCCGGAAATGCAGGAATGTACTTGCATATCTAGATCGGCACCATGTGCAAATAGCGATGCTCCAGGAAACCCACCTTAGCCCGGGGAGTGCCCCCAGGTTTGCGAGCAGATGGGCATGTGTGAGAGAGTTTTCCTCCTATTCCACATATTCTAGGGGGACGGTAATATTGGTCAATAAGAGGCTGCCATTTCAAAAGTTGGGTGTGCGAGTGGATAAGGAGGGGAGGTATGTCATCCTTTGGGGGAGGCTGGGAACCGATGTGATAATGCTTGTGAATTGCTATGCACCTAACGTCGATACTCCTGGTTTTTTCTTGTCATTATGGGGCCACATGTTGGAGACCGAAGCCACGCACATTGTCTGGGGGGGGGGACTTCAACTTATCGCTACGTACCACGATGGATAGATCGGACGGTAGTGAACATTACAACACGAAGGCCAGAGACGCTCTTCAGGGGATACTTACGGAGGCAGGACTAGTGGACAGTTGGAGGCACACACATCCAGCGGCTAGGGAAGGCACTCACTTCACAACACATGCACGCTCATGGGCAAGGATCGACTACTGCTTTGTCTCACGGGGCCTCGCTGGGGGGATAGTTCAAGTGAAACACCTGCCTCGCACGTACTCGGACCATTGCCCGGTACTGACCGTCCTCGAAGTGCCAGGGCATACTAGGGTAAGGCCACCATGGCGGCTTTTCCCCTCGGCCTTACTGGACCCTGTCTTTAAACACGAACTCGGAGAAGAGATCGAGGCCTTCTTCCCTAGGAACAAGGGGTCTGTGGATAAGGTCGAAACCATTTGGGAAGCTTTTAAAGTCACTGTGAGGGGAGTCACGATCTCCAAAAGCTGTGGAATATTGAGAAGCATAGTGCGCACGTTAGCTACACTAGAGGGGGAGCTTAGGGCACTGGAGGCGGAGATGGTAGGGAATCCCAGCCCTGACCTGGCGGCACGATTCAGAGCTAAACTGACGACCTATGAGGAGGAAGCAGCCAGGGAGGTAAAATTCCGGGGTAAATACTGGACAGCTAGGCGCTATTGCGAGGGGGACCGACCGGGGAAGGTACTGGCGGCACTCACGAGGCACCAGCGCTTTGCCTCCCATATCCTAGAAATCTCTGATAAGGAGGGGAGGATCCATCAGGACTCTAAGGGGATTCAAGACACCTTCCTACAACACTACAAACGCCTATACTCCACACAGCAGGAAGGTGAGGTAGAGTTCGGTAATTACCTGGAAGACATAGCGCTTTGCTGGTTAAGTGATGGTAACAGGGAATTCTTAGGGTGCCCTTTCGAACTGGACGAGATTAGAGAAGCGATCATGTCCCTCAGTAATGGCAAAGCAGCAGGACTAGACGGCCTACCGGCCGAATTCTATAAATGTTACATCGATATCATGGCGCCGGTACTGAAAGAGGTCTTCGAGGAATCACTGGAGGTGGGGATACTGCCGGGATCCATGAGGGAGGTGGCGATCACCTCGCTGTTGAAGCCGGGAAAGGACCCAACGGACACTGATGCCTATAGACCCCTGTCGTTGCTGAACTGTGACGCGAAGATTCTTGCGAAAGTGTTGGCAACTAGACTGTCCCTACTTATGACTACTCTTGTACTGCCGGACCAATCTGGCTTTGTCCCGGGGAGAGCCACATCTCACAATCTGCGCACGTTATTTTCTCTAATTCCTTCCATTGCACCCGAATTGCCGGTTGCTGCTGTGTTTCTGGACGCCACCAAGGCGTTCGACTCAGTGGAGTGGGGTTATCTGCTGGCTATCTTGGGCAGAATGGGGTTCCCCCGGATATTTATTGCCTGGGTGACATTGCTATACACTTCCCCAGTCGCCAGGGTCGTCGTCAACGGGGTGCTTTCGGCACAGATGCCGATCACGAGAGGGACTAGGCAGGGGTGCCCCTTGTCGCCCTTACTATTCGCCCTGGCTATAGAACCGCTGGCCTGCAGAATACGACAGTTACACAAAGACAAGGCCTTTAACTGTAACCAGCGGCAGATTGGCATCTCCCTCTATGCAGACGACGTCACCCTATATGTGCGCCATCCACGAGACAACCTCAATCCGCTTCTGAGGGAATTTGTAGCGTTTGGAGGCATATCCGGTGTGCATATTAATTGGCAAAAGTCGCAATTCTTCCCCCTCACGGCCTCGGTCACCCGATTTCCGCTGGATTACCCCTTGGAATGGTGCAATTCTGACTTGAAATATCTGGGGATTGAAGTATCGCTTAATAAGGAGGACACTATCCGCTTAAACTATGGTGTAGCCATTACACGACTGGCTGACAATGTGACTCGCTGGCTGGCACTCCCGCTCTCGATGGCAGGCAGAACCTCCCTGATCAAGATGGTCGTCCTCCCACGCTTCTTATATCTATTTCAAAACATACCATACTACCCAGGCGCTTACTTTTTCAAAAGACTTCGCTCTGAGCTGCTTCGCCTTTTCTGGGGTGCTAAACAACCACGCCTTAGTTGGTCGGTCTTGATGCAGCCGTATGATAGGGGTGGATTCGATGTGCCCGACTTGGAAGTATACTATCTCAGCGCGCAGGCGCAGCATGCTTATCACTGGATTCGTCCCGTTCCCTTTATGCCACAGGTCGCTGCGGAGGACTGGATCGTGCATCCGCTCCCGCTCAAGGGCATGCTGATGGGACTGGTTGGGGATGTTGAGTCGCCCGCCGCTACTGTGACCTGTACAATTGATGCCTGGCGGAGAGTGACCAAACTGCTGGACGCCCCCATGCTCTACTCGCCGGCATTGCCTCTGGCATACCATCCGAGACTATCACTCTTACTGGAGGGAGGTTTCCGATCGATGTGCCACCGCATACACCTCAATACGTGGGGAGACCTATTTCAGGATGGACTGTTCCGCACCAAGGATCAGATGTTCCAGAATGCTCCCCCGACTCCTATGGAGGTGTTCTACTACATCCGCCTCCGACAGGGTATGCGAGATATTCTCCCTAACTTCCCGGAGGAACCAGGGACGATATTACCATTGCATGTCATGCTCGTATCGGATAGCACGCACTTGGTGTCTAAAATCTATGCTGCCGTTCGTGAGCAGCGCCCGGTTGTCCTGTCTAAAGCACGGACTGACTGGGAATCGGAACTACCAGTCGCACTCACGGATGAACAGTGGAGGTACTGCTGCTCGGTCACGGCTAGAATATCCTCCAGTTGCCGAATGAAAATTATTCATTATAAGTTTGTACAAAGATATTATTATACACCAGTCAGAAAATTGAGGTTTCGCCTTTCGGCGGATGATAGGTGCGCTAGATGTCGGATGGAAGGCGCGGGTTTCCTGCATCTTGCCTGGGACTGTGGAGCAATTCAGACTTACTGGAGCCAGGTACATGCCGCCCTCCAAGTTATGATTGCTGGCCCTCTCCCTATGGACCCGATAGTGATGCTGCTAGGATATACCAGGAATGTGCCCAAATCGGATCGTAAATTTGTTGACATTGCGTTACTCCTCGCTAAGCGGAGGATTGCTTGCAGATGGGGAAGGGGGAGGGCGCCAAAGTTTAAGGAATGGTTGGACGACCTCCAATACTGTCAGGAACAACATGGCGTGTATGCGGAACTGCTACCCGCCCGCTGTGCTCCCGGTGACTTCTGGTCCCCCTTACAGGTATACTGGCTGGCTCAGGCGACGCAAAGTGACTCCTCTGGAGACGACGAGCCGGTCCCGGGCCCATGAGCGTATCGGTACTTTACACTTCATACACCCCACTACACCCCACACTACATGCTGAGCATAGTGCCACCTAACTCGGGATAAGACGACGAGCCTGTTGGTGGAGTGCTGTGGGGGAGACTTGGGTAATTGTGGTCCATGAGATACGGCTCTAGTGACAGAATTCCGCTAACCCTCCCATCATCGTGGCACTAAGGGATGGTGGGAATGTATACACAATGTATACTGCAATAGCATGGAGCGAAGGGCGACACAGTGGTGGGAAAGTACAGCATACCGTCCTCAGTTGAATATCATGTTCTACACTCATATACATATCACACGCTGAGGTACAGAGCGGGGATGCGCACACTAGATACACAAGGAGCGTGCCACTGCACAAGGCTACGCAGTTAGCTGACTGATACAGACAACGACGATACAGGATTGGGACGGACCGCAATAACGTACCTATTTGACTAATGTCCCAACTGTACGCGGGGAGAGGTGGTTTCCCTTTTCCGTGTGCCCTCCCCCCGGTTGGATAGGATGAAAGGACTCTAGCCACTTGACCGCCCACTGTGGGACGTTGGGAAGTGTGTATACATTGCGCTGGCCGCAGTATTGATGGTGAACCTAATGCTCATCTTTTCCTTTCTCTCTAATGAATGTACCAAACATATTGCCATATTGAATTGCAGATGCTGTAACTGTCATGCCTTTGTGTTGAACGCATATAATAAAGGTTTCATTCTTAAATCGTTTTAATATTTTCCTGTATTGGTGGTGCCCAGGTGCACAATGCCCCGCTCCACTCCCTCCCCAGCACTCCTCCATGCCCATGGCTCACAAGGGCATTTTCCTTTGAACTGAATTGTTTAGGTTTTGTTTTCGTAGAGGTTACAAGCCACAGTGTGCAGAATGATGTAAATGTCAAAGCTTCTATAGGGCTTCTTGGCAGCTTTTCTTTCCAATGCACCGTGATCCCGGGGCTGCTGCAAACCCATGGCCAACACACTGGACCCAATAACCCACCGTATTCACCCATTGAAGGGCCCTTTGCCAAAAGGACTATCCACAAATGCACAGGGTGCAGCAAAGCTGGGTAGTGTCAGAGTTAAATGGATCTGACCTCTACATTCTTGCTGTGTGTACATTACTGCTCATAGAATTTATGGATTTTCTGACAGACCAAACCAATTTGCGTGATGTTAAGCGTGATGTTAAACATTTTACGTTTCTAAACCCACTTTTTCCTTTAATCATGCATAAACCAGACCACAAGTTCTTCTGGGAAATGTTTTGTTATTTTGGTTTACCTTTGACGGCTGCCGAGCACCACGAATTTTTTTAAAGAAAATCTTTAATGGTGTATAATTGTGATATTGTAGTGGTTTGGGGATGCACAACGCTGAGAATAACACTGGGTTATATTTTTTTCTCACATAGAATACCCTCTGAATCCCACCCCCCCCCCCCACCCCCCTCCGTCGTCTGTGTGTGCCTGGGCGGAGACAGCTTCCAGGGGACACACACACACAGCCGCACCCGAGCACTTAAGAGGTCTTTAAAATACCATTTTAGTGCTAATGAGGCTTCGTTGTTATTCACCCCTTATCAAAGCCCCTGCAGCGCCACTCTGCCTGTTGCTGGAAGGCCCACGGCGGGGGTATGCTAAAACCCGGACATTTGAATGTTTTACCCGGACGCTGTTGCAAAACCCGGACATTTCTCTACTTTAGAGAAAAGTGTCGGGACACCGGGACAATTTTCAAAAAACGGGGACTGTCCGGGGAAAACCCGGACGTCTGGTCACCCTAGCACAGCCTTTACTTGGAAGTAACCAGGGATGGCCTGTGCGTGACCGGTAACAAGACGAGGTGGCTCAAACCCAACTTCTCCCACGGTGCGGACGTGCGGACGAGACCCCTGCACAGAGCTAGGCCAGGCAATGCGCCTGCGCAGGAAGCACGAGGAAACACTATCTGAGCTCGGCTGTCCTCACCTCCTACTTGTGAGTGCAAGAAACCACTTCACACTCCGTGTCCAGTCCTCTGCACTGTACCAATGCAGATAAGGGCCTGGACAACTGATAAGATCCTGTGGCGCCCTAGAAAACATGGAATGGACAGGGAGGGGCCCTCTCTCCACCCTTCATTCACTCACACAACATGGCAGGGAAGCCTTACATTCAAGAGTTCGACTCAATCGATTTATAACCACAAAATAAATTATAACATGGACATGTTTCAGTTAGAGAAATGACATAAACTATTCAGAACATGTTTTGTAACACTTATTTCAGCAAGCCATAAAAGGACCTAAACAAATAGCAGAAGAAAATAAAAGTACGAGTAGGATAAAGATATTCAACCAAAAAATGGGGTTGGAGAAAATGATTTTCTATTGACATGTAAAATATTACAAGGAGGACAGAGTGCTTGAAGATAGGCATGACAACCTATGATCGAATTAAAACATAAAATGAAAGATTTACTAACAACATTAAAGGAGGGATGAAATGAATATATTTTATGAAATCATTCTGTAACTTAATCTCTTTTTAAAGCATGTCCACACCACAGTTTCTCAAAATAAATTGCACTTTGGCCTTGAGAGACCTATCAGCAGGAAAAAAAAAAAAATAATAAATATATATATATGTGTATATGTGTGTGTATATATATATATATATATATATATATATATATATATATATATATATATATATGTGTGTGTGTGTGTGTGTGTGTATATATATATATATGTATTACCTACTGGCGGTCGCCAGTAGGTAGTTATAGTTAGGATTGTTTTCCATAGGGAAATCGCAACATTCTATTGGGAATAACTTTGGTGCCGGTTGAGGAATCTGCCTGAAATTTGCCTCGCGGCGCTCCGGTTCTTCCCTGAAAGTTTGGGGGGGATTCGTCAAGCGGGGGCCGATATAAAAGGGGGGTCCCAAAATGTGTTTTCCCCATGTTAATTTCCATAGGGCGGTTGGACTCACTTTTAGCCCGAACGGCTGAATGGATTTCCACCAAACTTGGCAACATTGTAGGGACTGGTAGCCCGATGTGCCTTTGCTATGTCTCAAGATATGTGCTCCAGTGGATTTTGAGTAATTTAGGTTAAAAAAAATATATATATCTATAAGTGCGCCCCGGTACGCGCACCGGGGAGCGCACCGGGCGCGCTACGCGAGTACGCGAGCAGGAAGCTGATTGGCTCTCGGGTGTTTTTAAACATTCCAAACAGTCCGGAGCGGCCGCCATCTTGTGTCTCGGTAGGATCGAGACACAAGAGGTGGCAAAAACAAAGGGGGAAATGACCATAAGGGGGCAGGGTAGACCCCTCCTGACCCCCTAGGTTTGATGTGGGGGCCATAAAAGGGCCCCGCGGGGCAAAAAAAAAAATGTTTCGATTTTCGCGGGGGGAGCGCCCGGTACGCGCACCGGGGAGTGTATCAGGGAGCGTACCCTGGAGAAAAAAGAATGACAGAGTTTTTAAAAAATGTAGTTTTTTTTATAAATTGGAGGTAGTTCTAAAAAGAACTGTTTTTTTTATTCTTTTTGTTGTTTTATATTTTTTTTATTGTTTTTCGGAACTTTTTTTACTTTTTTGGGCTTTTCTGAACACTTTTATATATTTTTTGTATTTTTTATGGGGAGAAACAAAAAACAGGGAATTGTAAAGTGCTCAACTGGAGCAAAAAAAAATTAGGAAAAAATTAAGGGTGGTTTGGGCACTTGTGGTTATCCCAAGCACGGGTGATAAGTGTAATGCTTTGTTCACCATAGCATATTGTCGCTCCACAAAAAATGCAAACGATTTTAAAATTTGAAAATTTTGATTGAATTCTTGGGATCATCTCCCTTGCCTCTGGACCCGATGGGGTGGGTTGATTACTTTGGGAGGTGCTGGCAGAAGATTGTGCAGGGTTTCTGGCCAGTTCCCTGACCTCTGCCCTAGCATAGTTATTAGGGTGCCGGCGTTGCATGTGCCTAATCATGGTGTTGTTGCCAAAAGAGTATTTTTGGTTAGGGTTCCCCCTTGAAAGTTCAGTGCCACAGATTAGGCAAGTAACCCTTGGTGCATTTACTTTCTTCTTGTCCTTTGGGATGGAAAAAAACTCCCAAACAATGTGCTGCTTTGGCCTATATGGGGTATTATCTTCTGGAAGGAAGGTGTTCCTCCCCTCCTCCTCCTCCTCCTCCTCTTCTTCAGCTCCACCACTGTGGTGCTGTGGAGGTCCTCTTGGTGGTGGTGGTGGTGGCTGAGATGCTTCTGCTGCTGCTACTACTGAAGCCATTTTAAAGTAGAAATTGGGAATAGCTCTCCAAACAGGTCTTCCTCAGTCAAAGGATAAAGTGAGAAGAAGGAAAAAAGGTGGGGGCTTTCATCCTTTGGAAAACAAAACTGTCCTGAACCAATGAAAAGTGTTATTTTCAGGTCACGTGACTCGGGCCTTCAGCATTTGGAAACCAAAACTGATCTGAACCAATAAAAAGTGTTAATTTCAGGTCACATGACTCGACGCGCTTACGGTGCGCGCCCCGGGGCGCGCCCGGCTGCACGCCCGGGAGCGCGCCGCGGGGCGCTTATGTAGCGCGTTCGTATGCGCGTGGGTGCTTCCGGGCGCGCTTCCGCTGTGCGTATCACGCTGACGCGGCTACGCGATACGTCACGATGTTGTTTTCGTACGCGGCAATAGCGCTAACGGGACGCTGCCCGGTATGCGCCCCGGGGCGCGCCGCAAAATTGCGCTGACCGGGTCGCTCCCCGGTACGCGCCCCGGGAGCGCACCAGGGCAAAAAAAAAAAAAAAAGACGAATATACATATAAAAAATAGTATTACATAAATATAAAATATAGGAGTCATTAAAAAAAAATTAGATTTGATAGCAATAGAAATTTGCTATTAAAAAACCTATGAAATTCACTGAAAAAACCATAGGTTTCACACCAGTTATAGTTCGGAATTAGCATTTAAAAAACCTATTAAATTCACTGAAAAAACCATAGGTTTCACACCAGTTATAGTTAGCTGGAAATTTTACTCGCATAAAACCAATGAAATTCCCACGTTATAGTTAGTTGGACTCACTATAACTTGTGCGTGCAATGCACTGCTGATGACGTCACATATTACATCACTCATGACATGGTCAGTGACATAGTTCAAGTTCAAGTTCAGAAATTTGTATAGCGCACTACTCACCCATAGGCTCTCAAGGCGCTTGTGTGTGGGGGGGGTGGATTATTTATCGAATAGCCAGGTTTTAAGTTCTTTTCTGAAGGAAATGTGGTTCTGTGAGAGGCGGAGGTGAGTGGGGAGAGAGTTCCAGGTCATGGCCGCCAGGTAGGAGAAGGATCTCCCTCCCATGGTGGATTTGTGGATGCGCGGGACTGCGGCAAGCGCTTGGCTGGAGGATCTTAGTTGGCGGGTGGGTGTGTAGAAGGACAGTCTTGTGCTGAGGCATTCGGGTCCTAGTTTGTAGAGGGCTTTGTGAGCGTGGGTGAGGAGACGGAACGTTATTCTCTTGTTGACGGGAAGCCAGTGGAGGTCTTTCAGGTGGCTGGTAATGTGAGCTCGGCGAGGGATGTCCAATATGAGCCTGGCAGAGGCGTTTTGGATGCGTTGGAGTTTTTTCTGAAGCTTGGCTGTGGTTCCGGCGTAGAGGGTGTTTCCGTAGTCCAGTCGGCTAGTGACCAGTGCGTGGGTGACCGTCTTTCTTGTTTCGGTGGGGATCCAACGGAAGATTTTTTTGAGCATACGGAGTACGTTGAAGCAAGAGGATGAGACGGCGTTAACTTGTCTGGTCATCGAGAGGGAGGAGTCTAGGATGAAGCCCAAGTTGCGTGCGTTGTCTGTGGGTATGGGTGCTGTGCCCAGGGCCGATGGCCACCAAGAGTCGTCCCAGGCAGAGGGTGAGGATCCTAGGATGAGAATTTCCATTTTGTCAGAGTTAAGTTTTAGGCGGCTGTTTTTCATCCATTCGGCTACTTCTTTCATTCCTTCGTGAAGATTGGTTTTGGCGGCGTTGGGGTCTTTAGTGAGGGAGAGGATCAGCTGGGTGTCGTCAGCGTAGGAGATGATGTTAAGGTTGTGTTGTCGTGCGATGGCTGCGAGGGGGCTCATGTAGACGTTGAAGAGGGTGGGACTGAGTGATGATCCTTGTGGTACTCCGCAGATGACTTCGGTGGACTCAGATTTGAATGGGGGGAGTCGGACTCTCTGTGTTCTCCCGGCGAGGAACGAGATGATCCAGTCCAAGGCTTTTCCTTCTATTCCGACGTTGTTGAGGCGTTGTATGAGGGTGCTATGACAGACTGTGTCGAAGGCGGCGGAGAGGTCGAGTAGGATGAGGGCAGCTGTTTCTCCATTGTCCAGTAGCATTCGGATGTCATCTGTCGCTGCAATGAGGGCATCATTGCATCACTCATGACATCACTGATGACACCATCCTTGTGACAGAGTGACAGACCTCTTTTCACTGGAATGTAACCCCTGAAACACATATTCAAAAATATAAACTTACATTTTCAAAAAAATGGAGATACCCATACCAGTTACAACAACCAATTCAATAATTCCACCATCTATATACACATCCACTCATTCACCAACAGTTCTATATAGTCACTCATACATATACTCACTGATCATATGTAGTGATACACCTATACATCCTGTTACACACCGACAGTCATCAAAAAGATACTCTCACACATACTCTCACACATACTCACATATGCAAATAAACTATTGAACATCCATTTATTTGCATATACAGCTATACACACACAACCACCTTACTTCTAAGGAAACTTACACATACTTACTCTCTTAAACAATCACTTATAGAAACACATACTTATTTAAACAGGAACTCTTACAATTTCTTACTCTCACATATACTCACTTATATACATCAATACTCACATATATTAGATTAAAACATATGTAGTTACTGATAAAGACACTACTGAGACAGTCATTCACTCACTAACACACACATATACACACTCATCCACCCATACGGTCCTGCACATATGCTGTCTTCAAAACACATACAAACAGAGAGTCAGTCACTCATGCATCTATGTGCTAAGTAATACCCCCACCAAACCATACAAACACTCATACTGATACTAAGAAAAACATCTAATAACCCATATACATACACATGTAGATACTCACCAACCCATGCAGCCACTTATACACAAAGTAAAACACTAATCCTTATATTTAAATATTTAAACATTACTCACTAATATATGTATTGCCTAAGATACACTTAATAAGCCAGTTAACCAATCAATTAAAAAAAAAATCCACGTAAACACTTATTTAAACATTTATTCTTCCATCAACTTTTACATATACATATATAACACATATTTATTTTTCAGAAAGACACACATTCACTGGATGGTGTCATTAGTGATGTCATGAGTGATGTCACTGACCATGTCATGAGTGATGTAATATGTGACGTCATCAGCAGTGCATTGCACGCACAAGTTATAGTGAGTCCAACTAACTATAACGTGGGAATTTCATTGGTTTTATGCGAGTAAAATTTCCAGCTAACTATAACTGGTGTGAAACCTATGGTTTTTTCAGTGAATATATATATATATATATCACAAACCACCTCCAGTGAAAACCAAAGGAAGGAGCCACAAGCGAGGACTGGAAAGAGAGGTTCTTTAATTGTTGGCAGGTAAGGCGTTATGCATTTCGGCGTGAGCCTTCCTCAGACGCCCCTGCCCAACTGAAAGTTCGTGCACCCAGCCATTGAAAGTCTCTGCAGCACTCCCTAATTGATAGGAGCACGCCTCCCCCAACCATGTGATCGTTGGTAGTAGTGTAGGATTACAAACACTACAACTCCCAGCATACTCCATACCTGGGCTGATGATACGTGGGGAAACCAAAGTTGTAATCTTGTGATTCTAGGCGTTTCCACACAGGTAGTGTCGTTCAAATTCTTTATTCCATTACAGCAGTGCCAGCAACTAAACTCTTCGCGTTTCAGTCTCTATGGAGACCTTGCTCACGAGACTGACAAGAACCACATTTGTTTGTGTTTTTAAATTACATATACTCAAGAATGACATCACTTCCTGTTGGGGGCAACTGAGCATTCTGCTCAATGTAGTGTAACAAAAAAAAACATCACATTCACAGCTTATTTTGCACCAGTTTTTGCGTGTGCGTGTGTCCAATGCATGTTGTTTTCTAATCATCAACAATTCATCCTTGTTCGCTACCAATCACTGTTAAATGAGGCATCATACAGTTCTTAATCTCCTTATATATATATATATATATATGTATATATGTGTGTGTGTATATATATATATATATATATATATATACATATATATATACATATATATGTATATATATATATTACCTACTGGCGGTCGCCAGTAGGTATATATAGTTAGGATTTTTTCTCTATGGGTTTTTTGAAAATTCTATGTCTAATAACTTTGGCGTTTGTGGACGGAATCGGCTGAAATTTTCAGGAAAATGGCACATTTTGTTTCTGAGCAGCCCTTGAAAATTTGGGGGGGGTTCGTCCAGTGGGGGCCGAGAAAAAAGGGGGGTCCCAAAACGTGTTTTTAACATTGAGTTTTCCATAGGGCGGTTGGCCTCACTTTTAGCCCGAACGGCTGAATGGATTTGCACGAAACTTGGCAAAATTGTAGGGACTGGTAGCCCGATGTGCCTTTTGTAGGTCTCAATATATGTGCTCCAGTGGATTTTGAGAAATTAACGTTTAAAAAAAGATATATATCTGTAACAGCGGACCGGTTAGCGCTCTGGTTCGCGGACTTTTCGCGCAACGGAGCTTTGTGAAGCGAAGCTGATTGGTTCTCCGGCGTCTGTCAACATTCCAAACAGTCCGTAGCGGCCGCCATCTTGTCTCTCGGTAGGATCGAGAGACAAGAGGAGGTCAAAACAAAGGGGGAAATAACTATAAGGGGGCATAGTAGATCCTCGCTGACCCCCTAGGTTTGATGTGGAGGTTTTAAAAGGGCCCCGCGGGGCAAAAAAAAAACAAAATAATAATAATCGAACGGCTGAATGGATTTGCACGAAACTTGGCAAAATATTAGGGACTGGTAGCCCGATGTGCCTTTGCTAGGTCTCAATATATGTGCTCCAGTGGATTTTGAGAAATTAACGTTGAAAAAAAGATATATATCTGTAACAGCGCTCCGCTTCGCGTACTTTTCGCGTTACGGAGCTTTGCGAAGCTGATTGGTTCTCCGGCGTCTGTCAACATTCCAAACAGTCCGTAGCGGCCGCCATCTTGTCCCTCGGTAGGATTGAGAGACAAGAGGAGGCCAAAGCGAAGGGGGAAATGACCATAAGGGGGCATAGTAGATCCTTCCTGACCTCTTAGGTTTGATGTACCATTTTGCCAAGTTTGGTGTAATTCCGTTCAGCCATTCAGGCTGTAGACGTATGTAAATGTCCTATGGAAAATTGCATGGGGAAAACACATTTGAAAGTGTTGAAATTTAGAACCAATTAAAATGTTACTTTGGTTTTGTATTTGTGTGTGATGAAAGTTAATTGGTTATGTATATATGTCAAATGAGAGGAAACCACAGCCATTTTGTGATACTACTGTCTGAGGTACATTTGTGAGGAATTTTTGGTGGTGAATTTCTGGTGTTTGATTTACACAGTACTAACACTTCTGCTACTTTTAAAAAGGTGAGTTGTTAATTTGTAAGGGGAACTATGTTGTACACTTGAAGATAATTTGAAAAATGTTTTCTGTTATTTATTTGCAGTCCTTCTGTTATACTAAATACTTGATAAAGTTAGTTTTATATTATGTATTACTAAAGACGATAAATGAAAGTGATTATTTTTTTCTGCAATTTACAGCAAGCAATTTCAAAATAAAATGGCTCACAATGAAGAGACCGTGGCAATTTCTTTTGAATTGTCCACTACATTGATTGAAATTGAGAGCACCAATAATGAAATATTGTCACAAGGAGGACATGACTTGTATGATTCCATTAGATTGATTGAAATGGACAGCACCAAGAATGAAATATTGTCACAAGGAGATGACTTGAATGATTCCACTACATTGATTGAAATTGAGAGCACCAATAATGAAATATTGTCACAAGGAGGAGATGGCTTGTATGATTCCATTAGATTGATTGAAATGGACAGCACCAATAATGAAATATTGTCACAAGGAGGAGATGACTTGAATGATTCCACTACATTGATTGAAATTGAGAGCACCAATAATGAAATATTGTCACGAGGAGATGACTTGAATGATTCCACTACATTGATTGAAATGGACAGCACCAATAATGAAATATTGTCAGAAGGAGGAGATGACTTGAATGATTTTTTTGATCAATCTCTTGATGGCGAATTTATCGAGTGTTTGGAGACCATAGAGTTACAAGAATCATCATTGCAGACTTTTAATGAGGAGATTCCAGATGAGATGATTGAAGAGGAAATTACTGATGAGGACATGTTACTAGTTGTTTCAAATTTAGAAAATTCTGAAGAATAAATTTATATTTAGAAATCAAAAATTGTTTGAGACATTATTTATTTTTATTTTTAATTTATGAGGTTGTAGCGAAGTGATTGTAGTATAAAATGAGACTTATAGTATAGAGTGCAACATTTTTATGTTACATGGTAAGTTTACTCATATTTACTTCCCTTCTGCCACTATATTATCTCCAATGTGTATTTGACATGTCTTCTTCATCTCCGGCCTCCTTTCTCTCACTGTGTGTCTCCGATGCATCTTATCGCTGGTATTTTGTGTAATTACAGAAGAGAGTAAAATAAAATAGTTCGGAACGTGAAAAGGGGGCAAAGTAGAGTACTCCTCACCCCCTAGGCCTTTTTAGGCGGTCCTAAAAGGATCAGTTTCTGCTTTCCTGAGAGATTATGGTATGAGTTCCATATACCACAATAACTTGCATTACAACATGCAAGATATCTATCTCCTATTACCAACTTTTGGAGATATTCGCGCTAAGCGCGAATATCTCCAAAAAGTAACACCTGCCCTGAGCAGTTCTTAGCCATGTTATCCAATGGGAGGTGGATAACATGGCTAAGAGTATTAGCTCGGTAATGCATGAATATCGCTGAGTTTTTAGCGATATTCATGCATTGCGGCCGTTTATTATCGCATTTGCGATAAACCTTGATAATAGTAAGGTTTATCTTCGATAATTTCTGACGATGCTTAGTGGTAAAAAATTGGTTGGTAAGCATCGTTAGCGATAAATATCGCTTAACTTTGGTAATATGCCCCAACGTCTGTTAACGTTCGATTCGAAGGAAATGAGGAAGTGTTGAAAAACATTGTCTGCGCCATCTTGCCTTTTTTGAAATGCCACACTTTTGTCGTGCACGGCAGCCATTTTAGATGTCTTGACCAGACCCACTCTCTGCACGCTGTCGATTCGTAGCATGGCTCCTCACCCTCGTAAGCATCTCCCCCAGGCACTGGTCACCACCGCTCTCTGTCTTATGCATGGGCAATAAACCTTCCCCCATCTGCTCTGCTCTTCCCTGAGAATCACACTCTGTGCCCGCCCGACACCTCCCTTTCGCCCTATTCACTACCGCACCCTCTGACACTCCTCTTCCTCTGTGTCCGAATGTCCAGGCCGGTCCTAGGCTATCAGCTAGCCCTGCAGATGTAGTTTATGGCCCCAGCTGTAAAGAATCACCCCTCTTCAAAGGAGTTATAGTAGATCAAGGCCCACACCCGATGTGATCCGTCACAGCACACGCGTTCCTACTATCTGAAAACCATCCTGTATTGTGATTGGGGAGGGGACCGAGCCTGAAGCGGAAGATTCCAGGAATGACTCTTTGTACATCAAAGTTTTTACAATTATGTGTCACATTAAAAATATATAGCACTCCAACAAAGTAGTAGGAATATAAAACTTTAATAACATATAAATATATACAACAAAACAAAAACAGTAAAAACATTTAAACAACGAAGAGACCGTGGCAATTTCTTTTTAATTATCCAATAGATTTATTGAAATTGACAGCACCAATAATGAAATATTCTTGTCAGTAGCGGTCTGTTGTGCGAATAGTTCCAAGGCAGCAGAACGCGCTGAAATCTAGATGGCACGAAAGTGATGTCTAGTAAGTTGCCGCCCAGCAAAAAACGGCGTGGGGCGCCGCGGGGGTGAGTGAGTCCAGTAGGCACCACAGCTATTCTTACCGGCATTGCAGAATTACTGCTGGGGACAATGCCTGTGCTGTAGCAGGGTCACAGCAGAAACAAAAAGGATTCTGTTGAAGATGTTGTTGGTTTTCAATTTGAAAACAGTTCTGGTGTCAACTGCTATGCTAATGTAGTGGTTAATGTTTTGTTTTCTCTAGAAAATGTAAAAGAGGGGGAGGCAGTCCAAAGTTCCGTTAAAAGGGCAAAGGAAAGGATCGGTGGTTTGAACTATCAGTCAAAAAGGGGAGGGGGTGCAATAATTTTTCCTACCGGGTCACACTGTGCTTTCACCGGAAGTAAGGTCTGCAGGATTGTAGTAATTCAAAGTGAGGCTGGCGCCAGCATGGGAGCGCCGACGTCCCGCGGATACAGTTTCGTCACTCCACGGGCGATCATGGCAGTCATTCCCCATCGGGGGTCGGAGACTCCCGCGGCTCCTCTAGAATCTTCAAGGTCGTGGAGGACTACGGTGGTGGAGTCAACCAGTGACCGGGCCATTTCTTTATGTTGGGCCCGCTCTTGCCAGGTCGACCGCCATTTTGAGAGTTCGGCAGCTACCGGCGATCGCGGGGTCACATGAGCGGACGGGCTCCACCCTGCCGGGCGAGACGTTGCAGCATGGCCACAGTGGAAGAACCGTTATCTAGGTCGTTCCGAAACTGTGCAGCACTGTAGTTGTTAGGATGCCACCGCCTGGAGCGCTGAGGGTGCAGCTGGGAAGCCTCCACCTGGGGAGGCGGGAGAGGCCTGTTCGCACCGTCTCTCCCTCCCAGTGCACCCCACGGCGTCTCGCTTGAGATTTGTTATGGCCGGACCAGGCGATGAGGACGAGGGGGGGGTCGGAGGCATGTGCAAGACATCCCCCTCCAGTGTTGTCGCAGCCATTATAAAAGAAAGAAGTGTCCCGTCCGTCTTCGGGCCGGGCTTCCGGTGGATGTCGGCCGGACGCCCCTGGCTCTGGCCCCATGAACGGGTTTCTTGGTTTATCGGCTGCAGCCGGATCCCGTCGGCCTCGGCCCCCCGACCGTTGGTGGTCGGACCGGAAGAGCATGTGGCGGGACTACCTGCAACTCTCAAGGGCCACCGCGGCCGGACTGGGAGAGAGAGGGGAGGGTCGAGGAGACATTCCCCCCCCCCTGCAACTGTTCAGCGTTGTAAAGGCAATCCCCTGGCCGGGTCCCGCTGGTCTCGGCCTCTCCTCCGGCTACACCCTACGTTAGGATCTCCTGGCCGAGGCGTGGCAGCAGGACCTGCCTTATATGGGCTGCTCCCGGCTGGGCGTAGCCGGAACCCTGCCCCACCTTGGAAGTTTCCAGAGTGGGGGTGGATGTTCTACTGACTTGCATTTTCCCTAGTCTATCGATTTTTTTGGCGTGGCAGGCGGTGGGACAGCGAGGGGTGATTTGGTTTCTCTTACTGTTTTTCTGGTCTCTCACCACTGGCATAGTTTTAACGTTTTCTTGTTTCTAGGACATTAATAGGTTTTATCATTACGTTATGTTATCGTTTCTTTGTTCGTTGTTTAATAAAAGTTCATGTTCATCAGTGGCCTACTGATTTTCGTTTTCCTATTTTTTTCTTTCCAGGTTGTTTCATGGTAAAGTTTCTGTTAACAGGATACAGTGATCACTTCGTTATTATTGCATATGTCCTTTTCACTAGGGGTGCTCTCTGGTCGGGCCAGATGACGTATCTCTAGTAAATGGTCCGGGTGAAAAAGGTGCATCAATCAGTGGGGAGTAGATAGGCATGACAGATTACAACGGGGGAGAACGGTCCGCATTACGTACCCTTTCACTACTTGCAAAGATTTTCCTACGTTTATTTGCAAACAGGGAATACCTCCAAAAAGAACTAATTCCCAAACAGTCAATGTTCGGACAATCAATCAATCAATGAGGAATGAAATAGGTACGACGTGTTAAAGGCTTGCGTTACCTACCCTTCACTATCTGCAAAGGGAGATAGAATATTCCTATTCTTCCTCGTTTGCAGGTAGAGAAGATCGTTAAGAGAATTAACTTCGAACAATTCAATGCTCGATTGAAACAATCAACAAGGGGTACTGTGAACACAAATGAACGCCGCTTATATACATACGCATTGCTATTTTCAACAGGTTGTTCCTAATGTTTCTATTTTAGCGAGGTCAAAAGAGATCCCATTAGTGGCCTACTGATTTTGCTCGATTCCTTTTGTTTTTTTACACGATTTTTCGCTATCTGCAAAGACTAAACAGAGTATTGCGACTCTGTGCTTGTTTGTAAATAGAGAATGAACCAAAGAGAACAATCAATCAAATGGAGAGAGAAGCAGGCACGACGGATTACAAAGGGGGAAAGGGCTGCGTTAACTACCCTTCACTATCTGCAAAGAGAGAGTACTCCTAATAGAAATGAGGGGTGGGGGACTGGGGGGCAGCAATCAAAGCAGATCAGTGTGCATAAACACGAAAAAAAAAATTCTTACCACGTACTTGACATTCGACAGCTTATGATATTTGCTATTAAAAAACCATTGAAATTCACTGAAAAAACCATAGGTTATAGACCATATATAGTTAGGAATTAGCATTTACAAAACCTTGAAAATTCACTGAAAAAACCATAGGTTATAGACCATATATAGTTAGGAATTAGCATTTAAAAAACCTTATTTTACTCACACAAAACCATTGAAATTCCATATATAGTTAGTTGCACTAACTATATATTGCGCACCCGCAATCCACTGCTGATGATGTCACATATTACATCATTCATGACATGGTCAGTGACATCACTGATGACATCACTGATGACATCTCAAATGACATCACTGATGACATCTCACTTGACATCAATGATCACATCACTGATGATATCATTCATGTGACAATACAATGCATCTCCTCACATTTTAATATAACCTCTGTTTCACCCAGTGTTAAAAACAGAGTATAATTTTTGAAACCATTGACACACCAATACTAGTTACTACATACGTACTCACTGATTCCTACGTCTACACACACATTCACTCATTCACCCATACAATCATTCATACATACAATCACTCATGTTTACAACACAATCATATGCACTCATACACCTATACAGACACTCACACTCTGCCACTCATCCATGGAGTTACTCACACACCTAGTCAGTCCTGTAAAGAATCAATCACACTTCCATTTTCTACTCTATACAGTTAAACATAGAGCACCTTACGTTTTCAACCATATACTAACACATACTTACTCTCTTATACAATCATTGATACAAGTACACATTGATCTGTACAGAGTCACACACCTCCCATCCAGCCACACACACACTCAGTCTCCCATGCAAATACTTGGGCAATCAATCAATAACCCATATAGTTACTCATATAGCTACTGATCAACACATGCAGCAGTTTACAGAACAACAGACATAATGATGCACAAATTAAGACAGTTTAGTCACTAACCCATGCACTCAGTGAGACACATTTAATCACTCACTCATACATTCAGTCATGCACCTACTAAATCCTTCGTCCAGACACTTATACATCCACTCATTCTTCAATATGTAAGACATATTTTAACTTTACAGAAACATAGTCACTGGATGTTGTCATCAGTGATGTCATCAGTGATGTCATTTGAGATGTCATCAGTGATGTCATCAGTGATGTCACTGACCATGTCATGAATGATGTAATATGTGACATCATCAGCAGTGGATTGCGGGTGCGCAATATATAGTTAGTGCAACTAACTATATATGGAATTTCAATGGTTTTGTGTGAGTAAAATAAGGTTTTTTAAATGCTAATTCCTAACTATATATGGTCTATAACCTATGGTTTTTTCAGTGAATTTTCAAGGTTTTGTAAATGCTAATTCCTAACTATATATGGTCTATAACCTATGGTTTTTTCAGTGAATATATATATATATATATATATATATATATACATATATATGTATATATATATATATATATATATATATGCATCAGGGATAAAGAAATGCCAGCGCTTGTAAAAATGAAATAAACCTGCCGGTTTCCATCGTGATTGTGTGCGGCTCATTCCCTCTCAGATGGGAGGGGTTGGTATCATGTTATACGGCTTGGTCCTGCCGGGAGCAACGCACCACCAGTTTCAAAGTGCGCCATCACTGCCTGAAAATGAACCGCACATGGAGCCTGTGAAAGCAATTAAGGCAGCGGCGCTACCAAGGACTTGAACTTGGTTTTGGTCCCAGCACACTTCAAAAGAAAGACTGCAAGGGAATCACGATACAAAAGTAAGCGGAATGAATTTTAAACAGTGCCCACTGGAGGGAAATAAATGTTTAGGGACAGTGACTGAACTGCGAGGACCAGAATGCTAAAGAAACAGCCCACCAGGGGGCAAACATTTAAAACGCATGTAATTGGTCTTGTTCAGGTTCCAGCCCCTTCAAAAACTCTGGCGCACCCTTTGAGAAAGGTCTGTGATAGACTGAAATGCATCAGGGATAAAGAAATGCCAGAGCTTGTAAAAATGAAATAAACCTGCCAGTTTCCATCGTGATTGTGTGCGGCTCATTCCCTCTCAGATGGGAGGGGTTGGTATCATGTTATATGGCTTGGTCCTGCCGGGAGCAACCACCACCAGTTTCAAAGTGCGCCATCACTGCCTGAAAATGGACCGCACATGGAGCCTGCGAAAGCAATTAAGGCAGCGGCGCTACCAAGGACTTGAACTTGGTTTTGGCCCCAGCACACTTCAAAAGAAAGACTGCAAGGGAATCACGATAAAAAAAGTAAGCAGAATGAATTTTAAACATTACCCACTGGAGGGAAATAAATGTTTAGGGACAGTGACTGAACTGCGAGGACCAGAATGCTAAAGGAACAGCCCACCAGGGGGCAAACATTTAAAACGCATGTAATTGGTCTTGTTCAGGTTCCAGCCCCTTCAAAAACTCTGGCGCACCCTTTGAGAAAGGTCTGTGATAGACTGAAATGCATCAGGGATAAAGAAATGCCAGCGCTTGTAAAAATGAAATAAACCTGCCGGTTTTCATCGTGATTGTGATTGTGTGCGGCTCATTCCCTCTCAGATGGGAGGGGTTGGTATATATATATATATATATATATATATATATATATATATATATATATATATATATATATATATATATATATATATATACACACATACAGCTAAGTTAATTTAGATATATATATATATATATATATATATATATATATATATATATATATATATATATATATATATATATATATATACACATACAGCTAAGTTAATTTAGATTAACTTAGCTGCATGGAAAAGTAGAAGTCACAGACTGACTAGTGTCATTGTAATTTCCAAGAAGATTTTCATGGTACTATTGAAACCAGAAATTGTCAAAATGATTGTCACTGGCCTTGGCATGTTCAGATGAATCATTCGTTATGGTAATTGCTTCTCACTTGTCCAACAAACTTCAGTTCAGAAATGCAATAGGCAAATCTGATCTTGTTCATTGCAATCACTTTAATCGCTGAACTCGACTTCTGATCAGTTGTTCAGACTCTGATTCTACAACCTACAGGTACTCAGTCTTGGCTTTTTAACCTACATACTTCATTGTTTCTTTGTGGGAAGGGCTACATACAGTTTACTCACAGCCTGCTCTAGGATTTGTGAGAAGTTGGCCATCTTATGCTAGTGTTAATCTATTTTGACTTGTTCCCATTCCATGTCCTTCTTTACTCTAAAATGCCTCTCCTCGCCTGTTTAGAGCCCGCTTCATTCATACCTTTCCCTAAGATATCTGGGTGGTGCCAGGCGCCTATATAGCAGGGAGAGTTCAAAATGTGAAGAACACAAAACCCCCAAAAATAAAATGCCTAGTTTGAACAACCTTCGAGAAAGCATTTTCTATCTGGAGTCATATTTCCACAGATTTGGAAATAATTCAAATATTTCTAAATTTGAGAAAACACCTACAAGCAACACTCTTTAGGTGTTTTAGGAAACAAGTATTTGAGTCCTGCCTATCCACCCGTATGTTTTTGTTGCAGTATTCATTTCCTTTTTGGTAATATTGATTTATGATGGGGAAATCTGGAATGGTTTCAAATACTGTGTTTGGATTTTATTTTAGGATCTATTTGCATAACATTGTATTCCATTATCACTTATTCTCCTTTCAATATTGCACAGTTCCCTGAAACTCTGGTAATTTGCACTTTGTAAAAATCTTACATAGAACAAGCAGTGTTAAGTAATATATATATTTTTCACAAATAAGATTCGCCACCCCTAACATGATTCAACGAAGTAGCGGGCCCAATCTCTATTTTAAGGATGGATTTTACTGAACAGAGGGCGTGTTTGCCCTCTTCAATTAAATAAGTTTGTAAGTAGGGGATGGTGTTATTAGTGTTTGGTGTACAGTGTGAGCTGTAGTGCTGCATGCCTTTAGCTACTCTTCCCCTCCTGGGGTCAGCTTCAGGGCTACTGAAGGGAGGATTTTAATATTAGCAATGATGTATTGCCATAAAGTATTATCTGCTTCTTGCCAAACTTGTGGTTCAAAACTAGTGTTCCTATTACCACCCACTCCTTTTAACTCTCTTTGGAACAACATATGACTGTGTTGACCTACTAGTATTTCAAACTTGTGATTTTGTGGTTGAACGAAGATCTCTGCAGTAAGTACTTAACTCACAGAACGTTTCAGACATCCTTCGTGCCAAGAGGACGATGTGTGGAGCCCCTCTCCTAAGATCAATGGTTCTTGGAGCAGTTTCTTTTTTGACTCTCTGACTAAAGTTGATTGTTGGGATAAAAACCCTTAGGCCGTCCCTCCAGCCAGTGCCCTGCTGGCTGCCCCAGGACTTGATCCTACCACCCAAGTCTTTTACTGTTCACATGGAGCTGCTTAGAGATGTACTTGGTGCACCAGTAAGTAAGCCAATGACAGTAGAGGACAGCAGCTGCCAGAAGAGCTACTGGTCATGCATTTAGACCTTGACCACCTCCATGTATAAGAAGCTCAAATTCGCTAGGATAGATTTTATCCTTTTGTCAGGAACCAGACCTTACCATTCAGCTGCAGTTAATGTTTTGGAAGAGGAACAGTTTTCCTAGTAGAGTAGAACTAGTTTAAGTGCGATGAAAATTAAATTCTTTCTGCAGCTATATGATTTTTAAACGGCACTTGAAAATTTGTCCGGGGGTGAAAGTACCATCATTATTTTGTGGAAGCAATGCAAAATAGCCTAAAATTTTGCAGAATTACGCGTTCTCACGCAGCATGCAGGTCATATAACACCACTGTCTTTTTAGATGTGAGGACCCATTTCATGCAAAAAAGCACAAAATTCAGAGCCTTTCACAACCACTATAGCCCCCGGCTGTGTTCTATAAGGCTATATTACATGACTTGGTGCAAGGGCCTAATCTCTGGCATTTCGTGTAACCAGTGTAATGCGAAGTGCTGCAACTAGAAATACGTAATCGAAATTTCACCATGGTCTATAGAAAATCTTTTCCCTTACCATTTTAAGGGGGATTCTGTCAGAGTTACCCAACGTTCCTTGTGTCCCACTAAAGACCCTTTCCCACCCCATGCACACTTCTGCCAAGGCTGACGGTAGGTATGCCTTCCAGTGATAGAGGCTGCAGGGTGTTTGTGCGGGAGGGTGGGGTGCTGCCGGGGATCAGTAAGGCGACCCAAGCATCACCATGCTGATATCCTTGTTTAAAAAGACAAGCCTCCAAGACCACACGGTGAAAGCCATAGCTGCTGAACACCACCCGTGTTCCCCTAAGTCCACAGTGTCTTTTTTGGCAGTGAGGGTCGGGTTGAAAATCTCAGGAATTCCTCAGGACAAGGAGGACATGGTAATTCTTAGGATTGCCAACCCTGGCGTGTGCTAGAACCCACTGATGCCCACCATTGAAAGAATCCACCACTGGATTACGTGACATTAAGGAGGTATCTAAACTCTGCTAGTACTTTGAGTAAATCATCATCTTACATTACAAGGAAGTGGAAGTGCAGTGTGATTGCTCTGATAGACCTGCTCAGACTTGAACAGTAGCGCGTGACACGCTACATTTTGGCTCCATGGAACTCCCTGTTGGGCAAGAGTGACATTCACAAGACTGAAACATCTTGTTACCTGGGAGCAGCACGAGATTTCAAAGGTCCAGCAAGATATGAGTCTCAGCTCAGTGGCTTTTTATGGGCAGCATTATTTTATACTCACCATCTTTACACGTTACTGTCACCAGGTCCAACTGTCTGTGTCTGAGATGCATTTGTGCCCTGAGAGTCTTACCCCTTCTGCTCAGGCTGTATTATTTAATGACTGTTCCTCCACACCCCTTGTAGGATCAAAGTGAATGTACAATTGTTGCCAAGTCTGGGTTGTCTGGCATAAAGCATTTAACGTTGCAGTCAGCCTCGCATAAGCATCCACTTGGACACCGAGATCTATGCAGAAGTGCAGCAGTAATGGCTGTTGGATGTGCTTTTTCCGAAGAAGATCTGCAACCTCGGAAGTGAGTCCAGTTAAAGAACTAGCACATCCTCTGCCTCGTGGATACAGTGACCTGAGCTGAGGGCGTGCTGGTCCTCCCCCATTGTGAAGTCTGGTGACTGAAGGGATGCTGAGGTGTGCACCCGGAGCACAGTCTGAGCTCCATGAAGCTTGTTCCATCGCCCATTGAACCAGACGCTGCTTCATAGTTCTTGCAGACATGTTTTAATATTAATGAGGTCTTTGTGCAAGGCTGACTGACAGAAGTGAAAAGGTAGAGTGAAGCATGTGATTTGCAAGTTGCGCACCTGCACCTCCGAGAAGGCACTTAATACCCAATGGTGTCTCATCAACAAATAGGACACATTACAATGCAAACATTTACAACGCATGCTTTTACAACGCAGTTTTTACATCGCAACATCCATTACAACGCATGATTTTACAACTAATGCCATCACAATGCATTTTTAGAAACTACATTTACAACGCGTACCATTACAATGCATAATACTTTTAGGGCAACAGTAGGGTAACTGTTGGATGGTGTAGGGGTAAAAATTACTATTCTCACTCCAGTGAGTGCAACAGTAGGGTAAGTGTTGGATAGTGTAGGGGTAAAAAATACTATTCCCATTCCAGTGAGTGCAACAGTAGGGTAAGTGTTGGATAGCGTAGGGATCAAAAATTACTATTCCCATGTACTCCAAAACTCATACCCACCCTAAAACTTTACAAATCCCCATTACTTACCTTATAATGCAGTGTAATGGCATGCGTTGTAGTGACATGCGTTGTAATGGCATGCGGTGTAAAGGCAGCTGCGTTGTAACAGCCGTGTTGTAAAGGTAATGCATAGTAATGACTGCGTTGTAATGGATGTTTCCCCTCACCAACATGACAACAAGGAGGATTGCAAGCTGTAACTATGCTGAGTAAACAGCACTCATCTGGCCACAGCAGAGGTCTTCTATAAGCTTCCTGCAGTACATAAAATGATGAGATGATGCCAAGTCATGGGGACAGTTTCACAAAGAGACCTCTTCATGCTGAACAGGCATTCGAGCGAATATACACTTAAATAAGTATTTTTAAAGTAGTCTTTTCCTGGCTCAGTGTTGCTGCTGTCCAGCTTACCACTGCCTGTAACTCAAGTTGGGTTTGGGATTCGAAGTGCTCCTTTGCTGGGAGCTTCTTTCCAGCTTCGGACTGGGGTCTGGTGGCAGCTGGAATTGATGTTTGACTCAAGCTCTGGAGCACGCTGGCTATGCAGTTTTTGATTGACCCCTCGTCTTTCATGCGCTATTGAAGCTGCTTTGATTGCATTTTCCTTCAGGGTGACTTGATGCAGCATTCAGAGCTAGGGACATTTAGAGGGACTTGGCAGAGAGTGTCCTGTAGATGCAGTGTTCTCTGTGTCAATGACCAGCCCCTCCAGGGGCTATATAATCTGTTTTTTCACATTGTCCAGATGGATTTTGAGACTCTCAATCTTTCTGCAAAGACACTAAACCACAGAAAGACCTAAAGATCCAGCTGCAGAACTTTTTCTTAGAATTGGCTTAACTAGTCAAAGAGACTTTCCAAAGTCATCAACGCCTGTCTCCCTTGATGGCATGGGGCATGTTCACCAGTTCCTCCCTCCAGACACAAGGCCACTCATGGCTGAGGTCACACCTCGTCTGGGTCCCTGGAAAGCAGGTGGGGCTAGACAGTAAGCATAAACAAGCGATAGACGTAAACAATGGGGGTCTTGGTGCCACTCAGGAAGTTTACCACCAAGTTACTAAACAGAAACAGACTAAGAGCAACAATTTGTTACAACCAGGGGGTCTACCAGGGCCTTCTGTCCCCAACCCAGTTCTGCAAAGCACAGGGGGGGTGGTCACACAGTCTCTTGACCTGCTCCTGAATCTTCTTGTAAGTGTCCCTCCGGCCTAGTCAATTCCTCTTGCTCCTACCTGGCCCCACAGTCTTGGTAAGGGCCAGATGGGGGAGGGCTGTTGATCCACTGTGATGGGGTCAGTGAGGGAACAAGTAGTTAATGGGGAACAGCACACAGTGGAGCCTCTCAGCTTGAGGAGGCACCCTGTCGTTTACACACTGATCTGGGATGTGTCCTGGCAATCTGGGCACAGGGTCTGGCACATGACTAGATAAGTCGCACCAGATACTTCAGGTTACACAAAGTTGCAATTCTGTACCTCCCTGGAAATAAGGTACTTGGTCCAGCATACCGTGATGTTGGTTGCACTAGATGTTTCCGGTCCCACACATAGGCGCACGTTTAGCAATGCCTCATGAGGTAGAATGAGACTCTGCAGTGGTTGCATATCCCCAACCTCGGAGGGTCGCAAACTATGAGTCGGACACTGCACACACACAATGAGCATGCAGTCAATGTGGTGCACCAGAGAAATGTGGCACAGTTGACGTAGCGGGGCGGCGTTGGATCCCACAACTGGTGAATCTGCTCCCCACCAACAAGACACGTTTGCGTCCCGAGGTCCCTGCAGTACAGGAAGCACTTCGCCATAGATGCGGGCAACTTCTTGAGCTCCACACTAGGCACTCCAGTCTCCAGGCACGGTTCTGTAGTTCCAAGCTCACACTCACTGCCCAGCTTTCAGCAGGTGATGTGGGCACTTAGAGGGCACCGCTCTCCAGATGTCACCGGTAGATGGTGTGAGCATCTCATAGGAGCACTTTGATATCCCTGAGACCTCCGAAAGACAGTAGACCAGCCAACTGGTCCCTGGGAGCCCACTTCAGGGTGCCATACGTCAGCAAGTTGATGGGCCAGGACAGCCACTATTCAGGAAAGCAAGCGGTCCTGTCCACAGATAGTTATCCTCTATGTGTATAACTGAGTCCTCTGGCAATGTACACCACACAGACCAGGTTCTCCGTTCCTGCGTCCCCACAAGCAGATCTCTCCTTATGGTGTTGTGGAACTGGGTAGTTATACCCCATTGGGCCTTTGACATTGAGGGAATATTTAAAAGATATTCTTTTGAACCACAGATGTGTCCCCTAAATTTCTAGCCTGTCTGCCATGAGTCTGCAGAATGTGGATCTCTATCTTTATGGGGGCTGTGATCTGGCCCAGAGGCCAGGTGTCACAATCTCTGACCCCCATATATTCCTCCAGGCCTGCCGATGGCAAAGGTCAGCTATTTCAATTGCAGGCCCAATGGTTTATGGCTGTCGCTGGGAGTGCCCAGATGTGCTCCCCAGTCTCCGGTGTTGACTGGCGGCAAATACCATAGCACACAAAGCGTTTGATGTATAAAAATGTCTACCTCCATAAGAGGCATTTCCATGCAAGATATACCAAGTCCACCGTTTCCATTGGAACGGGGTTGGCTAAGCGAATCTATTGATAGGAAATCTAATGAGGCTGTGCCCCTGCAATCCCTTATTGCAGCTTGAGATACCGGTGGCTCTTTCCCCGTGCTAATTTAAGGAAAGAGCATGGTCCTCCATAGGAGAACCCTCCTGGGTCTTCCTTCGTACCTGGGCAGCGAACACACATAGGTGCTTGCCCAGCCCTTCATCTTCTATCCTAGTGGAGGCGAAGGACCTCCTCCGGATGGACCGTGTTTGCTAAAGGCCAGCCAGGGCACAGGCACAAGGGTGCTCTACAGACCTACTGTGGCAGGTTGGACACATGTTTGAAACACGCAGGCCATGCAAGCGCATACACCGTCCTGCCAGAGCAGATCGCGCACAATAGGTTAACCACACCCAGGCCGCAATGGCTGGCCTGACCTACGTTTACGAACGTCATTTCCGTACCACCTCCTAAAATGTGTCGAAAGGTTGCGCACACTTTCACACTGCAGTACAGAGCCTTAAGCTATACACTAGAGCCAGCACGTACACCACCTTGCTGTGGCAGGCCGGCAGCCTGGGTCTCCAGGACACCCGTGGTGTCAGTTTGCTATGCGGGTGACAATTGGCGGTCTGGTCTCATGCTAGGCATTTCCTTGGTGCCACTGTACACACCAGCTTGTCTTGGCAGGCTGGTGGCGGAGGCCTAGAAACATCACTGGTGCAAGGGCTCTGGCAGACCAGCACTAGCAGGTCAGACACAGGCCAAGCACAACGTTGGTGCTAATGCACCCACCGCTTGTCATGACTGGCGGACGATCCGATTCAACCCCTCGGCTAAGCGCTGCTTCCTAAAGGATATAGGAATGGTGGTGGTCTTCCACACTGTACCCACAGTGTGGAAGGGCTCTGGCCCTACGGCTGCAAAGGGGCCTCTGCAACCTTGGGAGGTGTCCCATAGAGAGGACTGACATCTAAGGTAGGGGGGCCCTATCTAGGGGTTCTCCCCTGTTCTGGCAGTGGTCCAACTTGGGCCCCATCTGACCACTCTCCTACCCCGAGTTTCACCCCTCTGGACATATCAACGGGCCGCTCCAGTGGTAGGGGAGGCCCCCTGCGGATTGGCGCACCCGAGGCTATGCCAAACTGAGTAGAAGACATAAGGGGCCGGCAAGTCCCTGGGGCATTATCAGTGCCAAGTCCCGTCCATGCCGTACCCGCCTTGGGTATGTGGTGTACCCTTTCATGGGGCACTCCCGGGGATGACACTTAACCCAATCGTGCATGCACCCTGCTCCTACCCTGTGTGGGGATGGTGCTCTTACCTTCCCACTGCAGTACAGTGGGAACAGGTTCTGAGTTCTAGGGTCATGAATAGAGGGTAGGCGAAGACCAGGAGGTAGAAAAAAGCAAATCGTTTTGGGGATGTTCACCTAAGAAGGCCATGTCCAAAACTCCTCCTTCAATCTATGCAGCCAGGCCTGTAAATGGCAAAGGTCTGTTGTCACAATTGAATTCCCAGTGTTTTATAGCTCTCACTGAGGAATGCCCAGATGTGCTGCCCCAACCTCCAGTGTGTATTGAAACCAAGCATCAAGGCGCAAGAGTTTTTAGAGCATAGCGATGACCAATTTCAAGTAGTGGCATATATACGCAAATCATGACAAAGTCACCTCGACCACTACAAGGGCTTGTTGCTGTGAATCAAATGATAGGAAACATTATGCGGTTGCTCCACTGCAATCCACTATTGCAGCCTGAAGTAATATCAACCAGTCCCCTGTTTGGGAAGAGCAAACCTCTTTGGTAGTGAAAACACACATGGTTATTCCTCACTACCGGGACAGGGGAAACTCCTGTGTACCTGCCCAGTCATTCACCTACCACTCACATCGTCCCTTAGGATGTACCCATGGGGTACACGGTGGAAGTGAAAGTTCCTCTTCGCTAGTGACTTACAGGCCAGTCTGAGCAAACCCGCATTTGCGTGCATCAGCGTGCTGTGGCAGGCTGGACGCGTATTTAGGAACATCCTCCGTCCAAAGCACACACCAGCCTGCTATGGCAGGCCTGCCATGTAGTTAAGATGCCATCGGTGCAAAGCTCATACCAGCCTGCAATGGCAGGCCTGACATGTAGTTAAGATGCCATCGGTGCAAAGCTCATACCAGCCTGCAATGGCAGGCCTGACATGTAGTTAAGATGCCATCGGTGCAAAGCTCATACCAGCCTGCAATGGCAGGCCTGACATGTAGTTAAGATGCCATCGGTGCAAAGCTCATACCAGCCTGCAATGGCATGTAGTTAAGATGCCATCAGTGCAACGCATATACCAGTCTGCAATGGCAGGCTGAACCCTTATTTAAGACACAAGGTAGGCACACTTCCTAACGTATGTAGGAAGGCGTGCGCACTTTCACACTGCATTTACAGTGGATAAATGCCCTAAGGCCACTCAAAGAAAATCAGCAAATCCCAGTAGAAAAAAAAGCATAAAGTCTGGGGAAACGCTACCTGAACGGTTCAGGTCTAAACGCTACCCTGGGTCATGTAGCTCGAGTTGCCACAGGAACAACGCAAGGATAACGTGCAATATTGCATACAGTCGTTCGTGCCCTAACTGAAACTAATTAAAAGCATCCTGGTGCGCTGCCACCAGTCTGGAAGAACTACTTGTCTGACTCTCTGATACTACTAACAGACTCATGAGACACACCCAGGCCCTGGAGCTTCTCGCCCCAGAATTTAAAGAGCCACTCACACAATTATAAGCGCAGCTGAGGGGCTGGGATACAGGTGGAATGCTTTCTCCCTTGGGGCGTAGGGATGGGGGCTACGTGGAGCTGCTTCAGCACCTTCCATCTTCATCCTTTGTACTGAGGGAAGGTGGTCCAAAGGTGGGGGGGACAGCTTGTATCCAGGGCAGCCTAGCCTAGTTTTCAAGGTGTTCAATTGCACCTGTAATTTGACTTTTTAAAAGGCTGCCTAATCGCCCTGTGACGAATGGTACACAGTGAGAAATGCAGACCAAAGTACGTTTTTCTGTTGGGGGAACATATTTGTCCAGTGGAGAAAGGCCTTCCTCAAATACACCCGCCCCTCACCCCGCCAATACCCTGTCAAATCTTGAGGTGATCTGTTCCCCTACTTCAGTTCTTGACTTTCTGACAATTATCAGGGTAGCAAAAGATCACTTTGGTTTGTCAGTGCACGCAATCATACATGTTTTTGGGACATTCACAAACCTACAAGATTGACCTCGCTTTTGAGTGTCCACTTCCTCACGCTTTACTACTGCAGATGTCTCCGCCCTTGTGGCGGATTTGGGATTGATCAGATTTAGGGGGACTTTTGAATAATAAGTGGAGTGACTATTGCTTTCTCAGTGTCTAGAGACTCAGGACCTTACCCTAGGGAAGCGTTAACGAAGTGTGCAGGGGTGCATGGGTTAGAGGATTCTCCCTGGGCGGCCCTTCGCACGCGTGCCCTAGGTGGGCACTTGTGCCAGAACCTGACAAGTGAGTGCACAGATCATAGGAAGGGAGGGATTAGTGGTGTGAAGTCAGAATCTCCTCCTTTTTTTAGTCAACTTAATTGATTCCTCACCTGGGAGAAACTCTGCCGACCGCTTTATTCACAAACTAGCTCTGTGGAAATCACTGATATTAGCACATTTCCCAACGATCTAACAGGTCAAATGTTCACATAGTGGGATTGTAAAATAGCTGGTCTCAGGTGGGAATATGAATCATACCTTTTCTGAAGCAATGGGGTCTCGGTGGGCGCTGGTGACATAAAATGTTTCCTTTGCGTCCGTATTTGTGCGTTTCTGTTCCACCTGGGGACCCAAGTGGACATTGTCGGCTTCTGTCGGATGGTGAGCCTTCACGTTCTGTTTTCAGTGACATCTTGTTAAAAGGATGGCTCTTCTCACGGTCTTCAAAGCTTCACGTATGCTCTTTTCAACAAAGGGGTGTTTGCAAAAAATGTGGAAACCTTCCCCTGTGCTCTAAAGCAGGGAAATTACATTCTGGGAAGGGAAGAAAGCAAGCTCATTTTTAATCATAACTTGCTTTCATGTATTGGGCTTACCAACTCAAGTCCTGTTGCAATCAGCCGATGAAGAGGTACTCATTTTCGTTACCTTATTGCCTGCCTGCGTTAAACCCTGTGATCTGCTCAATGCACATTGTTCTGTGTATTGACTGCGCTACCCAACTATCCTATCTTATTCCTTTCACAGTATGATCTGATGGAAGATGAAAGGGCGGTACAACGTTGGTCAGAAAGTGTGTTTTAAACCCATGTGTGTCTCAATTATGCTCCAGACCATGGGTACTTGCAAACATTTTCCAGGAGGCCAAAATGTTTGCCTGTAGTGTGATCGTGGGCTGCATTGATTGCAGGTTGGGTGTAAAGCATAGGGGAGGTGAACATATACATATAAAGGCTGGATTGAGTATTATGAAGTAAGAAAACCTGGGATTAATCCCATCTTCCCTACTTGACCAAATTGTGTGGTCCTAGACAATTGTTTTATTTCACTTTACTATTTTTTTTATCATTACCACATATAATGGGACCTCGAAATACATGACCTCGGGATGCGCACTGTATGAAATCTTCTCTTGCGTTTTATTTGCTAAACTATAAAGTCATCCATGTATAATAGGAACACTGGCCACTCAGGTGGTAAATATAACAACTGACTTGCCTTTTAGTTCACTATTTGCGGTGTTGCCAGGATAGAGGGGAAGCATGAATGATTCAAAATTCATCTTTGCAAACTATCACTTTAAAGAAAAAAATTCTCAATTCACTAATATAATCTAATGTACTAAGATGAAATGCTCCTGCATGTTAATGAAATAAACTTTTTGAATATTGAAGAGACTCATATTTTCACAGTGGCAGCATCTCTTTAAAAATGAAGATGTTCCTAAATTTAAATGGTGAACGATACCTTTATTACTTCCTTTAACTTCAGTTAAGTTGTAAATAAATGTGTGCCCCTTTATTTAACTCTGTGCATGCTCCTGACGGCCCCTGGCCGTCATGCGTCACAGTGGGCATGTGCTGACGATGGCCGTGGGCCGTCCGAATCCCACCCTCTATGTAAATCACCCGCACAGCGCGAAAATTCGCAGCACATGCAAGGGGTTAATATATTTCTCAATGTTTGTGCTGAGTCGGGAAACAGCAACCGAGTGCAGCTGATGACCAGGGGGGCCGCATGCTGCCCCGGGTAGTACTTTGAGTATCACTGCTCTAGACCAATGAGCTCAGTAGGTGTTTCTTCTCTTCCTCCTCTTAATTCTACATAGATTAGTATTCTCTCGTCTCCGGTTTAGGTTTATTCTCACCCACTTTTCTCAGAAGCGGGAAGCTTTTGTCAACCTATTTATCTACTTCGAACTGTTTATACAAGGACGAAAAAAACACTATGCGCCATGATGCAGAGCCCAAGGGCACTGGTGTTGTCAGAAGCTCAGCCAACACAACTTGGAAGAATGGGTAACACAAGTGCTTTGTTGCCAGGCTAGTGCAAGCAACCTGGAGGAGTGCTGAGGGGGAAAAAGCAACAACTGCTCTGTCACTGTGGTGATTCGAGAGGAAGATGTGCATTATTTACATCTGTGCCTTACTCCTATCAAAATTTTATAAAAGCCGTTAAGGGCATTCGAAGTTCTGACTTGTTTTAACCTTGACTATCTGCCTTTCCTGTAATCTAAAGCAGATTGCAGCCTTTCTTTGCGGATAGTTCAGATGGACAGTGAGCGGGTGGTGGACTGGTCAGTAGACGGGGATGCAGCAGTGATCACATATCCTGCAGAAATCTTTGAATGGAAACATTTCGACCCTTTCACCATGTTCTCCTGATTGTTCTTCTAGTGTTGAATGGTCTTTATCTTCCTGGCGGTCAGATTTAATCTGGCAGTGGTGTTTTTTGGTCAGTTTTGAGTTTGAGCTTCATTATTCCAAATTCAATTCAATGTGAATTATTTGCCACAGTTTTGCTTGACACGTGATCCGCGACACATTTCCAAGGTGAGATGGTTCAAAGGCTCTTCTTTTTGATCCAGTTCTTCATGGTTGTTTCATAGAGTTCTCTTTTTAGCCCATTTTCTCATAGGTGGTTCATGTGGCTCTATTTTTGATCCACAGTTTCGTAGTTAATTCAATTGGTTCTCTTTTTGATCCAGTTCTTCGCAGTTTTTTTTCATAGTGTTTTCTTTTTGATCAAGATCTTTATAGACTGTATGTTGATCTTTAGGATGTGTTCTTATCTAGTATCATCCCCAGCACTCTTGTAAATTGTTGTACACAGGTATCTATCCTTTGAATTTGTTTAGAAATAGGTGCATAGATTTTAAATACCATTCCTGGCAGTCGGTCAGCAGTAGGAAGACACATGACAGTCTAAGTCTGTTGATCACCTGCATTACATAGATTTTCGTTTTTTAACCCCTTCAGCGCTCATGACAAGGTCAGCTCGTCATGGGCGTACCCTGCGCTACGCGGATGACGAGCTGACCTTGTCATGTAACGCGGGATTTTTGAAATCGCAGCGCGCAGCGGGAAAACCGCTAGCGCGCATGCGGTTAAAGGCATTTATTTTGTTTTCAGGAGCTAGCGCAATGCTGCCAATTTTGTTGAGCCCTTCTGACCATTTTCCTAAATATGGTTTATTTGCTTCAGTTGAGAGGCCCATATTACATTTAGGTTGCAGATTTTCTCTTTCAATTTTATTTTCTGTCCTGTGAGGTGATCTGTGGGTTGTCTAATATTTTTTGTAGTGATCAGCTTTGTTGTACTCTTGCTTATGTTGAGAGATTTTTGTTGTTGACACTGCCAGTCAGAGTCCATAGAGAGATGCTTAAAGGGTCCTATCGGGTTCCTCTTCACTGAAATACCGAGAGATGACCACATCATAACTGTATGGTACAGTATTTGTATTTCTTGCGTTTGTCAGAATATCTTTTTTGAACATATTGAACAGATGCGGCCCAAAGTTTGCTCCACTGCGCTGTTGTTGAAAAAAGCCACAATAATTGAAAGTGTGACAGTCTCTGGAGCCAAAATCCATCTATAATTAGATATAAAGTCACAATAACTGGCATTGGTAGAGCTATAGAACCACAAGCCAGCTGTGGGTGGGGCTAAAGCCCAAAAATCTCTTGTGGGCTGAGTTAGAGTAGTACTCGAGATATAATAACCATTCAGTAAATCGGTATGGCAAGTGCAATGACCATGAGATGTCAAGCTTAGTATCAATCAGGACAAGGATACTCTCTGGTTTTAAACAGCAGCCCTCCCGGTTTTCCTTACAGGCATTCAATTTTAAGTCTCAAGGTATAAAGGGGATAATTAGTGGTGTGTGGTAGTTTTCTTATTGATTGCCATATCAGAAGTGACCAACAACTCCCTTGCAATTAACTGTTAATCAAATCTTTTCACATTTATGGTGAAGAACAGCACTAGGCCCCAAGGTGTAAATCTTATGCATTAAATGCACCTGTGCAGTGAAATCGTAGACTTCTACTGGCCCCAATTTAAAGTAGCCCAACCCGTCCTTCAGGTATCCCAACACACCTGAGCTTGGAAGTGAGGGTCCCCGTCCTCCAGGACTCTTGAACAGTCGGGTCTATTGAATACTGTAGAAGTTGACTAGAAAGCTGGGCAGGTAGCAGTAGTTCTAGTAGTCACAGAAATTGATATTTGGGGTATTGCTGTTGCATGAGAGGAAGAGTGAATACTGGACAGAAGATGTGGATAGTTTCTGTGAAGGTATGGGCTAAATAATCTGGTTTGCCAACTTGGATTTATTAACTTTAAGGAAGCCGAACACATTGTATTTCTCCCACCCCGGTCTAGTGGGTGGCCCCCACATCCACTAAAAATACTGTTCCAGTTAATGGGTTTTCTCTCCACTTGCGAGTCAAACATTTGTAGAAAGCTTCAGTTTATTATATTGTAATCCTAAATTGTTTACTAAGAATAATGCTTTTATTATAGCATTACTTTTTGGCCACAAACTTTAAATGTCTCGCCAAAGCAAGGGTTTGACTGAAGTCACAAAAAAGTTGATTCTGGCAGAAAATATATTTTTTTCGGCTGGACCGGGCAATAATACTTTGTGGTCATCCATTCTTTATTGATTATGGTAGTGTGTATATCACAGAATATCTATTTAACGAATGCACACTGGCATGTAAAAAAACATAAGCTAATAGTGAGGTGACCTGTAAAGAAGCGACACTTGTTGCATCAACCTGGGCTCACACTTTATAGAGCTAATTTGTCTGTAGTAGACCATACCGTCTTCTCTATTTTAGATATTTAATAAACGTACTTGAATAGTGGGGTCACATGGGCAGCGGAGCGCTTTACACGTAACAAGGGAAACAATGAGACAACTTTTGGTCAGTAGTTGTGATATTCAGCAGCCAATAGTAACAGGAGGAACAGTAGTTAGGAGGATTAGGGGTAGAGAAGACGGAGGAAAACATAGGAACTAGAGGTTATGGAAGAAATAGGAGAGTCTTACAGATAACATGTGATTAGGGGGGCTTCAGCCTTCTTTTGAAATTTGATCTCATATCACCCGGAAGGCTGAATTGATGGTGCACCGTCTGAATTGATGGCATACCGTCTGAATTGATGGCATACCGTCTGAATTGATGGCGCACCGTCTGAATTGATGGCGCACCGTCTGAATTGATGGCGCGCCGTCTGAATTGATGGCACGCCGGCTGAACTGATGGCGCACCGGCTGAACTGATGGAGCACCAGCTGAATTGATAGAGCACCGGCTGAATTGATGGAGCACCGGCTGAATTGATGGAGCACCGGCTGAATTGATGGAGCACCGGCTGAATTGATGGAGCACCGGCTGAATTGATGGAGCACCGGCTGAATTGACGGAGCACCGGCTGAATTGACGGAGCACCGGCTGAATTGACGGAGCACCGGCTGAATTGACGGAGCACCGGCTGAATTGATGGAGCACCGGCTGAATTGATGGAGCACCGGCTGAATTGACGGAGCACCGGCTGAATTGACGGAGCACCGACTGAATTGACGGCGCACCGGCTGAACTGACGGCGCATCCGGCTGAACTGATGGCGCACCGGCTGAACTGATGGCGCACCGGCTGAACTGATAGATCACCGGCTGAACTGATGGAGCAACGGCTAAATTGATGGAGCGTCGGCTGAAATGATGGAGCGTCGGCTGAAATGATGGAGCGTCGGGAAATGATGGAGCGTCGGCTGAAATGATGGAGCGTCGGCTGAAATGATGGAGCGTCGGCTGATATGATGGATCGTTGGCTGAATTGAGGGAGCATCGGTTGAATTGATGGACCTCTGGCTGTATTGAAGGAGCACCAGTTAAATTGATGGAGCACCGGTTAAAATTGTTGGAGCACCGGTTGAATTGACGGTGCACCGGCTGAACTGTTGGGGCACCAGCTAAATTGATGGAGCACCTGCTGAATTGATTGAGCACTGGCTGAATTGGTGCAACACCAACTGAATTGAAGGAGCACCTGCTTAATTGATGGAGCTCTGGCTAAAGTAATGGGCCACCTGACTTGATGGACCACTGGCCGAATTGATAGAACACTGCCTGAATTGATAGACCACTTACTGAAATGATGATGCACTGGTTAAATTAATGGGGCACTAGTTAAATTGATGGAGCACTGATTAAATTGATGGAGCCTGAATGAATTGATGGAGAACTGGTTCGACCGAGGGAGCACTAGCTGTACAGATGGAGCAACGGCTGGACAGATGGAGCACCGGCTGGACAGATGGAGCACCGGCTGGACAGATGGAGCACCGGCTGGACAGATGGAGCACCGGCTGGACAGATGGAGCACCGGCTGGACAGATGGAGCACCGGCTGGACAGATGGAGCACCGGCTGGACAGATGGAGCACCGGCTGGACAGATGGAGCACCGGCTGGACAGATGGAGCACCGGCTGGACTGATGGAGCACCGCTGGACTGATGGAGCACCGGCTGGACTGATGGAGCACCGGCTGGACTGATGGAGCACCGGCTGGACTGATGGAGCACCGGCTGGACTGATGGAGCACCGGCTGGACTGATGGAGCACCGGCTGGACTGATGGAGCACCGGCTGGACTGATGGAGCACCGGCTGGACTGATGGAGCACCGGCTGGACTGATGGAGCACCGGCTGGACTGATGGAGCACCGGCTGGACTGATGGATCACCGGCTGGACTGATGGAGCACCGCCTGGACTGATGGAGCACCGCCTAGACTGATGGAGCACCGGCTGGACTGATGGATCACTGGCTGAATTGTTGTTGCATTGAATGAATTAATGGTGCGCTGGTTGAATTGATGGCGCACTGGCTGGACTGATGGCGCACTGGTTGGGAGTGATGGAGCCCTGGCTGAATTGATGATGCAGTGGATGAGTGACGTTGCATTTCAATTCTGGATAGCAGGTTGACTACATGTGTCACCTTTGAAAACCACCCTAATGTCATGAAACCCATGTAGACGGAGTTGCCAAAGTACACTCATTGAGCTTATGAACAAGTTGGACATGGTGCATGTACATACCACGATTATGGTAAAATACTATTGTGCTAGTATGACATGACAGGATCAAAGCAAGATAATTAATGAAACATCAGAGAATACCTCTAAATGTCCTGGAACAAGGTGTCCTGTAAGACTAGGTCACCCAGACCTTTTAGAAAGACCCTACTGCAATAGGTCCATCTGTCCCACTCTTACCTGGCCAGCATGCAGCCAAGGAACCATCTCCAGAAGACTGAAGACAAATGTTTGCAAAGGAGGGAAAGCGATAACCAAATGAGAGGTACTCAGTGGAGCAAACTCAAGAGCCGCACTCAGAGGAGGCCGCATGAACGCACTTTTGCTTTAATGGATTCTGTCGAGCCTGGCCAATGGAGGTCAGCAGATAACTAACCTTAACCGGAACAGCAAATATACCCGAAACTGGCAACGAGGCAGGCAAAACCGCATTAAATATTGGAACAGTAGCAGCGTGTAACAGCAAACAATGGAGCGAGGAATCTGGGTCACGGAGAAATAAATGAATCTGAACTGGTCTCGGCGACAGGCAGGCATGGAGCGTGTGGCAGCAGAGCACACGTGGCAGTACAGGATCCTTGGATGCGCCGTGTGCATAGGAGGGGATGAGTGCTTTTGTAGAATGTTTCTATCAGAGCTTCTTGTTCAGTTGAAATATGTATTCCTCACCCACCCACAAAATCAAAATGGCCTCAAACACTTCATTTCGGTCAGTCGTTTCCTGTGGTTGGCACTGGCGCTCATGTTTGGAAACAGACCCCTTACTTTTCACCATTAGACTGACCCAGAGAAAGAGAGGAGACAAAGGTGAGGAAGAGAAAGATAGGACAATGTAGAAAAGCATGGGGTGAAAAAAGCATACATAGTGCCCACACCGCCAGCGCTCGCTCCACTCTGCGCACATTAACACTTATATACCAAGGAAAGCTCACGAGACATATTTGTGGGAAAGCACTGTTGCAGGTTTATTTCGTACAACAGGTAGCTGATAAGGTGGGTCATCTTACAGGCGATCCAATGCGGCAGCCCCTCGCTGACCCGCATGCCTAAGGAGCCATCTTGCACGGCGAGTCGATGAGAAAGATAGGACAATGTAGAAAAGCATGGGGTGAAAAAAGCATACAAGAGAGGGGTAAAGCGACAGGAATTATAGGGTGGTGGAAAAAGATGCAGTAGGTGGAGGCAAGACCGTGCAGCCTTCGCACTCCGCATCTCTGGCTTTTGACTGCGGCGGGCTCCTAAGGAACAAGGACTTCTGCACGGATTGTGTTTCTTTATTTTTTAATTAGTCACTCGTGACCCTCCCCTCCACCCTTGGAGCTTTGAGTATACAGACCATGGGGTTTCCTTAACAGCCCATATTAACCTGAGAATCATAGTTGATTGATGCAGAGACGGAGTAGGCACTATCAACTTTAGCAGAATCTCTGGCACATTTCTCTCCAGTGCAGACTGAAATGCATAACAGAAATACAGAAAAGTACATTTTATTTGCATTGTAGTAGAGGTTGTGGTTTATATTTTTCGACTGCTAGGCGTCTTGTATGTTGGTATACCTGTCTGTGTGAAATGGCTTTTCAATGCATTCTTTTGTTTGACTGTTCCAGAGTTTTGCTGCTGGAGTGCCTGTTGTTTGGGGTGGTTCTGAGAGTGAAACAAAGGCGCTGGTTACCTTCCACACCCATACAAGCATTACACCAGACCTCTGCGGCATTCACCGGCATTGCATTAATGGTTATGCTGGCTCGCCCTCTCTACATGCCATTGTTTTGTGGTGACTCCTCAAACTCTTTATAAAACTGTCCCAAGCAGGGTGTGGTAGACATTTCGTGCTTCGAGCACCCTGCGGCGTGCAGTCTGCAGCAGCATAAGCAGTTGCCACTCACATAGGCTGGGTTTTGAGGGTGCCGCCATGGCCCCTGGCCCCAGAAGCCCATGTAAGGATGTGCACTGCAGATGATGGTGGGGCTTTCTCATTGGTGGCCAAGCAGAAAGAGGCTCTCCTCCCTGAGGAGTGGGCAGAAGCGTAGAAGGGCAAGGCAGGGCACCTACCTCACTGCAGGCAGAATTTACATCAGTTCAAAAGGTTGCCCATCTCTGCTTGCTAGTCAATGGATGCAAAGGCTAACTGCTCCATTGCCCCTGTGTTAGCGCACATCAAGCAGCTGAGGACCAGAGATAGAAGAGAGAGCCCCCTAACAGAAGCTGAGTTACATTACTTCTGTGTTCCTGTTAAATATCGCCATTACTCTATACAACCTTTTTCAAACTGCTCTTATTACAGTTTTGTATATCTGTATTTTTTACATCTGCACCTGATATTCTTTTCTTAAACTAAATATCTTGCTTTCGGTGAGTGGGAGGGCGATCAGATTTGAAAGTGTCTTGGACCATGAACTACCTGCTCCGTTCCTACGACTCCTGCTACACTTGTTATCCCTCTAATTCCTGGGTCCTCTGTTGGACCTGGGTCTTCTTAGATTTCCCTAAAACGTTTTTCTTTTTTCTGCCTGGTTTTTGCTGATGCTCTTTTCGTAGCTTTAGGGCTCCAGACTCTTTCTCACTTAAATGCAGTGTGAAAGTTGCACCTGCTTCCTACACATGCAGGAAGTCGTACTTATCTGATTGGTTTAGGTGCTGTACCTGTGAGTACCCTGTAAAGAGGTATACCACATACCCAGGGCAGGTACTGCACTGGCTACGAGTGGGCCGCAGCACTGATTGTGCCACCCACATGAATAGCCTTTCAAATAATTCTCAGGCCTGCCATAGCAGTCCGGTGTGTGCGCAGTTGCAATATGCTCAGGTGGGCATTTTGAAACCATTCTCCAAAGCCGAGTGGGCCATTCACTACCACTAGGACACCACTAGGGTAAGTTCCCAAGGGGTGGGGCAAGTGGTAAGGGAAAGGCAGAGCAGGTACACATATGTGTTCTCTGCCCAGGTTGTGAATAATCTCCATGTGGATTTTCCCTAACTAGGAGTTCTGCTCTTCCTATGGGTAAACATGGGGGAATTGTTAAATGACTTTTAAACTTCAGTTTTAGCTTACAGCAGGAAGTAACCTCGTGGTGTTTCCAAACATGTCTTTAGCCTGCCATTGCAGACCTGTGTTTGCGCCTTTTCACTTATGCTCAGGTTGGCCTTTTTAAATCATTGGCCAATGCTCAGGGTGCCTTTCACTAACAATAGAGCACCCCTAGGGTAGCCAGGGTGCATTGTCTGGTGAGACTCGTATCATCACGCACCAGGCATTGTGCCTAATTCCCGGGAGGTGCGGCAAACTGGACTGTGGGTTTTTTGTAACCAGATTGTCTGGAGCGACTCGTATCCTCGCACACCAGATGTTGTGCCACATTCCGGGCAGGTACGACAAACTCATCCGTGGTTGTTTGTGACCAGATTGTCTGGTGCAACTCTTACCACGCACCAGACGTTGTGCCTCATTTCCAGGGAGGTACGGTGAACCCGACTCTGGGTTGATTGGGACGGATTGTCTGGTGCCACTTGGTTCATCGCACAACAGACACTGTGCCTCATTTCCAGGGAGGTACTGCGAACCCAACTTTTGGTTCATTGTGAGCAGATTGTCTGGTGCGACTCATATCATCACGCACCAGACATTGTGCCACAATTACAGGGAGGTACGAAGAACCCGACTCATGGTTCATTGTGACCGGATTGTCAGGTGCAACTCGGAGCCACGTGCACCAGCCGTTCTGTATCACTTCCTTTAGGGTGTGGGGACCGCTGCAACCCCCATTCACAGATTTTTCCATCTTGCCATCAGTGCAGCAAATCAACTGCCTTCTCCTGACCTGGGTCCACGACTTCGTGTTGCCAGGTGGCATCGCCCGGTTCTGGCCTGGGTGGTGAGTGTAATTGACTTAGCTGAGGAATACTTCTGAGAGCAATCAGAAGTGGGTCGAGAGAGACTGCATGACTCCCCTGTGCTTCACTGAACTGGATTGGTGCCAGAAGCCAAATTGAGGGACCTCTTGATTGAACTGAGACAGCCTCTATTCCGTTTCTGCTTAGCATAAAGTGGGTGAACTTCCTAAGTGGTGGCCAACTTCCATTTGTCAACTGTTGCCTGGTTACCCTGATAGCTACTCCAGCCTTCTCCCCTGGGCACCTGACTAAGTGTGACTCTGGCCTTAAACTGGTATAGCAAGGGGTGGTAAGTGTTGACTGTAATCTGTGGGCAGAGTAGTGGGTAACTGAGAGGTATCGGAGGGATTGTGCCCCAGGGTCCGCATTCCTATTATCAACTGACCAAATATCATTTGTAGCGCGTTACAGTGCTTAGTGCGAGTGTGTGCGAGTCTGCTTCATGCGGATTTGCCAATATCGTTTGTAGCGCGGTACAGTGCTGTGAAAGTGAAGGAGAGTTTGCTGCATGAGAACAGCCTGCTAATAGTTGCACAGTGCAGCAATGTTGTTTTACCTGCTTGTTTCATTACCTAATGAATACTATGTTTTGACATTGGTTTTACCAGTGCGAAATTGGCACACAGTGCTGCTGAAAAGTGTTATAAATTCCTGTGTGTACACATTCCTGATATTGTTGTGACCTGGGATGCACCCTAGAAATGTGTGGATTTTAATTGTGTTATTGGCCAGGTTGAGCACATTTCTGACAACGTATTGCACCGCATATGGGTGCAGGGGTAAAATAGGATTTTCCCCTGTGTGTATATTACTTACGTCATTTTAACACCATTGGGCCCAGTACTGCTAGTAATATTTCCAAGTGTGATTTATGCCCAGAAATACGTGATGTTCATGTTGCGTTAACGTGTGTGCTGAATACAATCTTTATTTACGTATACCATGCGTGAAGTCTCTTTTGTGACGCTCAGTGTTTTTATTGTGTGAGTGCGGTGCCAATGCTTTAAACATTACCTCTGTGATAAGCCTGCATCCTCAGTGTCAAGCCCCCCCCCAAGGGTGAGTGCAGGAGTGGTAGGTTCTACCTGGCTTGGGCACCACCTTTGCCAACCAGAAATACCAGTTTCAACATTCTCCCTTATTCTGCCACTGCTGGTCAGAGTTCTACGTTTTCTTTTATAATTTGCCCTTTGCTCAGTACCCAATACCCTCTGTATCAGGGGACCTACAGTGAGTCCAATTGTTGATTTGTGGCTCTCACCCCATGTTGATATAGTAGGTTTGTTCAATTTAGCACCTGCCCCTATGAGTCCAGTATAGGTTTGGACACAGTAGGAGGTTACCAGTGGAGGCCTCGGTCGTCTTCGTTTGGTTATCTCTGCATGCTGCGGTCAAGCTGTTATCTGCTGCATTGGCTTGCTTTTCTTATCATTAATCTTTCAAGCTACGCTCCACAGGTGAGCACACGATGAAAGCCTAACTGCTCCAATCTAATGCATAAAATAAGCAAGGGCAGGGTCTGTGGGAAGCTACAGATCGCTCTCGGAAGTGTTTCACAGCCCAGTCACTTACTCTCACCACCCAGGACTCATCCGGGCGATACTACCTGGCAACACAAAGTCATCGGGAATGGTGAGTAGAGGGCAGTTGATTAGCCTCACTGAGCGCATGACTTAGCCAGGCATAGCATAGAGGGAGGAGGAAGCATATACAGAGAGTGAGGGCTTCCAGTGAACACAAAAGTATAGTAAATTAATCTACATAAGACCGATTAAACTGGAAATATGGACTGTCAGGAACAGCAAACAAGCATTTTCAATGCAATAGTTCGCACATTTTAGAGAGTTTGAGCTACTGGCATTTACAATGCTAATTGCTCAAACTCTCGTAAATGTGAGACCTAGTGCATTGCAAATATGTTTTGTGTCAAAGCGCCCCATGCCGGAATTTCATGTTACTGGAGGCCGCGCCACTTTCTTTAGACAAGCCACGTCTAAAGAAACGGGTGTGGCCGACATTCAAGTGAAACTGCGGAATGGGGGCTTCGACAAAAAAAAAGCATCTGTTTGTCAAGTTGACAAACAAATGCTTTTTTTTGTAAAAGCGCCCCATGCCACGCTTTCACTTTAATAGCGTCTGCGCACATTTCTTTAGACACAGCTGGTCTATAAAAGGGGCGCGGCCTCCATTAATGTGAAAGGGCCGCATGGATGCTAGTAAACAAAAAAAAATGTAATAAGAGCGGCCTCTATACTTAAAGGGCTGCTAAAATAAAGAAAGAAAGAAGTGCGACCGCTATAGGTAAAGCAGACCACTATAATTAAAGTGGACTGCCATTACTAATTAAAATAAAAGCTGGCTCCATGCTGCATCATAGTGGATGGAATAGGGGCAAATTATTGAACAAAATAATGCGGTACCAAGTAAGGAATAATAAGCGTATTTAGGAATGAAAAGCAACCATTTTGCAAGGACGGTAACAGGAGCCAATTGAAAAGATGGGCAGGACATGGGTGGAGTTTCAAGTCCTAAGCTCAATACTGCATGCCTCGCAGAGCAGCGCATGCACTGCCCAGGCTTGACTTAAAAAAGGGTGACAGTCCAGGACAGGTCTTCCTTTATTCCTGGCCTCAGTTCAAAGATCCAACATTAGGAGACTTGACGCAGAATAATGTTCGTTCAGGGCACTTGTGAGGTTCTGTAATGCAATCGGTGGACTTTAACCACTAGCATTAGGAACTGCAAGGAGGCAGTGGACTACCGGTCAGTGAGTGATGAGTTTTCGGCACTCAATGGCTGCTTCTCATTGCAAGATGAGTTCACTGCCTGTACCCTTTATCTGTGACTTTTCTGGTGCCATCAACTTTGGAAGATAAGCTCTTTGTTGGAGTGCAGCCCTCAGAGCTTCTCAGAAAGTGGCTGAAACAAGGGGTGGGGGGTGACTTCTTGGAGAAGACCTGAGTGTTTGTGCTGCTTCAGTCCTTGGTCTCCCCCTGAAGAGATCACCTCTAGGATATATGTTCAGTTCTTGCCTTTGTTGTGGAGCTCAAACCTTTAGAGCGGCATATTGGAGCTTGGACTCAATGTCTTCAAGCCAGACTTGGGGCACCTGGACACAGATGGCCTCATTTACTCTTGACCGCACATGTGGCCATTTTTCCCCAATTATCTGCTCAGGTGAAGTCGGCAATTCTACATGAGCGGGCAATGGTTGTATGCCAGATTTAAAGAAATCCATATGTGCAGTTTTCTAGTCTGTTTATGTCCTAAATATTGGTGCACTAAGAGATGTGTAATATACATGTAAGTGCGCATGCATTCCTTTTCCCTTTAACCTATGTGTGCGAGTGATTCTTGTGTGTGAGCACATGTGCATTACTGAGTGCGTTTGTTTTGTGTATTTGATGTTTGCTAGTGTGTCTGTGTTTTATGTGTGTGCCACCAGTGTGTATATGATTAATTCTGTTTCTGACCCCATGAATGGAGACATTCAATTGGACCACGTCTGCTCAACTCGAGCTAATATGTAGTGGAATGTGTGCTCACTGGCGGGGGCCAGGCTGGGAAGAATAGGTGGTCAGTACCGACTGTCCAGCAGCCCCGGAGAAGTGAAAAATAACTTTAAAAATCCACCATCTCTAAAACAACCACCTGGACTCAGGTGGTAGTTTAATAGCTTTCCCTTCCGCCTTGGATGGCAGGCATAAATCGGAGGTAGGGGGACACACTTTTTACTCATTTTCCCCTCAATAAATAGTAATTTTTGGGTAAATTTCACTTCTTTCACCACTATTGCAGACATGGTTTGAATATAGGAAAAAGCGTAAGCCTTGAACACGCCTATAAATGGGATGCAGTGCGTGAAGGGACTTATGCACAGAGGGAAAGCCCTTCTTTGCCTCGGTTATGTGTAGCATCATGCATAGTATTTATTTGTTGAAACCACTAAGTAATGCCTCTAAGTAAGAATAAAGAAATAACATTTATATAAAATGTAATGTTTCTATAGCTTAGTCCTCACACTGAAATCCAGTACGATCAGTGCCCGCTTTTTGATAAGATATCTCCCCCATCTCACCGAAATCACTGTAACTTAGCTGCTTCACGCAGAATAGGGCTTAGTTGAAGGGGGGCAAGGAAGGGGGCAAAGGCGTTTTAAAAACATTACCCGCCGCATGATGATGAAGGACTAAAACCACTTTAAACTGGCAAATCAGACAGGAACGAACAGGCAGGGACAAGGACCAGGCTGGGCAAGATGAGAAGGGTGCTGCTGTTGGCTTAAACGTAAAGCACACAGCTCCATGTGCCCCTTAAAGAATTGGTGCCCTGTTCCCAGCTCGCCCTTTGCTAAAGTCCGGACCTAAGTAGGATTCTGTACAATAGTGGCAAATCAACATAAAATGAAGAGTAGAAGCAGAAACGCAATATCAATATGAAGAAAGGGTCAGATAACAACAAGAACTAAAGAATACTCCACAGGCAATGAACATCTGTACCACACACATGTAACTAAATAACTCCCATTTAACAGGTGTGGTATTTGTGTAATATCTGTACATAGTGCCCTGCTGGGGTGCACTGAGTTCCTGGATGTGGGTCTTGTTGCACCAGAAATGCCATCATGAATAACATTGCTCATGCCTCTAATTATGACATAACCAGTGGCGACATCGATTACATTATGGTGAGCCCAGCATTGTGCAATTCAGCATAACCGCTTGAGACACTGAGTCAAAAAGCAGATCGGCGACAGTCCTATCATAGCAGCCTTCGTTTCAGACCAACTAGCTGAGTTTCTATGGGGCTATTTAAAGGTGAGGGTGGTCTCTGAAGTCAGAGTGGTCCTTGCCAATGCCACATGCAGAACAACAATAGCCTGAATCACTGCTCATACCGTCATCAGAGCAAACCTCTTCCCTTGGTTGCCAGGGGAACTATGCTGCCCTTCTTCTTGAGAACCTATCAGCTGGGCTATTGATTGGTGTGTCTCTAAAGGTTAGCTTGATAACCTGACCATCTATGTGCCCTACATGTAATGGTTATACAAGGTAGTAATTCAACTATACTCTATCCCTAGTACTACTCTCACCAATCCCTGAAGGCTGAGCAGAAGAACAAAATGTCGTAAAAAAGGACCTGAAGTGCCACTTTTGGAGGCACTTTGTTCTTCAGCAGACCGGTGCATCCGTTTTTAGAACACACACACACTCTCTCCAGTTAATATAAGATTAAAAAGAGCAGCTGCTTTTGGGAGCTTACTGGCTTTGACATTGGGTGTCCACTGAGCAAAATGAGTCATGCAACCTTACATGGTGCACGCACTACTGTCAAATGAGATTATATTCGGGTACAGTCCTTCTGTTTTAGTTTGAATTTAGTTAGGCGGCTTGCTTTCGTTGGTCATACAGAGAAGATCCTCCTAAATGCACACTTCCAGAGTGGCGAGCAGTGCACATTACTTGACATGGTGAGGAGGGAGGACCCAACCTTTCCCTGGCCACTTTTCACTTCCCGGTGTGCTGGGGGCAGTCATGTCACAGTGCACCTTTGGCCACATGTGTAATTCCAACACTGGTCTTGCAATGTTGGGGGCGGCCACGAGCAGCAAGGGTGAGCCCTCTATCCTGCCATTGCCCACGCCAGGAGACCACCAGCTGTAAAGACTACGTGGGTTGATCTGCAGTCTTTTGTCAGAAGGGCAGCTGTCCATGCAGAAGATGCTGTGTTATGCTATCATTGAGCAACGCATACCATGATTTAGTTTTCGTCTGGGCATCAGTGGTCTCCATTTGTCTGGATTGTGAGTCGAATCTATGGCTAGCTTGCAACGCAGCCCACACACCCTCCCACCTGCCTGGTTAATCTTGCACATCAGGTGCAATGGTAGGGCCGCACTTGGAAGGAAGGGTGTCAGGGAACCCTTTTTTAAGGGGATGAATTGGATTTCAAGAACTCTTCCTCAAGGTCACAATTGCTTGGTCTCAAAAGGTCCCCAGGACTGTGTGGATACCAAGGTCTGGATGATGAACTATTTATTGTGTTCAAGAACTGAACTGAAAAACGTAGACAGAGCTTTTAGTCCACCGCGGTCTGGAAAGCTGAAAGTTGTTGCATTCGAGATGATGCGCATTGGAAGCGATGTTTGTAAGATCCCTGCGGCGTATTAAAATGCCAGCTCCTTTCTGAATTGAGGGACCTGACCGTTCTAGCACTAGAACCAAAGAAGCCATTTCTCTGCACCATTGAAGAACACTGAGAGAGCTGCACTTCGGAGCATGTTATTGGGCCGGGAAGGACGCTCCTGGTTGGCATGGGGGTGGTTTGTGCGTCAGCATGTGTGCCCCAGTAATGCCTTTCATGCCACCATGTGTGTGCACTGGAGGAACAGAGCTCGAGGTTTGCTTCCTGGGACAGCAGGAAGTGCCCTTGGTCGGGCTGAGGAGCTCTGAGTGCGCCCGCCCCTGGAGCTGAGCAGGAGCGTCGGAGGAGCAGTGTGTGTTTTCACGTAGGGATTGATGTTTGTTGGCTTAGCTGTAGACACAACAATGCCCTCGTATCCTTCCGCTGCCTTCGCCGACGCTCTTCAGATCGCCCAGTTTATAATCACAGTAATGACCTTGTCATTTCCTCTGTGTTGTTGGGAGCTGCTGTGTTTGGCTTCCTCTGCTGCGCGCGCCCACAGGGGGGTGTGCGCGTGCTTGCCGCCATTGCTGATGACCTAATGCAAGGCTTACCGTTTATTTTTGTTTAGCTGCCTCATCTAAAGACCTGCAGCGGCTCTTCTGGCGGAAGTCTCAGTCTAACATGTCTGCTGCTGCCACAGTCGCTGCAGCCTACACACACTCTACTGTCTTGTCACACTAGGGGGGCGGCAGAGGGAGTGATCATCAAACTTTTCTATGTCAGAACAATTCTTACCCTCAATCCCAAAGTGACTCAGCCTGCTACAGTGTTTAACGAATAGCATAACACGTTGGAAGTTAAAGTGTTTTTTTGGGCTGAATTCGAAGACAGCAGAGCAAACGTGATGCTCAGTATTGCATTTCCTCACCCCATCCTGAAAATATGAATTGCAAAGTGTGCCCAGAAGTGAGCAGGGCACAACATCCGTGGCCGTGCAAGGTGTCCTCACTCCCATTGTAAAGGCAAGGTACAGGTGGAAACAGTGCTTAGCTAACAAACAAAGACTGGGGAGAGCATGGGCAGAAGAAATACAAATCTATAAAACACACAGGTTGTAGCAGCTTCTCGAGTTTTCTCACACATAACACAGGTAGGGCATGAGTAGTACAAGCTTAACTCACCCACAGAACAGTTACTCAAGAAAACCTTGTGTGCAGGCAGGGACCTCTGTGGACTGCTCCTCACCCAAAAAGTGAGTGGACTCTTCTGTGATTGGCTGTGGACCAGGGAGAGAACAGGAGCAAGGTGCTACTCCTAGGTCATTCGGCCTCAAACGTATATGCTTCAGAGAGGGTAGGTGTAGAGGTCTCTGCAGGCGGTGGGAACTGGCACATCACCTACTCCTTTGTCATTCCCTCAGAGCTCCTACGCAGGTAATTGTGTCAATTATACATCATGTACATGACCCTGTAGCCCCTCAGAGTGCACTTAGTCACCATCAGCCAACATTTAAGAGGGCTTTTTGTGTGCCAACACAGGTTGTCTGCTGGCTTTCATGGGTCTTTAGATGATGCCTGAGTTAAATTGTCCTAACTGGTCCTCATTGGTCCATGGCCCGCGCAATAAATACCTCTGCCAATCCTAAAAGACTTTAATCCGAGACCCTGATCCAGCCGTTTGATCGTCTGCAAGGTCCTACACTCGAGCACCAGAACCCCTCAGCTGGCACTCAGCCTTCACTGGGCCTTAGTCAACCTCAAATTACTTCCATTCCCAATGTGTTGGAGTTCAGAGTCTGTTAAACACCATCTACAGGTTCTTAGCTTTCCATAGACACCCTCGCTGTGCCCACAGGGCACTAATCATCACGCTCTACTGGCCCTCAGATTGCCCCTGAGACCATTAACTGCCCACGAGAACCTTATCTAATCTCTATAAGACTTTAGCACCCCCCTTCCATAAAAGGTCTTCACATACCTTAGCCAGGGTTCACACACTCACTCCACCCTGTCAGTCACAGGAGTCTCTGAGACATGTTCTCAGTTCCTGAAACTGATCACCCAATCCTGAGTGCACCTCAGATGTCTCTCGACCCTCTTTGTGGACTCTGATATCCACAATGCATCACTTCCAAGCCTTAGACCCCCCCCTCCTCCACCCTACTTTGAGTTCTCTGAGATCTCTGTCCTACGATTACCAGATGGCTTCATGTCACCAAGGATGTAAGGCTTCATTTGTGGGCTTTTCATTTACAGATTGTTTTCAGGTGTGTTGGATCAAGTGAAGTGACCTAGGACAACAATTCCCAGAATGCATCAGTGTTAAATCATAGCCCAGCTCTGAAGCATTGAATGTTTGAGGACATGGAATTATCTGGTGCCCTGCTTCTGCAGCCCAAAGTGGCCCTCGGAGCCATTCAGACATCCATTCTTAGCCTCCTGGGCTCCTTTCCTGGGTGCTCAAAGTACAACCACTCCCTGCCTGTCGCTCCTTCCTTCCCTCCCTAACCCACAAAACACCAGACCCCTGCATTCCCAGTGGAGCCAATCCTTCATTCATTCATTCATTCAAGAAAACTTTATTTCGGTTGGATACAACCATAAAAGCACACACAAGATAAAAAAAAGAATACAAATATTCCTCCATCAAATTTAAAATAACAATTGATTGCTGACCAGTTGGTTAAAATGCATCGACACAACAAGAAATCAGAATGGGAAAGAAAAATTTAAAATTTGTAAAATTATAAATTAAGTCTAAATATTGTTAAAAGAGGAGTAAGATTACATATGTACACAGTTCATTCCTGAAATCTACATGATTTAGTTAATACAGAAACATTACAGTGTTTAGCTAGTTAATTTCCTACGAATTTGCCACATTGAGAAAAGGAACTTTGCTACTGCAGCAACTATCACAGGACTAGTATCAGTTCTCAATATCCTATAAAAATGGAGATAGTTCCTAGTGCCCAAGTTTTTACATAGCTGAATGACCCACTTCTTCCGAATTACAGCCAATCCTTCACTAATCAGCAGCTCACAGGGTGTCACTTGTGCTTCAAACCAAATATGGACTCCGCTCCTGCTAAGTCACACACAGCAAGTGGCGCCCAGAACCTCCTGCTTTTGCTGTAACCCGGTAAACTGGTTCCTTGTAACACGTTTATTTTGTATTTGTTTATTTTGCTGTCTACACAGAAACGCACACAAAACATCCCAAGGGGTGGAGGTCAAGGGAAAGAAATGATGCAAACATAGAGACAGGGCAGAGGCACAACTTAAGTAAGGCTGTATAGTTAGAAAGGACAAAAATAAGGTGAGATTACAAGTAAGATGGTTAGATAGAAAGTGGGAAGTGGAGAAGCCAGAAACAAAGGAAGAGAGATGGGGAGAACCATGTAAAGAAGGAAGGGTGAAAGAACGAAGGGAAGAACAGTGCAACAATGGATGGAGGGGGGAAACGATGGATGTGAACGGATTGAAGGGTAAAAGGACCAATTGGTGGATTGAAGACTTTAAAGAGGGAAGAAAGGCTGGAATGATTAATGAATAGAGGAGCAAAAGGTTCAATCCGTGAAAGGAGGGGTTGAAGGTTGAAAGAATCATGTAGTGCGAGGATGGATAGAAGGCGGGGTGAAAGGATGGAAGAAAGGGTCAAAGGGTGAATAGATGGCTGAAAGGATAAATGGATGGAAGAGTGAAGGGATAGAAGGCTGAAAGGATAAATGGATGAAAGAGTGAAGGGATAGATGAGTGGATGGATGGACTGATTTGTGAACGAGATGGTCGATGCTTGGATGGAATGGGAAAGACTGAATTGGTGATAGATGGGTAAAGAAAGGGTGAAGGATCGAATGGTGGATGGATGGATGGGTGAAAGGAATAATGGATTGATATAATGTTGTGTGCATAGATGGCTGAATGTAATGGTCAATGGATGTGTGGAATGATAAAAGGAGGGGTGGATGGCTGGGTGAAAGGCAGGAAAGGTGAAAGGATGGATGCATGGATTGGTGGATAAAAAGGGTGGAAATATGAGTAGATATAGGACACAGAGGTCAAGCGAACTATTCTAGCAGGGGCAGGGCGTGTTTACTTATTTTGTCAGTCTGTGTAATCAAAGACTTGGTTTAAATTCGGAGTTATATTATTTTTCTGGTCACTCCGTTGCACACACTATGCATAGTTTTGCTAGGTCACACATTTGAACGGGTTTGTTATATATGCCTCTTGTTACCACAATCTTGCAGTTTAGTAGCAATGTTCAAGTCCTGTGCAGCATTGTGTGTGACCTGTAGATCTGATGTTCAAACACTTGTATGATATCTCAGTGGGTTTTGGGTTGTTCAAAGGCTTATAAGGTCTCTCAGTGGTTTCATGGATTTGTTTCTGAGTTATTTGTGTAACATGCAGGTCACAAGTGCCAATCCCGAGGAAACCTGTGGATTCTGCACCGGACAGAAACATTTGCTTGTGATCTGCATAGGAATCCTTGCAGGTCTTCATTGTACAATGAATAACATTGACTGAGCCATTCTTTCTTTCTTTAATCTTTATTCGATCATCCAAAGGCAGATCATAAAAGATACACAGATAAAATCATACATAAAAAAAGAATGTTAAAAATATCAACAATACACTCTTAGATAACTTCCATTAATAAGGATGAGAGTGCTTGGAGCTTAATTCAGAAGCTTGAAATGGAAATAACAGCATATAATATGAATGAAGTCACATCAACTTTGGGGAATTAAAAATGCAAAAGTCAGAATTCATCATCATAATAAAAGACTAGCAATTCGAGGTGTGTATATGTATATATGCTCTTAAAAAAACTAGTAACTGGGTAACATGTATCATAGTCATTGAGTTGCTGGAGAAGAATAGGGTGTCTTTACACCTCGAGAATGTGTACCTACGCACCGATTCATTCACCTATTCATTTTATTAAGTGTAAAAAAAAAATGCATATTGTGTCAGATATAAATGGTGGTTATTTGTATAATTAGACAGATACACATTACACCGTATGAATGAAGACAAGATGCAACATATATGTCTTGTTTTGTTCTAGTATCAACCAGTCAGTTTAGTCTAGGAGAGTAAAAAGGAATGTTTATCCTGAGTATATGTTAAAAGCCTTCATGCCCCTCTCATCCCATGGCCAACTTGTTGCATAAAGAGCCAGAGTGCATCTTGTTTACTCTGAGAGCCTTCACAGTCTCAGCCTGGTGTGAAAAGGCTTCTGAAAGCTAATTAAGGACGATCAGTGTCTTCAATTTATAATCATACCGAAGGTCTCTCTATTGTGACAATAATCCCTCATTTGCCTTTAATATGCTGCAGCAGGAAATGTTGGCAGTGAAAATTAATGTTTGGGTTTAGGTCTTATAGACGGCTTTAGTTGTCTCATCAGAATATTGTTTTGCAAAAACGTCATACATACATGCTTTTGGTCAGCAGACTTCAGCCAATAGTTGTTAAGTTGTCATTCTCATTTTTCTTCAGCCCACCATAGCATGGCAGAATGTGTCAATGGGTCAGCCTTCTCTACACATTGGCCTCCTTCTCTTTGAGTGGCTGCCCAAAGCTTGTGCACATCGTTCACATACGTTTAAAAAATGTTTTTCTTCAGTGACACAGCTCTTTCAGTGTGTTCTTTTTTAATTTTATGTTTGTGTATGAGCTTAAAAAAAGTTCCCAATCAGATGTTGATTTTTTTCCTGTCTCCTGTTATAAAGTTGCTTTTATGTGTAAATGAGTTTGTGACATAGTAGCTGGTTGATGTTTGAGTGTATTTATGTTTGAATGCACTTACGTGGTATTTCCATAGTGCAAACCTAGCCAAAAGACAGTGAAGTGCTGTACGGAAGGGGATGTCTGTTCGGACCTTATAGCAAACTTAACAAGATGATGGATGGCGTACTGACATTTTTAAACCACTTACCCCAGTCACAGATCTAGGTTTAATGCATCATTCTTTTGCTCACTATTCCACCCCAGTTTGGACCCAGTCATATGCAAATAAGTCTTGACCCTGTTCCTCATGAGACCAGTCCAGCCCGAACTGCCAGGCCAGGTCCTCCCTGGACCGGAAGCAAGCATCCTGGGATTGTTTTGGGGATATCATCCCTCATCATCCAGGCCAGCTTGAATCCAGTGGCACAGCGACCTTGTAGCCAAGATGGAGATCCATGATAGTGTGCTTTTTACAGACTTGGAGCCATTTCTTCCCTCAGTTGCCAGTCACCGGCAGTGTTACCTGCAATATTGAAAGATGGGACGTTCCCAAAAGAAGTTCAAGGAAATTAAGGTAGACTAATCCATCACAATCTCCTTTTGACATCCAATTGAGGCTTCAGATGCACCCCATAGTTTTCAAATGCACCGAAGTGAGGAGCTTCGTAGATGGGGTTCAAGAACTCGCCCAAATATGCGTGGTTATCCCTGTCTTCGATAGGTATCATGGGTGAAAGATGTACTCCTTTGTCACGGTGGCCAAGAAGGCTTAAGGGTTGATGATAGATGTGATTAGGATCAATTTCTGTGTACAGACAATGTACTTCAAGATAGATATTCTCCAAAGACTGGTCTTGTTGATCTGTCCAGGTGAACATTTGGTTCAGTAGACCTTGGGGCCCCATATATTCACATTACGATCAGAAGGTCATGTTAGAGGCTCCCTTATTGCTGTGTCAGAAGCTTACACGTGCACTTCAGTGCCCAGACATTTAGATTTAAGTCAGCTCCACCTCCTGCAATGGGACTTTTGCTTAGTTGGAGTGTCCTACTTCACCCGTACTTGAACGATTGGATAATCCATTTACTGTCCGGCGTGAAGCATAGGTAGGATTCCTTTGTGTTAAGTTAGCTGTTGGCCAACCATAGATATTTAGCTAACCTCAGGAAGTCTCAACACAGGCCCTTGGATTGTTTGGGTACAGTTCCTGAATCTTCTTGGAGCTGCCTTCAATCAAACACAACTAGAGGAGGAGCTAGGCACTGCAACTTCCTTAAAGGACCAGGCTATATCGGGGATTTGATGCATACTGTAGGGGACTATTCTGTGCGTGTGTCGCTGGTGCCCAGGGCTCCCGTACACATAGTCATATTTGCACTGAATTCAGTAGTTAAAGGAGGTCATTTCCAGTTCCAAATATAAGTAAGCTCATTTGATTACAAATAAAATCTATAACATCAACTATGAGATCATATACAACCCCAAAGATATATTTAATATCCATTCAGCCTTTTATGTAACAATATACTATTGCAAGGTTTCCTTCTTATGTCTTTCAATAACAAACTCTAGCTTGTCTAATATATACAAATGTTATTTTATCAAGAGTGGTAGTACTGAAAGCATCCCTTTATACCTTTAAATGCTCCCTGAGGAAGAGAATATTAAGCAGAGAGTCGAAATCAGATCTACACAGATGACCGTGAGGCTGCTTGCAAGGAACACCTCGGCAGAGTACCTTTAATTTTTCATCCATTCCACATGGCTCAAGGCAGTTATATAATTGTAAATGTAAAGCCACCCATAAAATGAACTTCTGTGTTTTTTAATGGTGTAAGGGCACACTGGGGCACTTGGGTGTTAGCAGAACGTAATCCAAGCTCCGTACTAAACAGAACATGCATGTCTATTGTCACATTCAGCTCCATGGGTCTTTCGGCATTGCATTTCAAATTTCTATTGTGCCCCTACTCAACCTTTACTATCTGTGATTTAATCTTGTAAGGCCATGCATTCCAGATTTAAGCAATTGCTTGTTTTGTATTTGATAGTATACCTGGAACAGATTATGTGCTGGTCAAGCTGGGAGAGCATAGTACGATTAACCAGCTGAGAACAAAATGCTTGAAAACCAAAGTTGATATGCTTGTTGAGGCACAAAGGTAGAAGGGATGTGTGGGGGAGTGATGGTGCTCTAGGGATCCTCTCCTCGAGGGAGGAGCTTAAGATATGCTAAACTTTTTGCTAAGACTTCCTGTTTCCTGTCTTACTCTGTGTGGTAACAGAATAATGAAGATTACTTACCTAATTGGGACGTAATTTGTTTTCTGTTGTTCTAGCGTGGGGCTTAGCAGCGCAGTGCTCCAGCTTTTATAAGGCACACCTTTGGCTGTTCCGCCTGTGTGAAAGACTCGCATCCTACTCCAGGGGATTGCATGAGTCCTGACAATGAGTGCCTGTCACATGATTTTTGTATGGTGTGTGTAATTGTAAAAGATGAGTTAGAGCACAAAACAGATTGACTCACGCTGTTCTCTGTGCACGCTGTACTTGCAGTCAGGGCTGTGTCTGGGATTCCCCTGCCATTGATTTGTGTTAATGCTGCATAAAGTAGGTTTCACATCCAGCCCTCTTCTTTCACAGTGTGGGAATTTGGACTACCAATGTCGAGTACAAGAAAAGCTACCTGAGCTAAATAGTACTGTTGCTAACCTGAGCTCTGCTGTCCGAGCAACCACCTGTGTCCTTGGGACATTTAAACTATTGCTAGTCCACTCCACTTCTAACACAGCACTTTAGAGGTCACTTCTGAATATGAAAGAACAAACTAGGCTTTAGTTTCACATGTGGTGTTGTATCCATGTTCCATATTCCATGAAAGTAGCTAAGAACCAGATCCCATAAGCCGAGCAGAGCTCTCTCTGATGTTAACACAGCTGGATCTTCAGACTTGCACAGGAAGTTGGTGAGTGACACTGGCACGAATGATCCCACAATCCGATGTGTTCTCTTTCCTGGTCAGGGTTGTTCCGTTACAGAACGGATGCCCTACGTTGGGTTCAGTCAATGCCTTGCTCCAGCTTAACTCAGAACGCGGCTTTCGCTACCCCTACAGCAAAGAGTGTATTCAAATAAGGCCTGATTTAGAGTTTGATGGATCGGTTACTCAGTCACAAACTTGAAGGATATCTCATTACCTTATCACATGTGCATTATATTTTATGGTACTTCTAATAGGGCAGACGGGATAGCCTTCATGCTGTGAAGAAAAAACCCGTCCGCCAAAGTTTAAATTAGGTCCTACGTACTAGCCTGTACATGTTCAAGATGTATGTATGTAGGTGTTTATGTCATATTTGTATAGACAGACCTGGCTTGAGGCAGCAGGGCACTGTACACGGTAAACGACAGGAATACAGTCGCCGTGTGATTTCGCTGGTTTGTGGACGGCCACTGAACATGAATGTAGTGTTCTTTAAAGGGGAGCGTCTTCAGCTCTTTGCAAAATTGTGGCAGGGTTGTGGCAGACCAGCTGGATTTGAGGATGCGCTTCCACACCGTTGGTGCATGAATAGAAATGAGTTGTTTTTAATTTTCTTTCTCCCGCCTGAACATAAAAAATGTTGAATAATTCAATAAAGTGAGTCACCTGTGTTTCAAAATAATTCTAATTGAGACTGCCAAGCGAGGCTTCAATTGCGAATCGATTCAAACTAACACAAAACTCTTCAATCACAACCATAGTAACAAGCATTTACAATGCAATAGGTCTCGCATTAGGAAAGTTTGAGCTATTGGTATTGTAAATGACAAATTTTTTAAATGTTTTTTTTGTAAAATAGATAAATTAATAGCTATGTCATTTACAATGCTAATAGTTATAACTTTCGCAAATGCGACACCTTTAGCATTTCTAATGCAATATGTGTTGTATTTACGCGACCTAGATGTATTGATATTACAAATAACAATGGCTGTTAATTTTTACAAATAATTAATACTTAAATAAGTTATTGTAATTGTATTTCCGGAAGCCTGTAAATTGGATCCCAAAGATACATCAGCGTCGGAGGCTGTAATTAGCGCCACGGTATTCTGTGACCAAATGCACACATAAAGAATGAATAAATGTAATGATCTCTGAAGGGTAGGGGGCAGGCTGGGTGGACCTACACAGGATTTGCAGGTCACAGCTGATGTCAGCAGCGAACACCGTCGTGCAATACAAATAAAACAGTGTTTTATTCACAAATTAGTCGCAGGACTACTAAAGTGGGAGAAAATTGCAAATAGAGTGTAACATTTGAATTTGTTGGTGGTTGTACACAGATAACCGCCTTCCAATGCACTGCTTGCTGTCACGTGCTCCGGTTTTCAGGGAGGCTGCGTGGGCTTTGCTGGCTGTGCAATGTAACAAAAGGGGGCATACATAAAACAAACCTGCACAGTATCTCCTGCCTTTCACTTCGCTCATCCACTGCCCGGTGCAAGTCACGGGGGCAAAAGTTCCCTCAGGGCCACCGTACTCATCCAGACTCCCCTTCACCAGCCTAGTCAAGGCACACTCACTCCTGCCTCTCTGTTGCCCCAGTGGAGCAGCATGCACAGCATAACGCATCTGTCATCGTCTGTGACGGGCCTTAATAAAATCACTTGTAAACAAAATGTGTCTTTACATTAAGGCCTGGGAAGCATATGCTTGTTTTGCGACTATAGGGCACAAAAAAAAGCGCGAAATAAGTTGTCAGATTCGTGACAAACTCACTATAGACGCAAATCACATACGTCAAATTCGGATAACTAATAAAGTTATGGTCTGGAATAAAGATATATGATAACGTTTCGGTAGCCATACCCACAAAGATACAATGCAAGCAACAATACTACCCGTGCAAATTGGTGACTGTGATGCTTAGGTGAACAATAGGAAGTGGGCAGTTGGTACATAAGACTAGCTTTCAGTGCGACAAGGGTCCCTTCTTCAGAGGTTATTATAGCGTTCAGCTTGAGGCTTATGTCTTTCCGACAGCTGACACGCGTACTTCTATCACCTCACGAACAACAAAAGTCTATCACTTCTGAACTTCCTTTGTTGGTCAATGAAACCGAATATTTCTCGAGCCAGTGGCAAAAATTACCCTGGAGGCAATAGCCCCAAAGTGGGGTGTGGGGGTATAGAAAACTGGCAAAAATGCATCATTGGCGGGTCGCCAAATTGGGGCATTTGAGGGATTATCCCTAAGGCGCCTAGAGAGAGGGCGGCAGGTGTCCGCTAATAACGTCATTCACACTGCCTTTGCTGAAAAAAAAAAAGCCATCAGTGAGTGACTAAAGCTCCACGGAGGGAAAGTACCAGAGCAGCCACCTTTCTTACACAAAGATGGAACTCGGCTATAATAAACTTTCGAAGGGAATAAACAATAGGCCACCACCACTGCCCGCATTCTACCGGCCGACATCTATCTAATGCCAAACAAAACACATGGGCCTCCTTGGTGTTCCTGCTCACAGGACTGACTCGTCGAAAATATTTACATAGTAGGTCAGACAGACATGTGCAAGATCAAATATCCCAAAACCTAGCATTTGTTTCTATGCAACATGTATGTTGCGTGTGTCTTTTCTGAAAACGGAGGTATCTCCAAAGAAATCAAGCAACTTTACTGTATGTATGGCAACTTTACATGCGTGTCTCGATACATTTGTAAACCCTGTTTTTTTATGTTTAGTTAAAAAGGGGGCTCTGTTAGTCTCAGCAGGAGCAGGGATTACACTGGGCCCAGGTCCTCTCACCCCAGCAGCACTCACCTGCGAGCCCAGGTAGCGCTTGAGGCACTCTTCGCACACCGCCTTCTTGCAGCAGGGCAGGGGCTTCAGCTGCCGGTCCTCCAGGCAGACGCGGCAGCAGGCGAGCACCAGCCATCCCAGCCCCTGCTCCGGGTAGAGGGGACTCCCCGACTCCAGCAGACCAGGGAAGAAGGGGTCGGCGGGGGACAGCGGCGGCGGCGGCTCTGGGCCATCCTGGTGCCCGGGGAGGTCATTCTCCACGCAGTAAACGCTGCACTGCACTAGTCTCTTGGGCTCGGCGGGCGGCGGCTGCTCCTCGGCAGGCTCCGGCGATGGCGGGGCAGGGTCTGGGGCACCCGGCTGCGTGGCCCCTTCGGGCTCCCCCTGCTCCCCACTGCCCTTCCTCCAGCGCTTCCGCCGCCTCCGCTGCTGCTCGTCTTGGTGCCTCCGCCGGCGCCGCCGCTCGGGCCCCAGCTCCCCGCTGCCCTGCTCCTCTTCACCCCGTGCCTCGGAGGAGGGGGTCTCCGCCGCTCCTTCCTCCTCCCCCGGGGGCGCCTCGCCTTCAGTGCCCACCATCCTCAGAGCCGGCTCCGAGTCCTCCATGGCCGGGGGCCTCCTCGGCCTTCCCCCATGCAAGCTCTGCTTCCAGTCACCGCCGCGCTTCCGGGTGCCACCTGCCCTGGCCGCGACTTCAAGGGCACCCCGGGGCAGCCGAGAGTCCCTGTCCGGGATGCACGTCTGTCCCGTGCCTCTCTTAGGGGTAATGTTGTGTTTGGTTGCGTTTTACTTCTAGTCCGCGCTTCGCTCCTGTTTCACTCCGAGCCGGGCTGCAGGGATTGCGTTTGTTGATCTTTTTTTTTGTCCTCCCTCTAAAGGGGTGGAGAAGCCATCCAGGAGCTGCAGCATAACAGAGAGGGCAAATCAGCTCACTTTTCAACTACTGTAGCAAGGAAACCCGAGTCGTGACTGACCCTAAAAACAAGTACGATAAAAACTCACCGCCGCAGCCCGGCTTGTACAGGAAGCCAGGCAACCTGTGTTGGGACGGGGCGGGGCCGCAAAAAGACAGGAAGCAGACGGGAGCCTATCCCGCGCTCCTGTGCCCGTCAGCCGGAAGATTGCCGGAAGATTTGTGTGTCAGCTAGCGGGGCTCCCGTGCTCGTGGAGAGCCCCGCCTGCTGCTGAGGATGACCCGCTGCCTGCCGAAGGAGAGAGGGACACACGAAAAGAACTCGGTAAGTGGGGTGTGGGGGGGGAGGGGAAATGTGCGCGCGCGAGTGCGGGGGGGGGCCGCGGGCGGGCTGTGTATGTGTGTGTGTGCGTGTGTGCGTGCGTGTATGTGTCTTGGAGTGCGTGTGTGTGACTGTGGGGGAGGGGGTGTGTGTGAGCGAGTGTCTGTACCGTGTGCCTGTATGTCTGAAAAAAAAAAAAAAGAAAAAAAAAATGGCTGACAGTTACTCTGCGCATGCGCGGGTCAGACGCGCGCTCCCGCGGTGAAAACTGCGAGGGAAACGCTCGTGACACTTTGGTGTCCACATTCCCAATACCGGGCAACAATAGTTGTCGAGCCAGACACTCTCAATGCTCACGCATTGAGAGTACGTCTGCTCGACCTAAAAAAAACACTACTTACTGAACTTATTTTTCTATTTATTTGACTTTTTAAAAAAAATATGTTTTGATTTACACCGCATCTCCACTTCAACTCCAAGTGCTGCTGCTGCACTTCGCACAGGCCCAGGTTGGAACATGCGTGAGTGAGAGGTGATGAAGAGGTCAGAAGGAGGAATACCTCTCTCGTCTCCACTGCTTCGCTTCCTAGTGTGCAATGCCATACGGGTGGCACATGTGCACGAAGAGAGACGAGACAACAGAAACTGAGAGAGTAAGGGCAGAAAGGGCCAATCACTGCATGGTTTCACAATAAAGTCATAGAGTGATTGGTCATGCGGTCTGTCACCCTGAACCTCCCACCTCTGCCCTGCCTCATGTTCGCCAGAGGCCTATTAACAGCATCTCTTGAGCCAATCTAGACACTGCACTCTTGCTGTTATGTTACCAATACAGCATGAGAGCACTGCCAGGATTGGCTGGGGCAGGCGAGGTTAGTGCTCATTAGGAGACTGGGGGGCTAAAGCTGTAATTTCCCACCCCACCCCCAAGGCTCACTGAGCAGGTTGAGAAAGGCCTCTAGTGCGCATGTAGGGCTGGCCACAGAAAGGCAGCTGTCCAACCTGACATGGGCACTTTGAAGAGTGAGTGACTACTGTGGCCTTATGGTGAACCTGGGCATGTTTAGTGTGCATCTACTCTACTGTCAGTTATTTGTAGGCCCCACCCACCATCCTCAGGAACTTAAAGCATCGGGCCCTCGGATGAAAAAAGCTGACTGCCATGGCCAGGAAAAATATCAATTAAATATTTACATTGAAACAGGGGTTGGGGGGCACAAATATAGGGGGCAATGCCCCAACACCCTAAAAGAGGAACCCCCCCTTTCTTACACTTAAGTTTTCTGCTGTTGAAGAAGTTTCCAATCCAGATCTCTGGTAACGCGAAGCCTTTTGAGATGGGAGTAGCATTAGTGACAATAATGCTGCCATATTTACACCCCAGCCCAGGGGTTTGTGGAAAACATTTCTCACAGTCATTACAGCATGTCTCCTCCAGCAACAAACGCTGCTAACTATCGCTCCATAACAATTGGAGGTGAAATTGTGATACTGTGCACTATGTGGCCTTGTTGTTAATTCTGGAGAAGTGTGGACCCAAAAAAGTCTGGTTACCAGAATTACGGATCTGGTTTTATGCTTCACCCCCTCAACAGCATTTCAACATGAGACACTTGTGCTCTAATTTAGGGTTCCCCACTTGACCAATGTGTGACCCGTGAATATTCATTTATCTACGAGTGATTTTCTTATTTGTGTATATCATCAGTGCCTGGAATCCAAGTATCCCATAGCACTAAGCGCTCCAATTAAAAAGGCTGCAAAGATGTACACGCACATTGTGATCCGAGCGGGTTAAGATAAGCCTACTCACCCTGCCGTGAGGCATCCCAGTGTGAGTGGCCCTCCTTCTACACACTGCTCTGTCGGTGTGTTTCCATAACCAAACCAATACGCCTTTTGTTTCCGACAGCACTGCGACGCTGCTGCTCCTTGGTGTGGGTGGGTGGGACTAGAAATTCTCAGCGCCGCTTCCCCAGCTCCAGGATGTAGAGTGAGCTGCCCCAGGGGAAGCATCGCCCTATATCTCCCCTTTTGTCTTCTCACCCTTGGCCTGAAAAAGGGGGAGGAGGTGCCACCCTATTGGGTGATTCAAGCCCTCGTCAGGCCCCCCCTATTGCGTGGCGCTTCCTGGCGGCGCAAACCAGTTCTGTTTCCTTTTCGGGCTCTGGCGGCAGGCCCGGACTGGCCGTTGCAGGCACCGGGCAATCCCCCGGTCGGCCGCATGGGTGGGGGCTGGTTTTGGGCCCCAGGGGGCCGTTTTTGTTACAGGGCCGTTTTTGCAGCATAGCTGCAAAAACGGGCCTGTAACAAAATCGTCCGAAAACCGGCCCTGGCAAAGAGTGCGGTTGCACCCCCAGGGTAGAGGGGGGGCCGGCTGAGCACTTTGCCAGGGCCGATTTCGGTTCCCAGTCTGGCCCTGTCTGGCGGCCATTATGGTGCCGGCCCTCGAGGCCCCCTTCGGGGGCGGCCTCTGCTAAATCGTTTAGAGACTTGAACGGAGGGGAATCACAGTTTTTCGTGCCTTCCCTTGTACCTTTGCTTGGCGTTGGATATGAGGGCGATGTGCTTCATGTTGTTGTTTTGTTGTGGGTGATGCTTCATGCTCTACATCTGGTAGAGTTCGCATCGGTGTTGAGTGTTAATGCCGTGCTGTCCTTGGTTCCCTCGTATCAGCGCTATTTGCCGGTGCTGAGACGCCCTCCGTGAATGCGGCAGTCACGTTCCCAGGCGCCTGCTGTTTTCCTTGTTTTACTGCTGTGTGTGAACGCTGCAGTCTGTTTCTCTTTGCCTTTAGTGGAATGTGCCACGTTAGCTTTCAGGGGGTGATGCATTTGTCAGCGCAACAGTTAACACTACGGTGTGTTGGATTTTTCGTGTAGTTTCCTACGTAAATACCATTTTATGTTGCATGCAACTGACTACCACTGTTTTATGTAGATTTTGTAGGGATTCATCATATTAACTTTGTTGAATAATGGCAGAATGTTTGAGCTGTTTACCCCCACACAGCTGTCAGTGCTGCATTGTCAGGGTAAACGTGAACACGGCTTCCTGGTGGGGTTGTGGGGGGTTGCCACATAACGAGGAGGGTTCGTGAAACTGAGATCTATGTGAGAATAGGCCCTCTCTTGACCCGGTCCTCCACAAGAAAACACAAGCATTGGCAAAGCCAATAAGTCTCGCCTTTTTTAGGGAACTGTTTGGTTTTGGCAATGCTTGTTGTTTATACACCCGCCTCTGCCACTTGCTATGTCATTTAATGATGCACCCCAACCCCCGGGATGTTTGTGCTGAGGGCGGTGTGACCCTTTCTTCACCGGATGGACAGTGAAATGTTGACACGAGGCATGGGTCAGACATATTGAGCCAAGGCGGAGGCTCTTAAAGAAGGCGGGAAAGCAGTGGGTCCGGGTGGATTACCGGCTCCAGCATCTAACCAGGTGGAATTGAGACGTGGTGGGTGGGGACAATAAGGAGGCCGATGACCCTTCAGGCTAGATCTTTTGATAAGTGTGATGCCAAGCATCGTAAAACCTGCAAGTGTGCTATCGACTTGACCACGAACACAGCTCGAAGATCTGTTTGACTTATTTTCCACTAACCCTTGTCCCAACATTATTATTTGAAATGCCTTCAAGTGCAGGAGGAAATAAACTACAAATCCCAGCGTGCCTGCATACTAAAAGCAACGCCTCACATCTCCCATTCCACTGGAGTAAACAAAGTTTAGCAGGGCCGGGAAGGCCCAAACACTCCATGAACCCCTTAAACTGGTGGAGAGGTACAGCAATGGAGCTACCTGCTTCGGAACTGAGACATCTGCGTTCTAATGCTGTAGGTTCCTTGATCAAAGTGTGCGATCCGAGGCATGTATGTTTGCATCTTTGATAGGTTTAGAAACAGATAGGCGACTATTATCTACCCCCCCAGGATATAGCGGCATGGATTAGCAAATTTAGCGGCACAAAAATGGAAATTTAGCGGCACTAATATGGAAATTTAGCGGCAATTTTGCGGCATTTTTTTGCCCATTTTTCCTACAACAAACACAGATATCTTAGTTTTTTTAGTTATTTAACAACATGAAGCCATGTATATTTGGTTTATTTACAATGTGGAGACTTTGTTTCCCTCGAAAAGCAAAAGACTGCCCGTCAGCAGCCCAGGGCAGCAAAATAGCGTTACAGGCGTCCCGCGTTGCGTGGGGCAAGGTGGCGCTTTATAGCGCGATGTCAGCGCCTCCCCAATGCAGCAGCTGTGCCAAATTCAGTGGTGGTGCACCCTAGGACCACGAGTCCCACCAGGGTAATGCAGCGAGCGCAGCAAGTTCCCTCGAAAAGCAAAAGACTGCCCGTCAGCAGCCCAAGGCAGCAAAATAGCGTTACAGGCGTATTTATTATGTCATTGTAAATCTACACATCTACACATATTTGATTACCTTGTCAGCACAAAAGTATTCTGCAGAAAGCAGCTGCATCAAGCATACACGGAGAAAGAGCATGTCAACAAAAAGATATGGAAATTGTTGTAAATTGATATATTCCCTTAAGAGTTCCATTTCCATAGATTTGTCCATTTTGTAACCTGGATTTTGCTCCCAAGAAAATGTGCTGATGCACTTATTTGTTTTAGAAACATCATTTTCAACAAAGTACAATGTCCCATTCCAGGACCTGTTCACTACCCTGTATAATAAGCAGTGATCGGCAATGCTATTTTCAGCCCATAAGTAAGCAAAATACATAAACGGCAGTGAATTACCATCTTTAGGGTGTTTCATCCAACTTAATATGCAGCATAGATCTTTGCAAGGTTATTGTCCAAAATCGTTGGAAATTTAAGAATCTCAATGTGAGGCTTCCTGTGGATTGTGTAACTTCAGCATTTCTAAGAAACATCTTAGCGTTGTTTTTTAATCGGATCCCCCAGGATATAGCGGCATAGATTAGCTTTTTTAAAAATGCAGCGATTTCTACAAAAGTGCCGATTTCGCGGGCACTTTTGTAAAAATCACAGCATTTTTACAAAAGTGCCGATTTCGCGGCAAACCGCGAAATCCTGGAGGGTCTGATTAGACCCTCTATGTTCATCTTTTTGAAATGTAAATATAAATGGGGCTGCCCCTAGTCGGGATTGCTACAGGTCTCTAGAGATGCGTGTGAAGTGGGGGCATCTCAGAAAAAGTGTAGGACTTGCCTCACATACCGCCTGGTGTCATGCTTCATCATAGGCCGTCCTCTAAAAACTCGGTTAGTTTAGAAGTGCATCCCTGATGACAGGGATGCACTTCTAAACTAACTGGGGGCCGTGAGTAGTGAAAGTGATCTAAAAACCATTACAGTTGTAATGAAGACTAGTTTTTAAATAATTGGGCAACTGTATGGTATTAAAAGAAGTGAGTGGTGACTGGGGAACTAATTATCCCTTTACTATGATTGCTGTGGTCCACAGCCATCATGGTGAAGGGATAATTAGTTCTCTAGCATCTCTAGAGACCAGTAGCAATCCCGACTAGGGGCAGCCCCATTTGTGTTTACATTCCGTGTTGGAGGCTGGCTAGCTCCTAGGGCCCGGAGCCTCTAGTTCTCATCCCTGATTATACACCAGGGCTAGTGTGTTCCGTCTTTTTGAAATGCCAGGTCATGGCTTTGTACGCCACTGGTTGAATCCCAGTGTGTTTTATAGTTTTTTAGCAGTTTTAACACTTATTTTATGGTAAACTTCCTTGACCGGAGCGTTGTATATATATCTCTGACGTTCGCAGGTCTGGAGACTGTACGTGTAATTGATTGATATGGAATAAGCATAAATTGTATGAATTTAGATCTTTTATGGTATGTGTTTTTAACCGAATAAAGATTATTACTTCAAGGCTGGCAACAGTACTAAGAGCCATATGATAACTATGTGCTTACATTTAATTAATTCCAGGCGGCTCCTGCTGATCCCTCCCAATCAGAGGGTCACTGCATGTATCTTATTAAATTTTAAATCCTACTAATAAGGGAGAACTGTCGCCCCAACCAGGATCTTTTAATGCAGCACTCGTCCGAATGCGTGGTGGTAGGAGTTAACGGGTTACACGTCCTAACTTATCCCTTCAAGAACCAAGCTAGCAAAATTAAAAGGCAGGCCCAATAAGGAAGCTGGCAGGTAGAAGACAAGGGTTACCATCTCTAGTTATACTTATTTACAAGGCCTACTTTTTATTTGAAGATCACCTCATCAAGGACATCCGGCTGCATGTATTTGTGTTAAAGGTGGCCCTTCCTTTCAGAAGGAAAGGATATAAGTGGGTGTTGCGCCTAGGGTGGACATATCAAGCCCTAAAACTGGAATATTTAGGATCGGACGATAACTAGTCACATGATGCATATCAAACCCTCACTTCCGTGGATTGGGCTACCAAGCACTGTTTATAGTTAAGTTCGTAGAACACCTCGTGAGCGGGATGGTTTACTTCATTGTCCAGCACTGGGGTCAGCGTCTCAAGTGACACATGGGCTGAGCATGGGGCAAAATTCAGTCCGGTCGCGACCTTCAGGAGAGGTCTGAGGCAGGCGGTGGATGCTGTTGTTGCTGTTGTCCAAGTGATTTCTGCCACGATAAATCTCACCAACAATAAGGAAAGCCAATGCATGAAAACTGGCACAGCACACAGGGAGGTGAGCTGGGAATGGAGGTTCAAGTTCCTTAAACACCAAAGAGCTAGGCAAGCAGATATGTGCAAGAAAAGTGGCACGGCACCTACATAACCACCCCATTAATATTCACAAATATAAATAAAGTACATAGAGCAAACATCTGTAGTTTGCTAATATTTACACTGAATGCATGCATAACAACATGTTTCCAAATATCCCAATGGCTGAGTAACAAAGGTGATGACCGCGTGAGCACAGAGCTCCCCGGACCTTCGCCACTCTTTGCACCTCATCCTGACCAAATCCTGAATTTCTGGACAGCTCGTTGCTGAGGAACCTTGGCTGATGCCATAACTCTTTTCAAATTTTGATTTGGACTTTGGCAACCGTAACTGCGTCGTTTTGAACTTTTGAGGCCCGCCCGAAGGTGAGCCGATGTCTTGGTGGATTGTAACGCCGGGACAGAGTTGAACAACATTGGCGGAGGGGTTGTCCCCCAGTCGCCCTGCCTCAACTTTCAGTTTCGCTTTCGACTTCTGGCATTGTCAAACTGCGGAACAGCTCCCATCGGGATTCGGCCGGCTCGGTTGGCGTGTGCTTCTGGCTCCTTATGCAGTCGGGTCTGGCTGCGATTCTGCCTTGGTCGAGCGAACCTGCTTTGGTGGACTGTAGTTGCCTTGCCCGCTAGCGGCCATTTTTACCAGGTCCCACGGGTCCCTCCGGGGCGCATCTTCCAGCATGACTGCCAGGATCGACGTCGAGAAACGGAAGACTAAGATGACCCTCCGAGGAGGCCCGGTCCAAACCAACGTTATGGACCGGTACACCTTATCCAAAGGTTCTCCTGGTGGCACTAGCCAGCCCCCGGGGGACCCTAGGGACGATTCCATCACCTCTACGGAGCTGTCTCTCCAGGATATCATGGGCGCCATTGCCAGTATTAAGGAGACCATAGGCCAACAGTATGAGGCTCTTGCCAGTAAAATCGACACGGTGGCGATCGATCACCCTGATCAGAGCTGACCTGGCTAAAACCAACGAGAAGGTGAAATCGTTGGACCTTAAGACTACTAGCCTCACGGCTGATGTATCTGAGCTTCAGACCGAGACTGGCACGCTGAAATCGGCTGGTGATCTCCTGTCCCAACGGTTGGAGGATTTTGAGAACAGGGCAAGGCGCAATAACATTCGCGTGAGAGGGGTTCCAGAGGATTCCAGAGATCTCACGACTGATCTCCTGGTCGAGGATCTTGTCCTGAACCATCTTGCCCCTTCTGGTCTGAGCAAGTTCTTTGCAGTGGAACGTGCCCACCGAGTCCCGGGTGGTAAGCCCAAACTGGGCGCCCCTCCGAGGCCTATCATCGCAAAACTTTTTTCATTACAGAGACCGTGATGCTATCCTGCAGGCTTCGAGGGTGGGCGGCCCGGTGAAATTCGAGAATTCAACTGTCAACTTTTACCCGGACTTTACTCAGCTCGTCCAGAGGCAAAGGATGAGTTTTCAGGGGGTAAAGCGACGTCTTCGAGATCGGGGCCTGAAATACGCAATGCTTTTCCCTACTAGGCTTCGCGTGGAGTACGAGGAACGGACGCTTTTCTTTGATCGACCGGAACCTGTGAGTGGCTGGCTGGATTCACTGCCCGCCCGGAGCGATCGCACTGAGCACCCTGGTGGTGCCGAGGGTGGTGAGGCTCGCTAAAACTGATGACTCGGTCACTCTTTCCCGATATTTGACATTGGTCAGCTGGATTCTGGGGTTTTTATATGTATGTTTCTAATTGCTGTTCTTCTTAGGGTGGCGGGGGAGAAGGGTCTCTTTCCTCCTCCGGGGTCTTTTTGTAGAATGGGATTGTTAGGGCGACAGCCACACTGCATGTTGGGGTGGCTATTTAGTCTATTGCAGGGGTGCAGGGAGGGGGGTGTTGTAACGGGTGTTGGTGGGGAGGTGGGAAGGGGTGTTCGTAAGTTTGTTTTTCTTCCTCAAGGCGGTGTATTGTTTTTTTTCACTTTTCGAATGCTCTTCTCTCTGTGGGGTGACTCATGCATTATCTGTTGGGGTGGGGGGTAGTGGGTTGAGGTTGATGTCTTGGAATGTCAATGGATTGGGAGACCGTATAAAACGGGGTGTAGTGCTGCAATATCTGCGTCGCTTGTCGCCTGACGTTATACTTTTACAAGAGACGCATCTGGTGGGAAATGTGTGTCATGCCATGAATAGGTGGGGTTATCGGCTGGTTGCTCATTCGGGGTTTACCACTGGTTCTAGAGGGGTGGGCATTTTGGTGCGGTCTTCTCTCCCTTTCGAGATTGATGATGTGATCCTTGACGGTAGAGGGCGCTACGCCGCCCTCGCTGGTAGGTGGGAGGGTAGGACCCTAACTTTGCTCACTGTGTACGTTCCACCGGGTCTCCAGATTTCTACCTTCTCTGATATTGGTCGTCTGTTACTGGAACTCCCTGAAGGTACCCTCCTCATGGGTGGGGACTTTAATGTGGTACTATCTGGCACGTTGGATCGTCACCCCCCCAGGGATATTCCTAATTCCCAGTCATGGCTACGTGGGTTGCTGGATACTTTTGGTCTGGTGGATTGCTGGAGACTGATGCATCCGACACAGAGTCAGTACACCTTTCACTCTGGGGCCCACGGGAGTCTTTCCAGACTTGATTACATTCTTATGCCCGCTGTCCAATCCTCTTCTGTCAGGGAAATTAAACACTTGGCTCGTGGCATTTCCGATCACTCTCTATTGTGGTTCTGTATGGACACTGGGATGAATGTTGAGGGACGAGTTGCCCCTATTAACCCCTGGCATTTGCGTAATCCCAAAACCCGTAACAGTTTGGTAAAGTCCCTAGACCTCTATTTCCTGGAAAACGAAGGGTCTGTTTCTTCCTCTATTTCCCTATGGGAGGCGTTTAAGACTGTTATCCGTGGACAGGCCCTATCCCTCATTGCGGAAGCCAAGAAGGTCAGGAATCAGGAGGTGGTGTGTCTGGAGGATGAGATATTCGGGTTGGAAGCTGACCTAGAATCCAGTGTTACCCAGGATAAACTCCATGCCCTTGCTCTGAAGCAGTTGGATTATAAATCTCTTGTTACTGATGCTGCCAAGTCGATGCCTAGGGAGCAACAGGGTAAACTGTATGATGTTGGGGATAAGGCGGGTAAACTGATTGCATGGCTTGATAAGAGGGAGAGAGCTAGTCGTGTGGTTCCTGTGATTCAGACTTTAGATGGTGTGAATGTGACTGACCCGAATGAGATAGTGGAGTGTTTTGCGGCTTATTTTCGTGGTGTGTACTCTCCGGTGTCTGACCGGGATGAGGAAGACTCTCTTTTGTTGCTGCGCGACATTGCGTTGCCTTGCCTTTCTGAGGAAGATCGGAAGCGCATGGATGCCTCGCTGTCCGTGGATGAGATTGCGACAGCGATCCGTTCTTTCCGTTCGGGCAAGGCAATGAGCCCGAACGGCTTGCCTATCGAACTGTACAAACTACGGCCTGATATAATTGCTCCGTATCTCCGTGATATGTTTTTGGAGTCTCATGACCTGGGCACTCTCCCTTGTGACCAGCGACTGGCAACGATCGTGGTCATTCCTAAGGAGGGTAAGCCTCGGGACCTTTGCTCTTCATACCGGCCCATCTCCCTGCTGAACGCGGAGCCCAAGGTTCTTGCTAAGGTCCTTGCTAACCGTCTGCTCTCTGTTATTTGTGACCTGATCCATCCGGATCAATCCGGTTTTATACCGCATCGTAACACGTCCCTCAATCTGAGGCGGCTGCATGGCGTTCTAGCGAGAGCTGGATCTCTTTCGGAGCCGGCCATCTTGGCCTCCTTGGATGCCACGATGGCCTTTGATACGATCGAATGGCCTTATCTTTGGGCCGCCCTTGCGAAATTCGGTTTTGGTTCGGAATTTGTTGGATGGGTGCAACTTTTATACAAGGAACCGTTGGCGCAGGTTGTGGTCAACGGTCGGGTGTCCGCGCCCTTTGTTCTTGGGAGGGGCACCAGACAGGTGTGCCCGCTATCCCCCCTTCTTTTTGCTCTGGCATTGGAACCGCTCGCGGCCTGGCTCCGATGGGAGCCGTCGATTAAGGGCATCCGGTGGGCCCCCGAATTTGAGGACCGAGTTTCGTTGTACGCAGACGATATTCTTTTGTATCTCACTTCTCCTTGTAAGTCTCTCAACGTCTTGTTTGACGTCCTTTCTTCGTTCGGTAAGAACTCCGGATTGATCATAAATTGGTCGAAATCCTGTGTCTACGCCATCTCGGGTGGCCTTCCCTCGTTGCCAAGTAGATTCCCCATTCAGATTTCTCGTTCTGGTTTCAGGTACTTAGGAATTTTTATATCACTGGATCGGGCTGCCCGCTATGAACATAATCTCCTTCCTCCTCTCCGTCGGTTGAGACTAGACGTGGCGCAGTGGCGTAAATTGCCGTTGTCGCCACTCGGCCGCGCCGCACTTTTTAAAATGATGTCTCTGCCTCGATTTCTGTATGCTCTCCAGAATTCGTTTGACGTCATTCCTGCGAGCTACTTTCGGGAGGTGGAGGGCTTGCAGAGACGGCTCGTTTGGGACGGCCGTGCGCGAATTGCCCTCGTAAAACTGACTCTTCCCTGGTACGACGGGGGCATAGCGCTCCCGGATATCAGGCGGTATTATTGGGCCTCCCAGCTGTCCGCCATCAATCACGCATTGTATGCTCCCAGTCCGAACCCTGCTTTCGAGATGGACAGGTATCAACTGCCGGGCGGTGACTACAATAGGGCGCTCTACTCTCGGGCAGCGGGGAGGGATTTGACTGGACCAACTAGGATTGCGGTGCGTGTGTGGAAGGATGCGAATGCGGCCATGGGATGGTCCGATCGATTGACGTGAGCCACCCCTTTGTATGCGTCAGAAAAATTGGGAAGCCTCTGGACATCGAAGGGTTTTGAGAAGTGGGTCTTGATAGGTATAAGCAGAGTGGGCGACCTCTGGGTGAAGGGCGCGGTTAAGTCCTTTGCGGTCCTTCGGAAGGAGTATGATTTGAGTGATAGAGAGTTCTTTAGGTACGCGCAGCTCCGCCATGCTCTGACATCAGTCTTCGCCGCTTGCACTGACGTTCCCGAGTCCTCCCTGCTTGAGGATCGTGTTCTTGATGGTCACCTGCCCGATAGTACGATATCGTTGATATATAAGAAGCTGATTAATGTTCGGGCTGATCTTCTTGTGCGTCTCAGGGTGGCCTGGACTGGGGACGGGCTGGAGTTGGATGACGAGGACTGGCAGTCGGCTGTGTCGTCCCCGAAGGAGGTCGCCATTCCGGCCCGTCTCCATCTTGTCCAACTTAAAATTCTTTATCCGGTTTATGTTACTGGTCCTCGATTGGTTGCCATGGGCTTTTCCCCGGATGGGTTGTGTAAACGCGGGTGTGGTTTGAGTGCCACTTTCCTTCATATCATTTGGGAGTGCCGGGATGTGGCTGCATATTGGACTCGTGTGCATGCAGTAATGGAGTGTGTTACCGGGGTTGCTCTGCTACCTGAGGCTCGGAGATGCTTGTTGAATGTGTGGGAGCCGAATGATTACAGCGTCGCTCAGACCCGGTGGGCGGCCCTTGGGAACATGATTGCGAAGAGAGACATCGCACAGCGGTGGGGTTCCCGACAGGCCCCCTCCGTCTCTGTGTGGAAGGAGAATATGGACTGGTGTATGTTTCGGGAAAAGACCGTGTATTTGGCTAGGGGCAAACCTAAGGCATGGAATAAAATCTGGAGTCAATGGAATGCTTATCGAGGAAACATTTGCACACCCCCTCTGGATGACACTCTTGATCTTTCTCCATCCCCCTGATCCGGCATTCCTGGATGACTCTATTTCTCTCCTGATTCACCAGCTTTCCCACTGACCGGCCCCCTGGCGGTTTCTGTCTATTTCCTGGTCATTTGTCCTTACTGTGGGTCCCCCCGTTGGAGCTGGCTTCATCTACCGTGGTTCCCGCCTTGAGCTTTGTTTGTTTGTTTGTTTCTTTTGTGTTTTTCTAAAAGCAAAATTATGATGTCCTTAGTTCATCCTGTGTTGCGGAGCCTTCTATACTGTATGTACCAGGCCTCTGGGCCACCGACCGATACTTTCTGATGTTCGAACACGCTTAAGATAATCTAGCGGCCGGCCCCTGTGGTTGTAGGCCCATACTTGTATCATTTGCTTTGCACAATAAAAATCTTTAAAAAAAACAACAAAAAACCAAAAAACAAAGGTGCAAATAAAATCTAAATTATCCGAAGATTGACCTACATATTAAAGGGGGATGCCGAGACTGGATTCAGGGACTCCTGCTCTCACCTGCACGTAAAGCAGGCAGATAATTGGAAATGACATAGGGTATTTGGGAGACAGACCAGGGACTGCAATGTGGTTGGTTGAAGGAGGTGGTTGGTCATGTAGCGTAGAACTGTCTGGTACAGACTGGCATAGAAGGTCACTCGCAAAGACTGGCTTTGGCACGCTCAGCTCACTGGTGCTCTAATGAGGAGAGCTGGCTCGGGGAATATTATGCCGGCTATTCTCACATCTTGCGCCCCCCCGTTGTTTATCTTTTTTCCAAGTTCTTTAATTAGGCTGCCAACGATTACTGTGCTCTTTCAACTGACTGATGCTCCTGCCCGCAATCCCAGACAGGTGTTGGCACCAGAAGAGCAAGGCAAGCGAGGCCTATTTGGTGAATGCTAAAACCAAAGAAAACAAGCATTATACAAAAACAAGATGGCCAGCACTTCTTTGGAACGCATAATAGGAATGTATTTCAATTGTGCTTTCCAAAGGAGTGCCAGCCATCATATATCTTGAGGGAAGAGGATGTGGTGTAAGGGCAAGAGCGACCGACTTTGAAGCTGGGGAATCCGGTATCTCTGCTTGCCTCTGCATGTGTCCGTTTGTAATACAACTGGTGCTCGTGTAAAGCACTTCTGATAACGCACTCCAATACGGGTTGAGTTTGCGCCATGTAACACGACCGAGGAAGAAAAAAGTACTTATGGAATGGAATGTGAAGGGATTTGTAGAGCGCATGGCTACCCGGGGGCGTCCCAGCGCTGCGGATAAAGCCAGAGAACAAGTGAGTTTATGGGAAGAGCCATGTTTTCAGGAGCTTGCGGAATTTTAATAAATTGGTTTCCCTACGGATGGTAAGCGGGAGGAAGTTCCAGAGCCTAGGGGCGTTGTAGGAGAAGAGACGCCCCCAACCGCGACTTCTTAATTCTGTGGGCGTCGGCTAAGTGGAGATAGTCGGAACGGAGCTTTCTGTTGGATTTGTAGGGTTTAATCAGAGCTCTAAGAATAGGGGGCCGTTGCCCTGGAGGATTTTGTGTGTGATACAGAGGGATTTGAAGTTAACTCTCTCCTGAACTGGGAGCCAGTGAAGGGTACTTATGGCGGGTTTGGCTGAGCACCGATTTTTTTGTGCCTGTCAGAAGTCTGGCTGCTGAATTCTGGACTAGTTGAAGTTTAGAAAGGACATTTTTGGGGGCGCAAATATAGAGGGCGTTACCATAATGTAATCTGGAAAGGTTGAGACCCTGAATAAAGAGTTTTCTGGAGTGGGCAGGTAAGAGGGGGAGGATTTTGGGTGTAGTTCGTAACAGGCCGAAGCAGACTCCCGCAGTTTTCCTAGCTTGGGTTTGAAAAGTAAGATCCTGGTCAAGCCAGATGCCCAGGCTTTTTATTTCTTTTTTTGGAGAGGGAGCTTTCAGAAACCAACTAAAAAAAATGATGCGCAAAAACGAACAAACATACAGCAAGCAGCCGCAGCTCATACAGGTAAGAGCGGTGGGGGGGGGGGGTCAGGGGGACGACGACATTTTGACAGGGGAAAATTAATTAATTTATTTTATTTTCCCTTATCGTCGAAATCCCCCCACCCCACCCGGCCCCACTGCCCGACCACTCCTACCTGTACGAGCTGCGGCTGAGAGCAAAGTAAAAGGATAGAAGTAATAGGCCCCTGCTCCATGGGAGGTAACAAAGCACCAAAAGGAAGGACAAAAAAGACGCACTACCCATATAGAAGAAAGCTTTTGGGAAGGACACGCGACTAAACCAATGAAAAGCAATGGGCCCACAGAGTAGATGCAGCATGCCTCGAAGAGACCGCGCATGCGCTGCCTAGGCGAGACCTAACCAGTACTGCGCTGTTGAGATGCACATGTGATTCAACACCTTGGCTTCGCATCAGACGCGCAGCCTTAGATGTTGAAAAACACCTGTGATCTGTTGCCCCTTAATGCCATACAGAGCAAGATCACATATTGAAAAGCATATGCTCTGCTGATGAAATGGTCATGTGATTCTGCACCTTCAACAATACATCACATGCGCAGTTGTTGAGAAGCGCAAGATTCCACACCTTCCCACCATGCATACAGGGCATGCTCATGTTGAAAACTGCATGTGATTCCACACCGTCGCATTTTAACAGCACATGCTCATGTGCTGAAAATCACATGTGATCTGACACACATTACTTGCATACTAAAATTACGTTGACATGACATTTGCAGTGCAAACTCTGAGTTAAAGCAAAACTGTAATCCCACTGACTCAGAAAGATGTACATTTACACAAAGGCAATGATTCATACTGATGTCTAGACATGTCAAATTCTCGGTACTTCCTGTTCTTCAGGATTTTGGCACTACATTCCTCTTCGAATGACATGACAGGTTGTACACCTTGCGCCACCTTTAACCCTGTTTTTCACGTTTTGGGTTTGTATGTGAGGATTTGTCACTACAAGTAAGTACTTTTTTCATTCTTCCTGTACAGTAAGTTGTTTTTGTGCACGCTACGAGCCTCGCCCGCCTTCTACCAGTGCCCACTGTGTGCATTCCTTGTTTCTGTGCTTTACCTCCTTGTGTGGTCTGCATCTCCTGCCAGCCGCTGTCCTCTAGCTTGTGAGCCCTGTTCTATTGTGTACCTTGTTTTCCTCTGTAGTCTCACTATTGCTGTCCAGCTGGTGGTATCCCTACCGCCTTTATCCTGTACATGCTTTAAGTCCTTTCTTTATGATTGCCATACACCTGTAAAGAAGAGCCTTTGCTATTTGTACACTGTGCCCACTTGTTCTCTCTTTCATCACGTTAAACTGTTGCAATCTGGGAGGCAGGTACACCAAGGCTGAGGTGTAGATTATGCAGTTTAAAGACATCTTTCAAGAACACCATCTCTTCCTCACTCACCACTGTTGCAGCCTTCAGGAAGGGCTTTAACAACAGAAACTTGCATAACTTTTTGCTCGAGTTCTCATCGAGTGAACACTCGTGTGTTTTTGGAACACTTCTGTGATCTGTGTTATATTGACACCATTGTTTTAAATTCAGGGTTATTTCTATTTTCTTTAACTTTGTCATTTATGTATTTTCCCCACTGATAAAACAATATAAATCACTTAACAATTTTCAAAGTCAACGAAGTACACATAAATATGAGATCCTATAACTATATTATAATTTTATGCAAATGCCGAAACACATAAGAGACATAACGCTACATTAATAAATTAAAAAGCTATTTCAGCTTTGGTAGCACAGACACAAAATTGTACATACGTTATTTTTAATACTTCCAGTTCTGGCCCAGAGAAACCAACAAGGGTACACAATGGAATGCCCACAGTGACTTTACAACGTGGCACATACATAGAAAGTTGCAATATGAAGCAAAAAGTTAGACCGGGTGTGGCAAATGAATAGAAAGGGAAGAAATGAGAAAGAAGAAATACCATAGTAAATAAAGCACACTTTCCCTTAACAAGAACTAAAACGCAAAGGACACATAATGCTATTAAAGTAAATCCTTTTTTTCACTGATGGATCGCGTGGCACTTATGGCAACAGTGTCTTCAGACAGCACATTAGTACCATCTTCTCCACATGCCTCACTGCTCCTTCCCTCTCCTTCATTAGCGCCCTCAATGTCCATGGAATTATGTTCCAAAAGTACCTGTGGACTTATGATAGTCACTTATTTTCATCAGGAAACAATCAGAAGCAGATTCATATTCACAAAACTGACTTCTCTTACACTGTGCCTTACATGTCTAACATTTTACATGTGCCCATCTTGGGTCACATCACTTTCGTAATTTTTACCGACATGCCAAGCTTAGAGCATCCTTTGGTAATGTGACCAAGCTTTAAAATCCTAACCCACTGACACTCTTTGAAATCAGGTTGACCTACATGCCTCTTGCAAACATGCTTAGCTTTCGACACTTTTTGTTTCTCTGCTACTACCACTCTGCTCTAATTCTTTAAAAAAATATTTCCCTTCCTTTCACCAGACTTGTTTTTAAATCAACAAGGACAACGCTTAGAAACATGATTCCTCCCTTTGATCTCTTCCTTGCTGCTGTGGTAGGTGTGATACAATATAACCATTGTTTCTCATGTAAAATGTAATTCCAATTCAGACTTTTGGAAGAGGCCCAAACTATATTATTCTTGATCACTCGTTAACCGGTTCAGCTTGTCCATTGTTTTTGTGATCATACAAAACTGTGAAAATGTGCTCAATACTGTACATGTGCAAAAAACTATTTCATTCCATGTGGCTTCAACTGGGTTCCCATTGTCCATCACAATTGATTTGGCGAGGGGGGATACCATTCAATTATGCAGTACAATGTGCTACATTTTCTGCTAGTATTACTTCATTATTGTGTTATTTTATTCTTGTTCTCACTGTAGAGGCAAAGGTTTAACCTCATTAGTATCAGTTTAACACCCAAACGGATCAATAAACAGCTGAAAGGTGACCAGTCAATTATGAAGGGCCTTACATTCTGTGGCAGCATGTAGATTAGTATCTGTTGATCCATTTGAGCCGGAAACAAAATTATATGTGAACAAAGCTGTGGCTGCAGAATCACCCTTAACATATTCGATGCGGAAACTGTACTCTTGCAGTCTTGATATCTTAATAAATACTTAATCAACCATTGAGTTTCAAGCGAATGAATCTTTCAAAATCATGTACTGCATTCAGTAATAATGAGTAATATGAGCATTATTCATAGAACGGTTTTGTCATTCAACTCTTATGAAATGTTCATATTATAATATCCCATTTTTTAGCATCGCCATGAAGAGTTGATGTGGTAATACACAACTCTTCATGTTTGGTAACATGGGCCGTGCTTTTGAATTGGTTTTACAGATGTGTTTATCACTAAGAGCAGCTATTTGCTTGAAGGATGTTTCTCTTAGGTGTAGGTATGAAAATACTGTTTTCAGCTGTTTACATAGTGTGCTATTGCTGTATTGCCTACAGGTAGCTATTGCAGAGAGGAGACAGACTTAACTTGGAGCATTGGGTAAAGTATCCAGGTATAAAACAGTAATAAAATCAAAATGAATTAGAATCTGAATTAGAAAAGTAGAATAAACGTTATTACACAAAATGAATGATACAAAAATGACAAAAATACAATAAGGGGACCCGAAGATATGAATTTTTCAGGTTTTAAGTAGAAATGGCATAAAAACGCACACAGCACCAATGACAGTCAGTAGTCACAGTACATGTAGGTGCAATTTATGGCTGATTGCGATAGAGTGCAGGTCGGATCCATCAACCAGGTTCCACCTGGTTAAAGATTTTACCTTCTGACTCAGTCCTTTTAGTCCCAGTCCGCCATAGAAGTACACTTCTAAAGCCCCCAATACATCAGGGTAGGGGCTTAGAGTCTCAGGGGTTGTGAGGCAGAGGCCAACAGCTGCAAGGTCCAATCCAGATCCAGGTGGTACCGAACTGCTGAAAGAACCTCGAAAGGCCTTTTGTAGTTTTTTGTAGCACTATCCGCAAAGAGGAGGCCCACTTCCTGATTCTTGGAGTCCACTTCTTTGCCCTGGGTACAAGAGGAAGCACGAGGAAGCAGCCCCAGTCCTTCAGGACTCATCTTGAGACACAGACAGCAGGTCCAGTCCTCTTCTCCTCTTCCTCAGACCCAGCAGTGTTTTGAAGTGGATGCTTGGAGATACCACATTAATGTCTGTCATGAGCTAGTGGGTGGAAATGACTCCTGGGCCCACCCTAACCAATGAGGTAAAAGTTAAAGACCAACTTTACACATATTGGGCATTTTTAATATAGCAAAAGTCTTACTCCACATTAAACTTGGGTCTGGGAACTGTGTGTGTGGGAAGTGTACTACGGTATTCCTAGTGTCCTACATCAGACACTTAAGTCCAATAAGAAGCTGACACTGTACCCACAATAAAACCAGAGACAGAAGTTTGGTAGCACAAAGCAGGGTTGTTTAGCAACCATACAGTAGATACACAAGAATTGTCTTGATTTTCTATTCTCTCCCTTTCAGGTGTTACATGTGGCTCAGCCCACCTGCAAAGCAGGATTTGATGCTATACTGTGAAAATGAGGCATATAGCTCCTTCCTTGTGGGCCTCAAGGTTAACATGAGAACGACTTACTAATAGTTAAAATAGCGGTTTTGACCTGTCAGAAGGGTATATTTTAGCAGGCTGCTTTGCAGTTTCATCACTTCTAAAACCAGGATACACTGGGAGGCCTGAAGCCATATTTGCGTTATAGTGGATGGCACAATAAGTGCTGTAGTCCACTAATGGCATTTAACTTCCAGACCCTGGGTACATTTTGTACAAAATACTAGATACCTATAGGCAAGTTAAATATACCAAATATAAGTATGCCAATTCGACCATGTTAAAATGGGGAGCACAAGCACTCTACTGCCGGTTAGCAGGAGTAAAGCGCAGAGTTGTAAAGCCAGCAAAAACATAGGTCCAGCACAAGGCGAAAAATCCAGGGTGACCAAAAAAAAAAGAGGGATTTCCTACAATAATTACTAAGTCAATATACGTATTGAAGCTACTCAGTTGTTGCACAACTCATTAATCAGACAGTAGTTATGTCTTGCTCTGTATTTCAAACTAGACTGTTGTTTGCACAGCTGCTTATACGTTATATGGCATAATCTCTCCATAAGCACCAAAGAAAAGGTTTTTCAAACCATGAATTCATAAAATAAACCCATGTGTTAAGCACATCGTTGGGTTTCAATCTAAGGAATGACTAATCAAATGAAACATCCTTTTTATAAAGATTCACGGAGGAATCCTTGCGAGGAAGGTCTGCTCTACATTCTTTCTCTCCAACGTGGTATTTTTCTGGTTTAGTATAATATATGCTCTGCAAAGAATCACTGGGGAAATGGTGAAATGTCAAAGTAATTCATTTTCAGACTCATGCACAGATGCATGCTTCGGGAGTTCTGACACAAAAAGTGCACAGTGGCTTACAAAAAACCTACTTTAGCATTCAGCTGGAGAACAGCATTTCTCTGGTGAAAATGCACCTGAAGACAGGATACCTGTACGGACTTAGGTTTCAGATGATAATAAGAGTATACTACATCCAACTTCAGCCTGTGTAGAGAATGCTCATCTGTGTGTTTATCTGAGGAATGGATCTGTCAATTATCCTTCTAAAAAAGAATGACAGAGGATAGGTGCTTTGATGAGTACGAACTATAGCCTAAGGTGTTCTATATTAGTACACACACTTAAAATGTATTTACTGGTGAAGCCTTTCTAATATCAGGCAGAGTTATCCCGGTAAAGAGCTCAAAGCGCCGATCTTCATTATGTGAAAATGTGAGTCCCCTGTGCAGTTAATGATGTACAGCACCGTGTAACCTGGTACAAAGCGCATGCTCTGAGCCATAGATGTGCCTTGTGCATACAAGGATGATTGTAGCACTACAATGCCAAGGCCATCAGTAATACATCTGCAGTACTTTCCAAGAAGCGCACCTCACTATTAGTGATCTGGTGAAATATCTGAGGCTTGTCCACATCACCTGGAGCCCCACTTACTATATGGTGTAAGTTCACTGGAATGGCTCTAGAGCTTGCGTGTTCACTAGCGCTTAGGACTTTCAGCCCAGGTCCTGATCATCGCTTTAGATGCTTGATGTTTGACTATCAATGCTTGAATAGCACCGTCTTGTTTCTCCGGTTAGTCGGAAGTATGTTTTGGGAATAACCTGTACCCAGAACTCTTCAATCATATTTCATCTCTTGCTTGCTTCTGCTCTTTGTAATGCTGCATCTGTTGAATGAATCCAGAATGTCTAATTTGTTACATATTACTAAATAAATTATGGTGTTGTAAATGGAATCAAAACCACGTCATTGACTTGAAAACTTCAAGAAAAATGCAGCTGCTGTTTTTGCAAGTTAGAAAATGAAATATTATTTTCCTGATATCAAAATTAGTAACGTTTTTAAAACAACATGCTTTATTATTGTTTGTCTGCATAGGCATGTCCCGAGCTATTTCATGTTCAACTTCAGTCTTAAGACAATCAACGTTTTAACATTGATGGGCGATATAAGTACATCTGACTTGAATGGGTATCTGAGCACCATTGTGTGAATGCATTTTCATTGCCATAAATTTAAAGGTTCAACACAGATGTTACTCGGTAAATGTGGAAACAATACAAACAACAAGATGACAATGGATGTGGTTGGTAGGAAGATGCATGTTCATGAGAGGAAATCATATGAGTTCGATGAGAAGAGTTTGTGGACTCTGTGAAGTCAGCATTGTGATGTAGGCCTGGCCTCGATGTCCATTCTCCCAGTGTGTAAAGGATCTAGCCATGGGAAGGTGTCTGTCTGATGTTGGCTATATCTGCTTGTGTAACCTTTTGAGAAGGTGGATTACTGGATATTAATGAACTAATTTGATATGTTGCTGGGATGCCGGGTACGGTGTGCCACAATAATGACGTTTGTTTCCATAATTGCTCAATGTATACCTAAAGTATCCTGAAGCCAGTATCTGTAGGGACTTCTAGAAGAATCATCAGAGCTATGTAGACATACATATCTTTGATTGAGAGCCCTTTGTAAATTTCTGAACATTTGTTTAAGGGTGCTGGGCTGCAAGAGAAGAACAGGCTGAAGCAAATATAGCCTAACACAAATCTGTGGCACTAGTTGGCCCATAACATAGAGACAATTAATGAATTGTAGCCAAATCATTGTTGTAAAATGCTTTATGTAGCCTGCTTTGACTGTAGCCTCAGCCTGTGTAAGGAGCAAGAATGCCACTGTCACACTGGAGGTTGTCATCATGTACATTTGTCGCAAAGACTGTGTCTCCTTATGTCTTCCCTCAGGAGTGGAATCAATATTGGGTGGGTCCCATTGGATTATGGGCACACCCTACATGTTGCAGAGCTGTCATTTGGTCTATTCAATAGACTTCAGCGCATTCTCCTCAATCTGACCTATGACCTGAAACTTTCTTGGTGCTTAATGCACGTTAATGGGGCCATATTGACTGGATATATGAGAGATCCTAGATCAGTAGGAGATAGAATGGGGTTAGTATAATGATACTGCCCATCTCTTGTGTCAGTTCCTATATTAGTGTTCCTAAAACTTTAGATTGATGGACACTATTTCAATTCTGCCACTTTTGTTTTATATATTGTTTCATATTGTCTTGTAATTCTCTATCACCTGTAGTATTACCTTCTGGTTCAATGTTTCCTGTATTTTTACAGTTTGCTGTAAAGGGAAAACAAAGATGAGTCCAGGAGTGCTCTATAAGAATTTTAGTAAATAAGTTAATAATGAATACTTACTGTGTGCATTCTTTCATACTAACATCTTACCCATTTGGGAGTGTAAGAGCTAGGAATGGATTGGCTAACCGATACAAAGTTAGAAGCCGGGGACGGAGGATAGCAGTAGACACATAGTTACAAGCCAGGGATGGAGAAACGTAGTGGAGACATAGCTTCAAAACAAAGACACAAAGAAGGGTCAAGATACGCAAGTCCTGCACTCGTCAGATCAGAGTAATCACTATAAGAATTTATCTAGAGTGTGGTGCAATGAACCAGAGACGTGGCCCCCCTACGCCTCTATACGGGAAAAGAGAGACCCCAGACAATAACACACAGTGTGGTTCAGCACTCAACTTCACACTTAAATGATCAAGTAACGGGAAACAACCTTTAAAACGCAGTCATCACATCACACTACATTTACAAAGCAGTCATTACATCGCAACATCCTTTACAACACGTCACTACAATGCAACCATTACATTGCATGTCACTACAATGCATGACATTACAACACATGTCACTACAACGCAGGCATTACATCGCATGTCATTACAACACATACCATTACAACGCATAGTACCCCTACACTCTCCAACGCTTTCCCTACTGTTGCACTCGCTGGAGTGGGAATAGTAATTTTTACCCCTACACTATCCAACACTTCCCCTACTGTTGCACCCCCTGTAGTTAGAATAGTAATTTTTACCCCTACACTGTTTAACACTTACCTTAAATGCAATGTAATGGTATGCGTTGTAATGGTATGCGTTGTAAAGGTATAATGCGATGTAATGTAATGCGTTGTAAATGTAGTTTTAAAAAATGTGTTGTGATGGCATGCAATGTAAATATATGCGTAGTAAGGGATGTTGCGGTGTAAAAACTGCGTTGTAAAGGCATGCATTGTAACGTCATACATTCTCAAGTAACAGAGATTATAATCCATAGTCTACAGATAAGATAAACAGAATATCTTCTCAAAAAATCATTCTGTGAGTCGTTCTTCCTTAAAAAAATAATTCTTTAGTCTTTATTTATTAGTTGTTCTTAAAAACACAGCATGCAATTGATAGCCGACGCTTTCCATCCCAATGGGACTTCTTCAAGGCTTAGCATGCGAATGATGTTTCCCGCAGGTTCTCCATGTCATGCTCTCTAATATAGATACAGTGATGTGTACAATAGTTGGAGTATGATGGCTCCAAAAAGTGTTGGGGTGACGCCCGGTTCAAATCGAAAGAGATACATAGTTTCAAGCCTGGGAGGTAGGAAAGCAGTGGATACATAGTTGCAAGCCAGGGATGGGGAAACATGGTGGATACATAGCTACTTGCCAGGGATGTAGGAAAGTAGTAGATACACAGTTACAAGCCGGGGATGTAGGAAAGCAGTGGATATATAGTTACAAGCCGGGGGATGTAGGAAAGCAGTGGACACATAGTTACAAGCCGGGGATGTAGGAAAGCAGTGGATACATAGTCACAAACTGGGGATGTAGGAAAGCGGTGGACACATAGTTACAAGCCGGTGATGTAGGAAAGCAGTGGCTACATAGTAACAAACTGGGGATGTAGAAAAGCGGCGGACACATTCTTACAAGCCTGGGACGGAAGAAAAATGTAAATTGATACTTGTATAGCGCACTACTCACCCGCAAGGGTCTCAAGGCGCTTGAACGAATACCGCTGTGGAACCCATCCTGGCTTTCCCTGTGAGGTGTCCACTCCTGGGCACCCCCAAGGTGGAGGCCAGGTATCCTTAGCGTGTGGGGGTCGTTGTGGAGATTAAGCAAGCTATTGCCCAGAGTTGCAGAGTGGGACTCCATGATTGGAATAGGCTCCGAGGCGAGAATTATCAGGTCCGTGGAATTTTGAGCCCAAGACCCACCGAGGCGGGGAATTGAACCCTGGTTCCGGGCTAGACCTCTGCATCAGGGTCTGCCGCTCTAACCATTGAGCCACACTTCTCCATACACATAGTTATGAGCTAGGGATGAAGGAAATGGTGGTTACATAGTTACACGCCGGGGACAGAGGAAAGTGGAGGATGTATAGTTACACAGTGGTGATGGAGGCAAGTGGTGGCTACATGGTTACAAGCTGTGGACTAGGGGGGCTGGAGGGGAAGCGGTGGATTTAAAGTTAGAAGCTGGGGCGGAGGAAAGCAGTGGATACATAGTCACAAACTGGGGATGTAGGAAAGCGGTGGACACATAGTTACAAGCCGGTGATGTAGGAAAGCAGTGGCTACATAGTAACAAACTGGGGATGTAGAAAAGTGGCGGACACATTGTTACAAGCCTGGGATGGAAGAAAGTGGTGTATACATAGTTATGAGCTAGGGATGAAGGAAATGGTGGTTACATAGTTACACGCCGGGGACAGAGGAAAGTGGAGCATGCATAGTTACACAGTGGTGACGGAGGCAAGTGGTGGCTACATGGTTACAAGCTGTGGATTAGGGGGGCTGGAGGGGAAGCGGTGGATATAAAGTTAGAAGCTGGGGTGGAGGATGTCAGTGGATACATGGTCACAAGCTGGGGATCAAGATGAAAAAATTCAAACTCAATTTACGGTACGGTTCTTGCTGGGTGAACACTGAAGGTGCAAGGGGGGCAGGGAAGGTGGTCTCATACTCTAGATGGCAATATCATAATAGTTATAATAGGGAGCTGAATATTCTGCTTCAAGAATCAGGATTCAAGGAAATGGGAACTCCTTTGGCATAGCTCCTTGGAGGCAAATTAGAACTAACTTTTGGGTGCAAAGCCCTCCACATGCTTACGCGAGCTTGCCTGCTCGTATCAGCTCTGACTTTAGTCGCCCTTGATTTTCTCTGGTTCCAGCATGTAGGAGTATGTTACATCATATAGGAGTACGTTCCACCTTGAAGGAGTATGTTCTGATTGCCAGTGCCCTCAATCTTCACTTTTCTGCTACACCTCCTCAGCGCCAGGTGCCTACAGAGATGCCTGCGGCACTGCCAGCGCATGGCTGTGGGCTTCCCCTACCGTCACCAGCCCAAGAGACAAGAACTGAGTACATTCTGTTTTACCTGAAGCCAGAACAAGGTAAAATCCGACATTATCTGCAGGGGCTATTTCTGCAGACTTTCTCATTTCAGTACATCGATTGCAGAGGAGCTCAGGGCATTTCAAGTTTCATATTCTGTTTAACATTTTGTAAATGTATTCTCCCAAATCTCCTTCCTGCTGCAGCATGCTTTCAAAACTGGATTAAGTGCAGAGATACCGATGGTGCTATCAAAGCAAAATTCTGAGTAAATATATAACGATTTACATAAAAAAATACCCATTTATTAAAGGACGTGTACTGAATAAGTAATGTTATATTCTATTCATATTTTTAAAAGCAAAAAATAGGAGAACACAGCCCTCCAATTTTGTTATTTAAAATCTAATGTTTCCAGAATAATTTACCTGATCGATACTAAATATTGACAATTGAATGGCACCCTGTCCCTGATGTGTTTTTGGTCGGCCCGCTAGGACACGTTAATAAGTACAACAAAGATGGGGAAGTACCTTCTTAAGGATTTGTGCATCACATGAGCCACCTTCAGGACACACAGAGGCGCACTGGTACACCATCCCCTACATTCACATCACAATTAATGGTCAATGTACAATTGTACCTCTGTGGACTGGAAGAAACGTTTTTTGGACAACTTCTGCAGGGCCGGCTTTAGCGCTGCTGGTGCCTGGTGCGACAATGTTTGTTGGTGCCCTCCAATGACGTCTTCACAGATTAGCCCACTACTACCCTTTAACAGTGACCCTCAGGTCTCAACACCGCTCACTCGGGTGCAGTTATTTTGTTCTATAGAGCTACTCATACTAAAGTAGGGTGTCAGAGAACCTAACATCACACACACATTACACAGAGACAATGAATCATAAGTGTGTCAATCAGTGTATAGGAAATGTTACACAAGACTGAGGACCACATGGTGTAGGAGTCACATATCATCCATACTGGTAGGCAGTATAGTTTGAGTGTTTGGTCTGGAAAATCACAAAAATCAGAGTTTAAAACATAACACCATGTTACACACAAGGTGTTATGTTTTACACACAAGATGTATTTCTACCCAAATTAACCTTCTTGCAACATTAGGAAATCAATACGTTCTAACCCATCCCTTGCAGTTTGCATGAAGCTCTTTGATAACAGTTAATAGCTCACTGTGCTATATTATGATTTTAACCTATAAACTGCAAGTAACAAAAGTATCTCTCTGAGTAAAGTAGTTTATATACAGTTATTTGCACTTCTGTGATCTACACGTTCTTTGCAGAAGGCACATTAGCCCTCTGCTTTACTGTATGATGAGTCAAAACTTCCACTGAACAAAACTCCGATCTCTCTCTAGCAGGGACATTAATCACCAGCATTCTCTTGGCATTTTTATTGTTGCCTGAAAATTTCTGGAAGCAAGGAATGGTGCACTGGGTGCTTTCAAATCCATAGTATATTTGATAACATGATGCACCCACAAAGTAATGCACAGTGCGGTGGGACCGATCGCACTGCCTTAAAGCCGCCACTGTCTGAAATTACTTTTACTGGTGGGCGCAGCATTTCCACCCATAATACATGCCTCCCTGGCAAAAGAAGTGTAACCTGGTACTAGCCAGCCTGTTCCACTGTTTGTTTCATTTTATGCCCTCTGCAATATGGCAGCATGAGGGTCGGGCTTTGCCAGATGGTGTTAACACAGAGAGGCATACAGGCTGTGCACCCCTAAACCTTTCAATAGATTGTAAGTATTGATGTTATCGTAATACCTCCTTACTGCCAGTTCTCACTAACCTAAACTTTTAAAGTTGTATGCAAATATTGATGAAATTGTCTAATTCTTAAATTATTTTTGGCGAGATACACATTTTAAATTACATTTCTACAATTAGCCATTTTCTCATACTTAATTTAGTGCTTTGAGGCGACTGGAAAGTGGCATTTAGTGCTTTGTTAAAATCTTAAATAAATGAAAAATCATGTTTAGTAACAATTCTTTTTTGCTGTCAGCCCCCATCATCGGCGGTGGATCCCTGCTTGGCCTCTTCCTACTGGCACTGACTTAAAAGATTGAAAAGCTGAAGAAAAGGTGTAAAAGGAGAAATAGTTGACAAAGGACCTTGAGCATATATCTTTCTCTCTCTAGCATTGGCTGTCATAAGTCTCTTTCCAACACATAAAAGTTCTGTCTTGTTTTTTCACCAAAAAAACCCACCCAACTTATCTGACTTTGTAGAGCCCTTCACTGCTGAAACCTTGGGACAGATTCAACTGGTTAAGTTTGGTCTCCAAAAAAGTACGCAGGGCCTCATTGAAAGTTGAGCAGTGATGGAAATATCTGCCAAATCATATAACCCATCCATACAAATCTTATTAACCCCCATCCCATTTGTAGGCAGACAAACTGCCCTGTTTTCAATGGCAGAAGCCAAGCTGACTCCGCCATTGGCAATACATTCCCTCCCTCAAAATCAGCCGGCCAGAATGACCATAGATTGGACAGCCCGCCCCTGCTGGGCTAGCGGAAGAGAGACTTATGATGCTCCATCCACTTGGTAGCCAGCCACCAGACATCTAAATGAGGAGTATTCTCTGAAGGTGACTTTGTTCAGTGGACCTGTCCTAACAAGCATTCCTGACTGCCTGCATCCACATGAGAATTGTCCAAGGCCTGCTTAACAAACACCTAGCTAGTTCCACAGATGCCTTTGCTCAGCTGGAGTTATTGTAATCCCGTTTGCTTCCCAACAGATCGACCAACCAAGTATATGGTGGATATTCCTAACTGACTCGCAGCCAGTGTCGATGTGATTACTGTGGCTATTCAGCAGGCATTGCTGTGATATCGCTGGCTCCCCAGCCAGTATTGCTATGTTATCCCAGACTGTCAATGGGTTGTTGCCATGACATCTATAGCCGTGCAGCTGACATTTTTGATAGTGATGGCTTCCCATTGGGTGTTGCTGTGATCATTGTCATGCCAACAGCTATTTCTGTGATGTACCTGTTTTTCTGACGACATTTCCGGTTGACCAACTGGCACGGCATGATTGATTTCTCCATCTAGTTTTCAGATGCTGCTGTGATGTTTATGACTGTTCAGCTAGTTGTGTGACATCCTTGGCTGTCCAGTTGGCTTTGTTCTTTGTATCCGGCATGAGGTTCTGCAGTTAGGAGGGTTTACACAACACTACCAGGGAGTCCGGTACACTGACAGGCAGGGATATTACATCCCAATGACAATGTTAATGACTCGATGTGCTTCCTTTCCTCTTCATATGTTCATGGGTGGACGAAAGAGTCACAAAAGAAGGCCCCCAGTGGAGGGCTCCATGTTTAGAACCTGCAACCATAAAACACCAGGTGAGGAACCATAGCAGATGAAAGCAACTAAACAAAAGCATTTATGAAGCCTCAAGCCACCTCAAAACATGCAATTTTAGGGGCATGTGATCTCAGGATCAGACTGCACAATTAACATAGGGTCACAAAAAACATAGATCGAGGTTGAGGCAGATTGAGCTGCTGTGTGTTTTATTCACATGGATTACAAATGCTGTTGGGGTATTCCTTCTTGCAATTGCATCATAACAAAGGAACGCGTGGGTATCTTGGGTGGGATTCAAGAAGCATTGCAACTAGAAAGTGGCTTTGTTGTTGCAAAACCAGCCCAAAATAAAGTGGGAGATCAGCTGCTCTTCATAATCAGGTGTCATGTAAGAACTTTAAATATGTTCAGTATTAAAGTAGTATCTCGGGTGCTCTCCCTCGCTGGCCCAATGAACCTTACTATTTTAGGTGTCTGCAAGAGATGCTTTCTTTCCATGTAAGTGTGATAGGAGCAGTGGTAGTGGTTTTGTGAGTTTCATGCTTTTTCACAACTTAGCATGGTATTTTCAATTTCTTACTCATGTATGAATTTTGGGGGGGAAAAAACGACCTGCCTTGGTTGTGCTTGTGTTTGTATGGTGCCTGAGCATTAGTTAATTATTTATTAGTTTTTTACTTTTTCACTTCTCTGCATTTTGATAATAGAAATTATGTTTCATGTTACGCATGAAAACACTTCCCAGAGAGACACTTTTTCTAAAAGACTGATTTTCTAATTTATTTCTGCCACTTCAAAGGTATTTCAAACGATGGAATGTTGAGAGTACCATTGAAGATACTGAAGTGGCTCAGGGCTACCACTGGTTGGTATAAGCCTTCTGCTCCAACATTCCAATGTTTGTCTTTCTGTTTGTATAACATTCTACCCTCAGTGGGTGGAATGTTCTAATAGAGTTATAGCCTGTCTGTCTTGGGCTATGCTGGTAGTGAAAGGCCCTCTCCCTCATTATAGGCCTGAGTCACAGGTTCAGGGCCTTTAACAATGGCATCATCCTCTGCAGCAGGTTATAGGGCTACGGTAATTTTATGCCTTAACCTGTTGTGGCGTTACCTTTTCCTTCTTCCATTACTGACCCCAAAAGTGGAGATGTGAGTGTGAAGCCACCCTGTTAGACTCCAGGCTGTAAAGTCAGCAGAAGTCTTTTTACTCAAATAAAACGGAGAAGTTTAAAGTCTCTTTTTGATATCAAGGTATATGTCTCTGGTGGCTAAACGTACAGGTAAGATGGCAGAAACCTTTTAACCTAAGATGGAAAAAATAGTGATTCATCTGCCACCCACCCTACTCTCTGGTCCACTGCTTCATTCAGAAGCCAGCAGAAACACGCTTTCAGGTGTCTCCGATACCATCCCCAGCAGCACACATTCTTTCTGGGAACATATGAACCATGGCGACCAAGAAAAGAATGGCCACATTTGCTGGGAGATAATTCCCCTGCATGAGAAACATCAGTTGTGTTAATTGAGAAAATCAACGCAACCTACTGGGTCTATCTCGAGAAGTACCGTGAGTGACAACACAACCACCATTCCACCATGTTGCTTCATTCTGAAGTGGCTCATGCCTTATGCATGATACCCTTTCAAGGGTTATAAGGGAAAAATGTCCACGTAGAGGGCAGACTACCTTAAATTTGGCCAGACCATGGATTCTCTAGTAGAGACAGTTCCTCCACCAAGCCAGCCATACGTGGTCAGCCCACCCAATAGGTTTTGTGCACACTTCAGAGAAGAGGTCTTTGGAGCTTGTGAAGTTCATCTTGGGTTCTCTTAGTGCCTATCCAAAAACAAACTCCTCATAGAATGCTGCACTTGAACTCTGAAGTTCTCTTGCCAGCATTCTGAGTGGCTAAGAATGCAGAACAATAGCTAAACACACCCTGGACCAGAAGCATGCTCCTGTCCCAGCATGTATTTAAAAAACAAGGCCAACTTGGAACCACAAAAGAGGCCTTATCTGTGATTTTAAAACACGGATCCTTTACCTGGACAGGTTCTTTCATGTTCTGAGTACCTGTGCTTTATTACCTCTCAGTAAAGGTGCAGTCCTGGCACTTTTCAGTAAGAAACATGTAGCATGGTATACTGAGTGCCTGCACTTTTTCATATTTCCATTTCAAGCACTGCAGATGCTTTTCCCTCCTGCCAGCCATCTATGCAGGGTGTACGTGGACCTCTTCATCAAAAGCCATAAGTGGGGGCCTGGTTGCCTAGACACAATTTCCAAGGCTCCAAATGCACGTCATTCTTCTTTTGATCCAGTTCCGAGAGACAGGCCTTGATCTGCTAAATAGAAGCAAAATGATGCAGAAAATGTGCAGTTTCATTCAAAATTGAGTTATTGAAAACGTTCCGCTTCCTGCTTTTATTAATTGGAAGTGCTGTGGGAATGAAGAAAGCGTTGGGACCAGAGGGTAGGTTTTCAGCAGAACCTGGAGGTTCGAAATCAGCTTTTGAGCGACGTGAATCCCCATTTACAAGGAATTTCTGGTTAAATCCCTTGACGCAGCAGCTTCCGCAATCTGTTTGAAGGAGTTATGTGCATGAACCCTGCAAATATTGCACTGATGCATTATTATTCTGTTAATGGAAATGCTGGGCATGAGAGATGTCCGTATTAGCTTACGAACATTAAGGGAAAACACATTCCATTTCTATAAATTGAAGCCCTTTCATTTTTTTCTTGTTTGCTTTACATTTTTTCTTCATTAAGCAAGGCAGGATTGAGTTTTGTTTTGTTCGAGTTGAATACCATAAAATGTGTAATTATGACATCTGTTATTTACATAACTTTGAAAGAATAAAAGTGCGGTAGGGTATACAAAAGCAACTGTGAAAAAAATATGTTCCTTATAGTTTTCAGAGAGCGCTCTACCTGCTACTAATGTGATGCCAACTCTGCATTACGAAGTATATTTCAGCTTGCACATGTATTATTTTATTTGTTGATTATGTATTGCATAGGGGCTGTGTTCAGCTCTTTGGAAGGGTGGGGCAATGAGGAGGATGAGCGAGGGGGAGACAGTCTAAGAAACGTGCAGTCTCTAGTATACACTAGGGGTGGGCAGTAAACTCCACTCCACTGGCGGAGTTCGTGGAGTTTTGCCACTTGAATGTGGCTGAGTTTACCGGTGCCAGCCCCCAGTTTTAAAGGGAAATCTATTAGTACTTCTGCTGGGGTGAGTAACAGCGGCTGCAGCAGCTAGCTGCTAGTGTTTAGCTGGGTATCAGTCAGATCTCAAGTTGGGGGCGTGTAGTTCTTATCAGAGCCCCCCTTGTCTTGTTGTGTGACAGCTCTGATATTGTTTGTGTTGTGAATGTCAGGTATAATTAGCAGTCGATACGGAGGACCCGCCGTGCGTGCTTGCCCCATCTGTGACATCACGCAGAGGCGGGCCTGTGATTGGCTCCAGCGCTGTCCAAGCCTGATCTAATTATTGGAAGGGTGCTGTTGATCAAATAAAGGGCAGCCCAGCCCCAGCGCTGGCAGCATGTCTCCTCCTAGCTGGGCTGGCACATCATTGCGCACTGCTGCTGTCTTTTGGCCTCCATACTCTGGCATCCGGCCTGGACTTGATGGCGAGCCACATTCTCGAGCACCTGTATGCCTTGTTCGGGGGCTCCTTGGGCATCATGGTGGGCTTCCCCTACCTGCTCAGCCACCACCATGTGTAAGAGCTGGCCGTCGCAAGGCAGCAGCTGCAGTCCCTGGCCTGGCCCTTTTGCATTGACGGGCTACTGAGCAGCTCGTGTGTGGCGTCCATCGCCAACCCCAGTCCATTACCGCCTACCTGCTGCGACCTCAACGGGGACGAGCAGCAGTACAAGATGTCAGGTAAGAAAGAGGGTGTTCGTAGGAAGTGTTGGTACTGGGGCTGAGTTGTGTTAGGGCCTTATTATGACTTTGGCAGTTTCACCTTCCGCTGTAGGACCGCCGAAGCCGTAGTGCTGCTGCCGACCAGATTAGGAGTTAAATCCTGATCTGGCGGGCGGTGATGCAGCGGTCTATCAGGATCATTTAAGAGCCTGACATGATGACTGCCGTTTTCAGAGCGCATACTGCACCTTCCTGCACGTTGGGGCATACATGCCCCACCGTCCAGGAACTCGGGTGGAAAACTAGAGAGGCACTGCATGTGCGCCTCGCATGCACCCCCATTTTCATGGCGGGCTCACTGACATGAAAAGGGTGGTGGACAGGCAACTCTTAATATGCTTGTCGGTACTGCAGCGGCACTGCCAGCATATTAGTGCTCCTGACCTCTGATCCTTGATCCCCGGCAGTTGCAGCAGTCCTGTGGCGGTCCAACGCCACACTCTATAATATTTATTTATGCATTTTTATATAGCGCGGACTTTACCCGAAGGCGTCAGAGCGCTTCACAATAGGAACACAAGTGAAACATGATGAGAACATTACACAGGAACCGATTACAAAATTAGACGTTACATTACATACGGTAAAAGTGACAATTGTGAGCAAATAAAACACATGAGGTAGTAAAAATTGTGAGCAACCAAAAATACATGAGGTAGTAAAGAGTGCACAAGAGGAAAAAGTGACAAGTGTGCAGGATATAAGAGAAAACAAGGTATAGTTAGAGGTATAATACTGCAATATGAGCTAGACTCTCAGGCACAAGAACAGGCGTTAAATAGGCAAAGGAGGCCCTTGTGCAAGTATCTAAGGCAGGTAGCAAACCGTGTGTTACAAGGGCCAAGTGGTGTGTGCATGTTACAAAAGGGTACCAAACACAAGTATATGGAAAATACTGCATAAAAAAGGCAGGCATTCCAACCATAAGAACACACAGGGAAAGCACTACCATGGTCATGGAGAGTAGAGTTTTCAGTAGTGGGAGGTCTTCCTTCAAATAACAAAGAGGACGTGAATTACTTTTGGAGGTGTCTCTGGAGGAGGAGAACTTGGAGGTCCCTTTTGAAGGCCTGGGAGGAGGCGGTGGTCCGGAGCTGAGGCGGTAAGGAGTTCCAGATTCTCACTGCGTTGCCTGATGGCCGGTGGGCCCACAGTGTGGCAGTGATTGAACAGCCACCATAGATTTGAGCGCCAAATTCATAATAAGGCCCTTAGTGTTGTAAAGTTTGGACATGAACAACAGGCGCAGATGTATGCGCTGAATATCAGCAGTTTCTCCCAGCGCCTTGAGAATGTTCATACAGTATAGTGCTGCCCTATTAAACTGTTGTCACACGCTTAAATACTTGAATAACTCTGAGACAATCTGTTCCTCGGTGGTTCTGCAAAGACCTATGTACCCAAGGTACCTGTGCATTGCTTTCACGTATCCCAGAGAAGGGGCGTTCTGTTTCTCGCCTCGAGGTGCACTCCAAGTTGGTTCATCATAATGTGCAGAATGCACGAAGATGCTTAGGGGGCTGTGGCATGCAGGGTGCCAGGATTTGTCTGCACCCCGGCAGTCCGAATCAGCTGGGTCGGTGTATGCTCACCTACATGTGATATCAGTTGAGTGTCAGCCTCAGAGAATGTTATGGTATAAGCACACACTTTCTGAACATGGTTTATAGTCCTGCAATGGCGCCCGCAGCCAAGAAGCTTCAAAAGTAGGGATAGGCGGAACTCTGCTTAATCTCACTGAGTTTTTCTGCAACTCTGCGGAATTTCATGGAGTAAAACTCTGTGAGTTCTGCCCATCCCTAGTCTAGACCTAATGCTTCTTGGAAGATCCGGGATCCTACTATCCTGGAACTTTCACACATATCTAAAGGCAACAAGGAAAGGTGGACAGTGCAGACAACATGTTATTTGTTTGTTAGATTGTACCGAAAAAGGGAACAGAAGCAATCTCAAATTGATTAATGATGACTAATAAAAAAAATAAAAAGAAAAATGTATGATGCGACTTTAATGAATATAAACTTCAGCACTTTAAATTCCATTTTATGTTTATTTGTCCATGAGTTTCCTTCTTTCATTTTGATTTTTGAGAATTTCTATCCTATATCCGGAGCGTGTTTTTTTTTAATGGTAGATGTGCATTTTGATCTGTTTTAATGTAAATACTAATGCACTGCTGGGGTTTTCATGCCTTGAGACCTTGTAGTTTAATGATTGGAACTTCTTCCTTTGCAGTACAAACATTATTGAGGCAATAATGCAGCTTCAGGTCTTAATGGACATACTGTATAAGCTCCAGACCCATTGGTTTGGTCCTAGTGTGATCTACTCAGCCTTCCATTCGTTCCCAGCCATTAAAATGGTATCATCGAGTTAGGTGCAGGGAGCAAGTACTGTTACCAGAATTACACATTTTGGTCTGTCAAGGTTCTCTACAGTATATAGGTGACTAAGAATATCCCTATTATTTTAGACTTAGCAACACCGAAGAGATGTGTGTACTTTAGATGTATGGCCTTCCTCTATGTGGTAGAATGAGGAGGAGGTTCTGGAGGAAACTGTTTTTCCTCAATGGCCTTCCAATAAAAACATGTTTTCACACCTTCGTTTTAGCAAAAACCCTGTTGATTGTTCTCCTATGATCACTTTTAATCCTTGCTATCCAGGTGCAGGAAATCTGGCAAGCTTCCCACATTAAGGCTTTAATCTTCTTACCAAACGCAAGGGTGATGTACTACAGAACTTGGACTTGCCCCAGTTCTCTCAGCGCACCCGAAAATACTCGTGAAACAAAATAGTCAATCATATCTAACAACCACCTTTGACCTTTTGGTACTTTTGGATGAGGTCAACTGTGGCATGGCCCACTGTATAACATGTATATAATAATATATAGCCAGTAACATATTTTCTTTCTACAGTTGGCTTTAGGTCTGATGTGCATAATTTTTTGAAAAAGAACTTGGCCAGAAATGTTCTGAATACCACAAAAAACTTAGTGGGTGTCAACTTCAGAAACTGTCTGGGAATCAATCTTATTACATATGACATAAAAGGCTTGACTCCAACCCTTATTTTTCTCATGCCACCAAAAATGCCCCATGTCTGTGTAATATTGTATGCATGTGGCAGACTGTGCACTTGACGGTCTGTTGCCAAGCACGCTCCAGCCTGTGTGTCACTAACCGAGCTCTTGGAGTATGTCATCCTATCCACAAAAACAAAAGCTTGTGAAGCAGGTGGTTGACTCAAGCATAATAAAAAAAAGAAAAGTGGCATATTTAAGTTAAGTTCAAAACACCACTCAGGGCGTTCCCTGTGCCAAGAGTGTCTCAATCCTTATCAGAAATACGAAGAACACTTCCAAGACAGAAGCCATGAAATGTCCTGTACGTTTGGGTTCAGCACATGTACGTGTCGGTGCTTGCGGAAATTTGGTGCACCCAACCCACTTACCCTAAAATTAACAAACTGATGTACGCCAACCGAAGCTTCCTAAATGTACCATGTGCCTTATCCCAGAGCACACAAAAAGGCCAATAGACACCACCAAACAGTGCAGCCAAAAATTAAAACACTCCGCATATGCAAGCAGTCACTACACCTTACCCAGTATGGTAGTATAATCATTCACTGGTTGCACATAAGAATATTGTGCAGAAATATATTGTGCGGTACAAAAGGGGGTGGTGATGGACCCAGATATTTTGACTGGGTGTGAGTGTTTGATTGGTACAGATGCTCCGTCCATCACCACCCCCTTTTGTACCGAAATATATTGTGCAACACAAATATTGTAGCCAAAATATCAGCGTCCACAGTATTGTGAAGGTACGTATATATCGATAAGTATAGATTTACTATCAACTCCACATCTATGTACCTTGCAGGTATATATATATTTATCTTAAAGATTAATTTATGTCAAGTTAACCCTAAAAAACCTTTAATCAGCTTCCCGCAGGGAATCCAGTCGCATCCACCAGGCAGGATTGGTGCGGAGTCACTGGTACGGGTCCCATGTAGTAAATCACAAAGGCACGCCTCCCACAGAATCAGAGAAGCGCAAGACTGCACACAGTTTCCATAGTCAATAAAGTTTACTGGCAACGTGTTTCAACCTGAAAAGGTGTTCTTCACAGATATATATTTTTCACAATTTTGTGGTATTTATATTTTGGCTATGATATTTTTGCAGCACGAAACTTAAAATATCATACTCTGATAAAATGCCCATTAAACCCACAACACCGCACAATATAGCCATTCTAATGATGACCCACAGCCATCAGCCTTCCCCATGTCTGAAATCCCAGAGACTTTCAATATAGTATTTCTGATGTGGTGTTTTGCTGTGTATGTATATATATAAATATATAGAGATATATATATATAGATATATTTTTCTGTATAGATCATGTTCCTGCGAGTGACCAGGAGGCAACCGCGAACTTAAATTACGCAGGCTGAAATCTAGATTCATTATTGACATCAAAACTACCATCCCTAATGGCCTAAATACTGAAGAAGAACTTGCAATTCACTTAGGATGAGTGTTTGTGATGCTATATCTTGAGAATTATTTGTGTATTCAAGTTAGGCATGATGATAGAACCACAAGAGAGTATATAGAACTGTACATTTATAACACAACTGCTGGCTAGCCCACTTGGGATTCATTATTTATAATTTTGAAGCACTACTTATCATCTATCGATTTTGATGGATTGAACAGGATGTAATGAATTTTCATATATTGATATATAGCTGCACTGAAAATGTAGCTTGTGCTAATGAAACTTTTTTAAATTAATTTTAGTTTTCATAATTTTGACGGCAGTGCCTCATTTTGCTATGGTATACTTGATATGCCCATCCAGGGCTCAATTTTGGAAAACGAGAGGCATCTCTTAAAGGGAGGAAATAGACTTATGAACCAATGAATTTTGTGATATGATTATGAAATGAATTTGGTGACTAGTATGCCCATCCAGGGCTCAATTTTGAAAAATAAGAGGTACCTCTTTAAGAGAGGAAACAGAATCGTGAATTAATGAATTCTTGTGAAATGATCATAAAATGAATTTGAGGATTATCATGTATATGTTAATAACTCAAAGAATTTGAATTTTCCTTTACCGATTAACTAGTGCTCCCTTTACTATATGATTTGGAGTACGTCATCTGTGTTGCTGCAGGCTGCACCGGAGGATATAATCATGAGAGAGAGAGAGAGAGAGATATATATATATATATATATATATATATATATATATATATATATATATATATATATATATATATATATATATAAGGTGTAGCTATATTTATGCATATTTATATTATTGGGGTGGTTAATCCCCCAAACTCCCCCTTGTCTTGTGGAGGGACTCATCAACCTCACCTCTTTTTCCTTTAACTACTAATTTGCCCTTACCTTGCTCTATATCTATTTACCCCAGATGCCTACTATCACCTCCTTTTACTTCTAAACACCCTTGAACCCTAAAATAATCATTACCTCCCTTCACCCACCCCATAAGCATAAAATCACCCACACCACCCTTTACCTCTACTCATCCTTAAATCTTTACATCACCTTTGCCTGCGTTGTAAATACCACTTGGTAAAAGGATGCGTGGAAATGGTAACTACCTGTAATAAATACGTACCTACGTGGTGACGGATGTGTGGAGCACGCTGCGTGCCCTCTCGAGCTGTCGCTGCCGCAGCTGTTCTCGTGCTGCTTGGCACGTGCCTCCAGTTGGATAGCGCTGGAGGCGATAGTGATATGATAACGTGTTTACACACCCAGGAATCCAGCTAACAGAGGCCTTGTTTGTTAAGCGGTTTGGACTCACGAGCAGGATGTAACACTCCATGTAGAGCGCGTCGACGTCCTTATCTCTGAATTCTGGAGCTTTCAGAGACGCTGTAATTTTAGACCAACAAATTGTCCTGGTTGGTGTTAATGCGTCCACTTTCCGTAAGTGCGGTCCCTGCGAGGCCTTCCCAGCCCTGGGAGGCTGAATCTGCGAAAACTACTCACCGTCACCAACGTGTTGCAAGCACTTGACGCGGATGTGCTGCTAATCAAAGCGTAAAGGGTGGGGGAGGGCCTGGAGACGGCTCTCACCGCCTGCCGTACTGGCAGGGCAACAAGTAACAACAGACGTATTCGCTTGGGCTTTCACTGGGCATCGTAGTGCACTCTGGGAGTTGTCTTAGAATGCTTCCGATGAACCAATTGGACCAATGCACCGGAGTATAAAAATGAACAACAGACTCCATGGATGAAGGTGGTGGCCCAACCCGGTGGGATCCGTGGCTTGGCAGATTCATGGCTGAGAAGTGTAGTGCAAAGGGGTGGCAGCCGCTGTATATGGGCTGAGAGGGCTTTGAGATTGTTTACAGTGAGAGCAAGAAAGGTAACTGGTGAAGCTTCGGGAAGTCTTCTTGCAACCGTAGTTGGCTCAGCCCGCTACCAGTATTGACCTACATCTAACCCGCCTCATTGTAAACCACCTTGAATTGTCCTTTACGGTTCATTTCCTAGGGTCAATAGTTCAGTGCCCTCTAGCTGGGTGTGCGCTACACAAATACTTCAGCAGGCACGCACACAACCCATTACACTAACACAGTTTCCTCTATTTGCTAGAATATCCGCGGTTTCAACTTTACCCATCACCTCAATCTAACCCATCATGGCTCTGTGAGGGAAGCCTGCACTTGCCCGAGCTGTGCCTTTCCTGTGCTTGAAAGGAAGCTTGTACCAGCTACTGCAAGTACTGTGCTTGCGTGTAACAGAAGCTTGCACTGTTGTCCCCCGTGCTGCGCCTCACCTGTACTTGTAACTCTTCCCTCTCCTGTCCCTCCATTATCCTATTCAATTCAACTAACAGACTCACATGTTCTCCGCTCAAAATAACCTATATTTCCCTATTCTAATCCACCACTAACCCTTTTGGTTCCGGAGTACCGTGCTACTCGCCAAAAAGCTATTCGAGCTTCATCAGGGGTAGTGATCAATAAATATATACAGAAAGCTAATGATATGTATACCTTGTGTGCAATCTCAAGTTTTTTAAAAGTAGCTGTAAGACTCAGAAATACAAGAAATTGATCCAACTGTGAATAGGAACTCATGTCTGCCCCTATCTGTGATTTATATGTCCTGCTGCTGGTGCTTAATTTTATTTAACTGTTTTTTTAAAATACTACTGTAAAGTTCAGAAATGTAATTTAATGATATTTTAGGGCTAAATGTATTGTCACAATGTATTGTTAATATGTATTTTTATGATGATTTTTAATTGTCGAAATAAAAACTAACTGAACTGAACAATAAATATATACAATTACATTTACAGTAAGGAAGCTTGTGCCAGCTGCTCCCAGTACTGTACTTGCATGCAATGGAAGCGTGTACTGCTGTTGCCCGTGCAGCTCCTCCCCTGTGCTTGTAAGGAAGCTTGTACCAGCTACTGCCAGTACCGTACTTGCGTGTAATGGAACCTTGCAGTAATGTTGCCCATGCTGCACCTGCCCTTGTAAGGAAGCTTGCATCAGCTACTGCTAGTTCTGTACATGTGTGTAATGGAAGCTTGCACTGCTGTCGCCCGTGCTGCGCCTCCCCTGTACTTGTAAGGAAGCTTGTACCAGCTACTGCCAGTACCGTACATGTGTGTAACGGAACCTTGCAGCACTGTTGCCCATGCTGCGCCTGCCTTTGTAAGGAAGCTTGTACCTGCTACTGCCAGTACTGTACTTGCATGTAGCTGAAGCTTGCACTACTGTCGCCCATGTTGTGCCTCCCCTGTGCTTGTAAGGAAGCTTGTAGCAGCTACTGCCAGTACTGTACTTGCTTGTAACAGAAGCTTGCAGCACTGTTGCCCATGCTGCGCCTGCCCTTGTAAGGAAGCTTGCATCAGCTACTGCTAGTTCTGTACATGTGTGTAACGGAACCTTGCAGTACTGTTGCCCATGCTGCGCCTGCCCTGTACTTGTAAGGAAGCTTGTACCAGCTACTGCCAGTACCGTACATGTGTGTAACGGAACCTTGCAGTACTGTTGCCCATGCTGCGCCTGCCTTTGTAAGTAAGTTTGTACCAGCTACTGCCAGTACTGTACTTGCATGTAGCTGAAGCTTGCACTACTGTCGCCCATGTTGTGCCTCCCCTGTGCTTGTAAGGAAGCTTGTACCAGCTACTGCCAGTACTGTACTTGCTTGTAACAGAAGCTTGCAGCACTGTTGCCCATGCTGCGCCTGCCCTTGTAAGGAAGCTTGCATCAGCTACTGCTAGTTCTGTACATGTGTGTAATGGAAACTTGCACTACTGTTGCCCGTGCTGCGCCTGCCCTGGTCTTGTAAGGAAGCTTGTACCAGGTACTGTCATCAAGTGGAAGCTTACACTACTGTTGCCCATGCTGCACCTCCCCTGTGCTTATAGGGAAGCTTGTACCAGCTACTGGCAGTACAATACTTGCGTCTGGTAGAAGCTTGCACTACTGTAACACCTTCTGCGCCAGGCCTTGTAAGGAAGCTTGTACCCGCTGCTATTAGTACTGTACTTGCATCTGTCAGAAGCTTGTGCTACTGTTGCCGGTGCTGCACCTGCACTGTGCTGGTTAGGAAGCTCGTACCAGCTACTGCCAGTACAGTACTTAAGTGTAACGGAAGCTTGCACTACTGTTGCCCGTGCTGCACATGCCCTTGTAAGGAAGCTTATACCAGCTACTCCCAGCACAGTACTTGTATCAAAGGGAAGCATGTACTGCTGCAGTCCATGCTCTGACTGTACTGTGTGTGTAAGAAAAGCATGAAATTAACCCTTTCACTATAAAAATAGCTTAAATTATTATGTTTGTTTTGTCGGTGTTAGAGCAGTGTCGAGGCTGTGTTAGTTGATGCCATGGTTTGGAGTTTATTATATTTTATTTTAAAAAGTTTATTTGTTTAGAGTTACTAGAACGTCAGTCAGTTTGGAGATTAGAGGCATCATGTTCATTTTTGATGCTAAGGTATGAAAACCAATGTCCATTCGGTCTTTAATTTGGGACTCTGCGGGTGCACACTCCTTTTTGTAATACTGGACTCATTTTTAGGTTGAGCCTGGGCAGCGCATGCGCTATGCTGTGAGGTATGCTGTATTCAGGTATGGACTTCAAGCTCCGCCCACTCTTTGCCCATATTTTTCATTGGTTTGTCATTGTGCACTGTGAACTATGACTTTTCATTGGTCAACCCTCTTTAGTAACGCCTTGTCTCAGTTTGTAACCTCCCAATGAGAACACCCCCATTACGAGTGTTGTTGCTCAGTAGGCTTTAATTACAGCCTGCAAACAATATTTTCTCAAATAGCTTTGTCCTGCAGGCAGGACACACTCTCTCCTAACACTTTGGAAAAAAAAAATCTTTATAGCACGGGCACCAAACGCATTTGCAATGCAATAGGTCTCACATTTGCGAGAGTTTAAGTTATTGGCATTGTACATGACAATGCCTTTATTTATCTGTTTTAAAAACAACACATAAATAAAAGGCATTGTCCTTTACAGTGCCAATAGCGTAAACTCTCGCAAATACGAGACTTAATGCAGTGAAAGGTAATAAAACACTGACAAAGGTAGAAAGCTGGAATGGAAAAGAACCGGGGCCATGAGGTGAAGGAAGTGTAGTGTTGTGGAAGAAAGTGGCACGAGGTGGAATCACAGCTGGGCATCCTTGGCATTTGGCAGCCTGGTATTCGGCATCACTGGCAGTGGATGCCTTAAGAAAAGCTGAGCTCCCAGGCATCTATTATTATTTTGTGTTTGTTTTTTTTCCAAATTAGGCACTGCAGCCTGATCTCTGCCTTCTTGTCTGTGCAGTCGATGAAGGTCATACTTGTGAGCAGAGCACTAGCCGGGAGGTGGTTGCACCTTTAACCACTACCGCGCTACCGTGTTTTCCCACTGTGCGCTGGAATTTTAAAAATGCGCGGTTTGTGACAAAGCCAGCTCGTCATCCGCGTAGCGCAGGTAACGCCCATGACGAGCTGGCTTTGTCATCAGCGCTGAAGGGGTTAATAGGAGAGCGAAGGCACTCATACATCACCCTAGTACACTTGTAGTCTTCCATCTTTCGACCTGGGACATCTTCCAGTAGGACTGAAGGAGCCAGGCTTCTTTATTAATGCTATCAATGATTGACAGACAGAGCAGAGCGCATTACAATATGGAAAAGTCAGAGGTGCAGGCTCGCCCATGATTGGTGAGGAACACTAAAACCACTCTGCAGTTTTCTCATGTCCTACAAAGAGACGCTTGTTGTGGAGCAGTGCAAGATCGACAGTGTCAAAGGCGATGGACAGATCCAAGACCCAGCCAGCCCTTGCCTCGCCACGTCACACTTCTTTATCCTACATCTGTACCACGGCAGTGTCTGTTCAGTGTTGAGGATGGAACCCAGAGGTCAATGAATGGAACAGTTTTGCCCAGTCCAATTATTCCTGCACTTGAGACTCCCTCTTTCTCTGCTGTCAGTGAACCCATCTTTGAACCTCTGATTTCTTGGTTCAGTGCGATTCATAAGCCCTTCAGCAGGTATTCACAGTATTTGCAAGGATCCGACATTCTGGTGCATTTTCTAGCTCCTGCCAGAGGCCAGCAGTGGTGCTCCTGGTAGTAAATTATCTGATAAACAAATTACATGATGTTTTTTGTTGTAAGCGTTATAGTTGGCAGAAATAAAAGTCTTCACGTGAAACCGACCTGCCTGCATGCACTATGGGCCAGATGTAGGTGGCCCAATACCGGTAGGTAACGGCCGAAATTACCGAATTTCGGCCGTTACCGACCTGTATTGGGCATTTGGGATGTAGGTGGCCTAAATTGCAAATTCGGTAATTTACCGATTCTGTATTTTAAGGAATCGGTAATTTACCGATAACTTAAAATACCAAATCGGTAAATTACAGAATTTGCAATGTAGGGAGCACTCAAATGAGTGCTTTTCCCATAGTTGGTGGTAAATAAAGAATACCTTAGAAAATGCAAATCTGTGCATTTTCAACTGTGCCATGTGGCAGACATACATGCCCTTAGGGCATGTATGTGTGCCACATCTGCACACATTTTTTTTTTTTATAAAAAGAACAGGAGTATAACCCATAAACCAGTTGGGATAGGGGTGCTAAATATGAAGGTAAAACAGTATCCCAGGAGGTATAAATTTCAAGACAATTTCCAAAGTATGCAAAAAGCATTACATAACATATTGAAAGGAGGCACCTACTCAATTAGTTTCTGGAAAAATTACTTGTTTAGTTTTTTTTATATTGAAGTAACAATTTTTTTAGAGACAAAAAGTTATCTGCAGCATATATACCAAACTTCAGGGTGACAACCCTAAAATAAACTTGGTGCACGGTATGTACAAGTGATAGTGGCGACTCAAGTGAAAGCGTGTGCAGCGGCGGACGGCGCAAAGTGAGCAAGGTGCAATATATACAATGAGTGGCTCAACAGTGACATAAAATCAGTGACAATTTATAATGCAGTCTGTAATTGCAACAAAAACAATTGGGGTCACAATAGTATGCACCTGAAATTTGCGCTGGTGGGGTCGACGACGTTTCGGTCCTTAGTCAATGTGGACCATCTTCAGGACAGGGTTGTCTCGATTGGGGGTGCTGCGCGCAGAGGATCACGGCCGAGATTGGAGAAAACCGGCACGTTGTGTCTAGTCGCCCAGGGACTGAGTCCTACATCTGATGAAGTCGATGTATCAGGAAGTCGAATAATAGTGCAATCCCCTGAGTTAAATAATTCCCCTCCGCTTTCGTCAGGGCAGTCGGAAGGCTGGGAGTACTTGGTGCCCGGAGACCTTTTAATTAAGAAGTTCTCCCCGAGCAACTCAAACGGGAACCGGCAGTAATGGCGAATCCCTCTTGGTGGCCAATCTCCTGTGTTTTAGGGGAAGCGTTAGACCCATTCAATGAGGTCTGGCATCACTTGTCAACGATCCGGGCGGGTGCTTCACAGCATTTCCTTGGAGCAAGGGCACCCGCCCGGATCCAAGGAAATGCTGTGAAGCACCCGCCCGGATCGTTGACAAGCGATGCCAGACCTCATTGAATGGGTCTAACGCTTCCCCTAAGACACAGGAGATTGGCCATCAAGAGGGAATCGCCATTACTGCCGGTTCCCGTTTGAGTTGCTCGGGGAGAACTTCTTAATTAAAAGGTCTCCGGGCACCAAGTACTCCCAGCCTTCCGACTGCCCTGACGAAAGCGGAGGGGAATTATTTAACTCAGGGGATTGCACTATTATTCGACTTCCTGATACATCGACTTCATCAGATGTAGGACTCAGTCCCTGGGCGACTAGACACAACGTGCTGGTTTTCTCCACTCTCGGCTGTGATCCTCTGCGCGCAGCACCCCCAATCGAGACAACCCTGTCCTGAAGATGGTCCACATTGACTAAGGACCGAAATGTCGTCGACCCCCCAGCGCAAATTTCAGGCGCATACTATTGTGACCCCAATTGTTTTTGTTGCAATTACAGACTGCATTATAAATTGTCACTGATTTTATGTCACTGTTGAGCCACTCATTGTATATATTGCACCTTGCTCACTTTGCGCCGTCCGCCGCTGCACACGCTTTCACTTGAGTCGCCACTATCACTTGTACATACCGTGCACCAAGTTTATTTTAGGGTTGTCACCCTGAAGTTTGGTATATGTGCTGCAGATAACTTTTTGTCTCTAAAAAAATTGTTACTTCAATATAAAAAAAACTGAACAAGTAATTTTTCCAGAAACTAATTGAGTAGGTGTCTCCTTTCAATATGTTATGTAATGCTTTTTGCATACTTTGGAAATTGTCTTGAAATTTATACCTCCTGGGATACTGTTTTACCTTCACATCTGCAAACAAACACTATTCAGGGGTGCAACAGGGTGTCAAAGTGACACCCTGGCACCCTTGAATGTTTTCCCCATTTTACCGAATCGGTATTTACAGATTCGGTAATTGCCATTCATTCCGATGGGCCTCCAGGCCTATAGGAATGAATGGCAATTATCAAATCGGTAAATACTGAATCATACCGATTCGGTAATACTTACTGAATATTTACCTACATTGCATTTACCGATTCTAAAATACCGGACCGGTAAAATTCGGTATTTTAGAATCGGTAAATTTCAATTACCTACATCTAGCCCAAAGTGTTTAAACGTCACTTCCACATGCTCAACGTGCACAGATGTCGCGTGCCACCAGACCGTGACCTTGTGCTATTGGACAGTAGGGCGGGAATAGTCCAGTGTGAGCCAAGGGACCCTGGGACCCTGGTACACTGTTGTCTCTCAGGCTTGGCTCTCTCTGCGTCCTCCTCTGCTGACGTCACTCTTTCCCTATCCGTGGCTGCGCACTACTTAAGGTAATTACAGGTGCGACACATTAAGTGGTGAACCATATTGGCGTGCAGTGCCGGCACAGTGCCCGGAGCACAGACGCATCCATTTGAATAATGCATCTCCCAGGGCCATCTAGTTTTATGTCTCTGCCGAGTTAATCATCGGCCCAGTCGGATGCTGACAATCCACCCTTTCTTATCAGAAACATGCATAATAATATTTCAAATCAATTAGGAATAGTTTTGTTAAGTTTTGGGCATTCTGCTCTACTTCCAACTTCATGGTACCTTGTTATGTTGATTTTTTTTGGTATATGTGATTGAGTATTTTTTTGGTATATGTGATTGAGCATACTGGTCTACTTCGAGCCGCATGATACCTTGTTATCTTGATTTTTTGTGTGTGTGTAGGTGTGAGTATGTGTGGTTGGGTTTTGAGCATACAGGTCTACTTCTAACCTCATGATACCTTGTTTTCTTGATTTTTGTATATGTAGGTGAGAGTGTGTGATTGAGCGTACAGCTGTCCTTCAAACCTCATGATACCTTGTTTTCTTGATTTTTGTATATGTAGGTGAGAGTGTGTGTAGTTGAGCATACAGCTGTCCTTCTAACCTCATGATACCTTGTTTTCTTGATTTTTGTATATGTAGGTGAGAGTGTGTGATTGAGCGTACAGCTGTCCTTCAAACCTCATGATACCTTGTTTTCTTGATTTTTGTATATGTAGGTGAGAGTGTGTGATTGAGCGTACAGCTGTCCTTCAAACCTCATGATACCTTGTTTTCTTGATTTTTGTATATGTAGGTGAGAGTGTGTGATTGAGCGTACAGCTGTCCTTCAAACCTCATGATACCTTGTTTTCTTGATTTTTGTATATGTAGGTGAGAGTGTGTGTAGTTGAGCATACAGCTGTCCTTCTAACCTCATGATACCTTGTTTTCTTGATTTTTGTATATGTAGGTGAGAGTGTGTGATTGAGCGTACAGCTGTCCTTCAAACCTCATGATACCTTGTTTTCTTGATTTTTGTATATGTAGGTGAGAGTGTGTGTAGTTGAGCATACAGCTGTCCTTCTAACCTCATGATACCTTGTTTTCTTGATTTTTAGGTCGAGCCTGTCCCATTCCGCAGGAATGGATAGGATCGAATTCATGTCGGCAAAATCCTCTTCAAACTAAGGGGTTTCAGCCCGGCGTTTTCTTGCAGTTCACGTGAACATGCACGAGCATTCACGGCCAGGGCTTCTCCTCCCCTAGCAGCACTCCTCCCACACCAGCAACTCCCCCCTCCCACACCAGCACCTCCCCTCTCTCTCCCCGCAAACACAGCCTTGCCGTAGCAGCACTCCTCCCACACCAGCACCTCCCCCCTCCCACACCAGCACCTCCCCTCTCTCTCCCCGCAAACGCAGCCTTCCTTTCATTTCTCCTCCCCCTCCCCAGCCAGCTTCCCCCAGGCCGTGTTCCCTCAGATATGCTATTGCATATCGTTTGCTACCTCTTGTATTTTGTTGCTCTTGATACTTGCACAACTGTCACTATTGTCTCATGTAACGTAACGTTTGCTTTTGTAACATGCTCACTTGTAATTTTGGCTTCATGTATCTAAAAACGCCTCCCTCGCGCTCCTTTCTCCCTCTCTCCCGCTGCCTAGTCCTCCCACCCCCTCCCTCTCCAGCGCGCGCTTCACTCGCATCTGCCTGCTGCTCCCCCGCCCACACCCCCACTCCCCCAACCAGCAATGCCGAGAAGCTTGTTTCCTCTAAGAACATATCGTTTGCTACCTCTTGTATTTTGTTGCTCTTGATACTTGCACAACTGTCACTATTGTCTCATGTAACGTAACGTTTGCTTTTGTAACATGCTCACTTGTAATTTTGGCTTCATGTATCTAAAAACGCCTCCCTCGCGCTCCTTTCTCCCTCTCTCCCGCTGCCTAGTCCTCCCACCCCCTCCCTCTCCAGCGCGCGCTCCACTCGCATCTGCCTGCTGCTCCCCCGCCCACCCCCACCCCATTCCCCCAACCAGCAATGCCGAGAAGCTTGTTTCCTCTAAGAACATATCGTTTGCTACCTCTTGTATTTTGTTGCTCTTGATACTTGCACAACTGTCACTATTGTCTCATGTAACGTAACGTTTGCTTTTGTAACATGCTCACTTGTAATTTTGGCTTCATGTATCTAACAAGCATTGGAATTGCCAATAGGTCTCGCTTGTGGGACCTTATAAGTATTTAGTTTTGCAGCACAATATCCGATTATGCAACTCGGATATTGTGCTGCAAAACTAAATACTTATAAGGTCCCACAAGCGAGACCTATTGGCTATGCCAAAGCTTGTTGTATATGTAGGTGAGAGTGTGTGATTGAGCGTACAGCTGTCCTTCAAACCTCATGATACCTTGTTTTCTTTATTTTTGTATATGTAGGTGAGAGTGTGTGATTGAGCGTACAGCTGTCCTTCAAACCTCATGATACCTTGTTTTCTTGATTTTTTTTGTGTGTGTAGGTGTCGATGTATGTGGTTGAGTTTTGAGCATACAGCTGTACATCGAACCTCATGATACCTTGTTTTCTTGATTTTTGTGTGTAGGTGTGAGTGTGTGATTGAGCGTACAGCTGTCCTTCAAACCTCATGATACCTTGTTTTCTTGATTTTTGTATATGTAGGTGAGAGTGTGTGATTGAGCGTACAGCTGTCCTTCAAACCTCATGATACCTTGTTTTCTTGATTTTTGTATATGTAGGTGAGAGTGTGTGATTGAGCGTACAGCTGTCCTTCAAACCTCATGATACCTTGTTTTCTTGATTTTTGTATATGTAGGTGAGAGTGTGTGTAGTTGAGCATACAGCTGTCCTTCTAACCTCATGATACCTTGTTTTCTTGATTTTTGTATATGTAGGTGAGAGTGTGTGATTGAGCGTACAGCTGTCCTTCAAACCTCATGATACCTTGTTTTCTTGATTTTTGTATATGTAGGTGAGAGTGTGTGTAGTTGAGCATACAGCTGTCCTTCTAACCTCATGATACCTTGTTTTCTTGATTTTTAGGTCGAGCCTGTCCCATTCCGCAGGAATGGATAGGATCGAATTCATGTCGGCAAAATCCTCTTCAAACTAAGGGGTTTCAGCCCGGCGTTTTCTTGCAGTTCACGTGAACATGCACGAGCATTCACGGCCAGGGCTTCTCCTCCCCTAGCAGCACTCCTCCCACACCAGCAACTCCCCCCTCCCACACCAGCACCTCCCCTCTCTCTCCCCGCAAACACAGCCTTGCCGTAGCAGCACTCCTCCCACACCAGCACCTCCCCCCTCCCACACCAGCACCTCCCCTCTCTCTCCCCGCAAACGCAGCCTTCCTTTCATTTCTCCTCCCCCTCCCCAGCCAGCTTCCCCCAGGCCGTGTTCCCTCAGATATGCTATTGCATATCGTTTGCTACCTCTTGTATTTTGTTGCTCTTGATACTTGCACAACTGTCACTATTGTCTCATGTAACGTAACGTTTGCTTTTGTAACATGCTCACTTGTAATTTTGGCTTCATGTATCTAAAAACGCCTCCCTCGCGCTCCTTTCTCCCTCTCTCCCGCTGCCTAGTCCTCCCACCCCCTCCCTCTCCAGCGCGCGCTTCACTCGCATCTGCCTGCTGCTCCCCCGCCCACACCCCCACTCCCCCAACCAGCAATGCCGAGAAGCTTGTTTCCTCTAAGAACATATCGTTTGCTACCTCTTGTATTTTGTTGCTCTTGATACTTGCACAACTGTCACTATTGTCTCATGTAACGTAACGTTTGCTTTTGTAACATGCTCACTTGTAATTTTGGCTTCATGTATCTAAAAACGCCTCCCTCGCGCTCCTTTCTCCCTCTCTCCCGCTGCCTAGTCCTCCCACCCCCTCCCTCTCCAGCGCGCGCTCCACTCGCATCTGCCTGCTGCTCCCCCGCCCACCCCCACCCCATTCCCCCAACCAGCAATGCCGAGAAGCTTGTTTCCTCTAAGAACATATCGTTTGCTACCTCTTGTATTTTGTTGCTCTTGATACTTGCACAACTGTCACTATTGTCTCATGTAACGTAACGTTTGCTTTTGTAACATGCTCACTTGTAATTTTGGCTTCATGTATCTAACAAGCATTGGAATTGCCAATAGGTCTCGCTTGTGGGACCTTATAAGTATTTAGTTTTGCAGCACAATATCCGATTATGCAACTCGGATATTGTGCTGCAAAACTAAATACTTATAAGGTCCCACAAGCGAGACCTATTGGCTATGCCAAAGCTTGTTGTATATGTAGGTGAGAGTGTGTGATTGAGCGTACAGCTGTCCTTCAAACCTCATGATACCTTGTTTTCTTTATTTTTGTATATGTAGGTGAGAGTGTGTGATTGAGCGTACAGCTGTCCTTCAAACCTCATGATACCTTGTTTTCTTGATTTTTTTTGTGTGTGTAGGTGTCGATGTATGTGGTTGAGTTTTGAGCATACAGCTGTACATCGAACCTCATGATACCTTGTTTTCTTGATTTTTGTGTGTAGGTGTGAGTGTGTGTTGCATGCAGTACCTCAGGGGTGGACCCTCAAGCCTCCTTGATAACGCTGCATTAGGCCTCCCGCAGATCACTCCCAGTTCACCTCCTCCATGTTAAGTTGCTGTGCTTATTGTTTCACCATTATCTCATGGTCCTGATTAATTTAGAAATCTTTGCTCTGGCCCCCTCTGATTCGCCCTGTCCCCCACTCCTTCTTGATATCTGCCTAATTCCTTTAATCGGATCAGAACAGTTAGATGTATCTCAAACTTGCTTCCTCTCAATTTTCGCCAACATCCTGCCACACCATGATGGGTAATAAGGGATCTCGCACCCATCTACAGTATCCTCCACTTTTAGTAGGAAGTTCGGTCATACCGATGCAGTGCCCATTCCACTGGTATCTCCACGGCTCTGTTAGGCCAGGAATGCGGTGTAAGACAACAGGGCATCCCTTTACTGGCATCTGCACTTCTCTACTACCCTTGTCTCTCTCACAGCTCTGCAGTAGCTCTTATACTGGCAGTGCTCTCAGACTGACAGGGCTTTCTCAACGCCCTGCATTTCCCCCTATACTGGCATCTGCTCTGTTCTGCAATCAGAGAGATAGGGCGCTCTCATAACTCTGTATTGGCCCTTATACTGGCGCCTGCACTGTTCTGCTGTCCGAGTGCTGGGGCTCTCTCATAGCTCTTCAATAGCTCTTATACTGGCACCTGCACTGTTCTGCTGTCCGAGTGCTGGGGCTCTCTCATAGCTCTTCAATAGCTCTTATACTGGCACCTGCACCGTTCTGCTGTCCGAGTGCTGGGGCTCTCTCATAGCTCTTCAATAGCTCTTATACTGGCACCTGCACTGTTCTGCTGTCCGAGCGCTGGGGCTCTCTCATAGGTCTTCAATAGCTCTTATACTGGCACCTGCACTGTTCTGCTGTCCGAGTGCTGGGGCTCTCTCATAGCTCTTCAATAGCTCTTATACTGGCACCTGCACTGTTCTGCTGTCCGAGTGCTGGGGCTCTCTCATAGCTCTTCAATAGCTCTTATACTGGTCCCTGCACTGTACTGCTGTCCGAGTGCTGGGGCTCTCTCATAGCTCTTCAATAGCTCTTATACTGGCACCTGCACTGTTCTGCTGTCCGAGTGCTGGGGCTCTCTCATAGCTCTTCAATAGCTCTTATACTGGCACCTGCACTGTTCTGCTGTCCGAGCGCTGGGGCTCTCTCATAGCTCTTAGATAGCTCTTATACTGGCACCTGCACTGTTCTGCTGTCCGAGCGCTGGGGCTCTCTCATAGCTCTTCAATAGCTCTTATACTGGCACCTGCACTGTTCTGCTGTCCGAGCGCTGGGGCTCTCTCATAGCTCTTCAATAGCTCTTATACTGGCACCTGCACTGTTCTGCTGTCCGAGCGCTGGGGCTCTCTCATAGCTCTTCATTAGCTCTTATACTGGCACCTGCACTGTTCTGCTGTCCGAGCGCTGGGGCTCTCTCATAGCTCTTCAATAGCTCTTATACAGCTCTTATACTAGCACCTGCACTGTTCTGCTGTCCGAGTGCTGGGGCTCTCTCATAGCTCTTCAATAGCTCTTATACTGGCACCTGCACTGTTCTGCTGTCCGAGCGCTGGGGCTCTCTCATAGCTCTTCAATAGCTCTTATACTGGCGCCTGCACTGTTCTGCTGTCCGAGCGCTGGGGCTCTCTCATAGCTCTTCAATAGCTCTTATACTGGCGCCTGCACTGTTCTGCTGTCCGAGCGCTGGGGCTCTCTCATAGCTCTTCAATAGCTCTTATACTGGCACCTGCACTGTTCTGCTGTCCGAGCGCTGGGGCTCTCTCATAGCTCTTCAATAGCTCTTATACTGGCACCTGCACTGTTCTGCTGTCCGAGCGCTGGGGCTCTCTCATAGCTCTTCAATAGCTCTTATACTGGCACCTGCACTGTTCTGCTGTCCGAGCGCTGGGGCTCTCTCATAGCTCTTCAATAGCTCTTATACTGGCACCTGCACTGTTCTGCTGTCCGAGCGCTGGGGCTCTCTCATAGCTCTTCAATAGCTCTTATACTGGCACCTGCACTGTTCTGCTGTCCGAGCGCTGGGGCTCTCTCATAGCTCTTCATTAGCTCTTATACTGGCACCTGCACTGTTCTGCTGTCCGAGCGCTGGGGCTCTCTCATAGCTCTTCAATAGCTCTTATACTGGCACCTGCACTGTTCTGCTGTCCGAGCGCTGGGGCTCTCTCATAGCTCTTCAATAGCTCTTATACTGGCACCTGCACTGTTCTGCTGTCCGAGCGCTGGGGCTCTCTCATAGCTCTTCAATAGCTCTTATACTGGCACCTGCACTGTTCTGCTGTCCGAGCGCTGGGGCTCTCTCATAGCTCTTCAATAGCTCTTATACTGGCACCTGCACTGTTCTGCTGTCCGAGCGCTGGGGCTCTCTCATAGCTCTTCAATAGCTCTTATACTGGCACCTGCACTGTTCTGCTGTCCGAGCGCTGGGGCTCTCTCATAGCTCTTCATTAGCTTTTATACTGGCACCTGCACTGTTCTGCTGTCCGAGCGCTGGGGCTCTCTCATAGCTCTTCAATAGCTCTTATACAGCTCTTATACTGGCACCTGCACTGTTCTGCTGTCCGAGCGCTGGGCTCTCATAGCTCTTTAATAGCTCTTATACTGGCACCTGCACTGTTCTGCTGTCCGAGTGCTGGGGCTCTCTCATAGCTCTTCAATAGCTCTTATACTGGCACCTGCACTGTTCTGCTGTCCGAGTGCTGGGGCTCTCTCATAGCTCTTCAATAGCTTTTATACTGGCACCTGCACTGCTGTGCTTTTGGAGTGATGGGGCTCTCTCATACTTGCCCCTTGAACCAGCACAGCTCTGCTCTCAGAGAGATAGTACTCACTCTCTTAGATCTGCATTGCCCCGTATATTCATACATACACTGCTCTGCTTTTTATTCCACTGCTGGGATCTAATCAGTGTAGGGGTTACACAGTGCTCTGCAGTATCTTCTAAAATGGTGCACATGCTGCCTGCTGGTCCACTGATGAGGTAATCTCACAGTTTTGCAGTGGCCCCTGTGCAAACCAGTCCTAGGATGCTTGTTTCCAGTTCAGGGAGGACCTGGGCTGGCAGTTCGGGCTGGACTGTTCCCATTGGGCACAGTGTCAAGAATGATTTGCATATGGCTGGGTTCAAACTGGAATGGCATCGGGAGCATAAAAACGATGAATTTAGGCCCAGGTCTCTGAACTGGGGTGAATGTATGACATTGTTCTGCATTCTTTCTATCAATTGGTCTTTTTGCATTTATCCCCCCGAGTGGGACGGGTATGCCCAGATATGGGTCCCGTGCTCTCCATGCCACTGAGTCAAACTATCCTGGCTGATGAGGGGTGAAACCCAGAAACCAGTCCTAGGATACTTGTTTCCAGTCCAGGGAGGGCCTGGCAGTCCGGTCTGGACTGTTCCCGTTGGGCACAGGGTTAAAACTGATTTGCATATGGCTGGGTTAAAATTGGAATGGCATGGAGAGCAAAAAAATGAATTTAGGACCAGATCTCTGTACTGGGATGAATGTATGACATTGTTCTACATTCTGTCCATCAATTGTTCTTTTTGCATTTCTCACCCCAAGTGGGACAGGTATGCCCAGACGTAGGTTCTGTGCTCTCCATGCCACTGGAATTAAGCTATCCTGGCTGACTAGGGGTTAAACTGGGCCTAAGATGCTTGTTTCCAGTCCAGGGATGACCTGGCCTGGCAGTTTAGGCTGGTCTGTTCCCATTTGGCACAGGGTCGAGCCTGATTTGCATATTGCTGGGTTCAAACTGGAATGACATGGGGAGCAAAAAAACGATGGATTTAGGCCCAGATCTCTGTACTGGGGTGAATGTATGACATTGTTCTGCATTCTGTCCATCAGTTGTTCTTTTTGTAGGGGTCTAATATATCAGCAGTGCCTTTTTTAAAAAAAATCTTTCTATTGCACTTTTTTCAAAAACATTTTACCGACTTAAAATGCAGTATGTAAATCGTGAATATTCCGGGCAATTTACCATGACGCATGGTAATGCAGCTATAACAAAACCAGAACAAGTTTTACGTAGACATAACGGTCATGGGCTATTGTATTGCATAGTCAGGTGCGCCTGAGCATAGACGAAGCATACAATTGCACAATCAATAAAAATAGGAAACTTTTTCTATCAACTTGTGATGTATTCCTATAGGTTCTGTATCGATCCCCCTATTCCTGAACCTATTCTGGTTAACGAGTTAACTAGCAGCCATCCCATGATGCAGAAACCGTTATCTGATTACGCCAGACCACGGCACAGGAGCGCGTTATCTGATTAGGTCATAACGCTTGCCATCTAATTAGGCAAGCAATATTCCTCCAGCCCCTGATAAGGCATACGGAGTTCTCAAAACAAATCAAACCTATGACAACCTGGGAAAAACCCTGCGGCCATTGTTTTGATTTCACCGAGAACTTCAGTAAAAGAGTGCGCTAACGACCAGCTCGTATGACATCCTTATTGACGTATCTATGTCCATCCTTACGTCAATCTCGGCACCTTACAGGTATAAATATTACCGATATTGCCTTAAGCAAACACACGCGGTGGTGACGAGACCGGAGCAGCGAGACTTCCCGAAGCCCAGCAGAGAGCGAAGCCCACTAGCTGCCCCGCCTTCCTGACGCGCTGAGAACGAGACGCTGCCTTTCTCCTGCCGAGAAATCCAGCTCCGGCGCTCCCGAGCAGCCCTTGCAGGCAGCCTGGAATATCGAGACCAAAGACGAGAGACACTATCCCTCAACCATCCTAGACCTCAGGTACGGAACTGAATAACCCCTTGCAGAGAATTCTTGAATCAGTCACTTGGCAAAACAAACTTAACTTAGACTGCTACTTTCTATCCCCGCCCACGTATTAGGCTTAGGTCAGGTACACTGGGGTAGGCGTGGTTAGAAGCACCAGTTGAGTACGATTAGTCAAATGTTTATATGTATGTATCTATTTTATCCATTTTAAACCACCATATGGCTTAGAAACCATATAAATGTTTTTACAGTATTATTTTATACTTCTGCTTTTATTGTATGCACTTTACTTAACCATAAGTATTGCAATAATATCGATTCATTTCTCTTGTACGAGAAAAGAGACTGATCAATAAATAACATCTTTTATTGAACACGCCCGTCTCTTCCTTTTCTCTACAATCTGGTGAAACTAAGAATGCACGTACTGACTGAGTAAAATAAGTTGTCTTTTGTTTTCACACGACTCTAGAGATACACTCTTGATTAGGGGAGAGCAAAGTTGTCATGTTCTATGGTTGTCAGAAACTAAATCCCTTCTTGTCTATCCAGGGAGGTTCAACTCCTCCTTGTCTATTCGAGAAAGTTTCTAGTGAACTCTGAGCTAGCTGGCAAACCCAAAACTTTAAGTCTAATATCGACAGTAGAAGACCTAGTTAACGTCTGGTCTAGGTCTATACTATTGGAGGTATTATTCCAATGCGCAGAGCCTATTGGGATAATAGGAACTACACTACATGGCGCCCAACGTGTTTGGATAGGCGATAAAACTAACGCAAGACTTTAGAGTAACTCAGTCGTGCTTTTTCACTCAGACCCCTTTTTCCCATAATACTCCAAAGACGTCTGGAGTGGGTGAGAGGTAAAATCCGCCAAACCTCGCAGGAGGGAACTCCTATGTATGGTTCTTGGTTTAGTCAACGTTGAAGGATACACTGTTCCAAAATATTGTGCATCTCATCTTTGTTTCCACAAGAAACCTGATCTGCAAACAAACAGAATAACCATCCTGACAGTAAAATGCCAGACAGTGATGATGAAAGAGAGAGAGCTAGAGTAGCAGCTGAAGTAATAGCAGCTGATAATACTATGCAAGAAGCAGACCCGGATATAATACTCATCCCGGTCAACATAAGAAGATCTATAACGTTAAAACTTATAGAAAATGGACTGACACCAAGAGGTGGTACAGTCATATTCGTAATTGAGGCACACGAATATCGGCAGACAGAGGTATTCTATTCATGGATAAACTTTCCAGCAGCAAATGCTGTAACAAAGGAGTTCCACTGTTATAAAACAGAGGAACCACCGGATACCTACACTCCTTTCGAGGAAGTGGAAGTACCACTCAAATTCCAAGAGCATCTGCTCTTGTTTAATGGCGCCCTAAAACACAATAATCACATCACCAGGCTCGGTCCACTAGGTAGACCAGGAGCAACGTGGCCGGTACTAGCCGGATACACACCACATCCAGACATCGAAAGAATGTCTGCAGCAGATGTTTTAGTACAACTAAAACAATTAATTAAAATATATAGACAACTAGTCCAATATATAATGCGGACTTCAACCATCCAACCTGTAGTTAAAATCCCACAGCTGACCCCTCATCAGGGGAACACAAATAAAATTACACCACAGAACATACAGTCCTGCCTAGGTAAAGTACCAGCTAAACGGGAACAAATACCATTCTGGTTAGCACAAAAAATCACCCAAATAGAGGCGGTGTTTCCAGACACCACCCCTGTGGATAAACACAGGATTCTGACCATCTGTCTTCCAATGGGAATCGCACCACACGTGGAGGACTGTGACACTTGGGGTACAGTCTTTGCTTCCATTTACACAAAAACACATGGAGTTCCATCCATGTCAGTAATACCAGATGTGCTAAAACAAATTCAAGACGAATACGGTCCAGAACCCGCTTTAACTCTTGGTATGAAATTACTAAAAGACTTCAAGCAGGTCTCGGCAATATTACTAGCCAACATAAAAGGAGAAGCAGCGAATGTGGCGATCCGCCAGAGGTTAAAAGAGACAGATATAGCAGACCAACCGGCTGAAATTGCCAGAATTATAGAAAAATCCTATGAAGAACTAGGTAGAGATAGTTTGGGTGGAATACCAGTAAAGCCCCAACTAATTGAAAGTCCTGAAAAAATATTTATTAAAAATAATCTAAACAGTCAAAAGAAGAACTGGGATGGAAACAAACAATCCAATCCAAAAGAAAAGAGATTCCAGTCCAGAGGAAGGTCTCCTCGGCGGAGAGAAAGATCTCCGGACCAAGGACCCAAGTCTCCCCAAAGGGAGCCCTCTGTGAAAAAATACAACCTTAGAAATAGGGATAACATAAAGAAACCGGATAGATATCAAGATTTTGATACACGTCCCTCTCAATCTTTTCAGACTTCCTCGCAGAAATCGGAAAGAAGAGGACGATCGGAACCCAGGGAAGGGCACGTCAAGTCCAAAGACAAGGAACCTGCTCATCCAAATAAAAAATTACAGTTTCCAAAGAAGAAGGTAGCCAGCATTAAAGTATTCAACAATGCCGAGAATACTGAGGACACAGCTGAAAAACGGAGAGTGGGCTCAGACAATGCTAGACAGCGCAGCAGAAGTGAGCATAGCACGCAAAGTCCTTATGAATCATCTGGAGACAGTGGACACGAATGAATACATTCAGGTGGAAACTGCAGACACCAGAGTTAGCAAACCTCACAAAATATATGAAATAACTTTACGTATAGAAGGGGATAAGACTAGAAAAATAAGGGGCCTTTTTTGGGATAATCTCTCCGAGGGCTATGACATCCTTCTAGCTGAAAAAGATTGGCCACCAGAGTTTGTCAGGGAGTGCCCACATGGCGAAGAAATAATTATGCCTGCCTTCTCAAATCATATTCCAATTCATAAAAAATATACACTTGCAAGAAAGTGGGCAGTAGCTCAAGCTCCTGCTTTATATAAAAATCATGTAGGATGGGATGAGGACTCTCCTCCTCACAAAATCCAGTTAAAATCACAACCTACTGCACAAAGGCAGTATCCAACCAAGCACCTAGAACACTAAAAAACCTACAGTCAATTCTAGGCTTCCTAAATTTCGGAAGAACATACATTGCAAATTACGCAGAAAGGGTCAAACCCCTTTATGATCTAATAAAACCAGATTTAAAAAAATCAAATTGGACTCAAAAACACACAGAAATTCTGAGATCCTTACAAACAGATATGTTAGTTAAAACAAAATTAGAAACACGTGATAACACACGCAACCTTGTGATTCGAGTCATCCCAGGAAGATGCGGATTCACATACCTGACCTCTAACGAGGGGGAAAAGGTACCAATTGCATTCAAATCGCACTTGTACACTAAAGCTGAAATGAAATTTAGCCTAACGGAAAAAATTCTTACTGCAACAGAGACAGCTATAGCAAAAGAACGAGCCCTTTCACAAGGTAAACGAATAATAATCGTTACACCGATACCAGCCCTAGAGGCTGTAACAAAAGCAAGCATACCGAATGCTAAAGCGCTCCATCCGAGATGGATACAATGGGCTAATTCTCTTGCTGCAACAGACGTGGCATACAAATTTGATCCTAACTTAAAAACACAAGAGTTTCTCCAATACGAATTCGAATGTCCGACGCCGACCGAAATTCTGCCTCTAGAACATTACGGCTGTATAATATATACAGACGGATCAGCACAACCCGCAGTAGGAGGTAAACAAGCTTACAGTGCTGCGTGTGCGATTGTAAAAGGTCGCTGGCACGATGGGAAATTCAAACCAGCGGTCACTAAAACACAATCTCTAGGAGATTGTACAGCTCAGCGAGCAGAACTACTAGCATTCAAGATGGCGCTTGAAAATACCGATCGAGAATTCCCCACACTCATAGTGTGTGATTCGTATTATTGCGTTCAGTCTTACAATGAATACTTACAGATCTGGCTTCAGAATGGTTTTAAGGATGCAAAAGGAGGCACAATCAAGCATAAAATGCTTTGGGAACAAGTAGTTCTTTTACAAAAGGAACTACCAAAGACTCACGTGATACATACACTGAGTCATCAGCGTGATGGCGTTCACGTTGCAGGGAATTCATTGGCTGAGAAAGCCACAGCGGTAGCAACTGAATCGGCTTCCGTAGCTAGAAAAAAGCGTGCAGTAAAATACATTGACGGTGAAACAATGCTGGCGGTGAAAACGTCATCAAAAGGCGACTGCTCAGCGTTACCGATCAGTTACCCACTCAAATATACATACATAATCGATGCGAACTCCGTTCCTTTTGCTTGAATCCCTGGAGTGGGGGATAGAGTAATTCCAAACAAGGACAGGAGAACTTTGTTAATAGCAGACACACATATGGGCGAGGGTCTCAGACACCTCAAACTAAAAGATTCTCTGGAAGAACTACAATCAGTGTACTGGTGGCCAGGCATGAGCCTGCATCATCACATCTTTGTAAAAAAATGCCCGGGCTGCAACAGAGATCGCAGCGGCGAGAGGAACGGGGTAATACCATGGCGTTTCACTCAATAAGGGCTAAACAATAATCAGTGAAACAAGTGTAAAAAATGCGTCCCATTAACAAATAAAGACTAGTTTCCACTTATAAATGTAGACCCCAGCACTCGGCTGACGTCGGGACTGTTATAAAAGATTTGCGAGTCTAAATGGCATATACGCTAGGAGCATGCTACGTTTGACCAATGTTTTCACTTTAGCCCTCAAGCTTGTGGGAAAGCACGGCCAAATGAGCATAGCGAAGCGGAATTCTTCTCACTTCCTTCCTGAGGGATACGGGACGGTGTAAAGAAAAAACCGTGACATAAAGCAATCTATAACAGCAAAGGTATTAGGTTCGGGAGCTGGGTGGGTCAAACATCTAATAAGTGTCCAACGTAGTCTAAACAACTTGCCAAGAAATTCTCTGAGGGGATTCAGTCCGTACGAATTACTGTTTGGAACTAGGATGCTAGTCTTAGATCTTGACAGTCAGACTTCAGTGGTAAAAGAAAAAAGCTTTGATATCAAAGATCGTTTGGCTATTTTACAGGACTTAAACGAAACAAGAAAAGACCTGAGCAACATAAAGTTGAAACAGCAGCCAACAACCACTGAAGAACCACCACCTGTCCCAGCAAGACCTGTCTGGATTCCAAAAGTCGGGGATCTAGTCAGAGAAAAGATCGCGGTAAAGAAGGAATTTGGGCCTTCTTACAGAAAAGCAGTTCCTGTCTTGTCCATCAACGGGACAAGATCAGTTGTACTACCGCCGCTTGCTGGTAAAAAGGAGAACCGAGTTGTATCCATCGACCTGGTAAAACCACAATCATGTGGCCGATAACAAACAGTAGGCCAAGTGGACTCCTGATAAGTAGTAGAACACCAAGGTTTGCTACAAGTACAGAGGTGCTAACTAAAAGGCTAATCACATTCGAAACGCCTACAGAACAACGACAAGGACTATGCAACAATGCAATGGAACTCACACCTCTGAAAACCCAAATAAAAACATTTAGTAGAGACACACCAACCTACAATGAAGTAACAAATGAATATGCTGAAGCTGCAAGAAACCGTAATCCTGAAGCAATTGGAACAATAGACAGAACGGCATCCGGCTACTTCATCAACTTTGAAGATTCTTCTGAAGATCTAAGTGAATCAAAGACACAGCCATCAACAAAAACTTTTAAAGATAAAGCTAAGGAAATATGGAAACAGCTGAAAGAAACCTATCTGATTTCTCCGTGGATTGAATTTTGGGTGTCATTTGGTGTATTTATCCTGATACTTTGGCTTATCATGATACTATGTTTGGGACGCTTCATTGAGGGAAAATATGCTAAAATGGACACAGCAAGCCAGAAAATCAACTTGATCCTCAAGCCACACACGTCTTCACACGTCAAGAAAAGAGAACTTTCTTCAGTCAATTTCATAGCCAATCCTATACCGGGTGGGGTAGCATGGGACAATACTGACTATGAAATTTATGGTCCGGTAGAGATCCTCAAATATCCACACCAAGTCAAGATCTCGTTGAGTGACTTTGTAAAACCAAACTCATTTGCTGATGATTGGGACTTTGAAAGTATTAATAACATGATGTCTGATCTAGTGATGTCTGCTAAATTTACCAAACATGATTATTTGCAGGGTTCATCTAATTATGATAGTATGTACTGCTACAACCACTATGGTAACCATTTTTTACATAAATCAGCACAACCTAGAAATGTTTTAAATTATAATCAATGGGAACATTGTGCAACCCCTCCAAAAGGAAGCTCAAGAACCTTTTATGACAAATATTCATACTTTTCAGGGTTCAACACAAGTAATGCTGAAACATTTTATTTCAAATTGTCAAATAAGACAGGAACAAAAACCATGCTTACAAACACAAAATTGATATATTCGGACTCATTTTTTGAACAAATGAATACATTTGGTTTTGATTATTGGGACAAAAATGTTGACGTGAAAAGTGTTTGGGGTACAAAAGAATGGCAAGTACAAGGTATAGAATCATTGTTTAGAGCCTGCATGATCCCAGAACAAATTATATTCTTGAATGAAACTATTCAACAAACTACCTGTCTTGGATTAGCCAAAATCAAAGACTTAAATAAACCGTCTATTTCAAAACCAACAATGAACAGCAATAACTCTGCAGATGAAGAAATAGACGTAAACTATGTATTAAACCAAAACAGAACAAATCCTGATTGGAAACAATGGTTAATCTGGCCCACAGATACCAATAACTGTCAAGACAGATTCCTGAACAAAACACAGGGGTTCACATTGACCCGGCCAGACCCTAGATATTCCCAAAGACAACACCCAGGGATAATCACCACCTACAGTGTGGGCAAACTCTGCCTTCAATGGCTAAAAACTTCCACACTGACAGAAATTAAGCAACACCTAACTGTACTTACTGATGGTGCTGACTTGCGTGATTTCATTATGGGACCACGCAAACAGCGTCAAAAACGCTTCATAGCAGCCTCTATATATGCAGCTTACAACGAGGCCTGGAAGATCATTCAAATTGAGACAGCAGAAAGTATACGGGAAATTGACCGTATTAATTTGGAAAAATCGCTTTCTGTAGTGGACAATGGGTTAATGACTCTGTCCTCCAGAATCTTTTCATTGGACAGCATTGTGTCATCAGCAATCGACATAATATCGCAAGACTTACTGTTGTTACAACACAGTCAGTCTCAATTGCGTTCTATTGTACAGCTTGGCTGGACGTTACAAAACCTGCGTTCAGGCTATGTGCCTTGGCGTTTAATCAACACAACGTCACTATTCACTATCTTTAACCTTACTGATAAACAGATCAGTATGGCACAAAAGGGTGCTGATTATACAATCCTGAGCATTGAGAAACTCGAGAGATTACCATTGACAATGTCAGAACGACCTGTCATTGAATGGATAATACATGGGATAATTAATATTCCGATGTCTACTTTCAGGTTTCAATACTGCCAAAAATATATACAGGCTGGCATGTACGAAAAATTAGGAAAAGGGTACATTAAGTCAACATGGAACTTGCCCTATTCACATGCATGTGTCAGTAATAAAGGACAGAAAGTGTTTCTTAGTGGCAATAATTGTGCGATGTCACTAAGCGGTACACTTCTGTGTAATGGAATTAGTTTGCATGGAGCCTGTGAAGGGAACTCAAATAACCTTTCATGTCACCAGCTAGGCACACCTGCAACAGAGATAGAACCATTCTTTAAAAGACTCTATAACGGGAGTTACATTCTAATTGTGGATCGCAGATGTTGTAGTCTACTGCCCGGGGTTCCTTATCTCGTTAGTACGACTGCGAAGGTCATGTGCTGTGGACGCTTATTGTTCCCCAGCTCCCTTCCAGACAGGGAGGCAAGGGCATGGCCTCACTTGAAAATTACTTCTATTCGAGTTGATACTTTAAGCAGAATGAAAACAGTGCTTCTTCAGACGCCGACCAGGCTCACGTCATCAAAAGAAACGTATGATCTCCTAGTCGCAAGGACGACTGCAGAGATTCACTCATTGTTATCAACTAATTCCCCCATACATTTCGCAGAAATCCTGAATGAAATCTTAAATATTTCTGATACCAGTGGAGTCTCAAATGTATTTAAGACATTGTTTTCAGGGGCATTAACACCATTCAAAGCCATACTGGGTATTTTTCCAGACTTCGTCCATTCGATTTTTGGAGGAGTTCCCCTCATTTTGGGACTAATTGCAGGAATCCTATTCTTAGTCCTTATATTTCGTTATGGCAAACCGTGTCACAGACAAAACACCTGCGACAAGGGAAGAAACAATCCGAGCCATTGGATACCGGGACCGGATATCAAAAATCCTGGGACTAACCCGGCTTAGAGACCTGAACATGACTTGGTTTCTTTCATTTCGGCCGATATGGCAAAGATGTGTTTTACCTGTATTAAGGTGCATGCTGTGCGGAGAAGAATGCGTGTTGGACACCTGTCTGACGCTACAATCGGATGCGCCAATGGATGCAGAAACATTGTTGGGTCCGGTAAAGGCTCATGCATTGTGCTGCCCTCAACGGCTGCCAATCCTGATGACGGCATTCGTGGAAACTTCACCACTACGATTAAGGGGTAGTGAAGATCAAGATGAAAGCAGCATCGATCAGGTACAACCTTCTGTCAGCAATACTAATCAAAACGTCAATGGAGACAATCATGCACATGAATGCATGGTTACATCCTTTTCCGAGTTAGTGGAACTCTCACAGGAAGCTGTTGACAGCTTTTTCAGCAGTCTCAACGATATGATGTTCTCACCAGAGCAGAAATAATGACTCTTGAACAAGCTAGCACACGGCGTTCCCGACACCTTGAATTTGGCCTTCAACTTTAATAATAAAGTAGCAAGATCGACTTTTCCTCCAGTTCACGGACAGCAATTTTTTAGCAGCCCCAAAATATTTTTGTTAAATTTTACGGGACACTTTTCTTCTGCTTAAAGTAAGAACTATTCTTAGAGAACTAATTTCTATTTTTAGAAACTTCATAGACATTAGCTGCCCACTGGTATGTTTATAAATATATTTGAACTGTGATGAAGTGGTCTCGAACTTTTCTTCTGTATTAAGAGCCATTTCATGTGTAATTCTAACATTCAATTACTAATAATGTATACATATGCGTGATTATTTTAGCATTATTCTACTGCTTGAGTGCATATAGTACATATGACTATTTTTTTCCCCGTATGTTACATAATTTCAAAATGCATTATGTGTATTTTGGGGTGGTAAGGTATACACGATACTCTACAGTATGTTTTACTATGCCTAGATTCGTAAATATGGCCATAGTTAGCGTGGAGTGGGTGTGATGTATTCCTATAGGTTCTGTATCGATCCCCCTATTCCTGACCCTATTCTGGTTAACGAGTTAACTAGCAGCCATCCCATGATGCAGAAACCGTTATCTGATTACGCCAGACCACGGCACAGGAGCGCGTTATCTGATTAGGTCATAAGGCTTGCCATCTAATTAGGCAAGCAATATTCCTCCAGCCCCTGATAAGGCATACGGAGTTCTCAAAACAAATCAAACCTATGACAACCTGGGAAAAACCCTGCGGCCATTGTTTTGATTTCACCGAGAACTTCAGTAAAAGAATGCGCTAACGACCAGCTCGTATGACATCCTTATTGACGTATCTATGTCCATCCTTACGTCAATCTCGGCACCTTACAGGTATAAATATTACCGATATTGCCTTAAGCAAACACACGCGGTGGTGACGAGACCGGAGCAGCGAGACTTCCCGAAGCCCAGCAGAGAGCGAAGCCCACTAGCTGCCCCGCCTTCCTGACGCGCTGAGAACGAGACGCTGCCTTTCTCCTGCCGAGAAATCCAGCTCCGGCGCTTCCGAGCAGCCCTTGCAGGCAGCCTGGAATATCGAGACCAAAGACGAGAGATACTATCCCTCAACCATCCTAGACCTCAGGTACGGAACTGAATAACCCCTTGCAGAGAATTCTTGAATCAGTCACTTGGCAAAACAAACTTAACTTAGACTGCTACTTTCTATCCCCGCCCACGTATTAGGCTTAGGTCAGGTACACTGGGGTAGGCGTGGTTAGAAGCACCAGTTGAGTACGATTAGTCAAATGTTTATATGTATGTATCTATTTTATCCATTTTAAACCACCATATGGCTTAGAAACCATATAAATGTTTTTACAGTATTATTTTATACTTCTGCTTTTATTGTATGCACTCTACTTAACCATAAGTATTGCAATAATATCGATTCATTTCTCTTGTACGAGAAAAGAGACTGATCAATAAATAACATCTTTTATTGAACACGCCCGTCTCTTCCTTTTCTCTACAATCTGGTGAAACTAAGAATGCACGTACTGACTGAGTAAAATAAGTTGTCTTTTGTTTTCACACGACTCTAGAGATACACTCTTGATTAGGGGAGAGCAAAGTTGTCATGTTCTATGGTTGTCAGAAACTAAATCCCTTCTTGTCTATCCAGGGAGGTTCAACTCCTCCTTGTCTATTCGAGAAAGTTTCTAGTGAACTCTGAGCTAGCTGGCAAACCCAAAACTTTAAGTCTAATATCGACAGTAGAAGACCTAGTTAACGTCTGGTCTAGGTCTATACTATTGGAGGTATTATTCCAATGCGCAGAGCCTATTGGGATAATAGGAACTACACTACAAACTAATATTATAACTAGTCCTCACCTGCACAGTGTACTAGGATTAACGGTGTGACGATAAATATGGGGGGCGTCATAAGTCATGGGGCGAAAGGATGGACCGAGAGGCGTGCCTGTTAATGCCTGCTGTTCAAAGGATGAGGCATTCTAACAGTTCTACAGGGCGCCTTCTATGGATAAGTACACTCTTCTGACACTCTATTGATGGGCCCTCACCCAGCTCCACCTATGCTGGTACCTACACTGCTTTCATGTTCCAATGATATGTCATTCTCACAGCTCCTCTGTGCCCCTTAGATTGGCAAATGCACTCCTCTGCTGCTCTAAGGGACCTGGGGCTGTCTCACACCTTTTTCGTGGTGTACCATTTAGGAGTACCAGACGTGCTGGGGCATTCAAACAATGAAGCCCTTTCATAGGCTCATATGACCCCCTACTCAAAATATCTTCATTGGCTTCCTGTGTGTAAGAGGGTCCAGTTTAAGGCTCTCACCTTGGCCTTTAAGGCCCTACACAACTCAGGGGCCCATTATATTAGAAAAAGGATCCCTCACTACGCCCCCCGACTGGCACTAAGGTCCTTGATGCAGTACGGCATCCCGTTTGTGGAACGGTCTGCCACCTTCTCTTAGACAGACATCTGATTTAGGTGCATTCAGGAGGAAATTAAAAACCTGGCTATTTCAACAGTGGTACTAGTCAGTTGCAGGGAGCACACTCTGCCTGTTTAGCGGTCTTTAGCGCCGGGACACTCCGTGGAGTAGCCGAGCGCTTTACAAATACCCAATTACATTACAAAAACACCCAATCACATAGCACTGTAGTGTTCCCCATAAAGGTACCTGGATTACTATGGTATCCATTCACGTTGGTGCCCTAGGCTGATACCTGCACTGCTGTAGAATTCCATTGCTGAAACACCCTGACTGCTCTGGTCTGTTAATGATACCTGCACTGCTGCAGTATTCCATTGGTGGAGTACTCTCTGAGCTCTGGGCTGTGCAGCATGCTGTGTACAGGAACCTGCACTTCCCTGGTATTCCATTGATGAAACACCCTAACTGCTCCTCAGTGGGCCTGTTACTGATGCCTGCACTGCTGTAGCATTTTAGGCATGCTTTGTATGGGTACCTGCACCTCTCTGGTATTCCATTGATGTAACACCCTGACTGCTCTGCAGTGGCCTGTTACTGCTGTTATATTTACCCTGGATGCTCTGCAGTATGCAGTATGCTGCTGCCTGCACTGCTCTGGTATTCCACTTACGGAATGTTCTAACTGCTCTGCCATGTGCCAAACACTTCTCTTGCATTCTATTGATGGGAACTCCCATAACTCTGAAATGTGCCCCCTACTGGTTCCTGCACTGCTCTGGTACTCCAGTGATGGGTACACTCAGAGCTCTGCAGTGTACTCTCTATTGGTGTCTGCATTGCTCTGATATTCCATTGATCATGTACTCTCTTTGCTCTGCAGTGTGCCCTTTACAGGTATCCGCAGTGTTTAAAGTGACGGAGTACCTTCATAGCTCTGTAGTGTGCCCGCACCTGCACTGCTCTGGTAGCTCATTGTGTATACCTCTCAGACTGTGCAGTGTACCCTTTGCTGATACCTACACTGCTCTGCGCTTCCATTGATAGGGCACTCTAGCTGCTTGAGCTGCTCTGCAGTGTGCGCTGCACTTCTCTAGTATTCCATGCATGGTGCACACTTGTGTCTCTTCTGTGAGCCCCTTGGCGATATGTGCACTGCTCTAGTATTCCATTGCTGGTGCACACTTGTGTCTCTTCTATGAGCCCTTTGGCGATACATGCACTGCTCTAGTATTCCATTCATGGTGCACACTTGTGTCTCTTCCATGCATGGTGTCCTCTCATTGCTCTACAATGTGATCTATACTATTAGCTGCAGTGCTTAGATATTCCACACATTCTCACAGCTCTATGTTGTGCCCTCCACTGGTGTATGCACTGCTTTAATATTCAATTCATATGGATACCCTCAAGGTTCTGCAGTGCATCCTGCAGTGCTCTGATCTTCCATTGATTGGGTACCCTCACAGCTCTGCAGTGTGCCTGTTGTTTGTACCTGCATTGCTCCGGTATTCCGTTGATGGCGTACTATCACAGCTCTGCAGTGTGCCCGATGTTTGTACCTGGACTGCTCCGGTATTCCGTTGATGGCGTACTATCACAGCTCTGCAGTGTGCCCGATGTTTGTACCTGCACTGCTCCGGTATTCCGTTGAAGGCATACTCTCACAGCTTTGCAGTGTGCCTGTTGTTTGTACCTGCACTGCTCCAGTATTTCATTGATGGCGTACTCTCACAGCTCTGCAGTGTGCCTGTTGTTTGTCCCTGCACTGCTCCAGTATTTCATTGATGGCGTACTCTCACAGCTCTGCAGTGTGCCTGTTGTTTGTTGCATTGCTCCAGTATTCCATTGATGGCGTACTCTCACAGCTCTGCAGTGTGCCTGTTGTTTGTACCCGCACTGCTCTCGTATTCCATTGATGGCGTACTCTCACAGCTCTGCAGTGTGCCTGTTGTTTTTCCCTGCACTGCTCTAGTATGCCATTGATGGTGTACTCTCCCAGCTCTGCAGTGTGCCTGTTGTTTGTACCTGTACTGCTCTCATATTCCATTGATGGCGTACTCTCACAGCTCTGCAGTGTGCCTGTTGTTTGTCCCTGCATTGCTCCAGTATTCCATTGATGGCGTACTCTCACAGCTCTGCAGTGTGCCTGTTGTTTGTCCCTGCATTGCTCCAGTATTCCATTGATGGCGTACTCTCACAGCTCTGCAGTGTGCCTGTTGTTTGTACCCGCACTGCTCTCGTATTCCAATGATGGCGTACTCTAACAGCTCTGCAGTATGTCTGCTGTTTGTATCTGCATTGCCTTAGATTACCGTTGATAAGTTACCCTCGAAGCTATGCAATATACCACCTACTTTTACCCGCACTGGTCTAGTATTCCACTGATGGCATACCTTCACAGCTTGTCAGTGTACCCTATGTTAGCATCTGTACTGTCTTAGTATTCCACTGACGAGGGACTGTCCCATCTACGCTGTGGAGTGTGGCCTCTCTTGGTTCCTGCACTGCTCTGGTATTACGAAGATGGGGTACCCTCACAACTCTGCAGTGGGCCCTGTACTGGTACATTCACTGCTCTGGTATTACTATGATTGGGTACCCGCACAGCTCTGCAGTGTGCCCTGTACTGTTACCTGCACTGCTCTGGTATCCCATTGATGAGGCACCCACACAGCACTGCAGTGTGCCCTACACTGCTCCAGTATTCCATTGATGGAGGTACCTTTTTATCTCTGCTGTGTGCCCTTTACTGTAACATGGACTGCTTTAAGAATGTTCCTGATTTCAACCCTAGATGTTTCAATCAAGTCTGCTCAAGGCTAAATAGGGACCTAAAAAAGGCTTTGAAAGTAAGACCTAGGGATAGCGGAAGGATTACCTTCTTGCGGAAATCCTATAAAAATGCCTTGAAAGAAAGGAAAATGGAGATCCGCGAGGAGGCTTGGAAGAAATTAACTCGGGCCGCTGAAACACATGATGCGGTCCTCTTTTGGAAAACAATTAACTATCCATTTTTAAATGAAAATGCTGCACTAAAAATCGATACCGTAGTTCCTCCGGAGGACTGGATATCGCATTTTGAGAGCATTTTTAATCCTGATGCTGTGAAAGTAAATAAGCATACTAATGGCAGTATTATTTTAGTGAAACCCGTAGAATCGCCGCCTATAACTACAGAGGAAATCACATATGCCTTACAAAGTAGCGCTAATGGAAAAGCTGCTGGCCCGGATGGGGTCCCGATTTATGTTTTTAAACATGATATTGATTTTTGGATCCCTATTTTATTAAAAGTTTTTACTGCTACATTAGGGAGAGTATTGCCTGCATCCTGTGTAGAAAGAGTTATTGTACCAATTTTTAAAAAAGGAGATAGAGGAAAGGCCAATTGCTACCGCCCCATATACCTTCTGGATTCTACTTCCAAACTAATGGGGAGAATAATGTTGGGGAGGATAGAAAAATGGGCCAACAAAAATAACATCTTAACTGAGGCCCAGTACGGATTCAGAAGGGGTATTGGGACAGTAGAACAATGTGTTAACATGGAGCTATAAATAGGCAAATATACCTTAGCGAAGGAAGGGCTTTTACACCTCTGTTTTGTCGATCTCACTAGCGCCTTCGATCTTATCAGACCTTGAGGGCGCTAGGGGCTCCCGATTAAATAATTGTTTATTTATCCCAGATGTACACCCTTTTAACCTCCAGAGTTCGATTTGGCCCATCTGGGGAATGTACCCCAGATTTTAAAGTAACGCGAGGTATACGACAAGGATGCGTATTGGCTCCTCTTTTATTTTCGCTATACATTAATAACGTAGATGCCTTTTTACAAAATCAAATTGCAGACGCACCAAAAATCGGGGTGCGTCTGACCCCTGTACTTTTATATGCAGACGATGCTGTCCTGATATCAAGGACAGCAAATGGTCTGCAAAAGCTAATTGATAATTTTGCACTGTATATGTCTGAAAAAGACCTACAGATAAACTTAAAAAAACTTTTGTTATGACTTGTGGGAGCATTAGGTCTAAGAACAGACAACATTACGTGGCAGGGGTAGCTATAAACAGAGTTGCCACATTCTCTTACCTGGGTTTGCTATTTAATAGGAATGGTACCTGGAACTCTCATATAGAATTGTGTAACTTGAAATTTGTAAGAATTATTGAAGGGATTTTTAGATGTGCTACGAAAATAGGTAAGAAACCTATACGGGAAATCCTAGCTTTATATCAGAGTGAGTGTGTTACAGGAGTCTGCTATGGGGCTGCAGTATGGGGGAGAGCTAACATCCCCTCCCTTCAGATACAAGAAAATAAATTCCTGAAAAGACTGTTGGCAGTGCCTAGCTCTACTGCGAATTACTTAGCTCATAGAGAATTATCTGTTCCTTTCCTTTGCGATCTAATAAATAGGCAAGCTCTCACCTTTTGGCAAGGAATATGGTGCAAAGACGAGACCAAATTCACCAAGGATTTAATTATGGACCGTTTAGCTCCTGACTACAGCAAAACAATTCCATGGTTGGAGCATATTTATACCCTTTTGAAATTTTGCAAGATAGATACTGATAGAAAGAACCCTGTAGCTATCCAGGATTTTAGTAAAAGAGATCTAAAGTCAAGATACATGAATACTATGGAATGCGTAAGGGAGGTCGAAGTTAGTCAAATGCATAGCTTTATTTCTTACTGTAAAACTATACTTATAAGGTGTCCACAAATGTACTTAATACAGGTCAGAAATATACAACCCAGATTCTATCTAACACGACTTAGATTAGGCACGCTCCACTACTTAACAGCCTTCCCCAAAAGGGAAAAGTGGTGCCATAAACTCCCAAATTGCCCATGTGATGGTAAAACACCCCAATCCACAATGCATTTTATTCTCTTTTGTAGTTTTTATACGGATATACGAAAATCAATTTTAAAACCTCAGTTCTTATCTAATATGCTTTTCCACTACAAACATGCTGTTAACTTTATATGTAGCTTGGGCAATGAAAAAGTTATCAATGCCATTATCCTGTTTATACAATTGCAATAAGGAGAAGAAAGGCCTATGCATTCCTGGATGCTCTGCAATATGAAAACCCTGATGATTAAATGTAGCCTGTTATTTACCCTTTTTATTTTTACTTTTATTTTTATGTCAATAGCACCATGCACTTTATCTATCTGCATGAAACAGGTTATTTTGTTTTCATCCTGTCAGGATTCTGCACTTTGCACTTCAACTTTTATCTGATATATTAGCTTTTAGCATTTTAGGTAACCAGTGGTCTTTTTGTTTTATTCACTATATAAAAGTGAACTATGTTGTGTTATATTGATGCTCATGAAATATGTTTTTAGCTTTTTATTGTCTAAATCTGAGAATTAACTGCAGCTTGTATTTGCTCCCCTCTGATTAGCATGCTTTTATGGTGATATCATCTCACGGAATAAAGTTGGTTTGACTTGACTGCTTTACTGCTCCATTGATGGGGTTCCCTCACAGCTCTGCAATGAGGCCTATACTGGTACCTGCACTCCTCGGATATCCTGTTGATGAGGTACCCTCACAGCCCTGCAGTGTGCCATTGATGGAGCACTCTCACCGCGCTGCAGTGTGCCCTCTGTGCACTGCTCTGATGTGCCATTGATGGAGCACCCTCACCGCGCTGCGGTGTGCCCTCTGTGCACTGCTCGGATGTTCCATTGATGGGGTCCCCTCAGACCTCTGCAGCGCGCCCGTGACTGGCACCCACACTGCACAGATGGTATTCTGTTGATGGGCACAGCTCTGCAGTGCCCGAACAGGGAATCACAAAGCAGGCCTAGAAGTTAGAAACGTATGAATTCAAGGTGCATTCAATATACGACAGTGCAGAACAAGAACCAGACCCCTGTGTTTTGCCCCCTCCCCGCACTGCAGTGGGCACCGTGTGCGGCACCTCCAGGGGACACGTGCTGTTGGCGCATCACCCGAGCCCTTGCGACGAAGACGGAGGCGCAACGTGCTCTCTAAATGTAAACTTCTACTGTCATTAAGATAACGGTAATTGTCTCCCGCACGTGTCGTCTGCGCTTCCTTTAATTGCACCGACTCCCTCATCCCCGGGGGGCGCGCGCGGAGCCAGGTAAACACAGCAGGAGGCGCGTGCAGGAGAGGGAGGGACGCCGGGCAGATGCTGGAAACAGCATGGATAATTTATTGGATTTCAGTGGTAAGGAGGGGGGCGGGGGATGCCGCAGGCGTGGGAGGGATGGATCACACAGAGCCTGCATTAAAGTGCCATTATCCACAGCCGCCAGCTCAGGTGGGAGAAGGGAAATGCCAACGAAAAGGAGTCCTTTCCGTGACTGGCAGAAATTGTGCGCACACGGCGGCGGGGCCGCGCTTCTCTTAGTGCATCCTGACGGGGGGCTCGTCAGTGTGCTCCCCACACTCGTGTCTCCCAGCGCCTTGAAGCCTCCCTCTCCTGGGCATGCCAGCCCACTCCCTAAACGCTAGGTATTTACCCTAATGATGTACAGAAGCACCAGCTTCCTGCACCTCCGTGTCCTCCAGTAATCCACAGACAAACCTCTCACTTACACCATCCACTCCTCCGGTCCTGCCAGCTCTCTTTTAAGTCACCGGCCACTAAGTAGCAAATAACTATTCCCAACTCAATCTGAATTATTATATATTTTTTAAGGAATATTTGTATATATACTGTGCACACTACAACTGTCTTTACCCTCCCAGAAGGCAGCATTAAAATTAAATGATCACATTCTAAAGATATCTGTTTAGTGAAGTAAACCAGACAGATGGAAAATAACTGAGTTTTAACAGCTTTTCCCCGAGCTCCTGGACCCCGCTGATGCACCTCCCTCTGATGCACCTCCCTTTGATGCACTTCCCTCTGATGCACTTCCCTCTGATGCACTTCCCTCTGATGCACTTCCCTCTGATGCACTTCCCTCTGATGCACTTCCCTCTGATGCACTTGCCTCTGATGCACTTCCCTCTGATGCTTTTCCCTCTGATGCACTTCCCTCTGATGCACTTCTCTCTGATGCACTTCTCTCTGATGCACTTCCCTCTGATGCACTTCCCTCTGATGCACTTCTCTCTGATGCACTTCCCTCTGATGCACTTCCCTCTGATGCACTTCCCTCTGATGCACTTCTCTCTGATGCACTTCTCTCTGATGCACTTTTCTCTGATGCACTTGCCTCTGATGCACTTCCCTCTGATGCTTTTCCCTCTGATGCACTTCCCTCTGATGCACTTCCCTCTGATGCACTTCCCTCTGATGCACTTCCCTCTGATGCACTTCCCTCTGATGCACTTCTCTCTGATGCACTTCCCTCTGATGCACTTCCCTCTGATGCACTTCCCTCTGATGCACTTCCCTCTGATGCACTTCCCTCTGATGCACTTCTCTCTGATGCACTTCTCTCTGATGCACTTTTCTCTGATGCACTTCTCTCTGATGCACTTCCCTCTGATGCACTTCCCTCTGATGCACTTCCCTCTGATGCACTTCTCTCTGATGCACTTCTCTCTGATGCACTTCTCTCTGATGCACTTCCCTCTGATGCACTTCCCTCTGATGCACTTCTCTCTGATGCACTTCTGTCTGATGCACTTCCCTCTGATGCACTTCCCTCTTGAGCACGAATGAGGATAGGAGTTGGAGAGCGCATGATGTCTGTGTCTGACTGAGGAAGGAGTTAAGGAGAGAACCTTAGTGCTACCTATAGATAGGTAAATCTGAAATCTGAAGGCCTCCCACACTGCGCCCAGTTCGTTACATAGGGTCGTATTTAGATGTTGGCTAAGGGGTTACTCCATCACAACAGTGACAGCAGGGGCAGCTCCTCTGCTTAAGCAGACAAGTGTCACCCCACTGAGCAATAACAAACTGAAAAATAAAATGATAACATTATTATCATTTTATTTAAGGGTGCTGGCTCAGTTGCTTGGGGGCTGGGCAGGCGGGCAGTTTAGAGGCTGTGGGAGGGGTAGTAGGCACTTCCTAAGTGCACATGACATTTTGGCCACCCCTCTGGGGCCAGCCAAACCTTCATGCGCACTTTGCATGTTCTCCACGCAGGCTGCATTATAGCCTGCTTGGAAAACATGCTCAGACCTCCTTTACCTGGCAGAGCACTGAACTGCGGCGCTCAGACCAATCACAATGCTGCTGCAAAGCAGCATTGTGATTGGTCAGGGGAGTCTGGGAGGCTGCCTGCTTCCTGCTGCCCTGGGAGAAGAGAAGAGGACGGAGGAGAGGCAGCGGCCAACCAGTGGGCCGGCCGCATCCAGGTAAGTGTTTTTTGTGTTTTTTTTAATTTCTCCCCCCTCTGCTCCCCACCCACGTCCATTTGGTAGCAGCCGCTACTGGTTGATGGTTATCCCGTCTGCCGAAATATACATTCTATTATATCCTATGGAATTTATATTTCAGCGGATGGGATATCTGTCACCGTTGTGATGGAGTAACCCATCCACCAAGAACTAAATCCGGCCCGAAGTGTTTAAACATGAATTCAGGATATTGTCAGAGACTATGTGGATGGGTGGTTGGTAGAATTATAAACGAATATTTGAACTGCCCCAAACCCTTCCTTGTTTAGCGCCAAAAGTGTTTTCCTTTTTCCCTTCCTCTGCCAATGCCATGAACAATTTATTTTTTATTTACAGTTTTATGTAAAACAAAGGCATGACTGGGGCTCCGTGGCACACACTGGAGAGGGAGGAGGGGAAAGAGCAGCAGAAGCAGGGAGCGAAGAAATGGAACCTGGAATAAAAATCCTGCAGCAGTTTGCCAGTCTCTGAAGCAGGGCACAAGTCCTATAAAAAGAAGTGGGGGGACTGAGCAAGTAAGACAATATGCAAATAACCCCATGACGTCACGACGTAGCGCTATAAAAGAAATAAAATAGTGCTAAATGTAAATCTTTAACCTCTGTCCACTATTCATGCAGGTGCTGCTGAACATGTCCCGGTGTATGAAAATTACACCGGAACAAGTTCAGCATATTTCTGTGGTGCCCAACTTCTTGCCAGGGTGGACGGTGTCCACCCTGTGAAAAGAGTGGGGGGACGCCGTGTACCTGTGTGTACCCCTGACTCGAGCCCTGCTCTGAAGGGTGTTCACTTGGGATGGGATGAAGAGCTTGTCAAAAATAGGTGCATCCTCAGAGCCTACCTGGTGCATTTGGATGTCCATCTCAATGTGTGGAGAACCAACAATAGTGAGTCCTGAAAGATGGAACTTTGGACATGAAGTTCACCGTGCCCGTATTTACTCCCTTCAAAAAAAGATTTGTATATCATCAGCTGGAACAGGAGCTTTTTCTGAACCAGCATTTGGCTTTTGGATGCTTCGAGCAAGTGTATGTAATATGCAGAGGATTGTGAATTCCATTCTTTGCTTAACCTGCAACCAGTGAGCAACCCAGAGAGGCTACGTTGGAGGTGGTGATGTGATCTGACTATTTTAGGCGACGTACTTCTGTATTTGTTGGTGCTACACCATGGATTTCTTTGCAAGGTGACAATATACCCAATTTCAAAACTCTGTCCTGCAGATGAAGACTGCAAGGACCAAGACAATTCTTTGGAGCAACAACAGTAGTTGTAAGAGTCAGTGGAGGTAAAAACAAGTTTCTAATAAATTTGTGAGATCATCAGCTCTTCATCAAAAGTGGTTGCTTTGTTGCATATTTCCCTCCAGTAACTCGTGGGGTCTTCATACTGGGGGTGTGTGGAGGATTTAGAAGGATGCAGGCTACAACTAAAAAGCATAGTCTCAGAAGCCTATCTTGGCTGCATTCTGGACTAGCCTGTTGAGTCTCATCCATTCGCCACCGCACAAACACAAAGTCACTAAATATCATAAAAATGAAACAAAAAAAAGACTAGATTTTTCTGACTTTCTTTTGACCCAATTCACAAAGACCAGGCAAAAAAATGTAGAAATGTACTCCCATAAATTTCCTCATACGCATGGAGTAACTCATTTTATTGGGATTTACAAGGCTCACCCAGAAAGCAGCCATCTGTTTAGCTAATAGACTTCACAAATGAGACTACTTCTATGTGCTATTCAGTGTTCTACACCGTTTACCTGTCAAAAACCACGTGTCCCAGAATTCCCTGCCCGGTCTGCAACCGTTCACATAACTTAACCCCTTCCTGCATTCCTGCCCATTTTACTCATCGGAGCTTTAAAAAGCAGCACTCACTGACTCCTAGCCTTTCCATGCATTATACTAAAACCTGGGGGACAGGTGAGTCAAGGGCCAACACATGAAATTCTCTCCCTTTGGCACTCCGCACCTCACAAGACTTCGAGGCTTAAAAAATTCTTTAAAGCATTTCTGTTGTAAATTACTTTTATGTCACAGGATGGCCAGTGCATATAGACTTCTATCTTGTAACAAAGGCTCCCAGATTTTTCCAAATAAATACAGACAGAGAACAGTGTGTTTCCTGTCTGTATTTATTTTTTAAAAGCGGAATAAAACGGAAATTTGTACTTCTTGTGGATGACTCCATGCTGTCTTTCGTGATTTCCAGGCAACAGCTGAGCAGATAGACGACCTGAGAAGTTAAAAAACATATTGAGATGTCCCTCAATGCGGGCATATGTTAACATATATTTGTATTATAACGCAGATATTTACCTGCAAGTGTGATTTTTCGCTATGTTTGGCTGCTTAATTTGCTAAAATGCAATAGGCAGCAAAGTATGAGTGCATGTTTATCAGTTAAATAAAAGTGGAAATATACATTTTTGCGACTCCATTTATTTTCAAAATGCAATATGGATAAATACCAATAATATAGGCAAAAAATAAATATAGAGAAATACAGAGTGAAATGTTAAAAAAATAAATACCTTAAAAGCGGGAGCCCTACTTGTAACGTATGTTATGCAAATTTGTTCATGCTGGTAATAAGAGAAGAAGAACTCGAGAGCACCCCTGGAAATCTGAATGTCGAAGATTTCCATGTACTCTTGCTTCCTAAAATGTTCTTGCACGTATTTTCCAATTTAATTCAAAATATGAATGGGTGAATAATGTGAGACGTGCATTTACACATTCCCCCACACCATCCCCTGCAGCACTGAAAAGATCTTTACCTTTCCCCTCCCCCCGCACACTCCTATCAAATATTGGTATGTCCCTTCTAACTCACCACTATTTACGAAATGTTCATCAGTGCTCACAAATTTGGGTATTGTACGCAGGGCCGGCTCTAGGGCGGTGCGATCGGTGCCACTGCACCGGGTGCTGACTTGGGGTGAGCGCCTGTTTGCAAGTATATTTTCCTTTTAAACGCACCTGCTACTGCATTCCTTGCTTCTAGCAATTTTCGGGCATCAATAAACACGTCAAGATCACTCCAGTGATTAATTTTCCTGCTGGAGAGAGTTCGTAGGTTTGTCTAGTGGAAGTTTTAACTCATCCTGTGGTAGTGCAGTGGGTTTGTATGCCTATTGCAAAGGATATATACCATGCAGATCACAAAGTACATATAATGTAAACAGATCAGGGGGTTACTGCTTGTTTCCCAGGGATCCTTTGTTACTTGCAGTTTATGAGTTAAAATCTTAATATAGCATTGTGATCTATTAACTGTCATCAAAGAGCTCCATGCAAACTACAATATATGTATTAGTGTTATATGTCTTTTTTCCCCAAGTCTTTCATTATCCTAAACTGGGAAAAAGGGTTCATTTGGGCAAAAGAAGTCAATTTATATTAAAGAAAACCCCTAACAATGCTGTTACATTTTAAATTCTGAATTTGTGGTTTTCCAGACCAAGGAATCTTAAAGTATACTGCCTACCAGTATGGATGACATGTGACTCCTCCTACACCTTGTGGTCCTTTGTCTTATGTAACATTTCCCATACACTGATTCACACACCTATGATTGTCGCTGTGCTGATGTGTGTGTGATTTAAAGTGCTCTAACACCCTACAAGGGTATGAGTGGCGCTATTAAACTAAATCAGTCTGAGAGAGAGTGGTTACAAAGACTTCAGGAGCACTGTTAAATGGTGGTAGAGAGGGAATCTGTGGTAGATGTGGTCATTGGGGGCGCCAACAAACATTGTCGCACAGGGCGCCACCGGTGCTAAAGCCGGCCCTGATTGTGCGTTCAGTTAATTTTGCATGCTCCCTCCATGTCGATAGATATCCTGACGACAAGAGTGTGTATGAACATCAGGTATTTCACTAACCTTGACATCGTGAACCAGGATGAGGACACTTGAATTCTAAAGAGACGTGCATGCGCAAAACATTTGTGAATTCGTCCCTGAATCTGTTTGTGTTCCAAAGTGTAGACAAGAGATGCAGGTAGTGTTTAGTGCACTTTTGGTTTTCAAGGTCCACAGTAGTTGAGTCGTGATTGCTTCTGGAAAGATGTTTGACTTCTGCTATGAAGGTGAAGCCAAGGATTTCTAATGGATCTGTTCTATTAGAAAATGCATTTTGAGATGGAGTGTTGTTTATGACACAAAGCTGACCTCCGCCACTTTACAAAATTCTATTGATTTTTATGTTGGCGAAGACGCATTTCACTTTTTGCAGAATTTGAGGCAGCTTTCCCTTTGCGAGCTTAAATTTATATGTTTTGTATAACCCGGCGTTCTCATTTCATTGGCCTCTTGGTGGTGGGTGTTTTTGGATGTTGACACCAGACTTTAGTGTGGATGCAGAGATGTTGGTCTTGTGTTCACCCTGGTGCAACACATCTATGGGAAGATTTATGTTCCTCCTAGAGGCAAAATGAGACTTACCTCAAGAGTTAGAGGCCTTTTCACAAAGTGCATCTGTAGTACGGAAAGTAGTGCCATATAAAAAAAAATGTACTCTCTTACTCAGAAATTATGTTCAGAAACCTACAGCCTCCACCTCTTCTTTTTCTTTTCTTTGTGGAGATCTTCAGCAGAGTGGCAGAGATCTCTACTTACATATGTGAACGTTTTTGTAGCAAATGTGGGAGGGACGAGGCGAATTTGCTAGAAAATGGGGAATACTTACTACAATAAAGGTGGGCTTTAGGGAGGAGTAAGGTTGATTATAGGGAGGGATAAGAAGAGGGTTAAGAAGAGAGATCCTAATACAAACACCTACCTGCAAAAGAGTAAGACCAGGTACCTAACATATTATATATGATCTCAAAAAATAATTAGCTCATTTATGAAACAATAATTAAACTTTTATCAGCAATGCAAAATAGTTTAAATAATTCAAATAAATAACATGTAATTACATTAGTAGATATTAATTATATATTAATATACTACTGTAGGTTGGATCACTTTTCCATTTCGTTAAAAATTATTTTGTTAGATGTATATTTTAATTATTTATTGAAGATTTAAATTGATGAGTGAATGTATCATAACATCTCATTTTGTTTCATTAGTTCTAACGTAATTATTATAAATGAGTTTACACTTTTATTTTAAACTAGCAGCCCGTCCCGACCTTGTCCGGGAGCATTTAGGCTTCCCCTACCCCCGCCTGCCCCGACATTGCCCAGCAGCCTGTGCCCCCGCCCGCCCCGCCAGCAGCCCGTGCCCCCGCCCACCCCGTCCCCCGCCTGCCCTGACCCCGATCATTGTTTTAGTAATTTCCCGTCCCCTGCCTGACCTGACACCCGCCTGCCCCGACATTGCCCCCGGAGCATTACCTGAGCCGCAGGTCCTGATTTCACCGCTCCAATTTCCCCGTCCCCTGCCTGGCCCGACACCCGCCTGCCCCGACATTGTCCCCGGAGCATTACCTGAGCCGCAGGTGCTGATTTCACCGCTCCAATTTCCCGTCCCCTGCCTGGCCCGACACCCGCCTGCCCTGACATTGTCCCCGGAGCCTTACCTGAGCCGCAGGTCCTAATTTCACCGCTCCTCACGCCTCAACCGCCGGTCCTCATTTCTCCGCTCTGCTCCTCACCGCCTGTCCGCCGCCGCTCCTCCCCGCGCCATGTCCGCCTCTCCGCTGCTCCTACTGCCGCTGGCCTCACGTCACCGCTTCTCCCCCGCACCATGTCCGCCGCTCCTTGGACGCCTCTCCTCGCCGTGCTGACGTGAGCGCTCACGTCGCGGCCGGCGCTACTTTGGGGGGGACTACTTTTAAAAAATATACAAATATTGTAAATAACATTTTATTTTGTCATTTATATAGCCTATAGCCATCTACACACCCTGACGATTTCAATGGTGTATCGGGTGTGTAGATTGGCGCTGTGGTTCCCGAGTTTACCCGCCTCAAAGCCTGAAAGTTCTTACTTTATTATAGTAGTATAGATTAAAACATGTTTTCTATATTTTTTTAATACACTTTATTAGTTTTCCCTGTACTTTACCATTGTTAGCTCTCTGCCCCAAAAGTTCCTTGTAGTAGTTTTACACATGTAAATTTACTCCTAGTTGTTCCTACCCCGTGGTTTCATAGAGTGGAGTTATGTAAGTCAACACTTGGGTGTATGAATAGCACAAAAGTGTAGATTTACACCAGAGTGCATGTGTAAATTTACATGTAAGTAAATCTGGATTTGTAAATGTTCCTTTGTGAATAGGCCACTTAGAGTCTCGATTAGCTGGTCGGGCACCTAGAGGCACACTTGTATTACCTGATCATCAATTGGAGATTTGACTGAGACCAGGCTGTTCTGAGATTCTTGAATAGAAATCAAGATGTCAGCCTAGATATTGGATTAACTTCAAGAGGTTTATTAATTGCCTTAGACTGTCGGTCCTTTCGAAGATGAGGAACTACGGGGTGTAAAATGATGGCTTTAGGACTTTACTCATACAGCAGTGATGGTGGAAAGCCAGACGACCATTTAACTATTGGGATATTTAAAGAGCCCAGTAATACTTTGCAGGGAAAATGTGGGCATTTTTGAGATTGTTATAATGCCGTCATCCACACCTTTCAGGTATATATATTCTCAATGATTTTGGAATATAGAGACTCTGCTACCAGTAAGGAAGACGTGCTTTCCTGAGGACAAAGTAATAGCGCAAGAGGCTAGTGGGCAATTTCCTTCCGCATCCTCCTGAGCCTTGAACTCCAGAAGGGGTGACAATGGGAGTGAAGGAAGTACGTGGCAAGAAAAGACAGTCTCATCAGGGTCACAATTTCTTTTTCCCAATTTCCCTTTCATTGTCAAACGCATAAGGAACATACCAAAAGAGTTGTTGAGTCACTGTCTCTGCCCGGGACAAATAAACTGACATACATTCTGTGAATTAAGAAGGCCTTAAATTGAGCCTTATGTTTCTTACATTAGACTCCTGTTTATGGGCAGAACTGCAGTGAACTAAGGTCCTAATTTATATGTTAGCAGAAATGGAACTCCTTCACAAGATTGAAAGAGTTTCCTCCCTGCCAAGACAGTAGTCTGTCCTCCCAATTTAGATATGGGTGGACTTTAAGTTTCGCAACGATGGTGATTACTCCGTGGCCGTCGGAGAATTGGCCATATGTGTATCTGCCCAATTAGGATGGGTGGACATAAAGCCATTGTTTTCATGTCCATCAACGCAAGGCAAACCCTAGCAATAAGGGATTGTATAAAAGAAATAATATCCTCCCTCGCCACGGGAGATGACTCCCTTGACGAGTGGTGCATTTTATTTTCAATAAGTAAATCCATTTTGAGGCTTTCTTTTTGAAAATAAATAAGAACACTGTTTGGCGTAGATCTCCGTGATGTTGGCGGATTCCTGCACCAAACAGCAAACAGCATTGACAGGAACCACTGTTACAGCAGTTCCCGACAATGCTTTAGAAATGACCCCCAACATGGTGGTCATTTATAAATCTGGCGGCTGTACCTCCTCCACGGCAATGGAGTAATGTATTCAGTTGCCCTGGCTGGACAACATACCATCTCCCACAAAATAAATGAGGCTTTAAATTCCTATCTGCGAATCCCCCAGAACTTCCACCTCCATTGATCGAAAAGACTCTCCTGGTGCCACTAGACCATGAAGAGGAGCATTATTACATAGCTGTTGTAATCTAGCTCTTAAACCTCAAGTTGAAATGCCTCTATCTCTAGGACAATGAGAGAACAGTAGACATATTGTAATTCTGCCTCTTCAAAAATTGCTTCATAGGCATGTGTGGTGTTCTCTCGAGGATCCCCTCTGGGTGCTTTATATTCCACTATTTGTCCTGTTGAGTATTCCAAGAAGCAGTCTGCCCAACCGCATTGGCAGAGAGACTAATATCTATGCTAGTGATTACCCACTAAATATACTCATCTGGTTAACTTCAAAGACACAAAGGAAAGGCTTGCTGGCCACAGGCCTAGTGGAGAGACGTTATTCACTCAAACTAAGCCAAGCTTGTTGTCTTCTCAGTACTAGCATTCCATAGAGAGCCGAAGGGCTTCCCATCCTGCCCCTTGTAGATCCTTACTCTCTTCTGAAAACCATCCTTTCTCAGGTTTTTCCCTTTCATCATTAAATGTGATAAGTAAAGAAGGAAAATAATTTTTCAGTCTGTTCAAGCAGTGAACTTCTGAGGTGCTGAAAAGAGACTGTGCTTTAATGGCGGTTTAGTCAGCCATAGAATTGTGGACTTAGGAATACATGTTGTCTTTCACAGTGTCGCAATCTGCACTTGCAGGTCTACAATGCGGCCACGTTGGTCATAGTGCACTAATGTTGGATGTGTTGGCTGAGAGGCAATGATCAGTGGGAGACTTCAAATATCCGGTGGGTTGAGGCAAAGTTAGTTACATGTCAGACAATCTTTCATAGAGCATGATATAAGCAGGGTATACGTCATCCCAGATGCTGTTTCACTCCAGTCCTAGACTTTTCACATACACGCATTGCTGCTGGCTTTTTAGTGTGCTTTGTTAATTTTGAATGCAAAAGGAGCAATTGATGGACGGAATGCTGAGCAATGCAAACATTCATCCCAGTCACAAAGATCTGGGTTTAATCCATTGTTCTTTTTCTCACCACGCCAACTCAGTTTCGACCCAGCCATATGCAAATCAGTCTTGACCCTGTGCCTCATTGGAACAGTCCCACCTGAACTGCCAAGCCAGGTCCTCCCTGAACCCCTAACAAGCATCCTGGGACCAGTTTCGGTGCATCACCCCTCATCAGCCAGGCTAGCTTGAATCCAGTGCTGCAGTGAGCACGGGACCCACGTCTGGGCATATCCTTCCCACTTAAGGCGACAAATGCAAAAGGATTAATTGATGGACGGAATGCTGAACAATGCAAACGGTCACCCCCAGTCACAAAGATCTGGGTTTAATCTATCGTTCTTCTGCTCACCACGCCACCCCAGTTTGGACCCAGCCATCCGCAAATCAGTCTTGACACTGTTCCTCATGGAAACAGCCCAGCCTGAACTGTCAAGCCAGGTCCTCCCTAGACCGTAAATAAATATCCTTGCCCTGGTTTCGGGGCATTACCCCTCATCAGCCAGGCTAGCTTGAATCCAGTGGCGCGGTGAGCATAAGACCCACGTCAGGGCATACCCTTCCTACTTAGGGCAACAAATGCAAATGGTCCCTGAGATAGCAAGAGATCATGCATTGTGAAGAACATGGAGTCCCTTATAGACTTTATGAAGGTGACACTTCTCTGCTACCCAAGACACTTTGGGGGAGATTACTAAGAATCTGTGCCATGTTTGCATCACAAAAGTTATGCAAATCGGCGCAAAATCTTTTTTTCCTAATTAACTAAACTTGTTTATCGCTGGAAATAACGTAAAAGCCATACAAAGCAGCCCATTCTGCTGCTTTGCATTACTTTGCGCCATGTGGTAGTTCCAAGGTGGGTGCATGCAGACGGCAGCACCCGGCGCAATGTAAAATATAGGTATTGCAACCATCGTGTTAATTACCCCTGTGGGACCACACCTTGTAGGCGTGCAATCCCACTCCCCGATACGAAGGCGGATGGACTGATGTCTGTCTGCCGTCATAATCAGCCTCTTAGATTGGTGATTCCCCAACTGCTATGGCATACCCTTCAACTTAGCAACACCAGTATGAGGGTGATGGCTTTGCCATGCAGCTAACGCCCTCAGCATGTCCCAGAGATATGCTGAACTATGGGAAATAATGCATTCTTAGGATCATTGGCCAGGTAACTGATATGTCTAAGATGCTATTTCATAGAGTGGGCTTCTGGTCATCTTCCTCAAGGAAGTTTTTCTAAATGTTTTGTGAAAGAAATTTTATTTCACACAGTGCTAGTAACATTAATCACTCAGGACTAGGGCTTAAAAGTGCACATTTACCTGAGTTTCCAATGATTATCTTGAAAAAAGTGCATTTTAACAGTCATTGGGACAGTAACAACCAGCAGAACTTGATATAAATAAGATTCGAAGACACATTTACAAGTGGATGGGAATTGTGATTTTCTCTCAAAGACATATTTGGGGAAGTGCAAGGCAGATAATGTTTTGAAACCTGCTGGAACTGAAGGCGTGCACCCTGGTTCAGTGTTTCCCTGTGTATGACTCAACCCCTTCCAACCCGTATGAAGAGTGTGTGGAAAGTGGCCATTGTGCTCATATAAACAAAAAGTAGCTCTATATTTACAACGTGGGAGATCTTCTGGGGACACTTTGCTCTCATACTTGTTGGCAGGGTTTTGCAACTGCTGTTTAGTAGCTCAATTATTGGCATGTGCAACAAAGACTGCAAAATCGCAACCTGATGGCTGCTGCTGGGAATGCCTTCAATATCTCCTGCACCCCACCCTCAACATCTCAGAGTCCAGTGCATCTGACATCAGTTCCCCGTCAGACCATCCGGTGGCCAAAGGTCTCAAGGTGCCCAGGCCAGTTCTCAATTAGCTCATCTAGCTCTTCTAGACACTCAATGGCGTGGCAATCAAGGCAGATGAATCAAATTGCTGGTGACAGGTTAAAATTGCAGTTGTGTAGGTGTAAACATCTAATTAATGGTGACATCCGAAACTTCTGATTGCTGATTGACACTCTAGTGTGGCATGGTACCAGTTACACAGATGCTCTTGTTCTTTTAGGGAGCTACTTCCTATTGTGATGCTCATGTTGAATATGTTCTGCTCTGTATTCAGCTGTGTCTATGTCTGTATTACTCACTGCACATCTCTGAATAGCCTCTGCGGTGACCAACGGTGTCCTAGGATGCCAACCACTGGCCTGCGCATGTCCTTGTTTGCAGGTTCTGGTCCTTGTTGACGGTTCCTAACAGCTCAGTGAACTTTGATCTTTGTGTTAGGATGAGCTTTGTGTTAGGGTAATGTTTATGCTAGGATGATGGTTGTGTTAGGATGGTCCTTGTGGTAGGATGATGATTGTGTGAGGATGATAATTGTGTGAGGATGATGATAGTGTTAGGATGATGTTTGTGTTAGGGGGATCTTTGTGCCAGGATGATCTCTAGCTTGCATCATTTTCATCTCTCACCCTCTCTCTTCCCAGGCCCTCACTGCCCTGGGAGCATAGACTGCGCCTTGCTGAGGCGGCAGACCTGCCCTGAAGGTAAGGTCGAATGTGGACTCTGCCTCGAGGACCACGTGAAGGATACGGAGGCTGTGGATGGGAGATGTGTTCTAAGAGATACTGCTCAGAGAGGTATGTACAACATACTGTCCAATTCTTCTCTTTTCATCCCTGGTGGACTGATCTTTGAGCCTTACCATGCAAAATTGGCATCTGTCCATGTTTAAGACTGTGAAATCTTTACTGGAGTTGAGTGAGAAGGGCTGATGCATCTTCCCTGGTAAAAACCTGGTTGTAGCGACTATAAGCCATTCTATTTTTGATTGTTGTTAAAATGAGCCTTTCCCTTGTGTGCTTGGCGGTTGAAGCTTTGATTTCATTAACTGTTGCTCCCTATGCTCTGCGGTGTTCAGTGGCACATCCCTGTGCTATCAATTGGGCAGGGATGAGTTGGACAGATTGCAACTTCTGCTTTGCGGAGAAAGAATTTGGATAAATACTTGTAAGAATAATAATAGGTAGTGTTTCCTGCATTCTGGATTGTGTGTCCATCATAAATACCTTATTCTGATTTTATCAGCTTTTTCAAGCATTAGTTACTTCCTGCCTACTTGGCCAGTCACCGTAATTGGTCTGGTGCTCATTTTAATTATGGTATAGAATTTCAGTTACGGCTGATGAACATTATTTGTTTTTTAATTACATTTCTAATATATAGAAGGTGAAGAACTGAAATCTTCATTCTCAGGGGTCTCACTAATAAAAAAGAACTTGGCACAGAAGCTGAAATATTAAAACACATCTTTATTAAACTTAATAAGTGAGGCCACGTCACACAGAAGCCGTAGCAATTGAATGAGGTAGTCTAAAGAATACAGAACACAGAGGTCTTTTATATGCTTAGGATTTACAAACTCAGCATAAAAGAAAGGGGCAGTCCTAGCTTCTGCAAGCATACAAAATACCTAATATGGACATACAAGATCTGCAAAATATTAGCCAATAGAAAAACATCATGTAACCAGAATGTCCCCCTTACGTCGTGTTTCTGCCCAACCCATAAGTCAATCAATTACAGCACTTATAGGTCAATCAGTAATGGCAGAACATGTCTGTATGCAGTTAGGCCAGCTAGTGTCTGAGATTGCTTTCAAAGCAAGGACAGAGGGGAGTTTTCTACACGTTGCAGTCCAAAGGGCAGAAACACTTCATGAATAGAGCAGTCTGTGTAAAGGCAACACAAATTGATGACAAATGTAAGATGGAGTCAAAATTAAAGAACCTCAGACCCCCCTTTTGCCATTACACAGGCAAATCCTAAAATTATTTTGCAAACATTATTTATTTCAGTGACTATTGACAATGCCAATAAAACAATAAGAATCAGTCTCCAAACACCAATTCTATACAATCGCACGGGAAATACCCAGAGTCCGTCAAAGCCTCTTCTGGCAGGCTTCTATTGTCCATCAAATCGTGTTTCTGTTGTTTTCTTCCACATGGGCCTCTTCATTCAAGCCTTTCATGAAAATTATGTTACTCAGTATCCGTTGGAGTGCCTTCCTGGCAAACACTCATAGCTCACTTGAAAGTCTCAATGTCTCAATGCAGTGCACCAATATCTCTCCTCTGCGGCAGACACTACAGATAGTGTGCTCTTCATTGATCAAGGGCACAGATCATCTCATGCAGACCCAAGTACTATTAATCGGGGAAGAGCAACAGACTGTCACTATCAGCAACACTTTCAGGCTCCAACACTCTCTTCAGTGTCAGAGGATGCTCGGGCTGCTCTTTCATGGGCACCATAATGTAGTGCCTTTTGCCAATCTCAAATCCTCTGGTGCCCTGCACTTCCGTTGGAGCAAAGGAAAAGGGGTGTTTGGCCAAAACTCAGGCCAAGGGGCTCAAGGGACTGCACACTGTCAGAGGTTAACCAGCACATGACAGGTGGGTGGAAAACTGAAGCCTCAAACAACAAGAATCCTTCTCTTTCGCTCTTTTGCACTGAAATTCTGGTTCTGTGGCAAAATCAGATCCTCCTTCTCTGATGTTCAACGCCTTCTGATGAAGCAAGCACAATAGTTGGAGATATCACTGATGGCACGCTGGCGATCGCTGTCCAATCTTGCTACTTTTCTGGGTGCTGGGACTGTAGGGCGAAGGTATGTAGCCCTCATCTGTAGCTGACACTGATGAGAATTAGAACTCATCTTTATCACCGTTCTGCAGGGTATCCTTCTCGCTTTGACTCTGGAAGATCCTGCAGAACCTAGTGACGTAGAAAATGTGAGACAGTTGTTTCCTTCAATTAAGTACAAAAACAGTTCATTGTATAACAAGGGACTGCAAGCAAGTGGCCTGCAATCTTTAAAGGAGTGGCCATACGTCATGGGACATTTCTGGTCTAGAACACACTGTTATTCTGAAAGAAGACAAAAACAAAGGCAATAAGCAAAACAGTGCCTCTGATTTCTTCAATTGGGTTTCCATATGAGAGCATATCCTCTACCATCTAAGGCTAGATAGCGACATGGGAATTCTATCTGAATGGATGTCCTCACACATGGTGGCATTGTCTAATGGGGCAAACACATTTTTTTTTCTCTAAATGATTACATACAGGTGTTCCTAAATTCTTTATCTAGAGCACCTCAAAAGAGAGATCACATAATACATTTTTATCAGGGACATGTAGATACCTCCCTTTAATAACTGTGCATCAGGTGGACTATACAATACAAAAGCTAATGATCAAAATGTGGAAACAAAAGACAAGAACTAGAGAGTCCTGGTATTCCCATTATTTAAAATACATCTGGTCCATCAAAAATTAAAGCAGCAGAAAAAAAGAACTAAAAACCAAATTAGAATAGGCATTGAATTTGTCATATTCAAAAAAACGTAAGGTGTCTCCTATTGAGGTGGAAAACTTGTCTTACTATAGTATTGAGTCAGTTAACCAGTCCATCACTACCCTAACAGTCAGACTAAAAAAAACATCAGAGTAGGCCTAAAGAACATTTTTGAAAACCAGACTGGTCATACAAAAGGGAATTATACATAATATGGGGTCTCTGGTACATTACTGCAGTCTGGAAGTGTGAACCTGAGCAATACATCAACTGGTCAAAGGAATTTGGAAAAGGGAAATGGGACTAGGTAAAAATGAAGCCTTGTTTCCTTTATGGTACAAAGCCATACATTACTTAGGAAGCAGAACAAAACTGACTAAGGTAATATAGAAATTAGTTCACCATGTACAAGAGTCACAAATCTATAATTTATCCTTACGTCCAATCAAGGATACATAATTTTAGGGCTGCCTGTTCCTTAAAGGAAGAGGACAGTATCGTGACTAATTGCAGATGACACACTTTAATTCTGTATATCTCTTTTTTATTTTCCTTCAAATACCATTAAAGCCAAATTTGACATACACTGGTGAATTGTTGTCTTGTTTTGTTCACAGCATGAAAAACCATATCTGTGAAATTTAGTATCAGTGCAAAAAAACAACAAAAAACACACATATGCCAAGCCATCAGATATACGCGCTGTATATCAAGCACGAAAAGCATAGACAAAACAATAGCATATGTAAATAAGCGGTAACACACAACACTATTGCATGCACTTTTATGCACTGTGAACCTGCAGCTCAAAACAGAATATTCAGGCCTGCTTAATTTGTCAGGCTTAAAATCCTGTGTCGCTTCTGACACACAGGACCAGCAGGAACAATTCATAAAAGGATAAAATGCAAAAATATTTAAAACGCACGAACATTTCTGCACATAACACACAAAATATCCACTGTAACAACCATCTTTTGAAAACATGCTAAACCTTTTTAACTTTCCAAAAACTTTTTCACAGACACTCTGCGTGTCCCCTGCGCCAACACCCTTCGAGGCCCTGCTTTTCCAAGCAATAATTTCTCCATCTGTTTACACTTACTCCTATCCTACCTCACTCTAAGGCTGAAAAAGACAAAAAAACCTTCCCACCTCTTTCTAACCTGCAATAACCAACCCTATTTAAAAACACATGATATATATATTACTCCTGTTAGGGGCTACAATTTATTTCTGTAATTAGATTATTAAAACAGTTACTGTGAATAATTCGCAGAACATAATAACACACGTACCAGTTTTTAGAACAAATGCTTGTTTGCAATGGTACTCATTTCATCTACCTTAAATGGATGAAGGTCTCAGTTAGGTCCATCAAAAGTTAAAACCTACCACCCTGATATTAAACTCAAACCTCTGCACCTGGCACATTGGCTCACTGACCTATTTAAAAGGAAACCCAAATGGGAATAACCTGCAAATTTGTATTATACCTAAATGTATGCATTTACTGAAGCCTAAAGCACTTTTAAAGCTATTGTAAATGGCAAAAATGCCCAAATTTTACCCAAATTCGACTTTGAAATTTAGGGCACTTAAAAATAAATATCCTACAATAATGTTACATATTAATCATCCTCAGAATGTTTTTTACAAATTGCAGAGATTGGTCATTGGACATATCTCCTGCAAATCCTGAGAAAAATTAGTTTTTCACGCCTGGTCAAGTGAAAATCTATATGCTAATGTCCTTATTATGCAGTATACCATACCTTAAATTAAATTATAATGCTAGGAGGTCACAGTATAAGTATTAAGCTTCATGAATAGTAAAAAACGAATTTTGTAGTACGTATTTTTATAACCCAATCAGTTTTGATGATTCCACATATTAAGGCTCTGTAATTCCTTGAATCTGACTTCAATTTCTTTTTTTTTTTTTTCTCTGTGCCACATAGGCCTGCAAAGAACAAAGTGGCCCGGCCTCCCCAGGTCATTTACACATTAACCAGTTTTAACTTTAAGAAACGAACTTTCGTCACCCAAAACTGACCTGCAAAGCCAATTTCCCTGATTGATCTTTATCTGAGATTGCCAATCAATGTTCAAGACATCGTTAACTTTTTTGTTTCCTTGGACTTGCTCTATCTTGTTTCAGCATCTGTTACTGTTTCTTTCTTTTTAAATGTTTCTTCACTACATGGGTTAATTATTACTTAGCAACTGAGCCAAGAATTTGCTTACAGAAATGCTTAAAGAGAGGAAAACCCTTAATTAAAATGTCTTCCTATAATACAAAATAATGAACCTTAGTTTTAGTAACCTTTTTAAAACAACATTCTGAAATGCAAATTTTTCACCTGTGCAACTGAGGAGAAAATCCTGGCTGAATAAGTATTCCTGTTTATTTTAGCTTGTCTCTAAGTGCTTGTAACAAGCTGGCAGTCTTTTTCAAACTAAAACATATCAATGCGTGTTCTATATTATTTTGAGTTCAGCAGGAATTTACTTCAGATGATCTGTTTGCCTGTTAATACTTAACACAATGTAGCTAAGGAAAATGCTGTAAGTTTATTTATTTTTTTGCAAAACACCCAATTTCGTTTTTGGGGGCTTTTTATTCCTAGTGAATGTGAATTTACATTTTAGTTTTTAAACATTTAGACATCTTGCTTAATAGACTGAAAACATCAAAAAGAAACACAAACACACATTTGAGCTCATTTCAGACAAACAGAAAGGGGTCAAACACTCAGGACACACAATACGGCGCGCTTTTAGCCATGCATTTCGTGAATAGCGCCAACGCCATTCACTTACAGAAATTGCACTAATGGGAAAACCACATAGACATTTAAACACACATTTAACCCACATATCAATACTCAGGACAGAAATAAAGGACAGCCCACAGACTGTACTTAAACCAAACCATTTGTAAATACTAGTTGTAAGTCATATTTACAAGAAACGCTTCTCAATTGTGTTCCAAAAGACTGCAAAAACAGCCCAACAGACTGATGTATGTCCAAGAAGCGAAAATACACTCAATTCACTAGCTTTGACAAGCAGAACACCAAAAATCGCTCTGCATATCTTCATTCATAAAATTGCACAGAACAAAGGATCCTTGTATGTATTATGTCCATATTTTAATTCCCTGGGGATACAAAATCACCAAGGAAGAAATATGTTTGTAAATCTAAACCTATTGAGATATTCCCTCTAGGGAAGCCGGCTAATTTACTTCACATCACAACATGGTACCTTCCAAAATAAAGCAACACATTCTTCTTATGTGAGCTTTCAAACAGGCATGCCCAAAAATATTGCAAAATATACAATATTATAATCAAAATAGTGCTTAATGTACTTTTCGTACGTGCACCGTTCAACTAAACCAAATAGAGAAAATTCTCCTCATTACCTGTCTACACAAATTGCAATTCGCATATACAAACCTATACAAATCCAAAAGTTGGCCAACACAAATTCCAAAGTTCCAAAGCTACTGTCCCAAATTTGCTAAGATTAGGCATTTTATAGCTCACTAATCTAGCTTCAAACTTCACGGGGTTATCTCTACCAATACACTCGCAAATATACGAGCCCCTCGGCTTTGGTAATTTGCAATAACCAAATCAAAAACCAAGAAACCAAACCCCTCGGCTTTGGTAATTGCAATAACCAAATCAAAACCAAGAAACCGAACAAAGTCGTGGGAGCGAGCCACTTGTACTTCTTATTTTTACTAATCAAAAGGTTATCCAAATTCTAACTGTCAAGTTCTAAATTACCTAACGGTCTCTTTGGTTTTTTTTTAATACTCACGCCAAAAAGGGTTCTCAGTCAGGAGTGACATCATGTGGCGGATCAAAATCAGGAAGAGCAGAAATATACTGGGCTGCAGAGACGAAGAATCCCCAGAATCCCTGTGCACAGAGTACCTTCTTAGTAGAATCCTGTCTTGTCCTCCTCAGTAGCTTTCTGTCTCCTGACAAGATCACTCCCACAGAAAGTCACTTCTCTGATGAAGCCCGCGTTGGCCGCGCCATCTGAAGAACTGAAATCTTCATTCTCAGGGGTCTCACTAATACAAAAGAACTTGGCACAGAAGCTGAAATATTAAAAGACATCTTTATTAAACTTAATAGGTGAGGCCACGTCATACAGAAGCCGTAGCAATTGAATGAGGTAGTCTAAAGAATACAGAACACAGAGGTCTTTTATATGCTTAGGATTTACAAACTCAGCATAAACGAAAGGGGCAGTCCTAGCTTCTGCAAGCATACAAAATACCTAATATGGACATACAAGATCTGCAAAATATTAGCCAATAGAAAAACATCATGTAACCAGTATGTCCCCCTTACGTCGTGTTTCTGCCCAACCCATAAGTCAATCAATTACAGCACTTATAGGTCAATCAGTAATGGGAGACCATGTCTGTATGCAGTTAGGCCAGCTAGTGTCTGAGATTGCTTTCAAAGCAAGGACAGAGGGGGGTTTTCTACACGTTGCAGTCCAAAGGGCAGAAACACTTCATGAATAAAGCAGTCTGTGTAAAGGCAACACAAATTGATGACAAATGTAAGATGGAGTCAAAATTAAAGAACCTCAAAGAGAGAGTCACTTCTGGCCCACAGCTGTATTTTATGGTGGCCCATTGCCTTTTTTTTAAGGAAAAAAAGCAGTTCTCAGTTTGTTGTTCATTGCATTGTCTTTGGAGAGTCGTACCAGATATTAAGTGAAAGGTTTCCCATTCTTGTCAGATCCATGGTGGTTTATCATCGTCTCATGCACACTCATGAATCTGGTTAAACATTGAGTGCAGCTCCGTCCTGAGGACTCTGGTCCAATTTCAGTATCAGAAAGTGAGGCCATCTTACGTGTTAAAGGTCAAATCTGAGTACCCCTAAACTGTAGTGATGTTCAACATCAGTTAGAATGGTTTACCATAGTGACTAGCAGAGCCACGATCATGGCAAGCCAATACATTGTGTCACCTATGCCTTTTGCGATGTGTGCCAGCAGGAGCAGCAGCCTTTGCCATTGCTTTCAATGGCAAAGTTGAACTAGCAGTTGAACACTGCTTCCAGGTAGCAGTGACATGCTGGGAGCCATTTTGTGCAGGATGACACAACCAGTGCTGCAGTCCTGGAGGGACACTGTGTTACATGCCCTGTGTGCCCTTAGTACCATAGACTAGAGATTTATAAGTAAGTCAGCGTATGCCAATTGGGGTTGCCAGTTCAACACACACTTTATAAGGGGTTAGAACACTGGCACTGAGGTCTGGTTAGCAGGCTTCGGTGCACTCTCAGAGTTGAAAAACAATGCAGGATCAATGCAAAACTTTGGGCTGATCATGCAAAAATAGACATTTCCTTACAGCCTCTGCAAACAGCCTAGCTGCAGTTAGAATCTTGGGGTAATATTGATTCCTGCATTAATCCTCTGTTTATCAAAGGACCCTATGGATGCTGTTTGGATAAATTGAGCTTCCGGCACCCTGAACTGTTCATACTGCCAGTATCAGTAACTCTGGTTGCAGCAATACTACATTGGTATTTGCGCACTCCTTCAAATGAAGTAGGGCCTTAGTCACTAACTAGTAGGTAAAGATGCCCGAAGTTTCAGGCTCAAAGCAAACACAAGGAGATGATGGACGGAGCACTGAAACTTTTCAGACACTCACCCCCAGTCACAGATCTGGGTTGAATCCATCATCGTTCTTTAGCTCATTTCCCCACCTCAGTTAAGACCCAGCTATATGCAAATCAGTCTTGACCCTCTGCCTCATGGAAACAGTCCAACCTCAACTGCCAAGCCAGGTCTTCCCTTAACCGGAAACAAGCATCCTGGGACCGGTTTCGGGGTATCACCCCTCATCAGCCAGGGTAGCTTGCATCCAGTGACAAAGTTAGCAAGGAACCCACATCTGGGCATACCCTGCCAACTTAGGGCGAACAAAGCAAACACACAGAGATGATAGACTGAGCGCTGAAACTTTTCCGACACTCACACCAGTCACAGATCTGGGTTGAATCCATCATCGTTCTTTAGCTCACTTCGCCACCTCAGTTCAGACCCAGCTACATTCAAATTAGTCTTGAGCCTGTGCCTCATGGGAACAGTCCAGCCCGAACTGCCAAGCCAGGTCTTCCCTGAACCGGAATCAAGTTGCACTCTCACACTAACGTCTAATCTCGTCTACTCAGTCATGTCCACCCTCTTCTTCATTTATTATGTCAAATTTCACAGTGTATGGAAATGCTACACGTGATAGAAAAGCTGCAGAGTAGCTTCCTCTTCCATCATCATACAGCAGGAGTAGGCAAGTGGAGCAAAGGCTTGGCTTCAAGATCTAGATAGAAAAGCAGACATAGGAACTAATGCAGTTTACTCTGTGCTTGATGCTTTCCAAAGAAGTATTCCCAGCATGAAGAAATATTCTGGTGATCATGAAAGCTTTCAAACAAACCATTTAGTTAGCCGAGTTCAGGTCTGATGTGCTACTATGTACAGGTTGCTCCAATCTGAACTCCAATTTACAAAGAGTTTTTACTCTCTGAAGTGCCTTTGTCGATGTATCTTGCTAGGGCTCCCTGTAGCAGTAGGCCGACACCTACAACCTGAGATGTTGGTGGGTATTCACATCACACTTTCAGGTACTTTCCCTACTATCTAAATGCATTTTACAAGTTTAATCCTCTGGAGGAGATATAAGTAAGGGCCTTTCCAGAAAGGAAAGGGCAAGGAACAACCCTTTATTTAATAGGGTGTAGAAAAAGGGGGGTTATCCACGGGAAGAAGAGTTTCCACACAGATAGAAAAGCTACATAAAGCACATTTGCAGATCAAGTACAAATGCAGAAATGTCCTCCTGCTGAAAATTTGTGAATCTTGTACATTTACTAAACTGCTCTTGGGATTGTGTGCAAATACCATGCCATCTGCTCCAACTGCATGAAAGTTTTCCCAAAATAATGCATATGTTATAATCCGAGATGTTTATGTCATTGTAGTCGAATGTGGAAAGTAGTAAGCACGCCCCGTAAAAGCCCACCGTCTTATACCTCTTCAATCTATAGCTCCTAATTCTGCTAAATTTACTTCACATATCCTAAGGCTGTAAGCAATCCTGTCTCTGTTATCTGTATAACCCATGGCTGTAAGCAATCCTGTCTCTGTTATCTGTATAACCCATGGCTGTAAGCAATCCTGTCTCTGTTATCTGTATAACCCATGGCTGTAAGCAATCCTGTCTCTGTTATCTGTATAACCCATGGCTGTAGACATTCCTGTCTCTGTTATCTCTTGTAGTAAATGCTGAATGCACAAAGCCTCCCAGTCATGTGCGAAGGCTGTTATCTGGTTATTTTAGTCAAAATACTCAATAATAATGTGTTACAAAGATCTAGCTGACAAAACTGATGTTTGCAGTTTTTCAACTGTACCTAAACTATTTAAAGTGAAAGGCAAGGTTATTTGAAAAGCATCTAGCCACTTAACTGACTCTTTTATCCTAAACCTGCACTTAAAGAAAGCCTTCTACTCTTTTGTTCAGATGAATGCACAGCGTGGAGCCTGCCCCTGGGCCACTCTAACTCTCCCCTCCTTTTACTTCTCAGAAAGGGAAAAAAGACTTTCTCCGCCATGTGCTATGCAAGGAAACAGGAGGTGGAAATGGAGGATGAGAAACCTTCATTTATGGTTGTCAACTATTTTAACTGTGCAAGGCATCTCATCAGTGGCTGTATGCTCTTACTCTAATATGCATTCCAAATACTGTGTCGGGACTCCCTGCCCTACTGGCCATATAACAAGCATTGGCAGAGCCAGTAGGACAGGCTTTAATGGGCTAACGTGTAAAGTTCCAGGGATGTGCAAATAAACACAGACTATGTCAGTCCTGTCTTTGACCATCCTGCCTCTTTCTGTGTCTTTCATGCCTGTCTCTGTTTTGTATTTTCCAAGCCTTGTCAAATGCACATTTTTCAGGATGTCATGGATTGAAAATATCACCCGGTCCTAAATAGTATTTGGAGCTGTGATTACATAGCATTTGTCGCAGGCTGTGGTGGTACACTTGATGTAACGCGTGTGGAAGAATGCTCTCAGGCATGGGGTTGCAGAGTAGGTGTGCTGAGTGAGATATAATTGGGGCTGCGAGGATCTAGGAGAGTAGGACCCAGTAGAAGTGTGCTTGTGGGAAAGAGAGACAATGTGGTTTGCACATTTTGTATCATTTCAAGCATCGGATCATCTTCATTTTAAGGTCAAACAGTTCATATTGGGAAGTGTTTTGGAGATTTTTGTTTTGGTTCCAGTAAGTAGTTCTAAGGAAGCAGAAAGCACCTTTCGTATGCCTCATGCCTATGGGTGATCGGGTATTTTTGTGATGAGCTAAATTGTGTGCTATTGGTTTGGTGCAGCTGGGAGCTGGATCTAGAAGACTGGGAGGTTGATTGACAGAGGAAGGCTGCATTGTGTCTTACTATTGGCTACTGGAAGACTTGTGTTTTGGTTCTTGACAGAATTGTATCTGTCTCAGTGTAGGAATAGCAGTGTTCCAGCTTATGGCTCCCCTACATTGATTGATGCTGGCATTATCCTGTCTGGTTTTGGGTTTTGCGGGTGATAACCGGGCCATCGGAGTCAATAGAGTAGTGATGTCATCATTAAAAAGCGTAGGCTGGGAGTGAAGGAGAGTGAGATGGTAATGGCAGTAATAGGGCACCCAGGGTATCAAACAATGTGTTGAAGCTATGAAAGATGATATTCACAGACTGGCCCTTCACTTTTCCAATTCCTTACTATTTTCAGACAGGGTGGTGTGTTACTTGCATTTCTGGATATTGTAACCTGTAATGGAGGTTTTGTTGTTTGAGACTTGAGACTAATTCGAAAAAGCTTAGAGTAATCAGTCCGGGAGCATATATCCTTTTTTAAAAAAAAGTTATCTGTTTTAATGCAGCCTAGTCTAAAACTGTGGCATTTGTCACAGGTTAAGGTTCCCTGGTCAGAGTTGGTTGTTTATGGTATTTGGAGGCCAATAAAGCAAACGGAATTCATAAAGCACTGCTATTCACTTATGAGGGTATTTAGGTGTTGAAAGCCAAGCTGCTTGTGTGGACTCAGTCGAACAACCTGGTCTTCAGCCCCCTTCTGAATTCCTGAAGAGAGGGTGATGTCCGGAGGTGGAGGCTGTTCCAAAACTTTGTGGCAAGTTAGGAGAAGTAGTGTCCTCCGTTGTTGTCTCAGCTATGCGGATGGTCTGAGCAAGAGGGAGAAAGAGCAAAGGTGTCTTGAGGGTTGGTGGAATCTCAGTTGGTGGTTGATGTAAGCTGGACCTTGATTGCACAGGGCTTTGTAGGGGTTGGTCAGCATCTTGAATTGGCATCTCTTGAGGACGGGGGCAATGGAGTTTCTTTAGCTCTTTAGGTGTGGGGTGATGTGGGTCCGTCTAGGGAGGTCAAGAATGAGTATGGCTGCTGAGATCTGGATAGTCTGCAATATTCTCAGGAGGTGAGTGGTGATTCCTTCATTGAGTGTGTTGCCATGGTCCAAGCGGCTGGTGACGAGGGCTTGAGTTACTGTGTGTCTGGTGGTGACTGGGAGCAACTTGAAAATCTTACGGAGCATGTGAAGAGTGAAGAAGCAGGCGGAAGAGACTGCGTTCATCTGCTTTTTCATGCTGAGTTTGCTGTCCAGGATGATGTCAGGTTTCCGGACGTGGTCTGTAGGAGTGGGTGAGAGAGTCCTATGTCAGCGGGCCACTAGGAGTCATTCTATAGGGACGTGTTGATACTGAAGATCAGAACTTTTGTTTTGTCTGTGTTGAGTTTGAGGCCTTTGTTTTGCATCCAGTCGGCAACTCTGGTCCCGCATGAGTGAATGGTGTCCGTCTTGGTAGATGGGTCTTCAGATAGAGAGTGAATGAGCGGGGTGTCTTCTGCGTAGGAGATGATGTTCAGTCCGTGGGTTCTCACTATGTTGCCCAGATGGGAAATGTTTGCGGTGCACAGTGTAGGGCTGAGGTATGAGCCTTCAGGGAGGCCGCAGATGATGTTCTTGGGTTCCAAGGTGAAAAGTGGAAAGCAGATTCTATATGTTCTTCCTGTGAGAAAGGATGCAATCCATTTGAGGTCATCCTCTTGGATTCCAATCTGATTAAGCCTCTTGCTCAGAGTGTGATGGGACACGGTGTCGAAGTCTGCTGACAGGTCGAGGAGGATCAGAGCGGCCGCTTCTCCCTGGTCTAGGAGGGCTTTGCTATTGTCTGTGGCTGCGATCAGGGCAGTTTCGGAAATATGGTCCGTGCGGAATCCAGATTGCAATGGGTCCAGAAGATGGTTGTTCTCCAGGTATTCTATGAGATGGTGGTTGATGGCCTTTCGATGACTTTGGTGCAAAACGGGAGCAGGGAGATGGGCCGGTAGTTCTTGAGCTCATTGGGGTCGGCGGGCGGTTTCTTGAGGAGGGGTTTGACTTCACCATGTTTCCATTCTGCTGCAAAGGTGGCTGAGGTGATGGAAGGGTTGAAGATGGCTGTGAGGCTGCTGCTGATAGTATTATTTTCTAGGTTGAAAATGTGGTGGTGACAGGGTCTGCGGGAGCTCCTGAGAGGATGGAGAGCATGATGACAGTAGTGCCTTGAGTGTTAAGCTGGTCCCAAGCGGTGATCCAGAGGTCGGAGTGTGTGTCCGTGGGAGTGAGGAGGCTGGGGAGGCTCCAGGTGTCAGGTTGGAGTTCAAAGTGTTTGTAGATGGTAGAGGTCTTGTGATGGAAGAAGACCCCAGGGTGTCTCAAAGTTCTTGGGAAGGAGTGATGATGTTCTCGGTTGCTAGGAGCGTTGGAGAACTCCTTGATAACGCTGAAGAATTCTTTGCTGCGGTTGTAGCTGGCTTCAGTGTGGTTACATGAAAGATTAGCAGGCTATTCATCTTGATAATTACAATCATTTTGGGACAGACATAATATACAGCAGTGGGATATCACATAGTAAAGAGAGAAAAGGCAGTCATAACATTTTACATTAGATGTCAAATGTGTCCTTTGGCATTGCTACATATTTAGTTAACAGCACACGGAAGAGCAAAATCTCCCTTGTTGTAATATCAGTATGAATGTAAAAAATCTTTAGGGTCACAAATCATATCTATGTGCAAAAGGATGTATGACACTACAACGCATGCTTTTACAATGCATGCCATTACGACGCAGGTTTTACAACGCAAGTCGTTACAACGACTTGCGTTGGGGGGGCGCTGGATAGTGAATAGTTAAATTTACTATTCCAACTCCAGTCCCCGTGGATAGTAGGGAAGGTGTTGGATAGTAATTAAACTATTCCCTATCCTAGAGCGCCCCCCAGCGCAATTCGTTGTAATAACTTGCGTTGTAAAAGTTGCGTCGTAATGGTAGTGCGTTGTAAAGGATGTTTCCCGTGCAAAATCTAGTTTAGTTATAAAAACACTTTCATGTGCAAATTCACTCTGGGTACACAGTAAGTAGCATTGTAGTATTATATTTAGATGCACAATCAAATGTTGGTGCTAAATCAAAGCCATGTGCAAAATCATCTTTTGTGCGACATAAGTAAGAACATGTTTAGCAGCATGAATCACGTTTACGAGAAAAATATGTTGATGTAAAAATTCAGTTAGGGCTACGAGTATGGGACTATCAAAATGCATTAGGTGAGACGTAAAAGATTTTCTTAACTTGATGGTCATCCTCGTTTTGTGCGTATGTACAGTGATCAATGACAGAGCACTGTATGTGCCATGCAGCAATTATTGGCGGTAGTTCTTTATTTGACTGGGTGCCCCTGTGGGGATACAAGGGCCAGCTTTAATGATGTGATGTTGTTTCAAACCAAACGAGGAGTCTGCAAGGCTTTGAAATTTTGAGTTTTGAGAGAGAAGCACTGGGAATGCCAGTGTTTAATTTGCTGCTGTAGTCTAGGTGGAACATGACCATGCCAAAGATTAGCAAGATTTTATGACAACAGTGGAGCATTGGCAGATCCCCTTTTACATGACCAAACCATAGAGGCAGACTGGGTTTATGGAGGAAATTTCCAAACAGGCTGATGCCTCTGAAAAGCCTCAGTGTGCCAGGGTGTGGCTCTTGGCCTGAAGGCCTTTCCATCTCTGTACAGCTCACACAGAATCAGAGGCTCTGAAGCTTGACTGGGAGGCATTGTTGGTACACAGGTACATGACGCTAACTGTGTACGCCCACCTTTTTAGTGAAATGGAAACATTGTTGTATTAGATCTTTCAAAGCACTCAGATAATTGTGCCCTATAACAATGGCTCTTGGATGGAGAGCAGGAGCTGATTAAAGGTGATCCCTGGAGGATATCTGCATTAATCTCCACTCTTGTTTCATTCCATTGGGCCTGAGCCCCCTTGTGGAATCTGCATGAGAGTTGTTCATATTTCTATGTACTCCTAGCTTCCATCTCAAACCCTGATAACTTAAGTGAAGGAGCAGGCATTCAGTAGTTGCCTGCATTGGTTGAGTTCAGGGAGCTTGAGGATGCACTTCATTTCTCTGAGTTGGGACTCTGCATGGAACACAGAGGTGGAACACCAGTGCTGGAGTGGAGTAGCATTGTATTCATGTCGGGCACTTTGCGGAGTCTATCCATCTCTTGGGGGGATCTCACAGTCCACTGCTGGCTTGAATCTGTACCCAATCCACTGTAATTCACCTACTTGCACACTGGATGCGGTTATGAATCCACATACAACCCTTAAACACTTATTATTTACTTAAATCTGTGGAAAGGGTTATCGTTGGCATAGTGCTTGTCTTGAAAACTTTGGATAATCCGGACCTTGCGAACCGACAATGAGCACCTCTGCCAGACACATTTGCTTGTATCAATATACAGCTCTTAGGTGGAAGGATTGTGAAATATGTCTGTTTTTCGATGTTTATGCAGCAATGTTTTGGTGTGTTCTTGCTTTGGAATGAGGTTTTACGTACACAAAATGGACTATTTTGCTCCCCCTGCTGGCCATCTCAACACTTAATTTCTGCCAACTCTGCTCTTCTCCTTCACAAATTTCTTGTGCTTTACTCCAATTACGGACGTCTGCTAGGGTCGTTTACTGTTTACTTCCCATCTCATGCTGCCCCCTGCTGTCTGCCTCAAAGTTTGTCTACTCTGCTTTATTAGATTTGCTAACCCCTTGATCACCTGGACCATGGTCCGCCTGGGTTATTTGCTATTTGCCCCTCGGCTCACCTGCTGCCCCCCCGCACCTCCCCCCCCTGCTGGCCACCTCAACCCCTACTTTTGCGCGACTACTTCTGGAATGGCCTGTGCTAGGCTTTTACCTTAGAGATGGGGCAAACTCATGGCCACAGAGAGAAAATAGTCTGTCCCCCATACTGATGCTGTTTGTTCCCATTTAGTACACTTTCTTTCTTTGTCTACTTCCTTTGCTCCTATCCCCTCTCCCCTGAATCTCTCCCCTTGCCTGCTACACCGCCTAGCCCCCGGTCCTTTTGTGCCCTTTGACTAAGCACTCCTTCTCCCCTTGTTGGGGAAAGATCCAATATTTATACTCCGGAGTCTCAGCGAACCCGCTGAGAGAGTACAAAACGCTAAAGGAGCCACTCACAGTTGAGGTATGTTATGGCACCCCTTGCCAAAGCACTCCCGCTCCCCTTTTTAGGGAAGGATCCTGTATGTAGGCCTTGGAGTCTCAGAGACCTCTCTGAGAGAGTCCCACTGCGTATAGGGAGCCTCTCGCAACAGAGATGCGGAAATGATACCACTTCCCCTCGGATCACAGCTTACTGGACTTTGGACGCAGCTTTGACTCATCTACCGGTTTGTGTCCCCTTCACCCTCCCCCCTCCTCTTTCCATGCTGTGTCTCTCACCCTCCGCTCCACTTTCCCTCCTTCATTCTCTGTCTCCTACCCCCCTGAATCTCTCCCCTTGCTTGCTTTTTCCATTATGTATATGTCCTTTTTGTTTGTCTTGACCTTACATGTAACTATGTTGGCATGCTCTAATCACTGTGTAATCTTTGTAACAATGTAACCTGCAACTATGGTCAGATACTCATGTAAAGCGCTCTGATACCTCTGGGTCTAACCAGCGCTATATAAAACCTTTAAATAAATAAATAAATAGAATAAAAATAAAATAAATAAACAAAAATTAATAAAATGGTGTGCAAGAGTTGTTAGTTTTGTGTAAGAATGCAGGGCTCCCTGATGACTCTTGTATGGCAAGCACCATGTGTCTACTACTGGGCTTTCCGTTTGTGCGTCATTGTTGTCATCAATGTGAATCCAATTTCTTGAAATTATGAAATGAAGCAAATATGTCCAGCAACTCCTAGAAAGTCCAGGACTGGAAACTGGTGAAAGGTGAACTAGGACCTATCTGTTGTTCTGCAGAGGTCTGTGTATACTGTGACATGGAATTATAATATGTACTTAACATCATCATTTTTTACCGTTTTAGGGAGCATTAATTTAGAGGGAGATTTGGAGATCTTGATGATTTTTTTAAGTGATGGAAGGTTTGTGAAGGTGAGCATGAATAAATGATTCTAAGTGTGAAGGGTGAAGAGGTAGGAATTGGAACACACAGTGTCTGATTGTTTCGGTGTCATGCCTTGCTGACGATGTGCACCAGAACCTAGCTGACCACGTCCTGTCAGACCTAATGACACTCAAATACAGAAACTACCTCCAGTTTGCAGCTGGTATGAGCCAGACGTTTACTTATAGATACCACCTAATTAGTCTATAGGCCCACCTCAAGTTTCAATCTGTAGATTTTAAGGTATTCTTACATTTTGTTTTCAAAACATGAGTTTATTGTTTTTATTATATTTCGGGATAGCATCGCTTCTTAGGGGAATGCATGCATTATCATGACCATTAAAAATGTATTGACAGTAATTTAAAACAAGCATTAGAAAATGCAATAGGTTGCGCCTATGTGATTAATAATGAGCTGGTTTTTGTTGTAAGTTGTAGCTTGATGAGCAGTTGTGCAATATAAGTTACTGAAACTCCGTTAAAGTGTTATGACATGTTTGTTGAGAAAGGGAATGTTTTGTGCTGTTACTGAGGGTATTATAAAGTGGGAATATTAAGTTACAGGGTGGAGGATAAATTTAAAAAAACATGCACCCAAGAATTATGCTTGAAATAAGTGCAGACATGGAGAGATTAGGTAAAGGTTATAAAACAGTTCTGCTAAACAGCTGACCCACACACTGATCTTCCAGGGTGGCACTGGCCATTATTTGGACATGCAAAGCTACAAGAAGTTTGCTCACTAAGTGAAAGCTTAGATATCCCCACCCCACCCATCAACATACCACAATATGACCGAACCAGAGCACAGCACAAGAACTAGCACACTTGAATTGCTGTGCTGTTTATTGTTGTGTTGTTGTGCTTGCGTGTTGCTTCATTATGTCTTTCTATGGTGTGATATCTTATAATGCTGTGTTTGTTTGTTGGTCTGTGGTGTATTATTGAATTGTTGTTGCGTTTTGTTACGTTGAAGTTTTGTTGTGTTTTGTTAGGTTGAAGTTTTGTTGTGTTGTATTGTGTTGGTTTGGTGTATAGAGTTGTCACTGTAGTGTGTTCTGAAGTTGTGTTTAAACTGGTGGGTTTGCAAATGGAATAGCTTGTATGCTTTCGAGTTACCCAGAAGCACTATTTTCACATTTCCATCACATTGTAAAAGTATGTACTTTAATACTTTTGGATTTGTATACAACAACCTGTACTGTAAGTGCGATTATAGCTAGCTAGATAAAGCAATATTCAATACAGATGCTCGATAGTATGAATATTTGAGACTTGTAACGATGCTTCCTTTCAAATTTATATTTAATGTAAAATTGAGGAAAGTTATAGCTCTCATCCAGAGTTTTTAAGTGTTTTTAATTGTTTTCGGTCAATGATCTTTAAAGAAAAATGGTTTTGAACTTACGTTTGAGAAGGTTAAATATTCAATGGAAAGAAAAAGATCGACCATTTAAAGAAATTATATCACCATTTGTAGACACCTCATGAGACTGTACTTTACAATAGGCTGACATTTTTCTGACTACCATTTAAAGACATTGCATTTATGCATTCCAAAGTGGCACTGTCCATTGTCGTGCTGCTACTTGTAAAGAAACAGCAAGATTAAATAACTAGAATGGGTCCCTGCTTTGGCCCCAGGGGGACTGGTGAGTGTGCGTTGTGATCAGAGCGTTGGGTTCCCACAAAGCACTCTCCAATGCATAAAACAAGCTGCGTAAGCACCCTGCACGCGCCTTGTGACCTCTAATTCTAGTATGTTTGCACTCCAGGCAGCGTGAGCCTTGACTTTGCAGTCTGCTTCAGACGGGACTAATGTGTCAAGATGGTCATAGCTGCCAGGCTTTCAGATTGCCTTGTGTGACATTTTCATAATTTCAGTGTAATTATGAGTGACATTTCAACAACTATGAGTGCCACTTTCTCAGGGGAAGAATCAAGCAAAGAAAACGGGAGAAACATAAATATCAGAAATTATACCCATTTGAGCAACAAGAAACTCTAAGATCTTAAAACAGCTGCAAAGCACCAGAAATGGAAGAGCACAACTGGAGACAGACTGCATGACTGCAGTTCTCAGTAACAGAGGGCAGGCACTGCAACTGCTCAGAACGTGATCTCATTGATCTGATCATTAATGACCGTGCATTAGCCTCAACAGAAAATGTTATAGCATAGCAAGTGCAAATATATATATATATATATATATATATATATATACCTATACCTCGCCGACAGGCACCTTCGTATGCCACAACTCCTCTCGAGATTGGCAGGCACTCCGACAGGCGCGTGTGTCAGCAAAATATTTAATGGGCAGCACAACGTACAGACACGTTTGGCAGCAAACTGCCTTTGTCAATGTAGTACGTGCCATTTAACTCATACTGTTTATAGTCACATGAGCGTGACGACATAGAGACCATAATGAACATAAAAGTGTCAAACTCTGGTGTTAAAATATTGTTCCAAAACTCACAAGATGACAACACACCATGCTTAACGATATTATAAATAAACATTGTGATCAAAGCCATGCACTGTTAAAATCACAATACTTATGTCTAAGTAAGCTCTTGGCTAAGGAAAAAGACCAAAAACCTAGTAATGGAGTAAATGGGTAAAAAAGTAAATATATCGCTCCCAGCTATCACGCCCCAGTGGGCTGGGAAATAAACGTTGCCTTTTCAAATGTTCACTGTGACACACATATAACAAAAAGTTAAGTAGTTTAAGGATGTATGAGATCAAGGAAAAGGTGAAATCAGAGATAAACAATGCGTCCAGTACTAAAAGGTGATGGCCACAAGCACCAGCCAAAGATCAGCCGACCATAGAAATGAGTGCCCCAGGCCCACCAGAAGGCTATATTGCTTCACAGGCAAAGTGGCAATCCAGAGATTAAGTGCTATGTGTGAGGCTGCTTTTTGAAGTGCCTCATGAACCCCTGATTTTCATTGTAGTGATGCGTAGGAGAAAGAGAGAAAAGGGGAGGGCAACATGAGGTGACAGCATAGAGAACCTAAAAGTGACAAACTCGGATGTTACAATGTCATTCCATAAATCACAATAGATGGCAACACACCATGCTTGACAATAATATAAAAAAAACATTTTGATCAAAGCCATGCACTGTTAAAATCACAGTAAATGGATAAACAGGTAAATACATTGAGTCCAGCTATAACACACCAGTGTGCTGGGAAATAAACATTGTCTTTTCAAATGTACACTTTAAAAATAAAATATAACAGTTGAGGAGTTAAAGGAAGAAGGAGGTAAAGGAAAAGGTGAAAGTGTCAGAGAAAAACAGCATGTCCTGTACTGTAAGGTAATGGCCAGATGCACCAACCAGAGACCAGCCAACCCCCAATGTCCACAGTTTAACAGTGTCACCTGTGCTGGATGACCCAGAAGCCACCTGTGTTTCAGAGAGGGCTGACGGGGCTCACAGAAGGAGCACAATTTGTTTTTGCAAAAGCAGGACTGAAACTGTATCACTGTGCCCGGTCACCATAGCAACGAGTCTCCCCAGCCCGCCAAAAGGCTAAATTACTTTGCAGCCAGAGTGTCAAATCAGAGATCAAGCGCTACACATGAGGCTGCTTTTTGAAGTGCCTCACAAACCCCTGGTTGTCATTGAAGTGGTGCGTGGTAGGAGGGAAAAGGGGTGAGAAACATGAGGGATGGATGTGAACTGTAGAGAGTCATGCACTCAGCAGAAAGTAAAAATAAGCACAGGGCAAGGGCTGTGGAGACAGAAGCTTTAATAAAAGGTCCCACAAAGTGGATGAAAGCAGTACTTGGGCCATGGGAGACTGATAAGGGAAACACACAGAGGACCAACAGGAAATAGTGTGCTACAGCCAATAGAAGCGGAGGGAAAGTAAGTGGCAAGCACAGGAACCAATGAAAAGCAAAAGTGGGATGTAAGCCTCTTTTAAGATTTATATTCAATCCAATAGATTTCACAAGCACCGTGCAAGCGCTGGGCAGGCGAAACCTAAAAACAATTATTTAATTTCTTAAAATGTATTGTTCCACCTGCTGGTTTCTAAAATACAGAAATTAAATAACTTGTTTTTAGAGAAAGAATGTGACATTTTACGTGATTTTCATATATTGTCTTCACTGTAAAAAGGTTAACTTTGCTTGAATTGTAGGCAAATTTGACAGCTTCAGAGTAGTTCAAAGAATGATTGTGTAAGCTTGAGTGCCCATTGCAACTGCAGCGTAGCAAGCATGTAAGACATATAATTGCAGGGGTAATGGGCCAGCAGGCTTATGCAAATCGTCTCTGGACTATCATGCAGGCATAGCCACAATGTTGGACATCATTTCTTGGGCTTGAGTGATTGTCACATCTTTGTGTCTTTTTCATGTACAAGGAGTGCTAAGACAACTGCAAGGAGGACCCAGTGTTTGGTCTGGCCAATTGGGGATGAAGGCATGGGGCAACAAGGAAGGTACTTTTGGTGCTTGGCTGAAGTTAAGTTTGTTACTTACTGGGAGAGGCTGGGAAAGCAAGATAATTCTTCATGAATTGTAATGCTGGAAATGAAAGACACTCTTAGGGTTAGTTATTTGGTCTAAGGTGGAGCAGTCAATGTCCTTGTGATCTTTAAAGTGCTTTGTAAATCCAGTATTGCCTCGCATTGTTATTATATTATAGATTATGTAGTGAGTCTGATGACGGCCATTTGCATAATCCAGTCTGGATATCACTATTATCAATGAAGGCAGTATCTTATGGATGAGACCTGGTACGTTTGGGATTTTCTGAGAAATTACAGGCCAAACTTCACAGAGCTATGAATCCTGTTGGTTTATGTGAAAAGCTATGGATTAAAAACTTCCATAACAATTGCACAAAAGTGATGATAGCCAACTTTCAATGTGCAATCCTTTTTATAACTTAATGCATCCAGCTTTCCCATCCAAACAACTGTCAATTAAATCTGGCATGACTAAATGAAATGAAAGCCAATACCATCAGACAAAACTTGCACAGGAAGTCAAATTGTTGGAAATTTGGCTTGACCCATTTGTCTCAACAAATGCTCAGTTCAAACGTACTAATAAACCTGTCAGACTCACTAAATAAAGCAAGCAATTAAGCAAACCATCAACCTGTGAATATAGGTTCAAACACCAATCATCTCTCAATTAAACTATGAAAATGCATCACTTATTGGATTACCTAAAACAAGACTGTGTCCTGTAACGTTGATACTAAGTTCAATGAAAGCGATCTTACTGGTGGCCATGAGACTGGCACCTGTATGATAGAAGCAAGACAAAGTGCCTCCGGTGTTGCGATATCGGCATTGGCTTTCCCTGGAAGCCGGAATAAAATAAGATCCTTCCTGCTCGCTGTTCAAAGCTCAATGCGAACTGCAACTAGTAGTTTTCCTTCCTATGTGTCACTGGAAGTGAGAGAGACTGCAGAAGAAAAGATGTACTTGATTAGAAAACTGAGAAATTCAAGACTGAAATAGTGTCAGCCCAGTTTTTCTACCTTTCAACTGGAACTCTCTACCTCAGAAGATGAGGTGCTAAGGTCACCTTCTCTGGGCTAAAAAAGCCAAAGACTCTATTGTTTATCAGACGCTCTGCCATTTAAGCTATTGAGGATATCTCTTTGATATCCTTTTATGCACCTTTCAATTTAGTCTAACCTTGTCCTCACCGCCCCACTTCCTCAGTTTGGTTGTAGAAGACACTCCGGTCATCTAACTCTGTTTTAAGTGAAATATTCTGGTACATTACAAGGGCTGCGAGCCGTGCAACATAAAAATGCTAAAATAATAAGAGAGGTCTTAAGAGAACTTTATTATTTCAATAATAAAGTATACGCAGAGCTCAACATATTTGCATTGCATTGTTCCTAATGTCTAATACGGAGTCAACCTATTAGTGCAAAAACTGTACATATATCTTTTGTGTCACTGCCTGCAGCAACAGGGGCATACTGGTCATCTTTTTTCCCTACCAGCATAGTAGTCACAGATATTCTCAGTGTAATTGCATGGAATTCTGAATTAAAGATTGCCCAAAAGTTTAACGTTCAAGTATATAGCTATAGCAAGGCCCAGAGTTATAACCTGCAATGCCTTATAAAGGTTCAGTACTCCATTCTGATCACATGCAGCTATCTATTACACAGTCCCACTCTCTCTCGAACTCAAGGGAGCCAAATAACAGTTGTTTGTGATCCAGAACCGACTGTTGTCAAGATGAGCTACTTCGTATAATGATCGAAAGCTCTAAAGGCACCACTGTTTACCTACCTTGCCTATGTCTTTGTTGTATAGCTGCTAGACTAAAAAAATCATTCACTTTGTGATAGAAAGCTGAAAGTTGGTAGAGACATTCATCTTTGTAATAGTAATGGCGTCAGAATCGGACTTGTCACAGGCAAATACTAATGCGGATCCTACATCATCTTCAAAAGTTAACAGGACATCTCTTCCTCCATTGTATGCCTTTAAACTTCTTGTATTTCTGAGAATTCTCTCTGTTGACTCTTACCTGTGTAAAGGTTTAGTAAGTCATATAGTTTGAAAATTGTTTTAACATCTCCCACTCTCAAATCTTTCTGATAAGATAAAAGCTCTGGTAGATCTATTTCTTCTACTGAGGTCTCTCTAGGTGATACATTTTTATTCTTTCATACACTGCATGCTCTATTATAGAGTCCAACTAAACATTTATGGTGGTATTCAGCATCCTGTGCGTGCATATCATCCATAGCTAATTTTGCAGTAAGTGCTGTATCTTGAACTAACTCAGCACACTGATGAACATTAGCATCCACATCATCGGTTTTCGCTTTATGCATTACAGATGTATCTGATTCTTTGCAAAAGAAACATGCTTTCCTTCCAGGAATTTTATTTGGAACTGGAACTGCCAAACATGTTTTAACTGGGCTACAATATAGATCTGCATCACTTTGTTTTCTTTTTTAAGCCCGTTGCTGTTTTAAATTGTCACATATGTTAAAACATGATTTATGCCACACTGCAGTGTTGGTCCTTAATGTCTGCTCAATACCAGACCCATCAGTAAGTCATCTTCATCATAAACTTGAACTCTCAGTCATGAAAACACAGCGCATAAAATACATTAAACATATTTAAAATAGTCATAAAAATACAGTACACAAGAGTAAGAAACATAAAAATGCTCTACACATTAAAAAGGAACATCTTTATAGTAAATCACCAATATATGTCTGAGGATTGGCCATATCCCTTCATAACAGCTAAATGACATTTAATAACATTATTATATATCTAGTGATTGGCAATATCTCTTCCTTGTAGCTAAGGCACATGTATCCAGTTTTTGCAATATGTTAAAAGGTGTCCTATGCTATCTACAATTAGCTGCATGGAGAACTAGAACAAGGATACACTTCTTATGAGAAGAGTACAAACTGCAAACAATTTAAAGTGCAAAGTGCTTTGTTTAACAACTGGCCTGTAGAGACAGTGATGGAGATTAGGAAACCAGGAACCCTGACAGGGGAAGGCTACAAGGAAGTGAATTAAGTTAAAACGAAACCTCATAAGATAAAATCTGTACTCTCCATTATGAGTAAGAGAAAGATAAAACTCCAACCCCCATGAGAATTTAATGGGAAGATAGTTTAGAGCTGTTTGCGATTGATTAAAAAACTCTCTGGTGAACTGTTTCTTTCATTTTGTAAAGCAGCTCTTTCACCAGTATTTTGGTGCCACTGGTAATAGTGTCTGGATTTTAATAATACTCCTCAATTCCCAAAATACTAAAAAAGGATTTGACATATTTCAGCCAGAGAATACCCAAGTGAAGGCAATCTAGGATGATCTCCATTGTAGGGCTAGCTGGAGGGGCCTACAAAATTCTTACCCGTAGATGTAATGGACTGATTTGAATTCTGTCTTCCAAATAGATAACACCAAATTCTCTATGACAAGCTATAGTGGAAAGCAACTGAGGTACTGCCAAAAGATCACGCAAAACTTTATTTCCAATTGTATGAAGAGAAGCGTTATTTTTATAACCCCACACTCCTGCTCCATAGTTCGCTAGTATGACACATTTAGCATTATAAATTGCAGACAGTTCCTTCACTTGATTTTGACCCAACCTTCTAGCAAAATCTAAAACGGAATAAATCGATCTCTGAAAGTGAAGGGAGCGTGATTTAAATAAACATTCTCAACTCATTTTATAATCAAACTCAATTTCCAAATAAGTTGAACTATTTACATTGGCTACCTCTGTGCCGCCTAGTTGGAATTTCATGATTCTTGTTCTTTTTGGGCCAACCTTCATAGCAAAGGATTTACTTAAGTTTGTTTGTAAACCAAGGGTATAAATGAAATATTTAAACCTGTATTGTAGGGTTTGCAACCCCATAGCTGTTTGTGCAATCAGCACGGCGTTATCTGTATAAAACAGATCAAGAATTGGTGTGCCTTAAATGTGGGTAATTCTTTCCCTATACCACAAAGCGATTCCTCCAAGCCTTTCATATAAATTCAGAACAACAGAGGGGCCTTAACACAGCCTTGCAAAACCCCCATCATGAACCTGATTTCTGGAGAAAGTTCCCTGTTAATCCCATACCATATTTTCACCATGGTGTCTAACTGCATCCTATATAGCAAGTTTATCAGAGATGTATCAAACCCTAGTTAATCCATGATGGTCCACAGGACTGGGTGGTTAACCATGTCAAATGCGCTGGAGAGGTACATACACGCAAGGTGTATGGACCCCCCCTCAGCCCCCTTTGCGCAGACATATTTTCCGCTGATCATTTTGAGATTTAGGCACTGATCGATTGTGCCAACACCTTTATGGAACCCAACCCAAATTGTGCCTTAGAAAGTAGCTGCCTCTCCTATATCCAAGCCTCCAATCAATTTGGATGCAATGACTCTGCCCAAGATTTAACATGAGCTATCCAGGAGGGAAACTGGACGGTAGTAGCTAGGCATATTTTTGTTCCCTTTCTTAAAAATTGGTAAATGTAAATCCTTATTTTTAAAGCGCGAACTACTCACCCTTACGGGTCTCAAGGCGCTGTAAACCCTCGTGGAAATTAAATGAGCTATTGCCCAGAGTCGCATGGTGCTGAGCTGAGCTGCCTCCGGGGATCGAAAAGTTAACCCTGTGCTCCGAAGTCATCTGCCCTGACCGCTGCACCACACCTTTCCAGAACAGGATAGGTTGACCTAAAATAACAGCCCTGAACACATTTGTTAAAATCAGTGACCACAAGGGTGTATTTGATTTAAGAAGTTCCATAGGGACCCCATCCAGGCCTGAAGCTTTTCTTAAGCAACTCTGTTTAAATGTGGTTGCTACGTCCTTGACCTGGCTAGATTGACTTAATAAGGAGCGTTCTTCTTAACTAGATTGAATATCAACAGGGGTTGATAGTGGGGAAAGATCCATTTCTCAACTGAATATGACTGAATAATGTTCTACCCAGGTTTGGATAGTGATGTTAGTACCAATACTGGGTTTATGACACCCTGAGAAAAATGGTTTATTCACCATCTTCCAGAAATGTACATTACCTCTTAGAGTACTTGCCTTCTCCAAGTCCTCCCATGCCTTCTTCCTAATCTCTTCTTTACTAAGTTCTACGGTCTTCTTATAATCATTCCTTCATAAACTAATTTCTTCCTGGAAACTGGGCTTTTTCATGAGGGCTGTTTTGAGTCACTTGTGGGCTGTGGTACAGACAAGATTAAACCAGCCCTTCAGTGGTTTATTCCTCATGGTTTTACTTATTAACATCGTGGAAGAAATAGTAGAAAAGATATCCTCAAAGGCCTCGATACCCATTTATGCCTTTAAACCCCCATTATGTGACAGCTCAATTGGGTGGCCAGAATTACCATCAGTAAGTTGCTCTAGTTCAATTTTCATAGGTATACATTCCAATGATTTAACTTTCTTCAGGTTATGGTGTATAACACTATGTCCAGACCCATAATGTTTGCGTGTAGCATTTGTTGAACTAATAAGTTATTCTGAAGTGCAATTTGTTGCATCATCATCATGCTGGACAGCTTGACCACTGGTTGTGTGTGTTGCAATAGAGCATTGTTTCGACATGCTACTCATTTTCAGGCATTACAGAAGATGTGTTGAAGCTGAAAAAAAAAGAGAAGTACATTTTAATATATTAATAAATGTTGATACATGTCAATAAGTATGACTATTTACATCGCATTTATAAAAGATTTGAATTTTAAACTTTTCTACATGATTTTGGTGGCCATTTTGGTTTTATATTTGTGACGTCACAGTCTAGATCCAATGTGGACATGCACATGACATGCACTGACATGCACACATGAACTTTTGTGCCAAATTTGATCCAAATCAGAATATTTAAAATTATTTTTTATATTGTATTTCTCAAGCAAAAAAAAGGAGGGAGGTAGAGGGAGAAGTTTAGCCTCCTTATTAATATACAACAAAGAAAAATCGAATACTTCGAAGAGAACCTGACCAAAGGATTAGTGATAGGATACAGAGGAATCCGCTGTAATCGCTTACTAGAAAAAAATACTTCTTTCTAGAGATCCCTCACCCACCAGAGTTAACCTACGTGGCATGCTTCATCATTGGGGTTCATCCCAATCCTCTACGGATTGAGGCGTGCTGCCATTTAGGGATTGCGCAGGAGCGCTTACTGGTGTAGATTAGGTGAAGTAAAGGGGAGTGGAAAAAGGGTATTTAAAAATACCTAACTAGTGGGCCACTATTTTTTTCCCGCCCCTAGTTGGTAAGGTTAAAATCGGGGTATTACTGAAAAAAGAGACCACAATGAGTCTGGTTGTCTCAGTAATGGATAGCCAACATGTTTCGAGCTGTTCCCCTATTGGCTCTTCTTCACGACTCCACAGAGACCAGCCCCATTTGTACCACTCCTAACCAATCCTAAATCCTATAATAGGGACACTCTTGTGCACACTTAATGCACATACACTATGTAAACATATGTTTTTTAATGAACTATCCCATATTTAGGAGCGCTATACTATAGCGCCATGGTTGCGGTCCCCAGGGCAAGAAATAGGTGCATTGGTCCGAGGCTGCTTTGATGAAGGGTTGACTACAGGCCCTGGTTTCGACCATGACACTATAGTATAGCGTTTCCTAAACACAGGATATTTCATTAACTTTGTCAAAGCCCAGTATTTATTAGCTACTCTGCTGAGGCATTAACCGAGATTTTCTTGTGGTGGTGGTTTTTCCAGTATGAGATCTTTGATAGGTGTATCACTGTCACTGGAATTGGGCCTAAAACCACAAAACACATTTAACATAGTATTTGGAACAATCTCTGGGCGAGCTTAGGATTTGAACCTTGGTAATGACATGGTAACGCCCAGTGTCGTATAGAGCGACACCGGTTCATGTGCAGCGTTGTTGTTTACAAAAAGTGGAATGGAATTACCTTCAAACCTCCATCTAGTCTGCAGCGGTCCAGATTTCAGCACAAGTAATCAGACAGCCACCAGTCAGAGCCTCTGCTCTAAAGGTGGGTGTATCTCAGGCTTTACTCTCTGACACTAAGTGCATTGCGCTTTGTTTTTAGTACACATTGTAGAGGTTTTTGACCCCTTCGACGCTGATGACGAGCTCAGCTCGTCATGAGGTACACCTCTCGTACGCTGATGACGAGCTGAGCTCGTCATGAACCGCGGGTTTTTCAAAAAGTCAGCGCACAGCGGGAAAATGCGCAGCGCCGATGGTGTTAAAACAAGAGCTCCCCAAAACCAGGAATGGCGGAAGTGACCTCACAGAAACAATCTATTAGACACAGATTGAGAACAAGCACAAAGAGCCAGCTTCTAAAGCTAACTAAAGCTATAGGTGTTATTACTTACCTGTTTAAAGGTCCGTGTTAAGACTGATTAAATTACAGGTTTGCAAGAAGGAATGCATGAGAGCACGTCCTACTCTGGACTGCTCCAGCATTGACCTCTTCGCAAACTTATGGCAGTCTTATAGCTGCAAAGTCACTTTTGCATCAGACTGGCGCGTTAAGGACTAGTCGATGCCCTGCTTCCTGCGGGTGGTCTGGTATGTCGATGGATGGACGCTACTCAGTAACTAGGTTTACCTGGATTACTGACTCACTGTAGGAACAAATAAGCAGAAGGAAGTTAAACACATGCAGTAACTCGGGTCACGGCCATTCAGTGGATACAGAGACTTGCTCTGAGATAATAAATTGGCAGCTTGGGATGGAGGTGGTCAGGGTTTTATTTGCTCGTAAACTATCGACCAAGCAGTCAAACATGATCACTTGTAAAAATGTAATCGATGTCTTGTACTTCCTGCCTTTCCCGCTGGGTACAGTGTTCTGTTTGGCTTCTCTTCTAAGGCCTTCGCCTAAAGATTCTTTCAATAAAATGAATTGAAACAAATGAAATGAGTGTTCCAAAGCAAGAAACTGGTTTAGTGGAAGAAAGGCGAGTGTCGTCTAAGGCACTGACACTGGATTGGCTATATCGTTCACTCGATATTGTCTGCCTTAATGCTAAAGCTGACAGATTTTTTTTTAGAGAATTGATGTGCACTATTAATATGTAATGAGTTGTGTATTAGAATCATCACATGGGTGCAAAAATGAGTTTGTTGTGATTTTTTTTTAATATGTAAATGTTTTTTAGTTGTGATCAATAAATAGCTAGCTTTGCTTTTACTTTAATGAGACAGTCATTTTACATTGCTTTGGATGTGAAAACTACTAGCGAAAGGAGTGTTTTATTTCTCAAGAAAAGGTCTAAGATAAAAATACAAGTACAAGAGTGAAAAGTCTTTTTGTTACTAGAGCACAAAATACTTCAAGACCCACACAAAACTAGAATATAAACAAGACACCCTTAAACCATTAATTTAATGGCTAAAAAGCAGAATTTTAATTTTTTGCAAAAAACAGACAGAGACGAAAGAGTGGCACTCTCTCGCTTCTACAACAGAACAAGCCTTAGTCTTAAACCAAACAATAGGAAAACGTGGTCTGAGGAGCAAAGAGTGCATTGTGGGACATGTAGATGGAATTTAGCAGTCACGGAGCTAGTGTGGAGATCACAAGGATGGGTGGAGTGTGAGCACAATCCCAGATACCAATACAAGCCTAGCTGCAGTATTCTGCACCACCTGGAGCCTTCTTAAGAGCTTATTGGGCAGACCAAGGTAAATGGAATTGCTGTAGTCAAGCTGTGATTGTACTTTAACATTGACTACAGGAATATTATGCTTGTTGCTAAAATATGATAGAAGTTTCCTAAGAATCTTAATTTGCCAGAAACAGGTACCGGCTACTTTTGCTACCTGACACGCCAGGGAAAGGTTTATCAATGTAAAGACTTGACCTAAAAACTGTTGAGTAAGGGGTTTGGGCCTATAGATTACATTCCAACAGACCCAATTCAGGCAGCTTATTCACAATTTTTAAAGACATAAAGGTTTTAACTTAGCTTTCTCCCAGCTATTATTGGCCCTACTTCAGTACTATTCACTGGGGAATATACACCTGACTATATTTTTAATCTCTCTCTTTTTGCTTTCCAAATGTTATCATGCTGTTATTATCTGTGACCAAATAGAAGGACTTGATTTATGATTCCATGGTATCCATGGTTTTTCTGGTAATGAGGCTCTTTGTCTTTGCCGAATTGTTTTACAAAATGAATGGACATCCACCTGTGCACTTTAGTTTGTGTGTTCATCAGTGTGTCTGGAGCTGATGAGGAGGCAGAAGTAGTTGCCTGGACAGTGAGCGCCTGAACATCAGCGTCATTTGTGTGTATATATAGTATTGCACTTCTATAGTGTGTTGTAGAATTGCAAATGTCAACATGATCAGGGAGGGAGATCAGAGAGGGAGAAAAGAGAGAGAGTGGGGCGAAGGAGAGACAGATATTGGATAGATGGAAAGAAGGCCAGCTTGAGAGAGGGGAGGAAAGGAGTAGGGCAGGTTTGAACCTTTTTTCCAGGGCTACTTTTAATTCCCAATTCGGCCATGGAAAAGAAATTAGGAGATAGTTCAGGCGGCCCTTGGCTCAGCATCTTTGTTTAGACTTGGCTGTTAGATGGCATATTTATTTATTTAGTGTGTTTTGGTATCGCGCACAGCTACCCCAACGGGGTGTCCCGGCGCTCCTGTATAACTACATGCAGACCTTTGGTGGTTATTTGAGGCAGAAGTAACTCAGCATACTTTTTATCTTATGCCAAATTAAACAAGGAATTTGTTCTATATCATAATAAAGGACAAACATGTTATAGTCAATAACGAAAGAAGCCACCAAGCTACTTTGATGCTAGTATGCTTGGTCTTCTCTGTACCAGCTGACTCATTCAGAGAGGCACTTAAATCCACCTCTCCCAAGTAAAAACTACTACAGTTGAGCAACAAGACCAGCTTCTGTGTTGTAATGTGATGTGCTCTTAATCAGCGTGGAGTTCCAGGTTGTGCCAAAGCCATAGTTATGGCACCGAGGGATGGATAAATGCAAACATGACTGTTATGGGTCTTATGGGAAGTTTTCATGGCGCCTCCCTGGGCTGGCATTAGTCCTCCGTGCATCGGTGATGGCCCATGTGGGCGGACAGAGTTGAGCTGCAGGCTCTCTCGTTCTGGTCTTATGAAACATAGGAAATAAAGACTTCTCGCTCACTCTGACTCATCGATTGTTGGTTATTTATCTCATTTCCCAGTGAAAACGTCCTTCAGAGCCTTTTGGCTATAATACACAGGATGATTAGCAGAGTGAGCTGAAAACATCACTTGCGTCAGACCAGACGAGAACCTTGTGTGCCGCGGCTATCCACTGTAAACAGCGGGCACTCACAGGCCCCCGCTGCCCATTCGAATGCTGCAGCAACACAGCACAAACCTCACACCACCACCAGAAACCTCATGCAACACAGCAGCACCAATCACACAGTGTCACCAGCATACCTCATGGAGCAATATTATGGATGCCGCTATCAACCGAGCACATAGAAAATATAGCGCTTGTTCTACTCTTCCTTCAGTAAATGCTCCAAATCCACCGAGAATTCAACACTTTTCATCCCAGTGGCATCAGCGTGTGTGCAGTCATCTCAACAGTCCTTGAGACAAAAATGATTCATCTATCAGGTGTAATTAGGCCATTTCTATCAGAAACCAGCCCATGATATCCCAAAAAAATGACTTGCCATTAGCTTGATCTGGGGGTGTCTAGCTGTCCTGTGGATTTGCTGACCAGAGGACCCGTGGGAGACCCTGATCTATGAAATTCCTTGTTTCCGAAAGGAGCTAAGAAGGGTGAGGGGTTACTTGCTCCCATTGACAAGGGAAAGCCTTGTCACTTCACAGTTCTCTGCCATTTACAAGGAATGCTGCGAAAAATGTCAAGAAAGGATAAGGATCTTCACACACAAACCTGTGTTTATGTGAAAGCAGGAGGCACTGTGTTTGTCCCTAGCAGGCCCTTTTTACCATGCCTAGAGTATTGGTTCTGCATTGAGATTTTATCTCACCTTATAGATGTATTATATTGTGCTCAGGGGCTGGTATTTAATGAGTCTTCAGTAGCACTGAGAGGCAACAAATGTGCAGTGGGTTCTTATCTTAATTTGAACTCTCGCCCTTATCAAGGATCTATACACACTTCTCTTCACTTTCCTACAAGCTGGACCAGCTTCCTTCGGCTGTTTTACGGTGGCCCATCACACATGTCATGTGGTTTTGTACATTTCTTTCTACAAATGGTGCACAGATGTGCATGTGATCAGCTTCCCATGCCAGCCAGTCAGTTATGTTTGCGGGCTAGATATTTTTCCTCATAACCAATTCAATTTGCTTCCAATAATTTGTAGTTGTATGTTGAATTACTAGAGCAGAAAGGGGTGTATTTTAGTTGTCACTGATGAACCAACAGAGAAATCTTAGGATATGCAGGGACAATATTTACCACTGTGGTATCTTGATGGCTTGTGAGTCCTCACATCCAGTACTATGTCCAGTTAGAGGCTGCTTAAGATAGTTCAAGATCTACGATAGCTCTATGAGTGGAGAAGTGGGTGCACTGCTGTTGAGACGTGGCTTATAATTAAGAAGCCATAGTCTAGAAGTGCCTAAATCAATTACATGATATAGAAAGTCATGGGGCATGTGCGGGTTGTCCTAGTAGTTAGACCATTTGACTAGAGGTGATTAAATGCCTAATCAAGCGTTTTGGTGGTAATGGAAAATGTTATTCTCTGTTTTGATTCGTCTGTCTATCCACATTTCGGCAAATAACTCCAGACTCAATTGCCTATGTTTGTAAACCCTGCATAAGGTGGGAGTTCCTGAAACCCTGCACCATGGTGAGCTCCTGTGCTGACCACCCCACCTCTCCCTCAGGCATCCCACTGAGATATGACTTCCCACCTGGGTTCTGGGAGTTTGTCCCATTCCATTCAGTGTAACTCATCCTCTCCAGAGCCCTGAGATTTCTAAGGTCATATCCACGAACTAGCATCTCTGACTCCAAGTGGAAAGATGGCTCACTCACACTAATGAAAAAACTGGGTCATCTAATATACCTATTGTGTAAACACCTGGAGGTGAATGCCGAACAGTTCCGTATGGTGATCAGTTTTGCTGAGATTTCACTACTTTATTCTCCTCTTTTTGTGAAACGTACAATGAAGTTTCCTTCTTCGTTTTAATGTTCTCAATCTCTATAGTGTGATAGCCCTGAAGTGAGCTTAGTTTTGTTTATGACATCACAATGGAAGCTCCTTTCACCTCTCTCCACTGTTAGTCGGTTACCTGTAGTGTCGTTTGTGAGCATCAGGTGCTATGTTGCGGCTTGCATCTCATATGGTCTCCTTTTCTGCAGCCGCCATTTAACACTGTGATAATGATCTCCGAAAGTGAATTTGCCTTTTAGGTTTTGCTCGTTTTAGTAGTTGATTCTTCGGCTTATTATCACTCGATGTTAATGACGATGCCATAACACAAGCTTTCCATAAATGTTGTATGAATAGGTATAGTGATTCTTCACTGGGGATGAAGGTCATATGTTGTCACTTCCTATGGTGTCACCGGGTCAGGGGGCATTTAATGTCAATTTCCATAGCTGTGTGATTTTTTGTGAAATTACATCACTCGTGCAGTGACACAAGAGTCTTGAAATTAAGATGTCATCATCAAAACCAAGCCCAAAGAATAGTATATGTGCACAGAGATATAAAAATACACAAATAATATAACTTGAAAATGCAAGGTCATAGTACAACACTGTACAGCATTTTATTTTTCAGTGTAGAACGTCTCCTCTAACAAGCACCCTCCATGGCATTGCAGTGGGTTATAGCCAAAAGAAGGGATGCATTTATGTACGTATGTTCCCAGGGTGTCTCCAAGCACTCAATCATCTTGCACTGCCCCACCCCTTACATAAATACGTGTGTCCTTGGAAGTGGGGTATTAAAAACATTAACTGACAACTAGTAATGCTTCTCAAGTCACAAGACCAAGATTTATCAGTTGTCCATGAAAATGGACAAGTAGGAGGATGAGCTACGCTAGCAACCAAGATGGCCGCTTAGGCTCCCGGCTCCGCCGACCTCCGTATCCTGCCAGAAGATCCTGTCGATAATCCTGATTTAACGCCCGACCTCCGTGTAGATGAACCGCTGCTCACTCCGATGGTGCAATTCCGAATATTTAATTCGCTTGGGTGACGGAGCTGCGTCGAGTGGAAGTTTGCGGCCTAATCCAGCAGCAGAGCCGGAGCCGGAGTAGTTGAACAACATCGGCCTTGGGAGCCAGTCAGGGTCTGGTCTACCGTAGTGGAGGTTTTTTCTTTGCCCGATCTCGACGGCGCTCATTTTGCCTGACCAACATTGAGGGAGGAGTGACGTGGCACGACAGTGGCCGGGGGTGGAGGTCCCTGACCCGTGGACCCTGTGTGACCGGCCGGGGTTCGGTGGGTCGGGGTCTTCGCTCGCGCAAACGAGCTGCATATTGTTGCCGCAGAATCCGGTCAGTCCCCTCCGAAGCCGGCTCCTCTGGGAAGTGAACATGATCGTTGTTGAGCATGGAGAAATGGATCGGACGGAGAGTGAGCCGTCGCTAAAGACTATAATGGCAGCCATCGGGCATTTCATTCAGATGTTGATGTCCTGATTCACAAAATGACGACGGGCTTATTGGTGATGGAGTGCATGGAACCGGACTCTGCTACAGCTCCGGTATTACCACAAGCTGCGATTTCAACTACGACCATCTTGATTCTGGACGAGGACCCCGTGCGACAAGAGGAGCAGCAGCCCTTGGTTGGTCTCTTGGAAAATCCCGAACCCAGTGTTTTGAACGTATTGACATACTTACCATCATTGCTGACTTTAGGAAAACCGATTTGCGTCCCCTCCCCGGAGAATCCTTTGGGTGATTGTCCCTGGACTTTGGTTTCATCCTCTCCCTCTTTAGTGACTTTACGATCTTGGAGAAAACTACATTGGGACTATCCGTCCGTGAGGGAGTGTTCCTATGCTGCTGAAGTTCTTGGCCCCTTGCTGACTTTGAATTGTATTGTACTGCATTTATTCAGACTCTTTTTTCACTTTGATTCTCCTGCTGAAGTGATGGGAGGGGTTCACATAATGGTTCGGAAGGGCCAGGGTTGAGAATGATCGACTGTAATTGGTATTACGGCCCTAATGGACGTGGAATTCGTGGCTGTTTGTCTCCTGGGAGGTTGGGTGGTGCGTCACGGCTCCCCCTAATTTATTTTTGGTAACTATAGATATTATTGACTTTTCATCATAGGGGGTGCTGGTTTCTGGCGGGGGGAGAGGGGACCGGGAGCTTATATGGAAATGCCCTCCCCCACAGTCTCTCTTTTCTTCTTTTAGAACCTAGTTAGTTGGGGCGACAGGCACACAGCGTGGGGGGTTAGGTGATAGCCGGTGCAGGGTGGGTGGAGGGGTTTTTTGTTTTCTTTCTGTTATCGCTCATATGGTTTTTCCTTTTTTTCGATCTCTTTTTAGTTTTTCCCTTATTAGTAATATTGTCGAAATATCCTGATTTTATGTTTTTTACATTCTAGTATCTGGCTGTCATGAATCTCTGCAGTTATGGTTTTACGGGTGGGAGGGTCTTGAGAGTCCGCATTTAAACTGTTTATCGATTGTAATATTGCAAGTCATATTTCGAATTCATTAGCTTGGGCCTCTCGGGGATTCCTCTGTTGCTCCATGTCTATCCTGCTATTGTTCCTGTTCACCCTATTATCATATATGTATATATGGCACCGGATATGTCTATTCCTTTTTTTCTTGTCTTAAAATAATAAAAAGATTTAAAAAAAAAAAAAGAAAATGGACAAGTATCCTTTTTTGTTGTACAATTGGTTTCACCCCTGAGATAAAAAATAGAGAGGACTGGTCCTTCTGTTCTTTTGAGTCCCATGAAATTGGGTGTTGGTCACACTTATTTACAGAGTTGAAGGGCTACAGAAAAACAACTATTGTGATTACTATTATTATTATCCTAGGTTTATTCGTAGAGCATGCAAATCACTCGGATGGGTATCCTGGGGTTTAGAGAAGGGAACAGTGCCCTATATTACGCCTATTGGAAGAGCCAGGTTCCCAGTTTCTTTCGGAATCCTCGACTGTGCTGGCAGCTCTGATGTGAAGGGGAGGCCATTCCAGGTTTTAGCACATATGAAATGGCTGCCAGCTCTAGATCTTTAGATGCGAGGGACAGAGGCGATCAAAAGATTGGCAGAGGGAAGGTGTCTGACGGGATGTGGAAACTGATGCAGCTGTTCAAGTACATGAGTCCATGGTTGTACCCTGCTTTATGTGTATGTGTTGTCAGTTCGAAAAGGATGCATTTGTGAATGGAGAGCCAATAGAGGTCTTTGAGGTGAGAGGATCTGTGGATGTGGGGTGGGAGATTGAGTTTAAATCAGGCCACTATATTCTGGATGGCCTGGAGCCTCATCGTGAGTTGAGCAGAGATTCCCACGTAAAGTGCATTTCCGTAGCCTAGCTGCCAGTTGATTAAAGCTTGGGTGATTGAACAACAGATTTTGATAGGAAACCATCTGAAGATTTTCCAGAGGAGCCTGAGGGTGTGGAAATACGAATATTCTATTGATTTAACCTGGCTTGGCATTAAGATATGCCTGTCAATCACGATGCCTTGGTTCGTATCTTGGTTTGACGGCATGGGTTCTAGCTCTGCTGCTCACCAGCCCATAGACCATAGTGAGGTGTCTTTTCCGAAGAGTACCACCTCTTATCTGAGTTGTTCTTCAGGTACTGGACTTCATCCAGAGGGCGTCTTCTGACACGCAGTCCATAAACTTCACTTGGGTGCTGGGAGTGTCATCGGAGAGGATGAGCTATGTGTCGTCAGAGTACGAGAGGGTGTTGAGGCCAATAGTATGGACAATGTTGTCAAGTAGGGTCATATAGGTATCTAAGAGAGTGGGGCTGAGAGATGACTTTTGGGAGATTTTAGGGGGACGCCGTCGATCAGCCTGAAGGGTTTGGCGGTATAGGGAGCCAGGCTGACAGCCTGCGTGGGGCCTGTGAGTAAGCCACTCATCCACTGAAGAGCCAGTCCACAACAATATATCTATCTATTTAAAATGCAATGTATTATTATTGTTGTTATTTATTAATAATATTGTGACTTTTGTCATTGTTGGTGTTATTTTTCGCAAACGGTTCAAACCAGGGACATGAAGAAACCAAGAACAGTGTTCGTTGTTTTGTCACGTGACCACAGATTTCTTACACCGTTCATACAAATAGACACGAGATTCCGGGCATAATTTGACACTGCAACCTGTGGAACAGGCAACTGTGGGCTCCAGGCAGCAGCGGCATCGCTCCCACCCTCCATTAAACCCCGGTGGGATTCGAGCTGGAACAGCAATATAATATTCCGAGCTCGCAATAAACCATAACTGCCGCCCCTCCTCAGGGAAGTATACCGGAAGTGACGCACAGCTGACAACAGACGGCAAGCTCCAGTCTGCACCACTGCACAAGCCGCTCTGCTGGGAATCTCGGGCGCGCTCTCACTTCACGGTTTAACCGAGAGTCAGACATGAAAGACGTGACTAACACTTGTATTGCACTTGTATCATCGCGAGCTGTGAGCGTCCTGAAGAACGGCGGAGCAGGTGGAGACTTACGAGCAGGATTCCTCCAGGGAATGGAAGGGCAACTCAAGCACAGTTGCAAATATGTGTCCTTTATACGACATTCACCACTGCAGTTTAATTTCGATATATATCACCTCATCAGGGGTGTTTAGAGCATCCTTCGAGAAATAATGCGTTTTTTTCACTTTATTTTTTTTTATATAGCAGCATTACCTTATAGTGGTTCTTTTAAAGTCTTGTTAAAAAAGTCACAATATTACTTCTACCAAGGGTGCACGCAGACTGACAAGTAACATGAATGCATATGGCAAATAATCAGGAGATATACATTTTTTCTGTATAAACTCCCATATGTACATGCTTTGATATTTAAAAATTCAGGCTTTCCATTTTTGCAATAAATTAAGGATTTTTTGTATTTATTATTATGTTTTTTAAATATATATAGTTTTTTATTTGTATTTGCCCCAATGTGTCAATAGTGAAGCACTTATAGCTACACTTGCTGTAATCATAATAATTACAAATAGTGACAGATATGTGGTATTACAGGAAAATAAACCCTTAAGCATACACTAACCCCATGTATGTTATTGATGTTTTGATCTACGAATATATAAATATATAGGTAAAGTTATACATATATCTATGTATATAATAGTTGTTTATTTTTTTTGTTTTGTTTTTTAGTGATTAATTATAAATGAGACTGAGTTTTCCATCTTCACTAGTTTTAACATAAATGAAGATGAAAACAAACGGTTTCTATGAATGAGTTTATAAACTGACAATACAAAATATAGATCTTCTTATCAGCATCTCTCCCTTTTATCAGGCAGGACAATAACGTTGCAAGATAACAGCGTAGAACGTAAAAAAAATAAAAAAAAGATAGGTTTTCCCAAAGAAGCTTAAAGAGCTGCAGATGTGCACTATAGAACTGCAATGCATTTTTTTCAAGTAAGTGTATTATCTTATTATATACAGCTCATTAGTGCGCTAAAACGCAATAAATATCGAAGTGTGATTACTTCTTTATCAGTTAAATAAATGTGATACATTTGGGTAATATACTACTTCAAATTCATGTTTCGCCGACCAAAAACAAATACGGACGCATTCCAAAAAGTGAGAAAAAATATGAGTTAGTACAGATAGAAATGTTAAAAAATAAACACCATAATAACAAGGAACCCTAATTACAATGAGGAAGTATAAATTCTGGTATCCTGAAGTCCATCAAGCCAGATCTCATAGCAGTGTAGTATGACACAAACCTGACATGATACTACACAACTTGTGGTCTTTGTAGACAAGAAATGAGGCTCCTGATAGGCTGGATGAGACAGAAACCATTGAGTATTCAGACAAGAAACCCTGCCCCCTGGCCTGGCCCGCCCTTAGCTCATGAGGTCATCCTGGACTATATGTGTGTGTTGCAATTGTTGAATCCTTCTTAGAGGTGATGATACCTCGGCTTCAGTATCCTTTCTATTTTGACCCACATGTCTTTTACTAGGCAATTATCATTATATAGTCATTCTGGTCTTTACGTGAAGTAATAGCCATTTACAAAACAAAACAATAATGTTATGTTCTGCATTCTACGCGTGCCAGTGAAAAAATCCCACGAATTGTGCCTTAGCAGAACCCTTTGGACTGCCTGCTGACCTTTCCCTACCAGGCTACCTGTTGGTCTATTAGTCAGTCCAAACCCTCGCATTGTATTTCTTGGGTCGTGCATGTGATTCTTGGATGTTCAGTGGGTGTTCTCGCTGTGGGGGGCTCTGGTGTGTGGTAGCCAATCCAGCGGGTCAACAGGCCTGGCACATCGATCAGCTGAAGAGCAGGCAAGGGACAGCTCTACCCAGTGATAACTTTAATAAGTGGGGACACTAACAGCCAGGGAATGGAGGTCTCTTCTGGTGCACTGGAGTATTTATATTTCTCAATGACAAGTTCCTGCATATTATTTATTTATTTTTATGTGCATGCCCGGTGGCTCGCTGCACATAGGCAAAAGTCTATCACTTGCAATGTCTGTACATATGTTGTGTCAGATTGCAATTCTGTAGCACACATTTTCCACTGGTCTCATGACACTCTTGCTTTATCCAATGAAGCCAGAATATGCTTCTGAGGTGGAGGTGTGTGGATGAATTGTGTTCTGTGGTGGGAAGCCAGCTGTGTGTGGCTCCGATGTAGTCTTCACTCATAGTGTGGCAAACATGGCACTAGATGGAGCTTGTGCCCCATGGATGTGTAATTAAGTTGTACAGGAAGCAAACATCAAACCTCTCCTGATGAGACCTCTTGCAGCCCATAATCTGTATTGAGGTTTAAACAGTTTAATCTGGACGAAGGAGGTGGCCACTATTGAGCTACCTCCATGAAGGGTTTGAGGCTGCTGGAATTGAACTAGTACAGAGAGGGCTGAGTGCTTAACATTTCATGCAAGAGGAGACCCCACATGTTAGGGCTATTCAGATGGCGAGCTGATTTTGTACTTTCTGGATGCAAGCTGAAAACATTTCCACAATTTTGCAGTCTAAACTGTGATTGCAGCGCCTCACAATTTGTAAATGGAAGAATCTCAACCCAGAGTGGAGACTGAATGAGTTTCAGCTTGGATGATTCCAGGAGCGCTCAGTGCACATTTACTTAAATTTAATTTATTTGGGCGACCATCACCCAGTCAGAAATGTTAAGGGAGTTTAGTTTGATAGAAAGTAGACTGTAGACCTATTAAAAAAAATCTATACATAGATAAAGACAACCATCTGCTTTTTCTAGCTATATATATATATTTTTTCTCACAAATTTTAGTCGCACACTCAGATCCTTCTTCTTCATGAGTTATTTATTCAAAAACAGAGCCAGTCTGTCAACGTGAGAAAATTGTCTTTGGCCACTGGTCCGGCCCATAGGCCATTCAGGTTTACTATGGAAGTATATTTATTGTAGGTACAGCACACCAGATGGGAGGGCGCCGCAGTACCACACAACGGTGTCAACTCCCCAGCGATATCTCCTCAACTGTCATGTTCAGCTGGCGTTCTAGAACGCCAGCTGATCACATCACAGAATGATATGAGGCGCGAGCAGCGGGCAGGGGGAAGGTTCTGGAAGTGTGAGGAAAGGAAGGATGAGAATAACCTTAACAATTTCCTCCATTACAACAGCCGATCCTCAAGTCACTTTAGACGGCAAGTCCTCAGCGGGGTGACTGGCCCCTAATTATATCTCCAACATCTTCCACTGTTGGTACGTAGTCCACTTGTTAACAACCAAGGCAGCCAGGACTCTTATTCCATCAGCCTGTTTAATTACATTTCAGCAGCATAAACCGCCCGACGCGTTTCAGAGCCTCCGCTCCTTGATCACGGGTCATTGGTATTTACTACATCATTCTTTTTTATGTGATTCCCCACCACCATCAAAGTAGGACTGTGTGGAGTACTTTTTGACAAGGTATAGACATACTATGGCGGCCATCTTTTAGTGTTGTTTACCTTTTACATACATTTGTATTCACATTTCTTACATGTTTTATACCTCCAAGGGTTACAATGTAACAATTGTTGTTATTGTAATATAACATGTGCACCATATATTTGCGTTTTAAAATAGACTCATACCTATTTTTTTTGCACTTGATACTATCATTATTACACGCCCTTGCTGGTCACATCCTTGTGCTCCATCCTCATCGCTGCACGCTGCATTTATTTTCATGTGCACAGATGTCTCCCTAATACCAGAAGGCCTAAATTGCTCCCATCCATTCTCTCCTAGTACTTTGCTGTTTTTGTACTGTTGTGTTTGCCCGCAGCTTATTTTCCTCTGTGTTCTTCTGCCAATATTTCTCAGTCTACAGAGCTACTGTAGACTTGCTTTTTCTGGCTTACAGCCCACCAGAAAACTACATTGTTGCTCCCAGCTTTTTATTGTGGGTCAGAGGCTACCTACCTCTGTCATACATCCCCACCTACGGGCACTGCAAAGAATGTATGTGTGGTGCCAAGCCAGTGGGAGACCAACTGGTGAAGAACTGACTATGGCATGCTCACCACATGCATAAGGAAAGATAGTCCTTTTGATGATGTTTGCATACCCGTAGGGCTGGGTGTACATCGGTCATGTTACGAGCAGTCAGGGCACTACAACTAGTGGAGTTGGGCTGTTTCAAGTGAAGATGGATGCACTGTCAGTCCTTTGGGTCTGTATGAATTACAACCTGCAAGTACTCTGCAATCATTTATGCTAACGTAAACCAACCTCTAAACAATCTATTTACAAGCCGCCGGCCCCTTTTAGCCTTTTCAATAGTACACATGTAGCAGCATCATTTCCAAGCATGCTCTCACAGGTGTGACCCCATCATGATGTACAATTTAAATGAACACAACATTGGGTAATATCGCCAAGTGTGCAGTGAAAGCAATGGAAAGCCATGCATGCTGACACTATGCCCTATTCCCAAAGTGCTCACAAAATAAGACATTGCTGTTGTGTGTTTCTCTTTAGGTGGGAATACAGCGGCAAAGAGGTGACAGAGGCTGTCAAGTGACTTATTTTAAACAAAGCGTGTTAGTTGTTTGGCACTATGTGTTACCACCCATCCATAAGACGTTGGCATCCACCAGTAACAAGTTCATAATGATACGGGAAGGGCTTCTTTTTAAGGATGCAGGCTAGCTGTGCTCCAATCTTTTAAGGCACATAAGAGGCACCTATAATAGGTTAGGAGAATTCCATGTTAAAGACACTGAGAATATTGGAAGAAGAGAGGTTGATGGAAGCCAGGGTGGCAGCAGGTGCCTGGTACCAGTGCCATACTCCTGTCTATGATCCCCTTCACACAACCTCTCCAGTTCCCTCTGCTTCCTTCCCTTGTATTATTACATCTTCTTCGCCAATCGAACTCTACTTCCCAAGAGCTGGCATTCCTACGTCTGTTGTTCCCTGCCGGTCTCTTCCTCTCGTCTCCCTCTGTATGGTGAACCCCCGAACCCCTTCCAACATCTCATATAGTGGTGGCAAAATTTGAGATTGTTTTTCCAAATTCTCTTCATTTTTTTTTTACCCACACCTTTCCAAGGGTGACGTTTTCTTTAAAAAAAAGTGTATGTAGCACAACCGATTTCCCACAGCATTATTAGTACCAATCTGTTGCCACATTGTGTAACTAATGTAATGCTGTCACAGAGAATAAACGAGGCGAACCAGGTCACGAATAACAACAAGAAAATAGACTAGAACAAACATGGTTTACTTTAGTCGATGATGATGATACTAATTAGGTATTTTATATAGTATTTCATCCTGCATGGTCCTTATTATAGAAAGCTTTGCTCAAATATCTGCGCCTAATTCCAAAGTGCCCTAATCTTGTCAATGTTGGCCCTGTCAGAAGGTAATTCCATTTTAACAGAAACAACACGAATCCCTCCTTTAGTGTAATAGCCTGTGAGTGTCAGAAGGATTATCACTACACTTATAGTAACGAGTATCTCTCGTGTCCTATTACACAGATCCAATGTACGAGATTCATGATTAGTTAGTTATTTGTAGTATTTACTAAGTGTGTCATGCATGTAGAAGCCACCTCAGAGCTCCTTAGATAGTCAAGTGGTTTAGAAGTAGTTCTTGAGTAGAAACCCAAATCCCCCTGTACTCCAGGGGGTGAGGGTGCATACATACAGTCAAGAAAAACGTAATTTGGTTATCACGACCGTAAAGCATGATACTAAAAATGTGTTTACAAGCAGTTACAAAGATTTAAAACAAAATTTCATAAAAAGATGATTTATAAAAAGTGTTTACAATTCATGCAAAGTGTCCAACTCATTTATAACCTAATTCATTTAGTATTGTCCACTATTCGTAAGAGTTTGTCAATCAAGGTAGGGTGGATATGATGAAAAACCTTGGTGAGTCCCTAAAGGATCATGTACCAGCCACAGTGTGACTAAGTGATGGTTTCTGTTAGGTATCAGGTGCGACTGAAGCGCAAAGGGGACCCAATGTGGGCTAATCTCTGTTAGTCTTATATAGGGGTTAGACCATGTCACAAACTGAGTGGAAGAGGGTGGAGCTAGTCCTCTTTGACACTTTAGGAACTCTTTCTCAAGTGTCTGTGCACTGGAAGGCGGTTCCATAGCAAAGTACCCTGCTCATGGAGTGAACTGCCCCCAAATCATTTCAATATAGAAGAATAAGTGAGATGAATCTTGTATACTGCTGATGTAAGATCTCTTGGATGGTTAATATGAGTGAGTGATCTTGTAGAGGTATCTAAGAGTGCGACCATGCAATGCATTGTGACTATGCACATTTGGAACAGCGATCGAACATTGACAAGAGCTTTGATGCTGGGCATAATATGCTCTTGGGGTCTTAACATGAATTTTGTTTTAGTCATCGGTTTGGGGGTTCTCTCTCGAGTGTTGTATGCAGTGTGCATTGGTGAAGCTGACAAAGCCACTGGGTCGTCTGTAACACCTCCAGTTTGTTCTGTTTCACTAGGCAAGAGGACTTTGTGTTTTGGAACTGGTCAGGACTGGACATTCAGGGGGGGTGTTTAGGGTTAACACCGCCCCCAAACATATTTTTTGATAAATAGTTGGGTACAGGTGCTTTCAGTCAAGTATTGTGAGATGCCTGCCAGATTTCACCAGTAATTTTTACATACACAGAAAAAAAAACACCCACACTCTCTCCCTCTCTGTTTTGAAGGTCCTCAAAAATATTTGTTCTTTTACAAAATATTGTGTTTTCTCTTAGTGACCTCTCAGCCCTCCACAGGGCTTGGTCGCCCCACTCACTGCTGCCGCTCCTGCCTGCCTTTGCCGCCTCCTGCCTGCAGATTCCTTCGCTCGCTGCCCTCTGCTCCTGGGAATTTCCCGCTGCTCCTGGGAATTTCCCGCTGCCCGCTGCTTCTTGGAATTTCCCGCCGCTGCCTCCCTGCGGCCCCGCCCCCCTGTGATTCCATTCGCCGCCCCGCTCCCGCCACCCAGCTGCTCCTCCCTCCCCGCTCCTTACTTATGACGCCCCCAGAGCGACCGCGCAGCGCACGTGCGCAGCGGGAGCGCCGATTGAGCACCGAAGGTGCGCCAAAGGTAAGCCCATCTGCGCCCGTCCGCGCCTGGCCCGCGCCCAGCGCCAGGACCCCTGGCCCTCCCCGCCGAGGCAAGACGACCCGACTGACCTACAACACCGCCACTCTCAATGCACTCAATGCCGGCCGGACCCACGCCTGCTGCCGAGCCACCCCGAGACGCACCCACGGACCCTTCACCTGCTGCACCTGCAAGTTCACCTGCCTCCGAACCTGCCCCGCACCCGCCAAGACAAACACCAGCAGCAACCACCTCAAGTGCATCCTGATCAACACCAGCTCCGTCCACAGACACGCCGTGGAACTCTGGAACCTCCTTGACGCTACATCACCGGACGTCGCCTTCCTCACGGAAACCTGGATGAACGCCTCCTCTGCACCCGACATCGCCATCGCCATCCCGGACGGGTACAAGATCATCAGGAGGGACCGCATCAACCAGACTGGAGGTGGCATCGCCATCGTCCACAGGAACACCATCCGCATCACGACCGACGCCAACGACTCCTTCGCCGCAGCCGAACATCTCCACTTCCAGATTCACACCGACCCTAAGACGACCCTCAGAGGCACCCTCGTCTACAGACCCCCGGGACCACGCACACAATTCAGCGAAGACATCACAGACTTCATCAGCCCGCACGCCCTCCCCTCCACTGACTACATCCTCCTCGGGGACCTCAACTTCCACCTGGAGAACAACAAGGACCGCAACACCACCGCCCTGCCGGAAAACCTAGCCAACCTCGGACTCAAGCAACTGGTCAACACCCCCACCCACTACGCCGGCCACACGCTTGATCCCGTCTTCTCTTCCAGCAAGTACATCACCTTCAGCCACGCCACCGGACTCCACTGGACCGACCACAGCTGCGTCCACTTCAGCTTCAAAAGATCCACGACCCACCACCACCCGCAACAGGTACCTCACAGGAATTGGAGCAAGATCACCGCAGACCAGCTCACCACCTCCCTCAGCCAGAGCCCACCCGCCAACACAACGGACCCCAATGAAGCAGCCCGCAACTTCACACAGTGGCTTACCGCCTGCGCCGACGACCTCGCGCCACTAAAGAACCCTCCCAGCAGACCCAGAAGCAAGAATGCATCCTGGTTCACCGACGACCTCAAGGACTCCAAGAAGACCTGCCGCACCCTCCAGAAAGCCTGGCTCCTCGACCGGACCACCGACAACATGACCGCCCTCAAACACGCTACCCGCAAGCACCACCAGCTCATCCGCACCACCAAGAAGAAATCCCTGAAGGAACGACTGGACAACAACGCCCACGACAGCAAAGAGCTCTTCACTATCGTCAAAGAGTTCTCCAACCCCAGCACCGGCACCAACGACATCACTCCGTCACAAGACCTCTGCGACTCCCTCGCCTCATTCTTCCACCGCAAGATCGCCGACATCCACAACAGCTTCGGCGCCCCACCCACGCACCCAACCGTCGAACCAATGCCCCCCACCGCCACCCTACGCACCTGGACCACGGTGACCACCGAAGACACAGCCTGCACGATGAACACCATCCACTCCGGATCACCGACCGACCCCTGCCCACACCACGTCTTCAACAAGGCCGACTCCACCATCGCACCCCAACTCCGGAACATCATCAACGCCTCCTTCAACACCGCCACCTTCCCGGAGAGCTGGAAGCACGCCGAGATCAGCGCCCTCCTGAAGAAACCTACAGTGGACCCCACCGATCTCAAAAACTTCCGCCCCATCTCGCTCCTCCCTTTTCCTGCTAAAGTCATCGAGAAGATCGTCAACAGACAGCTGACCGCCTTCCTCGAGACGAACGGATCCCTCGACCCCTCGCAGTCCGGCTTCAGAGCCAACCACAGCACCGAGACCGCCCTCATCGCAGCCACCGACGACATCCGGACCCTGCTCGACAAGTGGGAAACAGTGGCCCTCATCCTCCTGGACCTCTCCGCTGCGTTCGACACGGTCTGCCACCGCACCCTAGTTCAGCGCCTCAGCAACATCGGTATCCAAGAGAAGGCACTGGAGTGGATCATCTTGTTCCTCGCCGGAAGAACACAAAGAGTCCGCCTCCCCCCGTTTCGCTCCGAGGCCACCGAAGTCATCTGCGGCGTCCCGCAAGGATCTTCACTCAGCCCCACCCTCTTCAACATCTACATGAAACCTCTCACAGCCATCGCACGCCAGCACAACCTCAACATCATCTCTTACGCCGACGACACCCAGCTGATCCTCTCCCTCACCAGAGACCCCAACACCGCCAGAACCTGCCTACACGAAGGGATGAAAGACGTCGCCGAGTGGATGAAGGACAGCCGCCTGAAACTGAACTCGGACAAGACGGAAGTCCTCATCCTGGGATCTTCGTCCTCCGCCTGGGATGACTCCTGGTGGCCTCCAGCCCTGGGCACCGCACCAAACCAACCGACCACGCACGCAACCTGGGCTTCATCCTGGACCCCTCCCTCTCGATGACCAGACAAGTCAACGCCGTCTCCTCATCGTGCTTCAACACCCTGCGTATGCTTCGCAAGATCTTCCGCTGGATCCCGACCGAGACCAGGAAGACTGTCACCCAGGCACTCGTCACCAGCCGACTGGACTACGGAAACGCCCTCTACGACGGAACCACAGCCAAGCTACAGAAAATACTCCAGCGCATCCAGAACGCCTCCGCCCGACTCATCCTGGATGTCCCCCGACGCAGCCACATCTCCAGCCACCTGAGGAACCTGCACTGGCTCCCCGTCGACAAGAGGATCACGTTCCGGCTCCTCACCCACGCACACAAGTCTCTCCACGACCTGGGCCCCAAGCACCTCAACGACCGCCTGACCTTCTACACGCCCACCCGCCAGCTACGGTCCACCAGCCTCGCCCTCGCAGCCGTACCACGCATCCGGAGAGCCACCACCGGAGGAAGATCCTTCTCTTACCTGGCTGCCAAGACTTGGAACTCCCTCCCCATCCACCTTCGGCTGACCCAGGACCATCTCGCCTTCAGGAAACAACTCAAGACCTGGCTGTTCGAGCAGTAGCATACCCCTCCCCCCAAGCGCCTTGAGACCCTCCCGGGTGAGTAGTGCGCTATACAAATGGCATGATTGATTGATTGATTGATTAGTACTCCTACTAATTCGCATTCCTCTCCCTTTCCTTCCACCTTAGTCCCCTCTCATGTACTCTGCTTGTCGTATAATGTATTTAAACATTATCTGTCAGCCTGATTGTTGGAAAATCTGAAGCTCAACCTCTCCCAACCCCCAATCTTACTGACCAAGCTACGCCCCTGGAACTTGTAGTATTGTTTTTGTCATTATATATGTGGACACAAATATCCCATCGTGCAGAATAATTTGTCCAAAAACCCAGTTCTGGCTAGAGATGTCACATGTGACATCTCTAGCCAGACCTGGGTTTTTGGATAAATTATTCTGCACAATGTCCTGCGCCTTCCCTTCAGCGGTTGTGAGCATTGGTCAGTATACAGACATCCTTAGTTTGCATCAGTAACCTCCTCAATGTTGGTCTGTGTGGCATAGGTGCCTGCATTCACAGTACAAAAAGCAGCCTCTTGGCTTTGCCGGTGCTTGTTTTCAGGTGTTCTTGGTGTGGGAGCCTGCGTGAGTCCGTGAACTCCTCATCGCCCCCTCCCACGGACAGGCCCAGCCTCTGCTGCCACACTCACTGTTGCTAGTATCAAGGCATTACCAGGGCTTGGGTTCAGCTCCCTGCCCTGCCCTGGAGATGGCATGTCGGGCTGCCAGAGAGATGCACCGGCGCGAGACTGGTGCACACAACCTGCCACGGCTTCCATCCGCGGATGGAGCCCCAGAGCTGCCTTTGGGTTAGGGTGACCAACCGTCCGTAAATTTCACGGACAGTCCGTAATTTTGGCCGTCTGTCCGTTGTCCGTGAAGGATTCTTTAACGGGCGCCATTTGTCCGTCATTTTAGCCGGGCCCTGGTCGTCCCCACCCTAAAGTCGGCACAGCTTGCCCCCACCTCACTTCTTGACTCCGATGCAGTATCAAAGCACAGATATCTAGCAGCATTGGAAGGCACAGCGGGATGGCAGCCCCGACACCTCCAGCCCTCGAGGAGCTGTTAAGAGGTGCTTGAAGGTGACTGAGAGGAGGGGCGCAGGGTCAGCAGCAGGGGCATCTATTCAGATGCAAACAGCCCTGAATGTGTCACGTCTCTGCAATTTAGAGGGGCCTTGCACATTCCCTTTCTACCCAAGGCCCCAAACATCCTAGACTCCGCTCAGCCAGATTACACCGAGGCAGCACGTGGTTCTCTTCACAGAGCGTAATTACTGTCACTAAATTGTAAGCAAACCTCGGTTCTTTGAACATGCAGTCTATAATGTAATACAATAAAGAAAATGCACAATCGCACCTACACTGATTAACAAAGTATGGAGGACAATCAGTTCAATCAGTTCTCTTAGAGTTTCTCCTGTAAGTACTGTACATCACAGTGGGGGGTGGCATTTTGGACAGAGAGCCTCTTGTGCAGGTGGGGGTGAGGAGCCCAAGATGATACTTGAATACTGCATGCCCACCCCTGTGCCCACCCTGGTGGATCCTGTTCCCCCTCCTGTGATGGCTCTTGTCCCCCCTGTGGTGGATCATGTCTCTGCCCTGGGTGGCTTCTGTCCCAGTCGTGAAGTTCTTGATGGGCCTCTTCTCAAAAGGGCTCAGCTCAAAATTAATATGGAAAGGTGGGCGAGTAAGTAAGTAAAGGGATGGGTGGATGGCTGGATGAATTAGTGAAAGGGTAAATGGATGAATGAAAGAGTGAATAAATGGATAATGAGAGAGGATGGATGGATTGATGAATGAGGGGAAGGATGGATGAGAAAAAATGTAAATAGCTGGATGTATGGGTGGAAGGGTAGCTGGATGATGGATGAGGGGAAATATGGATGAGTGGAAGGATGGATGGATGGAGGGGAAGGATGGATGGATGAGGGGAAGGATGGATGGAGGGGAAGGGTGGATGTATGAGGGGAAGGGTGGATGTATGAGGGGAAGGATGGATGGATGAGGGGATGGATGGAAGGGAAGGATGGATGGATGGATGGATGGATGGATGGATGAGTGGGCGAAAGGATGGATGGATGGATGATGAGGGGAAGGATGGATGGATGGAGGGGAAGGATGGATGGATGAGGGGAAGGATAAATGGATGGGAAGAATGGATGGATGAGGGGAAAGATGAATGATGGATGAAAGGAAGGATGGATGAGGGGAAGGATGGGTGGATGAGGGGAAGGATGGGTGGATGAGGGGAAGGATGGATGGATGGATGATGAGTGGGTGGGTGGAAGGATGGATGGATGGATGATGAGTGGGTGGGTGAAAGGATGGATGGATGGAGAGTGGGTGGGTGAAAGGATGGATGGATGGATGAGGGGAAGGATGGATGGATGAGGGGAAGGAATGATGGATGGATGAGGGGAAGGATGGATGGATGAGGGGATGGATGGAGAGGATGGATGGATGGATGGATGAGTGGGTGAAAGGATGGATGGATGATGAGGGGAAGGATGGATGGATGGAGGGGAAGGATGGATGAGGGGAAGGATGGATGAGGGGATGGATGGAGGGGAAGGATGGATGGATGGAGGGGAAGGAAGGATGGATAGATGGATGATGAGTGGGTGGGTGGAAGGAAGGATGGATGGATGATGAGGGGAAGGATGGATGGATGATGAGGGGAAGGATGGATGGATGGATGATGAGTGGGTGGGTGGAAGGATGGATGGATGGAGAGTGGGTGGGTGAAAGGATGGATGGATGGATGAGGAGTGGGTGGGTGAAAGGATGGATGGATGAGTGGATGGGTGGGTGGATGGTGGGTGGGTGAAAAGATGGATGAGTGGATGGGTGGGTGGATGGTGGGTGGGTGGATGGTTGGGTGGATGATGGGTGGGTGGATGATGGGTGGGTGGATGAGTGAAATGATGGATGGATTGATGGATTGATAAGTGCAAGGGTGAATGAATGGACGTATGAGTGAAAGGGTGGATGTAAGGATGGATGAGAGTGAAAGGGAGGGTAGATGGACAAAAGGATGAATAGATGTGTGAAGGATTGAAATGATAGATGGATGAGTGATAGGGTCAATGGATGGATTCATGAGTGGATGAGTAGATGGATGGATGGGTGGGTGGATGGATGGATGGAAGGAAGGAAGGTTGGCTAAGTGAAAAGGTCGATGGAGAGAGAAAGGGAGGATGGATGGACGACTAAAAGAGTGGATGGGTGGAAGGATTAGTAAGTGAAAGGATGGCTGGATTGGTGAAAGGTAAATGGCTGGATGGATGGATGGGATGAAGAGTGGATAGATAAGTGTACAGATGGATAGGGTGAAAGGGTGGATGGATGGATAATGGATGGATGAGTGAAAGGATGGATGAAGGGATGGATGAGCGAAATGATAGATGGAAGGATACATGATGGATAGGTTTGCAAATGGTTGAATATGTTTGGAAATGGCTGGGCTTACTTATATACTATTGCGCGACCTCTGATGTGTCTGTAAAACTTACCTATTGTCCTGAAGTTTTGTCCTGAATTTTGACCTCATGTCCTGAATTTGTGTCCTGTATTTTGACCCTTTGTCCTGAATTTTTACGCTCACCGTCCTGAATTTGAACCAATGCCAGTTGGTCACCCTACTTTGGGTACCCGTTGTAGCCTCTCATCTCGGCTGTAGCTTCCAATCCCCTCAGATCACTGCCCAGCTGAGACACAACCCGCGTCATTGTTTTGAAAGCTGGTTATCCACGTGGGCTTGAGTCACTCCTGGCTTCCATGCCATGGGAAAGCTTCTGCCTATGGGCAGATGGGCACATGACTCAACACACTGCACAATGTGTACCCAAAGGGAGCCCCCGTGAACTGCTCGAGGAGATGGAGGTAAAATGGAATCAGAGCGCGGCCCTTCTGCTGGCGTAGCCCCCGTGCTGTCCATGGTCCTGGATCTGTTGCAATCCCTCGCATGACGCTATCTAACTACCCAAGGGCCGACCTACAGAAGAAGGAAGAACTGAAAGCGCTTAGCGCGCGCCTCTGGAAAACTTTGCAATGAGTGGCACGTGTTTGCCGACTCTGCCCCAGCCTGGCCGGCCCTACAGACATACTGCCCGATCGTGTCATTTCATGATTCTTCCGTCGGCCTTTATTCTTCCAAAGTGAGATTTGTTTTCCTTTAGATTGTAACAATGCCCGCTTTAATTGAAAATTACGAAGAAAACGTCCTTATTGACCACATTTTTTTATACGTGAAAATATATTCTGTATAAAATATATATACATGTTTAAATATATTTTAGTTGGTTTCTGCTACTGCCTCTTTTGACATTCCAACTCTTTATTGTCTTGCCTTCCTGCGAGCCTCTGTCCCTGGTTGCACGCCTGGCCTCGTCTGTGTTTGTATGACTGGTATTGTCAGTCGCAGATCGGACGAGGCTATCTGCAGCTGCTTTTTTCTCACGATGTTTGATTGGTCGGGTGTTCCTGTGTGCGTCTGTTTTGTCACTTGTGGCTGGTTGCCTCTGTTTGAGCAGTGGCACACCCCTGTGTTTGCTAGTCTTTGGATCCCAGTCTGTGACTTTTCTTTCCTGTTTATGTTCGTCAGACGCCGTACCCGTGCTTCTGGGTCACAGGTGATATGGTTATAGTCACACCCTCGGAGCGCACAAGGTTTGAGAATTCGTAGGAGTGAGAACTGATTAACATATTTGAAGGCCTCACAAGAGGTGACGTCACACACACTTTGACATGTATGATAACACAATGAGAGGCTGGTGAGATAGTAAAACAACAATAAAAAAACGATAACAAATAAACCATAAAGTGAATAAAACGATTGGTAAACGTAGTAGAAGTACACGTTCAGCTTTCAGAAGTAGGGGAGTAGCACTCCCTGAGGTGTCCAAACCGGCCCCTTCCAATAACTGAAGTGGTCTGTAAGAGGCTTCCCGTGGGGGTGGAACAGTCCCCTGGAGTATTTCCAGGTGACAGGAGCTGCTCTGCACATGACTGAGCTGTGAAGGAAGCTGCTTTTAGTGTTCCAGCTCTACCCATCTTTCCAAGTGTGACCCTGAGCCTGTTTTGAGCGAGAGATCAACCCGACGTTCAAATGTGTGTCACACTTGGAGTGAGGTTGGAGATCACCGCACTCTTTGTTTGACTGTCTTTGCCTGCCCCTGTTTGTATGTCTGACTTCCCACGTGTCTTTGAGACTTTTTTTTACCTGCCCCAATACGTGCATGATCGTTTGCCGCTGTGGTTGTTGCCGTCTTTAATTGACTGTTTGTGATTTTATTTTTTTTCTTGCTTGTGAGAGTGACTCTCCCTGTGTGGTAGACTTCGCCTGCCCCAGTGTTTGTGCGTCTGTCTGGAATTATCTGTCTGTGTCTGCCCCTGTGTTTGTGTATATGTCCTTGCCTGTCTTGGTGGTTGAATGACAGACTTACCTCTATATCTTTGGGACTGGTGTTACCACTTGTTTGTAAAGTGTGCCCCTTTGTATGGCAAACCTTTGTGACTTTGCTAGCCGGCCCCTGCTACTCCTACTATTGCAGAAATAAAAGGTGACTACTAGAAGATAAGTTGAACTGGAAGTTTATTTGGAAATTAAAGTAGTGAGAGCAGCAAAACTTTGACAGAGAAAGGCCGTTCGTCAGCCGATACAAACTGCCTGACCCACTGTCAACGATCAGCTGTCCAGTATTCATGGACTCCAATCAGGGGTGTCCATCTTAGGTCCAGGAATGCCAGATCCAGATCACATTTTCAGGCTATCCAGATAAAATAAATGTATATGCATTTAATCTAAATGGAACTTTTACATAGTCAGTGGCTGTTATGAAAATCATGAAAGGCCCAAAAACTCGTTCACAACTACTACATAGCCTCCCTTAAAGATTACAACTGACTGTCCTTGTTTGTGTATTATTATATTGTTTGCGTATTATTATATGTCAGTCCGTGTGTTTGTGTTACAGACTATCGACAGGCTTTTTAAACACTGTCTCTAAGTGTACCTGTCATCTCCTTCTTCTTGTATCACAGTCTTTGTGTGACCTTGTATTTCATGTGTTACGTTGATCACCCATCTGTTTTTTATCTGTTGTAGACGTGCGGGCAGTTATCCTTTGGTTTCCATGGAGATGCTTCTGTTAAGCCCTACCTGAGAGATGCAGACTGCTTGTGAAACATTACTCCTCACAGATTAACACAGCCCGCCTGGGGGTGATGTGCCAACCAGAACCAAGCAACCACAAGCTGTGGATCACCTTTAAGTTGGCTGGCCCCCTGAGGGGGCGCTCTCCTAGGTTCTGAGACAATGTATAGGTCCGAACTGTTGACTGAGTACCTTAGTTGGAAGTCTCAGATAGTGTAGAATAAACTACAAGTATCTCAGCATCCATTGCCTTCTTGTTGTACGTATACATTCTCTTTCTTCTCTGTCATGAAGTTTCTTGATTGTGCAGCTTTATAACCATTGCTGAAAACATCACAATCCCCTTTCTCAAGGTGTCATAATTTGGGACTTTTCTGCTGCTTTTTACACCCAAGAGTCTACTATTGTCTGTAAAGGTACGAGGAACTATAGAACTAGCACATCAATTACTTGCTTTATACCTTTCAGACTGTTCTTTCTCAGTCACTTGTGACTCTAAAACATCATCCTCATCCCTTCTTCCAGTTGGTGCCTCTTAACCCCTTGGGTGCTCATGACGAGGTCAGGTCGTCATGAGCTACTGCGCTCCGGTGCTCATGACGAGCTGAGCTCGTGGAACGCTTGCATGCTGGGCTGATTCCCCTGCTGTGCTGAGCGTTCCATGGGAACGGGTGTGACCATGACGAGCTCAGCTCTTCATGAGCACCGGAGCGACGTAGCTCATGATGAGCTGACCTCGTCATGAGCACCGGGGCGCTGTACGCGCCCCCCCCACCCCCCACCACAGCGGGGGAAACAGCCCCGCACGGAAGGGGTCAAAGCTTGCTTTTTGGTCCTCTCCTTTGCTCCACCTGCCTTCAGTACATTGTCATCTCATTTGGTTTCTTGGACAACATTCAAATCTTCTTTACTTGTCCTACCTTTTCGCCCCAACTTGAGTTATGGGTCTCCAGTGGTCTGATGGCTCTCGGATGCTGGGTGGTGTCGTATCCATGAAGTGGAACCTTTAGGAATGTCATGCTGCAGCTTGAGATTCTGATGTTGTCACTTGAGCGTTAGGCCTGGCGAGAGAAGGTCACGCATTGGCAGGTTTATTAAAACGTCAACTTAAGAACATATGTGCAGTTTTACAGACTCTTTATTTTACAATAATTGGCTTTATGGCCGTGTTCAATGGAGGTCTTATAATTACCCTCTACATCACCACCTATCTAGCTCGCTGACCCAGTTCACCATCTCCCTGACAACCTTTCTTTCACCTCTTTGACCACAAAACGTGTGGTTCTCTTCAGTCCATTCATCAAAATAGATTATTTAATTCGCAATACAGCTGTTGCGTCGCAATAACATCAAAAGATGGGCTCACCCATCGCAACCGCTACAGCCAAGACACACATCATCTCACTCGTATCCAGCAAACTGGGCTCCTGTAATAGTCGATGGGCGGATCTACCCCAAAATGTGTTGGCCCTTCGTAATAACGTCTTAAATTTCACCACAGAACTTCGCACAAACGTCCCTGGACACAATCTTACCTTGTCATGCCATCAGCAACCCGGCAGGCTATCTGAATATACCCTCATTGAATACACATATACTATGGGACCACCAGCTTAGAGTACATAACTTCATGTGCACGGCAACCCTCACAAATATATCTCACATTTATACACGTGCCTCTCACACAATAGATAAGTGAGAAGAGATAGTGACAGACTAAACAGATTTAGGAGGGATTGGACAGTATTAGCGGAATTGGCCAGTATTTGCTGTGTGTGAAGTTACAAAATCTCACAGATTTGGGCTTTGCATTTTGATAACATGGCACATCCATGGGCAGAGTTATATATATACCCCACGACACTTCAAATTGGGTGTTGTAGCCTCAGCCACTCCCTCAACTTCCGCTGCCATCACTACCAAAGTGGTTCCCTGCCTGTCTATCTTGACAACCTCCTCAAAATGTTTGTATTCCCCTGTACACACTTCTTACCTTTTGTAGGAAGAGGTTACAACTGCTGTACTCAGTAACTTCTGGTACAGGGTGTTCAGTCGTGTGCCATGAAATCCAGTGCAAAATCGGCCAGGTGGGTGTTACCATTCCCTGGACGAAGTCAGGAAAGGTCGCCTGTTTCACCAAAGCCCAATTTCCAAATTGTGACCGACATTACGGGAGTAGCTAAATCCCTCGCCCACCTGTAGCCAGAAGTTACGATTCACAGCTTCTTGCATTAGCTCACAAGAGCCATCAGCCACTCCAAGGCTTGGGTATGGGGACAGTAGCATCCATGGTAGGTGGAGTGCCACTTTGGGTGGACAACATCTCTAGCAGAAGGGAAGTCTCCACCTGTTAGCAACTTCACTCACAAACTGATGTCGAGTCTGTGCCAGAGGAATAAGGACCTGTGTATCTCCTGTGAAAGAAATATATATCTAAAAGCATCCATCTAAAAATGAAGAAATCAGGAGGAGGGTGACAAAGAGTGACCGCACCAGTGTCTTTCAGTCCTAACCACACCCTAAAGTTTATTTTCAACAGTTAGACAAGGAGTAGGTGTGGGTCTCAATGTGAGACAGTTAGAACCTGAGAATACAATAGAGCTTCTGCTTTGCAGTAAGTGTTCCATAAAATAAATGATAATGCAGCTCTGTCAAGTATTACCTGCTTTGTATTCACCTGCTCTGCTTCAGGCGGTCTGCTTGGGCACAGTAAGAAGTGTTTTGTACGGAGGCGGAGGCGCGCCTGTGTTTGTAATGCTTGTGACAGGTGATAGATCCGCTGGATTAACAACTCATCATCTATTTATGGTGCCACCCAGAACAATACTGGGTTAGGCCAGCAGCCCCTGGGCATCCCTTGTTGTCAGCATTGCACCTGCCATAGTAACAGTGAACGTGTACCTGGGGGTATACATCCAGTATATATAGTACCAAGTCTGTTTGTACAAATATACAGTGATCAGAATAATGACTTCCATACATTGTTAAGGGAAGTATGTAGAGGCAGGTATGGATTTACTATACATAATTCCTTCTACACATATTCCTTGATGCATTTTACATATGCCTTGATGCATTTTACATATGCCTTTATGCATTTTACATATACCTTGATGCATTGTACATATGCCTTGATGCATTTTACATATGCCTTGATCGCATTTTACATATGCCTTGATCGCATTTTACATATACCTTTATGCATTTTACATATACCTTGATGCATTTTACATATGCCTTGATGCATTTTACATATGCCTTGATGCATTTTACATATGCCTTTATGCATTTTACATATGCCTTGATGCATTTTACATATGCCTTGATGCATTTTACATATGCCTTGATGCATTTTACATATGCCTTTATGCATTTTACATATGCCTTGATGCATTTTACATATGCCTTGATGCATTTTACATATGCCTTGATGCATTTTACATATGCCTTGATCGCATTTTACATATGCCTTGATAGGATTTTTTAGAAGATGTTCATGAGCTCTTTGGTACCAGAAAGTGCCACGGTGGTCTGAACAGAAGGGTTTGCTGTTAGGACCACAGTCCCTGCAATCAGGATGTAGGGCACTTAAAATATGGGATGAAGACTGCTAGGTTTAGAACGCGAGGATCCTGGAAGTAGAGCATAAAACTCTGGTGTTTAGGGCATCTTGTACCTTTTCTGCCTGTGAGTGCATCTTGTTGTGCAGGCCTGTGAGTCGGCTGTGCTTGATGCCTGGGGACCAATCTGGTTGATGATGCCTGTGAGTGGGATGTGCTATTTAAGCCTGCGCGTGGGATGAGCTGTGTTGATCTCTGCAAATGAATATTGTTATTGATTCTGGCACGTGGGTAGTGCTGTCTCTGTGAATGTTTTGCTCATTATATGGATGCCTGTGGGTGGGATGTGCGGAATGTTTATACCTGTGAAGGCACATTGTTATTGATGCTGGTGTTGGGAAGAACATGCCCCCTGCCTGCACCCCTGCTCTGTGCTCGACTGCTAGCATAGTCGTAGTGTGTCTGTGTAGGTTTTTGGTTCCACTTCTGAAGGGTTTGAGCAGGCCACGGTGTGGTTGTATTTTTAGACTGTGCTGTCTTGATGATGTTGAGTTGGGCCTGTTGTGGTTGTACATTTAGGGTGGTATGGGGTGTTGTTGTGGGGTGTAAGTTGGTCATGATGTTATTATGAGCTGGTCAGTGCCGCTGAGGTTTGTTTTGCTAGATGTTGTCTTTGAGGTTTGAGTGGTCACATCTCACAAGTGGGTTGAAATTCTGAGAATGCTGTATGTGGACAGAGTTAGTCCAGAAGCGCAGGCAGCCACGGTTTTATGGTCCAAGCTTATTAAATAAATTACTCCCGACCTTTACCCCCCACATTGATTTCACCACCAATCAATGGCGCTTGCCCATTTTAATCCATTAATTATGGACACCAGCAGCATACATCTATCTTCTAGTATTGGTGCCTGTGCACAGGACTACAGCTGAAAAGCTGACGGATATTGAGATCCTGGAGGAAGCTACGGCTGTAAGAGAGCAGACATAATGAAAACTGAAGTATTACTATAGAAATCAGAACGCACTTTGGCTTGCTCAATCCTTCAATATTATTTTTATTGTAAAACCTGATCCCTCACTCTGGTCGGTTTTCTAGGGCTTTAAAAGTACATTAAATCTACTTTCATTCACAGACATAAAATGGAAAGCAGGCTTGCACTATGCAGTCAGAGAGAAGCCACAAATAAGGTGCCTGCTGCAGAGCTTTCCACCACTGGTGTTATGCCTGAGGTCTGTGTTGCCCTGCATTGTGACGATGCTAATATGAATTGTGGGTACTTGTGTATCGCTGCACACTGAACACTATGCAGCAGCCGGATGTTACAGGTACCTAAGATCTCCCCCTAGTCTCCACACTCCAGGCACTGCATCCCTGTGTGCTGCTGCTGTCTAAATGTGATCAACGCTCTGGACACTGTTATTGTAATTATTAATTAGCAGCTATATAGGGCACAATCCGCCATTAGTATGGCAAGGTATTGTGCTCCAGAGGTATGGTGTGGGTAGCTGATGCCAGGCTGGTTGGTCCAGAAGCAAGACAATGCACTCCAGTGCAATGCTTGGAGTACTTGGTCAAAAACAGCTGGTTTATCTCCATCTTTACATCCTCCTACGTCAGAAGGGCTGAATGATAAAGAAGGTCATGCTTAATTTATCAGATACCTTTGTACAAGATGCACCAGGATGATGTGGCCCAGAAAAGCTCCAGGAAAGGCGGGCACCTCCTCCTTCCCTGCTAAGAAGCTCGCATGTGCTTTTTTTTGGCTTGGTAAGTCTTTATTGAGCATTATAAATACACAGCATGTTCAAGCGGTATGCATTACTGTCCGAATACAGACTAGCTCATTGAAGGTCTTCAAACAGAAATGAGCCAATGGTTGATGCGAGCTGACCTACTGCCTCATGTTATATGTTGTTGTGGGCTGGAGCAAAGTGTGAATGGCACGTCTGCAGCCCAATGATCGAAGCGGGCTGCCTGAGCCCAACTAAGAAAGTGTATTGTTTGTAAAATCAAAAGGTCTTGGCTAATGCCAGAATGAAACTGACAAGTCAACTTTTGTTAAAATAGAGATGAAATACCCAGAGCTCTGTAATACACTGTTTGTACATAGACTATGACTGTATTGTGCTTTTAGTCGATCTGTCAATCCACAGTCACCTATTTTCTGCTCCCTCAAATCCTGTGTTTTTCAAAATGTTTCGTTGATTCCTTTCTTCCATCTGGTGTATTTGTGAAACTGGAGGTATGCAAATACTTGTGTCTGCTGTCCTGGTTTAGCCAGTTGTGAAACATTCCAAAATATCTTGGTTGTCCGATTTGTTATATTCTTTTAAATCTTTTTAATCAAATGCTAATTAAATATAAAATATAGTCAGTGTATAATTTGCAGCAGGACAAAGTTTTTTTTTGAGAGCCCACTGCAAATGCTCCCAAATGCTAGAGTTGTGGAGCATAAATGCAGCTTAGTTTTGATTCAAGCGGATGCTTCTTTCTTCCTCTGCCCTATGCTTCATGTCTCCTTATCACTCTCTTGCAAGTTCTTTTCTTAACCCTGATTTCTCCCTTTGCCACTCTTTTCCTATCTGTACGAATTTGGTTATTATGTGGGGCGGTAACTACTCACTTCAAGTAATAAACACAATGCTTTTCAGGGAGACCCACTAAAGTCACTAAATAAACTTGCGCTAAATCCCCCACAAGACCCAATTGCACAGGCTTAGAGGCAATATGTAAAGTATTTATGCAGATAATAAAGTTGACATGCAAAACCATGAACATCCCAAACCAAATTGGAAAAATAGAGTTACATTTAATAAATAAAATGACATCAAATGACGCAAATACATAAAAAGAACTGAAGATGTGAATGTTTGAAGTTTTAAGTAGGAATTGTGCCAAGAAGCACAAAGTTCCAATGATAGCCAGTGGTTGTTGTAGACCGGGACTTAGGTGCAATTTGACGCTGACCGCGATGGATAGAAGATCAGATACACCAACCAGGTGCATCTTGGTCAAAGATTTTACGTTCCGTCTTTAGTCCTTTAAGTTCCAACCCACCCCAGGAGTTCACTTCTAAAGCCCTCAGGACCTCAGGTGAGGCACTTGGAGAGTAACAGGGTGTCAAGCAGAGGCGAGCAGCAGAGTCCAATCCGTGTCCAAATGCCACTGGTCTGCTGGGTAGTTGCAAGAAAGGCCTCTTGTAACTTTTCTGTATACCTGTATCTCGAACAGGTCGTCAGCCAACTGCCCTTGAAGTTCCCTTCTTTGTCCTCGGTAGAAAAGGGAACAGATCCAGTCTTTCATGGCTCCTCTCAGGCCACAGACAGCAGTTTCAGTCCCCTTCTATCCTTCCCCAGGTCCAGGACTATTTGGAAATTGGTGCCTGGAGATGGCACATTTAGTGGGGGAGAACGACTCCTGGGAACACCCTAACCAAAGCGGTAATAGATCCCGGGGACCTCTCTATCCATGTTGTGCATTTTGAAGATAAAGAATGTCTTCGGCACCACTGAACTTGGGCTTTTAAGACTGCATGTTTGTGTGGGCTGTGCACAATGGTAATCCCAGTTTTCGCCCATATCTCACAGTAAAATTCAGTTAGAGGCAGCCACTGTACCCACAAAAACCTAAAAGTAGTGTTTTCCAGCAACCAGACAGTGGATGCAGAGGAATTGTGTTGGCATCCTGTTCCGCTATCTTTTAAATGTGCTTCCATTATTATATATAAAACATAGAGACAGAAGTCTGCTGGTTCAAAGCAGGTCCTTCAGCAACCAGGATACACAAGAATTATCTTGACATTCTGTTATTGGCCTTACAAGTGAACCCCAAAGTGTTATATGTAAACCTAGCAGACCTGTGCAGCAGGCTTTCATGCTTATGCAAGTCAGCCTATTGTTTGCTCCTGGGAAGCATCTCACCCCCTTTTCACACTTGTACAAATGTTAATTTATAGGCTGGCAGATGTGGGTGAGCAAATGCAAATTTAAAAGTACAATAAGGAGTATACCATGTTATTCAAGTTAAAAGGAGGAACAGAGGCACTTTAGGACTGATTAGCAGGGGTAGAGTGCACAGAGTTCTACAGCCAGCAAAAAATCAGGGCAAAATTCTGGGGGTACATCACACAAAAGATTATCATTCGTACACTATCTTCACTATCTTTCTATTTCTCCTTCTCCTTCCTTTTTCTGCCTTTCCCTCTCTTACTCCGGGTCCAAGCCTGGTGATGGAAAAATAAGTCTTGATCCCCCAAATTAAGGGCCAGTGCCCACCACCTTCAACCACCTGCAGAAATTAAGCACTTACATTTATTTGATGAAGCCGAATTGGGTCAAATCTTGTTATTGTGAGAGATTACCTCATACCCCCAAAAGGATGAAAGGGTATGCATGTGACCTCTATTTCAAATGGGGCATTTGGTGAATGGTGCTGCATCAGATCTCAAAATCCCAGCTGACCCCAGCAAATAAAAACAATTCTAACATGCAGGACTAGGGAAAAGAGAAATATTTTTTCTGTAAATGTGATGGTTCCTTTAATGGATCAAGAGTCAGCCAAAACCTGTGATTGTAATATATTTGATATTTTCACATAGGTGGTTTGAAGTCCGTGCAGTTAGTCACCTATACAATTCTGAGTCAGAGTCAAAAGGTCTCCAGAACAGGGGGGTTTTAAACTCCGTTTTAAAAGTAGAAAGACAAGGGGTGGGTTTTAGAGGATTGTGAAGATTAGCTCACTAGCAGCCCGTCCCGACGTTGTCCGGGTATGAATTGCTGCCGGCCGGTAGTATATTGTTTTGTAGGATTTCGTTTTGATAGCATTTCTTATCTGTGACAGGCGTGTGAAACGCTCCGATTCACAGTGCACTGCTGATGCACTTAACAGTGTGCGTTCAGTAGTGTGTGAACTCGAGTTTCCCTACTTTATTTTTCCTTGCAATATTATATAGCACGAACTCGACAACATGGCATGAGCACAATTTACATTACAGAAGAACACATTCATTTGTGGTAGGCACGGGGAGACAAAGCGATTTGCCTGGAATCACAGGATGTTGAGCTGATGCCGAGATGCGAACGTAGCTCCCCAGCTCTAAAGTTCGCAATTCTAGAACTTGTGGCGGGAGGTGTGTCTAAAAGTGTATGTCGGTGCTGGCAATCAATGAGAGAGACCTGTGCATTTTTCAAATTGGTGGTGAAAAAATATGAGTATGTTGCTGGAGATGTGGGCCGCCGTGCCACCAATGTACTTACCGGGGGAGGGTAAACACCCATTATTCCACAACTTTCTTTCCGCATACCATTACTCCGCATACTTTCATTACGAAAGTACCATGACTCCGCAATGCCATTATAACGCATGGCATTACATTTTATATGCTTTACCAAGCATACATTTACAAAGAAATTCGTTGTAAATGCATGAATGGTAAAAGCAGCATGTTTTTTTTAATGTTTGGATAAGGTAAGTATGGGTATAGGGGTATATGTTTTGGGGTATTGAGGTATATGTTTTGGGGTGTTTGGGTATTTTAAGGGTTCAGATATAGTTTTGGGTTATGTGGTACAGGGGTAGTTTTTGGGTTTAGGGATAGGTATGGGTTTTGGGGTACAGGGGTATTTTTAGGGTTCAGGGCTAGGTTTGGATTTTGGAGTATAGGGGTATTTTTAGGTTCAGGGGTAGGTTTGGATTTTGGGGTACAGGAGTATTTTAAGGGTTCAGGGCTAGGTTTGGGTTTTGAGGTACATGGGTATTTTAGGTTTATGGGGTAGGTTTGGGTTTTGGGGTACAGGGTTATTTTTATGGTTCAGGGCTAGGTTTGGGTTTTGGGGTACAGGGGTATTTTTAGGGTTCAGGGGTAGGTTTGGGTTTTGGGGTACAGGGATATTTTAAGGGTTGAGGGCTAGGTTTGGGTTTTGGGGTATAGGGGTATTTTAGGGTTCAGGGGTAGGTTTGGGTTTTGGGGTACAGGGGTATTTTTAGGGTTCAGGGGTAGGTTTTGAGGTACAGGGGTATTTATAGGGTTCAGGGCTAGGTTTGGGTTTTGGGGTACAGGGGTATTTTTAGGGTTTAGGGATAGGTTTGGGTTTTGGGGTACAGGGTATATTTATAGGGTTAAGATGGGTTAGTGTTTAAGGGTGTTGGGGTATTTTAAGGAGTAAGGGTGGGTTATGATTAAGGGATGCAGGGTATTTAAAGGGAGCAGGGTGGACACCCGGAGCTGGAATGTACAGAACCTGGGAAGAAAAAACAATGAAATATTGGGCACAACACTCGCTTTTTTTTCCTTAATCCCGCGCCCCGCACACGCCCACGCCCCAGCACACGCCCACAGCACAGATATGAGACATGGCATGAAGGGCGGAACGTACCACACGCCCCCAGCGTTTGTCACGCCCACAGCACATGCCCATAGCACAACGCAGACACGCCCACAAGGGACTACTTTGCTGGTACGGTTCTTTTACCTTTTAAATGTATATGGTGGGCGTCTGCATAGCCTATGTCCTTCTGCTGCAACTGCCCTTTCCAACGCTGTATTGGGTGTTGTGATTGGTGCTGTGGTTCCTGAGATTACCCGCCTCAAAGGTTTGGGCTCTCTCTTTATTATATTAGTATAGATTAGCAGTGGAATTCTAACATCTGTACCCGAAATACAAATATGGAGATAATGCTTTCTATAAGAAGGCGTGTGTTGCAAATTGCTGCTGATAACATATTCCATACCATAGGCAGTAATTGACATATGGGGCACCCAAGATATATGAAGACATCTCTTGCAAAATCCTGGCATATTGCATGTAATTCCCGACATATGGAGCACACCCATGACGCAATCCTGCCCTGATAAACTGGTTGTAATTCTTGACATGCGAGGAATACACGGGGCAAAGCTTTGGCCCTGGTATTTTGCAGGTAAAACCTGGCATGTGGAGTGAACTTCAGTACACGCTGAAAGCACGGGATTTTTTCACAAGTGCTGATTTAGACTCTATGGCCTTTTAGTAATTTTATTTGGAAGTCTTGCTGTAAAAGGCACTACTTAACCACACTTTCTTGGAAAAAATCGTTTATGGGCCAAGTGGTAAATACAATTGGTTAAACCTCACAAGTAGACGCCACACTCCCGTTTGATCTGCAACTCTTTGCAATGTATATTCAGTTCATAAACTTTTATTCGATTATAAAATTGCATAATCATAAAAAGTACAGTTTTATAAAAATTCAGAAATTAATACATTGAAACACATATAATAATTTAAGAAACGATTTCAAGTCGGGTTTTTGTTACTAGTTTTAAAAAGATCGCTGTCATTTTAGCTTCATGCGGATATTTCGGTGACTGGAGATAAGCGAGAGCTGGGTATGTACATCTGAGTCCGCTTAGACGGAGAAGGGGAAGGATCCATTTTTTCCTGGCTGCTATGTAGTACTTGCAGAACAGAACAACATGGACCGTTGATTGATTGGAAACCCCGTCACAAGGACAGCGTGTCAGGCTCCTGGACCAGTTGTTCGGTTCTGGGAATGAGACCATTCGGAAAAAAAGGTCGAACCGTAGTCTTGTCAGTAGGAACTTTTCGTGGTTCGAGAGAAAGAATGACAGGTAGGGCTGCAATGATCTCCCTGACTGTAAGGAGCAGATTTTTTCGTTTTGTGTTTTGACAATCTCGGTCTGGTGGCGAAGTTCTCTTAGGTGGTCCATACATAGTTTTTTCAGTTGTTTCTTCGAGATGTCCTCTATTGATGGAGGTTCGAGAAAGTATTGCTCCCGGTCAATGTCTTGGAGGAATTTGTGAATATAATTGAGCCAGGGTATTTTCCTCCAATGGGCTAGGCCAAGGCATTCGGTGATGATGGATCGCGTGATGTGGCTTTCAGAATTGCACCATATACGGTGCCAGAGTATAAGGGGCTGGCATCGTATGGTGTCTGTCACATAGTCCATTCCTAACTCCCGATGAGACACAAAGATTGGGGAACTTTGGGGGAGGGCTAAAACGTATTTAATAAAAGCGTTCTCCGTTACCTGGAGCTGATCGATGCTTCCGTAGCCCCAGATGCCTGCTCCATAGGTGGCCACGCTATGGCATTTTGCGTAGTATATTGTTAACAATTCCGATGGAGCTGGTTTGCCAAGTTTTCTGGAGAAGGCACTTAGTGCTGATACTGATCGGCGGAAGTTGAGATTTCTAGTTTCGATAGCCTTACGCCAGGTCATTGCATCGTCCACAAGTATACCCAAATATGGGTATACCGATGTTTTTTCCAGTCGATTATTATTGATATACATGGATTTTGAGAGTCCGTGTTTTGGACCAATGGTCATTGTGAATGTTTTTTTGATGTTGACTTTGAGTCCCAATGAATCCATAAAAGCCACGTATTTATTCAACTGCCGCTGGAGTTGGTTAGCTGTCCGGGCCAGGATGACCGAGTCGTCGGCATAAAGGAGGATGGGTATTGGGCGGCGTGCTATCTGTGGAAGGTCCTGACTCCCTTCCAACAATGCTTGTTCGATCCCGTTGGTATATAGATTGAACAGGAAGGGAGCCAGTACGCACCCTTGCCTTACTCCCCGGGTTATTTTGAAGGGGCGTGATAGTTCTCCTGCAATGCCGTAACGAACTCGGCCTTCCGCGTTGGTGTAGAGTTCCCTGAGAAAAGCTAATACGGATGGATCCACTCCGAGGTTTGCCATGATCTCCCACAACTTGGCATGCTGGACGCAGGCGAAGGCCGCGGTAAGGTCTACGTAAACCAGATAGATTTTGCCTCCTTTCGCGCTAGTATATTTTCCGGCCAAGAGGGTCAGGTTTAGCGCCTGTTCCACCGTCCCGAGCCCCTTCTGGAAGCCATATTGCAGGTCTGTGATGATACTGTTTTCCTGGGCCCAAGATTGTAATCGGTCCAGGAGTAATCGACCTGCAATCTTGCCTGTGGAATCCAGAAGGGAGATCGGCCGGTAGCACGCGGGGTCGTTACGATCCCCTTTCTTAAATATTGGTAGGAGGGTGGAAGTAGACCATGATGGAAAAAGTCCAATTTCGGTGACTGCTGTCATTACCCGGGTAATTATTAGTGACCAGTAGTCACTGTTGTATAAGAACATGTCCATAGGTACCCCATCAGGGCCCGGAGCCTTGCCAGTTTTAGACGCAGTGATGGCCTTTCTGACCTCGTTAACAGTGAAACGTAGGTTGATTGGGCGGAATTTGTTCTCTACTTGTGGTTGGTCTTCTGTTTGAGAGAGGGCGGTTTGTGACCCGAAAATTTTTATGAAATGGTGGACCCAGTCACTTTCGGTTATTGCCACGTCTAGATGATGAGGATCTGCGGTATTGTCTAGAAGAGGCGATCTGATGGTCTGCCAGAATGTGGTGCTGTCTTTTCTTAATGCACTCTCGTGAAGTTGAGACCAAAGGTCTTGCTTTATCTGGCGCCTTCGCGTTTTCCGGGCGGTATTATACTCTTTCCTCAGGGTTGAGATTTTTTGGGCGTCTCTGGGGTTCTGTTGGAGGGCTTCTTTGAGTGACGTAAGGGCCTTTCTGCAGTCAGAATCAAACCATCTCTTTGTTGGAGGATTGGCTTTATTTGCAGTGTGTTTAAATAGCTCATCCCTTATTGCTCCTTGGATTTTATGGAAGGAGCTGACAATTAGTTCTGGGGAGGCCTCTGCAGACAGACAGTCCCTTATCCATGATTGCGTTTTTTCAAGAAGCCTTTGTGAGGTGACTTCGGGGTCTATCTTTGACCATTTTATGGCATACCCGTTCTTCTTTTTTAATGCTAGTGATTGCTGATCGAGAGGGCTGATTTTTGTTTCGGAGAGGCCCGTTTTTTCCATAACAAGATCCACACTCAGGGGATAGTGGTCACTAATCGGGCTGGACCCTACTTTATAATTTTTTAGTGAACCTTTGCAGGTATTTGATGCTAAAATAAAGTCAATAGTTGACATACAGCCACGCCCGTGAAAAGTGGGTTGAAATTCCTGGACCGGGTCGACTAGTTCATTGGCAAAGTCTAGGTCCAAGGTGAAGAGAGTTTCGTTAAGCTTGTTTCCACTCAGAGTGTGTACAAAGTGTGGGATGGGGTCTCCGGATTCGGTCTGTAGACCGCAGATGCCACTTTCATGTTTTGGACATATTGTTTGGTTGAAATCGCCTCCCCAGATATAATTTATTGTCGAGTTTGAGTTCCCATTTTGTAGTGAGGATATGTGAACTACCATTTCATCTAGATAGGTACAACATTCCTGGGGGCCTGTGTTATTATAGTAATTTATGATTACAAGTAAGTTCCTTGACGCTGCCGTCTGATGAGTAAGTTGGATGATTTGATACGTGGGTGTTTCCTTTATTAATTTTGCTGTTAATGGTAGGGTGTTAGAGAGATAGATTAGGAGCCCGCCTTTTGGTCTTCCCATTGTGCTTGGCGTTGCTTTCGTAAAAAATGACTTATAGCCTGCAAGATGGAGTGGGGATGTGCGCCAGGTCTCTTGTAAGCACAAGATTTGGTGGCTCCTTACTGTGCTCAGCCATAGAGGGCATGATATTTTTTCCGTTAGTCCTGCAACATTCCAGTAGGCTATGCCTATGCTCGTAGCCTCTTTTTGTTCCGTGATAGCAGATACTGTCCTCACATTAGTGTGGATTTCAATAGTTGTGTCAGAGTCGATGTTTGATCTTTGGCTGGTATCTGCTCCAACTAGATGAGAACTGATCAAGAGATTGCTTGAAACAGTCGATAATGCTTTTGGTGTGCAGGGCGACTCTGGTGATGGTATAGGATGCTTGTCGGCAGCAGAATGGTTTGCGGACTTTGCGTTGCGTTGGTTAGGTTTGACCATGAAAGGTCAATCGACCATGTCAAGGCACTCAAAACGGTTATTGGTCTGAAAGCCCTGCCATCCTTCATAGGCATGATAGGGTCTGTCCTGCCAATAAGGTATTTGGCGTTCGACATATCTACCTCTCGGTCCTCCCCTGTCTAGGTAGTCACGTGAGTACTCCCTCTGGTTCCGCGGTGTTTGACACCAAGGATCCTGGATTCGTGGGTCCTTGAAATGATCATTAGGATAATGGTGCCATTCCCATGGTGGAAGGTTGTGGTGTTGTTTCACTGGGGGATAAAAGAAGGAAAGGTGGCAGGCATCTATTCCCCCTTTTTTTTCAAGTTGGGGCCATGCACAAATATGATCTACGGTTGCAGGATCTTTACATGTAACGATGATACAATCACCGCGAGTTGTTTTCTTTGTTTTGCCTATCCAGGCTACCCTTCGGGCTGCAGTAATCCCTCCCGAGAGATGGGATTCAAGGGGTCTGTTTATGCTAAGCCACTGCATGGCCTTGTTTTTAAGTGACCATGCAGTTTCAGAGGTGCCATCTGTTAACTCGGGTACTCCTGTTAGGACTATTGTGAAGGGAGTAGCTTCCGGGGGCAAATGAACGGGACGCCTAGCTGTGGGAGGTTTTTTCGGCGTGGTTTTATGTGTGGGTGTATTCTTGGATGTATTGTTAGGTGTTTTTTGAGAAAGCGATGGGTTCGATGGCTGAGTAACAGGCTTTTCTACGTTCGTTCTGCTGTGATCTGGTTTAGCTGTTGAACCTGGTGTACCTATCATGGCCTTGCCTGCGATTACTGCTTGCTGTGGTTTGGGATGGGGTAGTTTCTCCTGCTGGGGAGGGGGTGTATTTACAGTTGATTTAGGTATAGTGGACGGTTGTTTTGTAATCTTTTGTACTGGAAGTGTTGTGTTAGAATGATTAACTGCTTTCTGTACGTGTGATTGATTCTGTTTTTGTTTTAATGGTGGGTGTGAAGTGTTACGTTGACCCCTTACATCGATCCGAGTATTCGTATCTAGAAGGGTAGCTGAGATTATTGTTAATTGGGCTTCAAGATTCCTAATGCTTAGTTGAATAGGCTTTAAATACTGATATAATAAGTCCTTAGTTGTAGTGAGTACTTGTGAGGTGATTCTGCAGGTCTTACATTGCTCCGGCATATTATCGTTTGAAATTGCTTTGTGGGGAAGAATTGAATCAGAGATGTGTAGTATGCTGTTAGAAGTTACCGAGTTGGAATGGGTTGATTTAGGTTCCTGGCAGGAGAAGCTGTGGGTTACTTCATTGATTGGTGAACGAATTTTTGGAGTTGCCCCACCTCTCTGGCATTGCTGGGAAGAGTTATCTATGAGTTGGATGTCTCCTTCAATTTGGCAACCAGCAAGGTCGGGAGTTGCTTCCAGGTCATCCGTTGTTATTGAAGGATCCGAGTCGGAGTGCGTGACCGACAGGTCAACTACCGATGGGACTGTGTTTAAGTCTGAGACGGAAAGAGACACGGGAAGAGAGCAGTTTTGGGTGTTTAAATTGATTGGGGAGGCGGCATTTGCTATTGCGCCTAATGATGAGCGCTTAGCGTTTGCACTTATTAGATCCAATGAAACTCTCTTCTCCATTAGAGCTATGCTTTGATTAATTGTGTCATTTACCCGTGATATGAATAAGTCAATAGGGCCAGTTACTCGTGCAACCTCCTCAGCATGTTTTGATTTGGAATTGGAGGCACTTCGGGTTTTAGGCGGCATGGTTGTTTGTTGCTGGGTCGTTGATTAAAGAGAATAGGCCCGGTCCGGTCTCTACCGGGCACTAACGGGCAACAACGGGCCCGCCCTTGGCCCGGGCTTCGCCCCGGGCTGCGTCCCGCGCGCGTCCCGCGTAGCGGGTGCCGCGAGGTGTTGTAGCGGTCTGCTGGGGGCGGGGCACTGGGAGGGGGCGCGGCTCTCGCAGGAAGAGGACCAGCTGGGGATGGTGAATGCTGGTCCTCGCAGTCCTGGGGCCGGCGCCTCGACCTCCTCTGCGGCCTCGCGTTCACTCGCTCAGCAGGGCTCTGCCAGGAAAGGCTGTGCTACTCCTGTAGCTGGATACCGATGGCGGGAGCAGAAAAACAAGAGTCTCAAAACGGTGGGTCTTCCACGAGTGGCACCCGCGCAGCGGGTGCCGCGAGGTGTTGTAGCGGTCTGCTGGGGGCGGGGCACTGGGAGGGGGCGCGGCTCTCGCAGGAAGAGGACCAGCTGGGGATGGTGAATGCTGGTCCTCGCAGTCCTGGGGCCGGCGCCTCGACCTCCTCTGCGGCCTCGCGTTCACTCGCTCAGCAGGGCTCTGCCAGGAAAGGCTGTGCTACTCCTGTAGCTGGATACCGATGGCGGGAGCAGAAAAACAAGAGTCTCAAAACGGTGGGTCTTCCACGAGTGGCACCCGCGCAGCGGGTGCCGCGAGGTGTTGTAGCGGTCTGCTGGGGGCGGGGCACTGGGAGGGGGCGCGGCTCTCGCAGGAAGAGGACCAGCTGGGGATGGTGAATGCTGGTCCTCGCAGTCCTGGGGCCGGCGCCTCGACCTCCTTTGCGGCCTCGCGTTCACTCGCTCAGCAGGGCTCTGCCAGGAAAGGCTGTGCTACTCCTGTAGCTGGATACCGATGGCGGGAGCAGAAAAACAAGAGTCTCAAAACGGTGGGTCTTCCACGAGTGGCACCCGCGCAGCGGGTGCCGCGAGGTGTTGTAGCGGTCTGCTGGGGGCGGGGCACTGGGAGGGGGCGCGGCTCTCGCAGGAAGAGGACCAGCTGGGGATGGTGAATGCTGGTCCTCGCAGTCCTGGGGCCGGCGCCTCGACCTCCTCTGCGGCCTCGCGTTCACTCGCTCAGCAGGGCTCTGCCAGGAAAGGCTGTGCTACTCCTGTAGCTGGATACCGATGGCGGGAGCAGAAAAGCAAGAGTCTCAAAACGGTGGGTCTTCCACGAGTGGCACCCGCGCAGCGGGTGCCGCGAGGTGTTGTAGCGGTCTGCTGGGGGCGGGGCACTGGGAGGGGGCGCGGCTCTCGCAGGAAGAGGACCAGCTGGGGATGGTGAATGCTGGTCCTCGCAGTCCTGGGGCCAGCGCCTCGACCTCCTCTGCGGCCTCGCGTTCACTCGCTCAGCAGGGCTCTGCCAGGAAAGGCTGTGCTACTCCTGTAGCTGGATACCGATGGCGGGAGCAGAAAAACAAGAGTCTCAAAACGGTGGGTCTTCCACGAATGTATATTAAAATTCGGGTCATATGACTCGGGCACCAACATTAATGTTGTTTACCTAGCAATGCCATGCTTGGTGCGAAATACTAACAGTGCTGAGTAATCTTTTAATGGTAAGAACTGAGGGAAGAGCAGGTGGGTGGACTGCTGTTTTTAGTGACCCCAGGAACCTGCATGGTCTAAGCTAGGTTGTCGCATTTAAAATAAAGAAAGGCTAGAACTCCCAGAATGCACTAATAAGTCAAAGCAAAGCCAGGGGGTGTACACGTGGTGTCCTGGTGATATGGAGCCACGTGGCCACTCTATGGCTGCCCAGTAATGCGCGCCACGAAACGGCTGGACTCGTTCTTCTGGCGTTTAATGAACACTTTGCAGAGGCGTGACGCCTCGTTCGCCCTGATGTGACGCCGGAAGCGGCCTGCGCCGCGCCCAGCGCGCACTCTCTGCGTCCATTTGAAGGCGTCAGGGGTCCTCGGGGGGGCAGACAGCTGTCACTGGGGGTGGCTGGAGGAGTTTGTGTTTACATCTGCACATGTGTGGCAGATAACTCTGTCATTGTATGTTGGGCTGTCCATTTGGGCCAAAAGGCACGAGGCTGCAATGGCTATTAGAATAGGCTACTTGGCGCAGGCAGCAAGAGGTGACAGGTTTAAAGTCGATTTGGCATAGCAGGTAGGTCACGATCAGTCTTTCAGTGGCAGCCATGACCTGCCGGCACTCGCTGGGGTAGAAGCTTTGTAATACATTGCATTTCTGTGTTCCTTCCTCCCGGCGTTGTCGCGCTTCGTGAGCAGCAGATGGGCCGTGATGCTGCGGAGAGGGCGAGCGCTGTGTGTGGGAGCCCGGCCTCTCTGCATCATCCCCACCGCTCAGACACCCCCTCGCCCCAAGGCTGTGCCTTTCCTCGTGCGCACGGTGCCTGCTCGGCGCCTGGCCCTGATTGGCCGCCTCCCTCCCGCTCTCCGGTGCGTGGGTCTGAGCCTGCGAGGGCTCCCGTCTGCCCACACAGCTGACATCAGGACCGGGCGAGCTGCAGTGCAGGGAGCCGACGATTCCACTTCACCTCGGCTGCCTGTGCCTGCGGACCCTGCTGCTGCTACCCTGCTCGTGCAGTGCCTGCTCCCCGTACTGCCTGCGCCTGTGCTAACTGTGCCCTGCCTGTATCTTCTAACCGTGTTGCCTGCGTGTGCTGCTGCCTCTGTTCAGCCTGTGCCTACTGCTCCGCTAACTGTGACTGCTGACCTTGTCGCTTCTGCCCTGCACTTGCCTGCTCTCAGTGCCTGCAATCCGTGCTGCCTGGTAATCTTGTTGCCTGCACCTTGCCTGCTTACTCTACTGCCTGTGGCAGTTCATCATACCGCCGCTGCCTGTGACAGCTCACTAGGGACTCTCCCTGTGCAGCCAGTGACTGATACCCAAGTGCCTTCTAAGTGCCTGCTGACCTGTTGCTGCCTGTGCCTTCTGCCTGCTTATCTCGCTGCCTGGAACCCTTCTCCGGACAATCTGATTGGAGATGGCAGTGAGTCGGATTTTGCTCCAGACGTGCCTCTGCCTGACTTCGTGCCTCTGTTTCTCCGTGCACTATCGAGAGCCTGGAGGCAGCCACTGGAGAGGTAAGGCGCTATGTGCGTCAGGAGGGAGCTGCGTCCGGGTCACAGGCTCACGTGGAGTCTGACCAGCTTTCACGTGTGTTTAGCTGAAGAGAGCAGGATGCATATTTAGAGCTACCGCACCTTGCTGGTCGAGCCTGCTTCAAGTTCTAAAAATATTTTAAAAACTCGAGTATCCGAACCTGAGTTACTCCGCTCCAAAATCTGCATTTTGCCTGTTAGACAGCCGTGAATCCAGTTTTACAATATAGTAATAACATATACTACTGTGGCATTTACTGCCACGTGCTCGCTAGGTCAATATGCAATACATAGTTATATCACTATTTCATTTAAATGTATATTATCGCTGAAATTCACCAGTTATACTTGTCTCTAGTAACCATAACTCGTGCCCTAAGGTAACTATAACCATGCACAGTTTGTCAACAATGATATCAGGTGAAATGTTGCAGTGAAGTTATCAATAATATCATAGAACAAATAGTGGTGAAATATGTGGGTAGTTAACTGTGCATGGCGAAGGCACAAGTTACCAGCGATAGCTACAACTGGTGAATTTAGGTATTTTTTTGAGTTTAAAATGTTATCTTGTCACTGAAATTTTCACCAAACTAATAACGTCACTTTATTCTTTTAAAAAAAATTGAATTCATAGGTGGTATTTAATGTAAATTAATGTTATTACCATATGGAAAGCCAACTCTCCGCAGGCAGCAACGGGCAACTTGGGTTGGCCTGGTGCAGTCCTCCACCCCAAGCCACTTTGAGCCCCGAGGACTCAATTCCTGGACCTTTATTTTTTTTTATTAAGAGTAAGGTGCACCCGGCCCCTCCTTCCCAAGACACTAAGGGTCTCAGACATCCCATTCTCTGCAAGCTTTTTTTTTTTTTTTAATTTAGGGGAGGTGGTGTGCGCAGCCCTCCTCCCTGATACGCTAAGGGAGCCAGGGACCCCAACCCAGGGACTTTTTTAACATTAAGTGGAGAGGGCACATGGCCCCCACCCGAGACAATAGTAGCCCCTGGGACCTCATCCCCTGGGGCCAAAGTATAAACAAAAGAGGGGATGTCACCCTTCCCCAAGGTCCAGTACAGCCTGGGGACCCCATCCCCTGAGACCTGTAAGGGGGGAGGGGGGATGCAGCCTGTATGGGCCCCGGGGACCACAAGTCCCAGGGTTGACACTTAAATATTGGGGCGGGGGAGCACGGCCCCCCTCCGAGCTTATAATGGCCTTGGGGACCCCATCCTCCGGGCCTCAGGCACCTGTGGTCGGGTGCCTGGTGTCCACGTGCAGGGCACTCAACAACCAATACAATGGAGGCCACAGGTGGAGCTCCAGGGTCCCCGTGACCCAAGGTGGCTCACCCCATGTACCCACCCTGGGTGCTGTAGGAGCCAGCATTGCACCCACCTGGTGGGAGAAGCTGTTTTTGTTTGTTCCTGCCAGGCTGGAGCAATGTGTTTTTCCTACCGTAAGAGCGTGGGCAGAGAAACAAAAGTGTGTTCCCACCTGCTGGGAGCATTTGTAAAGCTTCTGCCGAGAAGAAGACGTGCCTTACTTGCCCGCATTCCTGCATGCAGGGAAGGCATGTCTGGTCCCACACAGTGGGAGCTCCCTTGGACACAGTTATTGAGCCGGCCCCAGGGGATGAGGTCCCCGGGGCCTTTGCAGGCTCGGGGACGGTGCCAGCACTCCATCCCTTTAATTTTAGATAGGCCCGGGGATGGAGTTACCAGGCCTATCAAGGCTCAAGGAGGGGGGCAGCTGCCCCGTCCCAATATTTAGGTAATGGCCTCCTGGGGATGGGCCCCTCTCGGGGAGGGGGGTCTGCTTGGGGCTGCGCGCCCCATTTTCCTTTTAAATAAAGAAGTGGCCTCTGGGTATGGGATCCCTGGGCATTAATGGCCCTATGCAGGGGCGTAACACAGGCCCTCGCAGTGCGGGGGCCCTAAGATCCAGAGGGCCTCCTCAGCACAGCACTCAGGCTGCAGAGCTCCTGATTGAGCCTGGAGGGGGGCCTCCTCAAGTGCCTTGCATGGAGGCCTCCACAAGTTTAGTTACGCCAGTGGCCCTATGGAGGCACACCACACTTCCCTCACCAAGGATGGGGTCCTCAGAGCCTGCGTGCTCCTCTTTGTAATTCATGGCAGCCATTTTTTGGGTATGTGTTAATTCCACAGGACTTCTGCAGGATTGTGACATTAAAAAAAAATCGTTTTGATCCAGGGAGGCCACGAGGCCTAGATGGGCAGTGTGTCCCTACCCTGCCACCATATATTGTTTTTAGGTCGAGGACTCGTCGCACTGCTGTAAGCAGTGAGGGCGGAGCTCCGCAGATTTAATGTTTTTTAGTAAGGGGGCTTGTTTAAGGTTAACTTCAGAACAGGGGGTTAAGTTCTCGAATCCTGTCATGGCTGCCCGCTACATTTTTCTTCATGTTGCAGGCAGCCAATCAGACCGCACGCTCCCTCTGGAGCTTATTGGCCCAAAGGAAAAAAAATCCCTGTGGGCCAATCAAAGCTGTATTTGATAAAATTGGGTTCAAGGGACTCTCGACAGAGTCCCTTGCTCCCAACTATAAAAATATTTTTGATCTTTATTTTTAAAACAATTATTCAATGGATTTACACCAAATCATAAACACCACGCTGTTTGGATCAAGATCTATCTTCATGACAAATATGTTGTAATTCCGATCAGCAGTTTTCACGATATAGATTTTAAAAAAAGTCTATGGAAAATGCATGACGTTTTAGCATTTTGGGACTCACCCTCTTTCTCTGTCCCCGTTTGACAGATCAATCCCAAACTCTTGTTGTGCAAAGTAGGCAAAAATACCTCTTTTTTGGAAAGCATAACAAAACATGTCTTGTTTATATCTATATATACATAAATAGTCACCGGAAAAAACCCAAAAGTTGAAGCGTTTTTATAGATAGGTGGATATCTCGGTAACAACATTAACTTTTTGAACTAAAAAACACAGAAATTCACCAGCTATGGTTACCATAGCTAACTATAACTTGCGCCTCACCATGCACTGCTTAGGACCTCACATATGGCATCACTCATGACATGTTCTATGACAATTTATGACATCACTTAATGCTTAGGTTTTAGGCCCTGGAACACCATCCCCCAGGGCCACATTACATTATAAAGGGGAGGGGGGGGCCTCTTCCCCGAGCCTATTATGGATCCGGAGAACCCATCCCCCGGGGACTCCATCAATAGTAGGTGGGTGGCCCGGTGCCCACTCAGGGCATCCACCAAACACCTCGTTGGGGGCCGTGTGTAGAGCTCCAGGATCCCGCATCCCCAGCCGCCTCCTTACCCGGAGGGAGCAGCTATTTATGCTGCTGCCTCCTGGTGGGAGCATTTTTAAATCTCTAAGTGGCTGGGAGTAGACTTAATGTTTGCTCCCATTTGGTTGGAGATTTAATACGATCCTGCCAGATGGGAGCAAGCACATGTATCCCGGCCCTCGCTAGTGCAGACAGTGAAACTACTGTGTTCCTGTAGGGGCTACCCGGAACTCAGTAAGTGAGCGGGCCCAGGGACTCCTGGGCCATTAAAGGCTCAGGGAAGGGGACCACATGGCCCCATCCCTTTTAATTTAAGTTACTGCCCTGAGTGATGGGATCCCAAGGTTCTTTATCAGGCCCAATTTTGGGGGGGGCTGAGTGACCCTTCCTCTCCTTTTTTTCATTTCTGGCCTGGGGATTAGGTCCCTGGGGGCTAGTTAGGCTTAATGAGGTGGGACAGCGTCGCCCCCCTCCCTTTTTGTTAAAATATTGAAATATTGGCCCGCACCCCTATATTTTTTTTAATGGTGGACGAATTTTGCCGAATTTGTTTTAATTTGGCCTCAGGGTCACCCCCATGAGACCTGGGGGCAGGGTATTCCTACTCAGCCCCCATATATTATTTTAGTATTTTAAACTTCAGGACAGGGGACTAAGTCTCCTAGGCCTGTAATGGCTGATAGCAATAAGTTTCTATTGTTGCTGGCAGCCAATCAGAGCGCTCATTCCCAAGGGAGTCTGACTCCTGTGGGACCAAGATGGTTCAAGGGAAAAAAAGCTCCCTGGGCCATCCCCAGGGCCACAATTAACTTTAAACATGCTTCTGCCGACGGGGAGCTGATTTCTATTCTGTTTCCTTACCTGCACTCCTGCGGGCAGGGAAACACCGCAATGTGGCTCCTTTCCTCAGGGAGCATGGATAATTAGCTGATCCCTCCGGGCGGTAGCAGTGCTAGCTCCCGTAACATGCGGGGAGCTGGTTGGGGCAATGGGGGCCCTGTGGTTTCCCCGGTGGCCCCAACTTGAGCTTTGTGGATGCCCAAGGGGGAGGTCACTCGCCCCTTCTCTTAATAATGTATTTTGGTCCCGGCTGATGGGGTCTCCAGGGCCCAAAAAGGCTCGGGAGTGAGGTTGTATGGCCCCTCTCCCCTTTTTTATGAAATTCAGCCTGGGGAATGGGGTCCCTGGGGCCTGTGAAGGCTCGGGAAGGGAGACCACAGTGCCCTGCCCATTTGTAAATTAATTTGTCCCCAGGGGATGAGGTCCCTATGTCCTAATGAAGCTCCGAGAGGGCGGGGGTGCTTGCCCCCTCCCCTTAATATAAATGTTTCTTGGTAGGTGCTCCGGGCGGGTACCCACCTATAATTTAGAGAGGCCCCAGAGATGGGATCCCTGGAGCCACATGTGCCTCTGAGTGGGGGGGGCACGCAACCCAAATTCCCTTTTTATTAAAATTTGTCCCTGTGGGATGGTGTCCCCGGGACTCAAGAAGGCTCGGGGAGGGGGTGCCACATGCCTCCCTCTCCCTAATTATGGCATTTGACACCAGGTATGGGGTCTCCAGGGCCCAGGATTTAGGGTGGAGAGCTGCATGCTCCCCTCTCTTTAGAATTCGGCCCTGGAGAATGGGATCTCTGGGGGCCTAGTAAGGCTCTTGGAGGGGAGCTGTTTAAACCCCTCTCCTTAATATATACATATTCGCCCCAGGAATGTGATCCCTAGACCTACTATTGGCTTGGGGAGGTTCGACCCCGCAGAATGGGGTACCTAGGGTCTCTATCAGCTCAGGGAGAGGGCTTGCACAGGCCCCGCTGTGCAACCAACAACCTGCTGTGCACCACTGAAGGCCATGCGGTGCCTGGGTTAGCTGCCTTCTGGGGAATTGGCTACAGGACCTGGAAGCAAGCCAGGACCTGCATCCAGCCAGGCACCGTGCATAACTAAAAGCCATGGCTTGCGGGGGATGGCTTTACGTATGGTAACAAAATATTACTTTACGTAAAAAGAAAACTAGCTTTTCACTGAAAAAAATCAAACCCCAATGTGACGTTATAGTTAGTTGAATATGCCAGTGCCAACACAATGTTCTGATATAAAAAAAACACAGAAAATCACCAGTTATAGTTAGCTGAGCTATCTTTAACTTGCACCCCCACCATGCACTGCTTATAACCTCACATATTACATCACTCATGACAGGTTATATGACATCACTGATAACATCTCAAATTACATATGTGAGTACATAGCTGATGACCTCATCCAAAGAGTGTGCTTGTTTGTTTGATGGATAACATAGTGGGGGTTACTGTCATATAACTTTTCTGCCTAATTTGGTACAGCATTTGTCCAGCTAATGGGTGTAAGTGTTTACAAAACACATGTGCTTTTAATACATCATAGATGTGTAGAGGTATTGAACATGTTATAAATCTGCGTATTCAGGAGTAACTCTGCTTGTAGGCGACAGTTGACGGCTACTGCCAGTGTATTCCACTCAAGTTTTTGGGTTCTGCGGAAAATGTTTCCAACACGGCTAAGATTCTATGAGGTAGATAGTAAGTATTGTAAGTAGCCATGAGTATTTAAGCCGAATCGTCACAGCAGGACGATTTCTACAAATGATAGAAGCCTTTATGCACAAGGTTCTAACCTATGCACACATGCTCAATTAGCTTCAGAAGATGGGCTTTCATTATGAAAGCTGCAGGTCATATGACTTTTAGCACCTTCAAACGTAGGGTATTTTTAGTGAATAGTATTTCTTTGGAGAGGTTATGCATAGAGCGAACATGGTTCTTAGTAGATACTTTATAATACCCTGTGCTGTATTTCCCATGAGAGTTTCACTGTATGCCAGCTGTGTGGTACAGAGCAAAGTCTCTCCATAGCGTATACAGTGTTTTCACTGCCCACTTTTCTAGTCATGTCAGCTTCGTATCTCACGAGAGATTCGCTAACCGTGAAGGGTTTTATACAGGTTAAAGGCTGTCCTTTGTAGGGCATTAGTTATATAACTGGGCGTATGTGTCTAGAGGAAGTTGGTTTGCTCTGAACAGTTGTGCACAGATTGAACACCGTCTGCAGTAGAGGTTACCCATCTATGTGTGGCTGATTGTGAACATCAGCTCAGCGCCACATTAAGTGTATGGTAAAGGGTCGATGTTGCAATTAACAGAAGGTTACTTTACCTAAGAGGGTTGTATGTGTGATGCCATTAATGATGCTTTATATTATTCTGAGCTATTTAGTACCTACTTTCATACCTCTACGAGAATACTCGTTTATAGAGTAATGTGTAGAAAAGAAGCTTAGAAGATATAATCAGTGATAGCATCAATTATTTATTTCAGATGTCATCAGTGATGTCATAAACGATGTCATAGAACATGTCATGAATGATGTAATATGTAAGGTCATAAGCAGTGCATGGTGGGGGTGCAAGTTATAGTTAGCTATGCTACGGTGAACATCTGTTTTTTTATTTGTTCAAAACGTTAAGTTATCACTGACATATTCAGAATATGTCAGTGACAACATTTTGAACAAATAAAAAAACAGATATTCACCATAGCACATACATACATACTGCAGACACAGGTTTCTGAAAGACTCTGCCGCAGCTCAGAATGATGGATAGATAGACTGTGTGGATATTTTCAAACATTGTAATGGTTTTCAATCCCTAGTTCAGGATAACTCTGGCCAAAAAAAGATGGTCTGACTTCTGAGCTCTCGTTGCAGTCTTCGGTATAGTTTGTAAAACATTTCCTATGATGCTGCTACGCTATATACGTTTTCTTGCTCAGTACTGTTGTATTCACATCTCACGCAAAACAAAAATGTGCACTAAATGGGAAGTTAAGGTTCCGGATCTAAGAACTGAGGTTTATCTCCAAACACTGGTCCCTAGTATGTGCCCTTTTCCACCCAACCTGGAGACGGCAGACACCAAATAGGCGCCATCTTGAGTTTGAAGAGGTTCAAAGGTGCGGTAAAAGAATATCAAGACTAGGGCTTTACCCCATGCAGTAGCCACCTGAGAGCGTAAGCTATAGAACGCCTCCTTCCTCTGAAAGCAGAATATACACTAGTTGCATTTTAATATTAAAGCACACTAGAATCCCAGTTTGAAACAAAAATTCTCATCCAAATCATTATTTTTGAGAGTCACACAACATGTTTGATCTCGGTTGAGAATGTGCTGCGGCATACTGTAGTATGTTTTCGTGGAGGTGCTCATCCCATTGATGGGTTCTCTGCTCTTGCTGTGAGTGATCCTATGGAACCAGAGGGTACTGATGCCAACAGCCTCAATCCACTCCTGGTTCCTGGCTTAAGTGTTCTGTGATAGGACCACATGTGATGGGCAGATGTAAATGCTTCAGTGAGACCATGTGATGAAAGCGAGGAAGGACTAGCACCCAAAACTAGAAGGTATATCTTGGAAGCAGCTGAATTGAGTGTTCACTATTGATAACTCCAAACCTTGGAATCTACTTCGTTTCCATCAAACACACAGGGATAGGAGTGCAGTAAAGAACGAACCACATTGCGCAGTAGAGTTACCGAGATTGGGCAGCAGTCAGAGTTGTAAGCCAGCATCTTCCTGCCAATCACCCCAGGGCCCCAAACCTCAAGTGAAATGCTTGAATTAATCTCAGACACTGGTAATTTCTTGAGTCCGTATTCCAGTCCATCGTTATTTTGCACACCATGCCACCTCAGTTTGGACCCAGCTATATACAAACCAGTCTTGACCCTGCTCCAGTAGGAAGAGTCCAACTCGAACTGCCAGGCCAGGTCCCCACCAAACTGGAACATGGGCAACCCAACACCAGTTGCAAACTGACTGGGGCTCGTCAGTCACCAGCTGTGTTTTCGGGGCCTGCTACAAGCAGCCCCAGTCGACACCATCCCTGCCTGCAAGCCCTGATGCCACCAACCCCTACTCTGGCACAAACCGTGTTTGCAGTGCCGGCTGCAGCCCCTGCAGGCACTAGCCATGTCTTCAGGGGCCGGCTACACCAGCTTCCCCTACACGTCCACCTTGGATTTCATTCCATCATACCGATTGCGTTGGTTGTGCCCGTTTGAGCTCATTACTGCCCAGATGTTGTGGTCTGCGTACCAACTGATTTCTTGAATGAAGTGTAGGCAAGAGGCGGAAGGACGATGGAGAGTCATCTTTGGAAATGAGCCAGACCAGAACCGCCTTCCTGTTCCAAGCTGAAACGCAGCAAAGAGCAGTATCTTTGTTTAAGTAACAAGAAATGCAAATGGTGCCAGTGTAGGCCAAGGGGGTGGAGTGATGTGACATTCACTTTTTAAAAAGAGACCAGAGCACACAGATTGTTAAGCCTGCACCCTGGTTTATTTAGTTGTGGCAGTGTCAGTGTCTTACATCTTGGCCTAAACTCTATTCAAAGAGGTGAGTGATGGCGGATAGATGCTCCTTAACAAGCTAGTTCAATGGGTTCCTCGTTGGGGCTGAAGAGGGATAAACCGCCCGCTGACACCTTGTGTTGCGTTATTCAACCCACAATCCTGCCCCTCCCTCCACGCCCTCCCCCACCCTCAGAGTTCATGATCCCGATTAGTAGCCAATGTGTATCTGTCATGCTGACCAAAGCTAGTCATCTACGGAATAAAAATTTGAGCCTCCTCTGTAACCAGTAGCGTAGCAAGGATGCCATAGGCCCTGGTGTAAGTAAGGAAAATTGCCCCATTGACTTCTGTTGAGGCAGTAAAATACATCAATAATCAGAGTTCAATGGGCCTCTATGGTCTCTGGGTCCCAGTGCCACTGCACCTGCTGAACCACTGGTAGCCACACCCCTCTCTGGAACCACCATACCATTAGTTGATGATCCTTCTCTTGAAGAGGGGTAAGAAACCTTCTGCAAACCTGATACACTTCAGAGGTGTACGCAAACTTCATACAGTACTGAATATACCTGCAGGATGGTTACTTGTATGCTTCAGCCTGAAAGAGAGCCTTCCACCAGGCTTCCAGTGACATGGGGCATTGACTTTTAGGCACTACAGTTGGTGCATGGAGCCAATCGCTGTGTCATATCTAATTTTGCCGTTGCATCGTTTAGCAAATATGCACCCACATTGGTAATTACTTCATCCCAGCACCACCTCCTTTGTCTGATAGTTTCAGAATTAGCAGATGTTGCATCTGGTCATTGATGACCACTTGATCCATCAAAGAGTCATGAAGACATTGCTCTCCTCCCCGGACCAGCGTCGCTTAAGGTGCCCTCGCTTCAGTCTTAACACCCAGAGCGCTGTACCTCTGCCAAAGTTTCAACACGTCCTTAAGATTGAATATAGCATTTGATACATTGTAGAGCAACTGAAAGCCTATCATCATCTCCCAAATGTTGTCATTCATGAGAAGCCCACGAATGAGTATAAGTGGGACTAAGTAGGTTATTGTGGCATTCCACCTAGGGGCACCTCCTTATGGTACACAATTTATTCTGTGTGTTCGTGTTTTGACGTGCCTGTCCCATGTAAATTGTCATAGCCTTTGTCAGCGTCTATGTCTGGTGAAACTCGTTGTCGAAGACACAGGTGTTTACCAGTTGGCTGCTTGGCAGGCACAAAGGCTGAATCTGGAGACGCCTGTTGAAAGTGGTAACAACTTTAGGTTTTCAGGGATGAGGGGTTGTATGAGCTTCTGTCAGACATAGCTGGAACCATGGGTCCTTTTTCCTAATGCATGTCTTTGAGCTGCCTTGAGTTATCCCAGCCACACCATCGACAAGAGCTCTATAGGGACTGCGCCGTGCGCAAATGCAGGTGGAACATTTGGGGGGCTTACTAATTGCCTGTGGAATGAATTTAAGGTGCAGGTAGAGCGAAAATACTGGTGGAGGAGTTGGCTACACAAAAGACAGTGAGGAAAAAGGTACTGTCCGCATGATTGGATGACATAGGCTAGGTACCGGTGACTGGAGCCTCCGGTGTCTACTTAGTGCTTCTTTAACAGAGCTGTGACAGAGGAGCTATAGTGTAAGAAATCCACCCTAGAAAGCAGGGTTTGCAGTCGTGTTTTTCAAGTATTAGCCTTTTAGAAGGGGCTGGAGGACCCACACTGTAGCACCGCGTGCCCCAGAGTCTATGGGAGGGGGCTCAGAGCTGGTGTTCCTTCTCCATAGTTTGCTCTTATGAGTGCTCCACCCCAACCTCTGGAGAGGCGGGATGAGGGCAGTGCTTTGAAGTGGCGCAGCCCCTGGGGGGGAAGACGCAGAAGTTACAATGAGTCCTATGAGAGGACCTATATGCTTTTTATGTCAAGAGAGCCCTTAATATGTGCGAGGAAGTACATACGAAGGCAACATTGAGTGTTTTCGTCCTCATGATGTCAGACTGTGTCATGAGCTGCTTATATTGGATGGTGTCAGAGCACTCAGGAGAAATGTTTTCCCTGCCCTTGGGCCTTATCCCCAAACCTGATTTTTACTTAATGCAATTGATCTCATAGGATTACTTCTATGTTTGAATTTCTGGCTCTTTTAGGAACTATAAAAAGAACTCCCGAAGTCATCTGGGTAATCTGCGATAGCTACAGATACTCAGGAAAGGAACATACATAAAAACATAAACGTTTTATATTTTCTCATGCAAAAATATGTCCCTAAAGTGCCATTGTCCTGAACATGTTTTGCCCCAAAGTGAAATAACTTGTTGGTGAATACCCAAAAGCTTTTTTTTCACCTTGTTGTTGGTGGATCCACAAAGAAACGTCCACAAACCCACAAAACAATGCAAATTGGACTTAGTTCGTGGAAATGTCATATTGTATGCAGAATTTCCTATTGATCAAAACACATTAACATTGCGAAAATCACACATTTCGTGAATCCAGAATGGGTTTATATCTTTGCAAATACTGGTTTAATGCACTTGAGTACAGATAATTTTGTGGACCGTGTCCAGAGTTCTTGAAAGGTGGTCACTGTTGTCGGTCCGTGTTTGTTATTTGTGTTCTGAGACCTCCTTTATGTGCTGTAAACAACTGCTAATGTACTCTGTAGTACTTCAGTGAACATTCCATTTGAATGCACCTCTTGAATTGTAGATGGCTTTGAGTCTGTTATGGGAGTTGTTAGTTTATGAAGGAAGGTGGTGCGGCCATACAGGAAGGAATCCTAAACTTTTACAACATTTGCCTGCCCTGTTATTCAGATGGATATCCCTAATAAACATGCTGGTCAGAGATGAGGGACAAAAGGAAGAGGTCAGGCAGCTGGATGGATGGAATGAATCCTGTTTGCGGGCTTGAGTAATACATAAGGCTGTTTACCTCAACCACCCTTGTGAGTCCTAAAGGTGCTTGAGGGGCTTAGTGCTTGAAAGCTAGACTTAGGAGCTAGGAGAGAGGAGTTGGCATAATGGCTAGGGCGATTGTCCTTAAAGCTGGGGATTCGGGTTCGAGTCTCGGCAAGGATGTGCCACATGCTGTGATTCTGGGCATGCAAATCACTTAATCTGCCCGTGCCCAACAAAAATGAATGTGTTTTCATGTAACGCAACTGGTACTCGTGTAAAGTACTCTGATACCTGGTACCCTCGGGTCAAGTTTGCGCTATATAAAACTCTGAAAAGAAAACGTTGATGAAAGCCTACTGTATATGGTTACAGATTTAATTCCTGTAATTTAATAACCTCTGCTAAGGTATTGTACTGATATTAATGACATACCACAACAGTATATACAATGGTTCACTATGGAACTTACTTAAAATGTACTCAGAAGTATAAATAATACTAATTAAAACAAACCTTGCTTTAATAAACTTAGGATGTTTATTAAGAAAATTCACAAACTCGGCAATTATAGAACGCTGAAAAAGTGAACTTAGTGAAATAACTGGAACCAAGTGCATAGTGTGTATATTCCATGAATAGGGCTATGAAATACAGGCTACAACTATCAGAGATCTGATTCATTTTTCAGTTACAACTATTGTATGAATTATTGTAGACAATAACAATTTGCCCACGTTTGCCGACGGTGTTTCAACCCTCTTTGGGAATTGACAGTCATCATCAGGACAGAGAGTAATGTGGGAACAGTACAACGTATGCTGGTAAAGGAGAGAGAGGTAATCCTGAAATTAGATGGGAGTCAGTAAAAAATTGGTAAGACCAATGTTGACAGTGGAAAAGGACTTCCTGCACAGAGTGCTGTCAGGAGGAGTATACCCAAAAGATCCTATAAAGAGTCTGGATCATCCAATAATCTAATTCAGCCTGGACGGTGGTTCTGAAATCAGACATAGAGGATCCTGTTGATCTTTTTTAGCGGTGTCAATTGGAGCAGGCAGTGTCAGTAAATGCTTTCATCTGACTTTTTTAAACTGAGGTGGAAGTAGAGTTCCCTGTGTTTTGCTGCCAAGCTCTTTGCCTTTGTGGTGGGCTCATGAGCTCTCAATCATTCAGTCAGTGAATTTGTAGAGCGCACTACTTACCCGTGAGGGTCTCAAGTCGCTGGGGGAAGGGGGGGGGGGGTGCTGCTACTGCTCGAAGAGCCAGGTCTTGAGGAGCCTCCTGAAGGTGAGCAGGTCTTGGGTCTGCGGCAGGTGGGTAGGGAGGGTGTTCCAAGTCTTAGCGGTGAGGAAGGAGAAGGATCTACCGCTGGAGGTTGTTCGTTGGATGCGCCGGACAGCGGCGAGGGCGAGGTTGGTGGAGTGGAGCTGGCGGGCGGGGGTGTAGAAGTTGAGTCTTTTGTTCAGGTAGGCTGGTCCGGTGTTGTGGAGTGCTTTGTGTGCGTGGGTGAGGAGCTTGAAGGTGATCCTCTTGTTGACGGGTAGCCAGCCAGGGGGGTGATGTGGCTGCGACGAGGGATGTTGAGGATCAGGCGGGCGGAGGCGTTTTGGATGCGTTGCAGTCGCCGTAATGTGTTTGGCAGGGATTCCTGCGTAGAGTGCATTGCCGTAGTCCAGCCTGCTGCTGACGAGGGCTTGGGTCACAGTTCTTCTGGTTTCGGTCAGGATCCACTTGTAGATCCTGCGAAGCATGCGGAGGGTGTTATAGCAGGAGGAGGAGACGGCGTTTACCTGCTTCAACATCAAGAGGGAGGAGTCAAGGATGAATCCTAGGTTGCGTGCATGGTCTGAGGGTGTCGGCGCTGTTCCTAGTGTGGTCGGCCACCAGGTCTCGTCCCAGGCAGAGGGGGTCGGGCCGAGGATGAGGACTTCTGTCTTGTCCAAGTTCAGTTTCAGGCGGCTGCTTCTTATCCACTCGGCGACGGCCTTCATTCCCTCGTGGAGGTTGGTTTTGGCCTCTGTTTGGGCCAGTTCTATTGCCTGGTTACTCTATTCTCCTTTAGTGTGTTTGTGGCTCACCAGTGCCCTGCAAATAGTCTGTGCTCTGGATCTGGACACTTTGCTTTGTGGTCAGTGAGTGCTGGTTCATGCCACTGTACTGAGCATGGGCTGTTACCATTTTACTGTGTTACGTGTCAGTCCTGTGCGATGTGCATGAACCGTCTGTCTCTATCCTGTGCCCTCATTCGTAGACAAGCTTCTCAGCAAATGTGCTGTGAATAGGCTCCTTAGTTGTGTGCTGTGTCTGGACTCTTAGCCTGTGTGCTGTGTTTGGACTCTTAGCCTGTGTGCTGTGTTTGGACTCTTAGCCTGTGTGCTGTGTCTGGACTCTTAGCCTGTGTGCTGTGCCCGGTTATTTGCCTGTATGTCTGATGCTTGTGCTACTTGCCTGTGTGCTGTGTCCGAACTTTGACTTTCGTTCACACGATCTACTTGTGTGCTGTGTCTGTTTGTATAGAGGAAACATATATTTAGAATGTTTTAAAGTGCTCCCCGACGCCTCTTTTTCAAAAGCAAGACCCTCTTGTGATGTACAGGCATTTCAGAGGAGCTGTGTGCAAGGAGGCCCTGATTAGTAAAGGTGCAGTTGGTAACACTTGATGACTAGAACATGCTTGGTTAGATGCTTAAATAGGATTCATATTTGCTCGTTCAGTGACCGCCTTTGGCGATGACAGAACGGATCTCCTTAAAAGTTGGACTAGAAAACTGCTGTTGGTGCATGTACGAGTTAAGCAAGTCAATGCTCAATTTGTAAAAAAAAGAAAAATTAGAGCATGGCCTCAAGCTTGTGTCAGGAGCCTGTTGCCAGTGGTGGTGCCAAAGGATGGGTTTGTGAATAGCGGAGCAGCCCAACCCTGTTTCTACCTCATGCCTCCATCTTCCACCAAACTACGCTGCCTGTCTCATCATCGGACTCTAACAGGATCATTTTCACCCTTGCTTTCTCTGTTTTCCTGTCTTTCTCTGTCCTTGATTTCTTCTCTTTTATGTCTTTTCAGTTCTGGCTTATCGACAGCACTAGCTGTCTCGCCAGGCTCTGGTGTTCAAAAAAAGTATTAATAAAAATACATACCAATACAATACATGCAAGGTCTTTTGTTCTTATATTTCACATGTTTGTCCAAATCTTTTAATATTACATATTTACCACACAAAAAAAGTTTAACAAGGCCAGAACGATTGCCTTTGACAATGCTTGTTTTCACTTCTTCTGGGTGAAAAGACCAGTGATATAAAATAAGTCCTTGATCCCAAAGTATGAGTGGATGCCCACCACCTGCAACCACGTGCAAAACTTTAGCACTGGGTACCACCTGCTCCCCAGCCCGGCCTCTGACCTTTAACTCGTGGATACACAGGAAGCTAGCATCTCTCCCGAGGTGAACGGTGGAGGGTGACAGGAGAGGTGTCGGGTGGTGGCTGCAGACCCTGTGCCTGAATAGTAAACAATTCACATGGTTTCGTTTTCCAGCAGTAACCAAAATGCCAGCTCTGAATAACCATGAAGGCACGGGACAATGAATAAGTTATGGCGTGTTCCTGGAATTTCTGCCTACAGATCTGTGCCTTCCAACGCCCTCCTTTCCGGGCCTCAGTTCTTCCAGCACCCTGCTGTCGGGCCTGTGATTTTTTCCTGTTTGAGGTTAAACTGCCCATTACTCTTCCATAGTAAAGTGGCATTTATATTTATAAACATCACTACCCAGCTATGTATCTTAAAGTATAGTGTTGTGCCTTGTAGATATGCAAGTGTTACATTTGTACTATTTCTCTCTCCGTGGATAAGTGAGTGTGTTGTGTAATTGTGCTGTTGATTTGGCTGCACATTTTCAACTATGTGCCTTGGTGTTGTGCTCCTGTCAGTGAAGGGATTCTGTCTAGTATATGGTCTTCTCTCATTATACACGTGCTGAGGCGTGCTGTTACTATCACTTTCAAATTAAAGAAATGCTGATACTCAGTTTGTGCTCATTTAAATTACCGTTTGGTGTGAAATTCTTGGTGACACTGCGTTTCTATCAATGAGAGATGCTGGAAAATTACACCAAACCAGGCACATGAAGCTGCAGTTCCGTTTGTGGCCACTGGATGGCACGATTGTCCCAGCTTTGTTTTTAGGGGACTTCCACGGTTTCTTCCTCTGAGAAGAATTAATAGAATGTCGTGATCCACTTGGATGCTAATGACAAGGGTAACTCGTCCTGGAGTGCCCATTCATTTCAATGGAAATTACATTGAATTGGTGTTCATGTCATAGCATCCAAGTGGTTGGATGGAAATGTTGGGAAGTGAAACAGCGTGTGCTTCGCATACTCTAGCACACACGCTCCTGTATTTAACATTTGCTGACATTCGGAACCCTCAGTAGCATCTAGGATTCTTTTCAGTGGCTATGGGAGGGACAAGGGTCATGATTTCATTGGACATTAGGTGTGTACGCGCATAGCTGGCAAGTTTTATGATTCAATCTTTCTGTGTTTTCGTTGTTTGTGTGACATTTCATTGCCATACGCGTGACACTTTGAGTGATATCTTATGAATAGGATACTCAAGCATTTAATGAGTGCACGACCCTAGCACCACCCTGTACACACAATGAGCATAAGTGCAGCTGAGGTCACAAACCCTGGCTGCAAAAATATAAATAGTGTTTCTCATACAATGGCATTTTCCACCTACAGGAAGAGGAATTTCAGATATGTATATATTTTTTCATTTACTTAAATTGGACCTGCAAACATCAATGTATTGGATTTATTTTTCTACTCACGCACTACAGTCAGCAAGTGTTAAGCAGACCCATCACTTGGCACCAATACTCTTACCAGCAGCTGCAACAGAGTTCTGGAACACTGAGGCCTGGTCTGGTAAGAGCGCCTCTTCTCAGGTGTTTATGTAAGCTTGCCCATGTGTCAGCAGAGCTCTTATCGATGTTTTGACCATTGGAGCTGGCTGTCACCAGGTGTCACTGTCTGATAGCTAATTGAAAAGAGTAGAGCCATCCACAACAAGACAGGTAATTAGAGATATCCTGCTTAGCTGTCCCTTTATCTTGTTTGCGTGACAAATTACCGCTCATGCGGTAATGAGGGAATTTAACTTGAATTGCGTTACCATAACGCAACATGCGTGGCACTTGGCAGCACTGTACATGACACCACTTCCACTAACGTCCATGATGGTGATGCACAGGGCACCTGTCACGGCTGCGTGGTGCTGGCTGTGCATCTAGGGCTTGCTCTGGTGATGCCCAAGAATTATAGCACTAAGACGAGTAATTTCTGTGTCATGCTGTTTTGAGTGCCTGCAGCCCCCTAGAAGTCTGCGGCTAGCCAGCGAGGCTCCAGTCTTTTGTATAATCAAAGCAGGAATTATTCCCAGCTTATGTGATCCAACCCAACTGCTGGAAGATGTGAGTGCTTCTGCATTCACCGGTCACGGGCAGCTGTAAAGTGGTCACCCCGAGTTTCCCAGGTCCCTTTAACAATTTTCCATAGTGAAGACACAGTAACACACGCGTCTTTGACAGCAGAAAGCCCCGGGCGCCCTCAGGGGATCTCCGTTTCCATGTCCAGGTTCTGTTCAGTGTTTGTCATTGGCTGTGTAGTCCTTAATCTCTATTCCAATGTTGTTTGTTCATTTTGTAATGTTCTTTGGAGTAATTGTAGTGAACATAGAGTCGGATACTTATTTCAAAAGCTCAGAGACCTAATCCCATGTTCTTCGCACAGTATATGGTAGTAACCCTGAACCATCATACTTCTGATCTTCACTGGTTCACCATGGACTGTGCCATAACATCGTGCTCTGGTTGTGTTTAAAATATAGGATGCTATCTACCTAATTGGTGAATATATACAGAGCTCAGTATGCTGTTTATTACCATTGCTGAGGGAGGGTGGAGGAGCCGCATGAATGGCATACTCAAGGCTTCTCTTCTCGTCACTCATGGTCTATCTGTAAACCACTTAACAGCGGCGGTGCGTCCATTGGGGCGTTGGGGCGTTGCCCTCCCAATGCACACCGCCGCCATCCGGACTGCCAATGTGTGCCTAAATCACACATTCAGGAACGAGTTTCTGGCCGGCCGGTTACTGTGCCGGACCAAAAACCATCAGGAAAAGGGGGAGGCGGGGCTGTGCAGACACGCTAGTGCCGTGTCCTCTTTCGGACAGGTCATTTTCCTGCCCGGCGCGGACATGCGCACTAGCCTCCCCCTTGGGAGACCGGGGGTTGCCTCATGCCGCAGCCCCCGGTCTCCTAATGGGGCGGGGATAGGATGCGCCCACACGACCAAGGCAAATACAACGACAGCAGCAAGTGCCCCCTGGCACAGAGGAAACACGAGCAGCTGTAAATCCCCCCCCCAACTACCCTTCAAAGAGCAGCTGTAAATGGGGATTGCTCATTTATCATTCTGTTTTCAAACACCAGCATGACAGATTCTCAAAATACACGTGCTCTATCCACTATGCACTTTCCATTTTTGGTGAACGCACAAAAAAAAAATCTTTCCTTTTTCTAAAGAAAAGTACATTTTTGTTTCAAAAATCCGATTTCATCTATTTTCCCCCAAATGTCAGCTTTCAATTTCCATAGACAATTGCATCACATTGTCTGATTCTGCGCCGTCAGAACAGGTGTTACCAGGACGTGCCAAGGATGTCAACATTGTACCAGCGCCACAAGTGTGCAGCGGCTGCCTACACTCGTGCATAAACACCACACAGTGTCAGTCACGGACGTTAATATTCTAATGACAGCCACTGTTATGTGACATAAAGGCCACAATTAGCCCCGCGTGCTCATGCTCTGATGAGGATAGCCGTGCGACCCTTATGCTATGATTCACCCAAGGATGCCCTATATATGCCAAGATTGACCATTACTGTGCCAGTATGTCATCAGTGGATATAATTGTGCCAGAGTTGAGGGTGGCAGTGATGAACTAGAGGGTGACAGTGATGAACCAGAGGGTGGCAGTAATGAACTAGAGGGTGGCAGTGATGAACCAGAGAGTGGCAGTGATGAACCAGAGAGTGGCAGTGATGAACCAGAGAGTGGCATTGGTGAACCAGAGGGTGGCAGTGGTGAACCAGAGGGTGGCAGTGGTGAACCAGAGGGTGGCAGTGATGAACCAGAGAGTGGCAGTGATGAACCAGAGGGTGCTGTGATGAACCAGAGAGTGGCAGTAAAGAACCAGAGGGTGGCAATGGTGAACCAGAGGGTGACAGTGATGAACCAGAGGGTGGCAATGGTGAAGCAGTGGTGAACCAGAGGGTGCTGTGATGAACCAGAGGGTGGCAGTGATGAACCAGAGGGTGGCAGTGATGAACCAGAGGTTGGCAGTGATGAACCAGAGGGTGGCAGTGATGAACCAGAGGGCGACAGTGATGAACCAGAGGGCGACAGTGATGAACCAGAGGGCGACAGTGATGAACCAGGGGGCGGCAGTGATGCACCAGAGGGTGCTGTGATGAACCAGAGGTGCTGTGATGAACCAGAGGGTGGCAGTGGTGAACCAGAGGGTACTGTGATGAACCACTCGATTTTCACATTTTTTCTCAAGGGTGTTCGGGCATGCGCGCTGCGCTTGTGAGCTACAGTGCAGAAATCATTTACCGCATCACCACGTTCAAATGTCACCAGCCGCCACTGCCACTTAATAGTAATAAATAGCATATTGCATTCTGCATATCTGCATAAGTATACATTACAAAGTTGAAGTTGCCTTTGTGGATTTATAAACAGGTCAGAGTTTACATAGAAATACCGTTTTTTGTTCCACTAATTACTTCGGTGCCGTTTGACAAACTCGTACAAAACTTTCCCAAAAAAAGTTCATTCACCTCATCGTTTTCCTGGAATGTTTTGCAGCGAGCTGTAAAACGGTGTCAAGAAAAAGAGGTGGGTCTTGAAACATGCATTTGCCATGTTAATTTCCATAGGAAAATTCGCTCTCCGATGCAGAACAAATGGCTGACTGGAGTTAGACCAGAATTTAGCAAAAAGTTAGAGATTTGCTCAGAAAGGGTACTTTCTGAGATTCAGTGTAAATCCGTTCAGCCATTTTCAAGAAATTGGCAGCCAAAGAGGTGCTATGGTTGGGAAAGGGGTTGAAATGTTAAGTAGATCTGAACAGTTGGTTCCGCAGGAGTCCTGTAGGACCAAAAATCTAGAAAAAAATAGGGCCCATTGATTGGCTGAGGGTGCTTTTTCTTCCATCAGCCATTATGGTACCGTGGGCCCAATCCTGTGATATTGAGCAATCTGATTGGCTGGCCGCAACTGATAAGAAAAGGTTGCATCTGCCTTTACAGGACTGGGTACCCGTGTCCTGAAAATGTTCAATAAATAATGTATAAGAGGACAGGGGTAGGTATACCCTGTCCCCCGGTACTTGTTAAGTGGGGGACCAAGAGAGGCCCACAAGGGGCCAATTCTTTCTAAAAGATGTTTTCTTTCTCTTCTGATACTGTGGTACTCTTGCACGACCTAGTGCCACCCTCCCATGAGGTATTGCGGCATTCCTCAAGATGCTTGCACAGTACCACAGCACCATGGGGTCAAAGTGGATACTGCAGGAGAACCGCTGACTCCTGAAAAATTCCTTCAAAAAATGAAATGTTGGTTGGGTGTCTGCAGGAGGATGGGTGTTAGCAGGGTTGTTGGGCACACATGGCCTTTTGGATAACTTGTGTTGCACCTGGAAAGAGGCCAGGCCAAGCAGGTAACCCCCTGCTGCGCTCGGCCAAAGGCTGCGCCCAACTGGAGGCATTAGCCACCCACGGGGGTCAGAGCACATGGCCTGGCCTTTTGCCAGGCTTTTCGGTCATCCCTCTGCAGTGCATGTCTGGAGGCCAGACCCTACGGATAACCTACTCTTGTCCATAGGTAAAGGTCATGCACAGCAGGAGTTTGGCTGCCCACAGGAGGTTGCGAGCAGGGCCTAGTCAGAGGGCAAAAGTCCTTGTGAAAGGTTTGAAGGGGCGGAGTGGTTCTTCACCTGAGAATTTTTTTTTTTTTTTTTAAAGCAACATGCTGGGTTTTACAGCACCATGTTCACATACATTTTAAAATCCTGAGACACTTTTCTGGCATGTGATGCAAACTATATCTTCACAAGGCATGGTGGATCTCACCCTCCCATAGTTAACCTTCGAAGAATGGTAGCAAAACAGCAGATTTTGCAATGTAATGTTCCCTAAGATGTGGGTATAAAGCTAATACATTATAGGCAGTAAAAATAATTCTGGTTATGCAGCAGCACAGGGCCTATCAATTTTCAGTCGTGACTAGCGAATGCCGCAGACGAGCAGACGAGGAGAAGCTAATGCTCCTGACTTTTACCGCTATTTAGTGGATGAGATAACGAAGCGTTAATATACGCGAGAAACCTAACCGCCGCCATTCACTTTCATGATACAAGATTGAATATCGTTGGATTCGCCATCGCATTACATTCAAATACTGTCCCCAGATACACTGTCCTGATGAAACCCGGTATCTAGAGAGGGTCGAAACGCCGTCGATGAAATTACGAAAAGAGACCACTTCCAAAAAAAAATTATCTTGATACTCACACTTTGTCCTTTTTGGAAACCTATTGATAACCGTTTTATGTTTGAATATGTCACTTAATGTTCACTGTAAATATGGTTATGGTCACTACACTTGGGGTCACAAACAGTTTTTATGTGAAAAAATATTAGAAAAATCATTAAATTGTGTTTACTCTTTTGTGAAAATAAATGTGCCTACTTCGGCTGAAGTTAGGTATAACTATTTGGAAATTTCTGTGAGCTTGTCTAAAAATATTTCTATGATCTGTCTGATTGACACATGGACCTATAGAAGGGTCATTCAGTATTTTTCGTGTGATTAAGCATTGCAATTATTTTAATTGCGAAAATTGTCATTGATATTCAAAATTAGTTCCTTGTGAACATTGTTTTTCGGTACTTTGTACTTACCCAGTTCACAAGGACATATGGGTTGCTCTTGTTGTTATAAATATATAATATATATATATATATATATATATATATATATATATATATATATTATTAAGTTAGGGTTATCTTGCATGTATCACAGATGTCTGCAGTATTTCATAGAAAGGCCAGAGGTGACCCCCATCACTTGTGACCAAGCACATATATGAACATGCAAATATAGTCACACCCGTGCATTAACACTTCTACTCACACTGACCTGAGATTGGGAAGCATAACATACATCTTTTAGATATAGTAATTGGACCCTAGACATTGGTCCCTAGAAGAGATGCAGCATGTAAGATGTGGCTATGGGTGTGGCTGAGTGGAGCAGTGTGGTGTGTGCAGCTATTATTCCTTTGGTATGTGAGCGCAGGAGTTCTGGCAGAGGTGTTTGGAGTCAGCAGAGAATGTATCTCACGAGCCAGGCTCAAACTTGAAGCATTGCTCTGGCTCAGCTCGAGGTCCTTTTGGAACCATGAGCCCATAACAAGCCAAGCTTTCATGTGGCTTCTGCCTCCCTCCCTCTACCCGGTATGTGGCTTTATTCTCAGATCTGCTAACTGTGAAACTGGAGAAGCAAGCTTGAGTCTCGGCATTGGCTCAACATTCTGTGATTCTGAGTACCTTACTTAATTTTCATGCCAATAAGCAATGGATGTGTCCTTATGTAATGTAACTGGTCCTCGTGTAAAGCACTCAGCCTTTGGGTATTTAAAAACTGCAGCAAGTAAAGTAGGAGGTAAAAACAAAGCCTTAATATAAAGAAAGAGAAATAGAGACTGTTGGACTTGGTCCTTTTGGCCAGGTTTATCCCAAAAATGTTGCTTCTGACCTCCTGGTATTGACTGTGTGCTGGATTTAATTATTGCTGACTTTAGGACTCTGGGCACTTTACCACTGCTGACCAGTGCTAAAGTGCAATTACTCCCTGTCTAAAATGTAATGGTATTTGGTTTCTTCATGATTGGCCTATTTGATTTACTAGTAAGTCCCTAGTAAAGTACTCCAGGTGTTCCCAAGGGTCTGTGAGTCAATTGCTACTAGCGGGCTTGCAGCACTGATTGTGCCACTCACACGAGTGGCCCTGCAAACATGTCTCAGGCCTGCCCCTGGTGAGTCTGTGTGTGCAATTTTAAACCATGTTGACCTGGCAAGTGTACCCACTTGCCAGGCCCAAACCTTCCCTTTTATTTCATACAAGTCCCACCTACGGTAGGCCCTAGGCAGCCCCACGCGCAGGGTGCAGTGTATTTAAAAGGCAGGATATGTGAAGTTGTGTTTTACATGTCCTGAGGTGAAAAATCAGCTACACTTGTTTTTCACTACAGCAAGGCCTTTCTCTCTCATAGGTAAACATGGGTATTGCCTTGAAATATCTTTTACGTTTAATTTACTATTGGGAGCAGATAGAGAATTGAAGTTTGGTGTCTCTCGACACAATTTACAAATGCATCTTTTAGTTAGGGTGGTTTTTAAATTGCCGGTAAGAAAATGCCACTTTTTGAAAGTGAGCATTTTCTTACTTTAACCATTCCCTGCCTCTGCCTATCTCTGAATAAATGTCTGAGTCAGGGTGACAGTTAGTCTCTTGTGCATTCACTCTAGTTAGTCTCACAATGGGAGCTGCTGTGTGCCCTGCTTATCTTGATGGCCCATCACTCAGCTGATGGACCTTCCTGAGCTAGAGTGGTCGGAGAAGTTGACACTGACACGTGAATAGGGTTGTGCCTGTCCACACAAAGAAGTTTCAACTCCCTGTAGTATGTCTGGAGCCAGGGAAAGGAAGAGCGGGGCCTGTGCACTACAAAGACCTTTCTTTGATGTTTGCCTACTTCAAAGGCTGAATTGGGTATAAGTACTGGACCTCCCACATCATATATTCAGAACACTTCAGGATTGAGGACATTCTACCAGGAAGAAGAGCTGTGTTTCTGTCAGGTGGGACTGACACTCTGCTGTTTGCTTTGCTCTGCTGGCCTGCTGCTTGCTGCTTCAGTCCTGGGAGTGAAAGTACTAGACTTTGCTTTTTACATCCTACCTTCAAAGTTTCTCCAAGAGCTTGGGTTGATGGTGACTCCTATTGGAAGACTCAGGGCCATCAAATACTTCATTTTCCAGCACCTGGGCTCCTCTGTTGAGAACTCAGTTCTGCCAAGTGGTGCCAATTCCATTTCTGGGCCCTTGGAAGTGAGTTCTGGTGCTAAAAGAAGAAAAATCGGCATCAACTCTGAGCGTCATTTCAGAATCGGCACCCCCTGCAAGAATCGTGGCATCGCCGATGCCTGCACCAAAGCATTGGTCCCCGAGCGCGAGTGTGCGATACACCGACTGCTGTTTACAATGCAAGCTCTAACTTTGCTGCAGGGCCCCGAAGAAGTGCTGCTGTGTAAGTCTCGAGCACCGCATCACCGACGTCCGTGATGCAACACACCGACCCTGAGCCAGCACCTGTGGTTCAACATTAACGCATCGCACTGTGACATCAATGCATCATCAACACTGTGTGGCCTTCCGGAACCAAGGTATCTCACCTGCAATCAACATATCACCTCCCCTGCACCTCGCATCGTCACAGGTCGTTAGCAGCTCAACGACCCTACACCTCCTCCAGGAACCACTGTAGCACTTACTACAAGCAAAGCATCACCTCCGTTGCGCAACATGTCCTCACCTAGCGCCAACGACCTTCATAGCATTAAGGAACCAATGCTTCACCTGCTTTAACGACACCTCCCCTCCCATACACCACGCATCATCTTTGATTTTTGATGCATTTATGGTACTTTGTCCTGGTCAAGCGCAACCATTGATTGCTAAGAACTATAATTTCATTTAACCTTGAAAATTCTTATCCTGATTTGTGTATGCTGGATTTTTGATGTTTTGGTCTTGTTTTAATCGGATAAATGTTGGCTGTTATTCTAAACTGATCTAGAGTTCTTTTGTGTTGTTTTCACTGTGTTATTGTATGTGTGTGTGTGTGTACGAATACTTTATACATTGCCTCTGGGGATATGCCTGACTGCTCTTGCCAAGCTACCAGGGAGTGAGCACAGGTTATTCTGAGGGTGTAACTTACTTACCCTGACTACAGTGAGGGTCCCTATTTGGACAGGGTGCAAGACACTGCCAACCAGAGATCTCATTTCTAACATTGACCCACGTTCTGGCTAATTTGTACAAAGTGAAACAAGAAAACCTGGATAAATTGCAGCTTCCTGCATAAAGTGCGTGATCTTGAGCAAATACTTTATTTCACCAAAACTCTTTTTTCTTCAGTATCGCATATGAAAGCACTTTCAAATATGTGAGTTCAGACTATCAGTTGTACAAAACTATCACTTTTAATCAGTACTTCTCAGTACAGTGCTTTCATGTGCCTTATTAATGTTAAAGTTTCCACATGTTAACCCCTTCCATGCTTATGACGAGCTCAGCTCGTCATGAGGCACAGTGGAGCTTTTTGATGTGGCTTTAACATATTTTGCTTGATGTTGTCTGAATAGCAAATATTTTCAAGGCTAGGTTTGTGCATGGGCTCTAAAATCCGAGCCAGACCCTTGGCTCGGATCTCACAGTTAATTTGTTGGCCCGCCCACCTCTACTGTGGGACTCCTTGCACTGAAGCTGTGAACGTAGTTGCTAGTGTTATTAGCTGCGTCAAATATGTTTGACTAACATGTCCTTCAGTAACAGGCTTACCTCTCCCTCTTTCACTTAAGGAGAGGACATGAAGCTCACGTGGTCAAGGTTCCTCCACTGCTGCACATCCCAGAACTCCGTGCCCCTGGACTCAACCCACATCTTCCCTAATGATGTGCTTCCCCCTCGGTTGAGCTCGCATCCCCGGCCCACGTCACCCGTAGACCTCCATCTTGTCACTTCTAGTGTAAACAAACCTGAGTCGTCCTCTTGCGCCAACCTACATCAAGTGTTGTTGTAAACCCTTCCTGTTCTGTAAAGAGCTCTCCATCGCTTTTTCAAAGCTGGGTCTGCTGTTTATAAATGCCAGTGTCATCCATAACCATGGTAACACATGACAGTCTGTACCCATGGCGACACCATGCCATCTATACCCACAGTGACACAATGCCATCTGTATCTCATAAGCAGTGATCCTGATTCAATTATTATATCATTTAACAAACCTTCTTACCTTCTAGCCAGGGTTTGAAGCGCTGTAAAAATAACAATCCGACCACCCATAGAGCGCTATGGGCCTCGCAAAGAGTAAAATGGTGCTATGTAAAAACCAAGGCAATACAATAAAATACCTTCTTTCCTGTACTTATACTGTTTAGTAGCTTCTTTACCCTACTACACCTACTTAAACATTCTACCCAATATAAGGTTGGTGCGCATGTGGGAACACTGCCATTACCTATATGTTTTAGAGCAGTAGATACATTGCAAGCACCTTGTATTGACCTTGAGTTCAGTATGCTATGAACTTCTATCAATGTTCTTATGTAGATGACAGAAAATCTTGGCATTAGTGTCCGCTAACCAGTACACCCCCTAACAGAGTAGAAGTTCAGAGGTTCATTCCAAGCAGGCTACTTTCACACAGACCCCGCTTGACTTCACAGAAGCTCCCGCTGCATCTCCATGCAGCCCATAAGGTGACCTAGTGAAGTCCCAATGAGGACCAATTCATGGAGCACCCAGCAGCTGCTTACTTGGTTCCCACAGCCACCCTTGAGCTCCTAGGGTATGCCCAACCTTTAGACATGGGTGTTGTGTGGCTGAAATGTTCCCCCTGTTGAAAGAACAGTCTGTGTTCTTTAAGTCTTTTGAGCAGGCTAATAAAACATTTAGGCTCAACTTGAATATTGATTCTTTTATACCCAAGTCCGCTCTGAAGACTCTTATAAAAGGCTCAGTGGCCAAAATGAGTTTGACCTGAGTAACTTTGGTCGTTTGTAATTTTTAGATGTACCAGTAGAAGTCCGATCCTTTTATTGTGCACAAGCACTATAAAAGATATTTTAATGTACTAGGAGGTCTTTTTATGTATTTTGTGTAATGTGTAAAGCGTAATGAAACTGCATATTAACCCTTTCCATGCTGCCATCGGCCATTGGCCGACGGCAGCACTACCTGCCCAGTGCTGCCGTCGACCAATGGCCAACGCGGGCCTGCCCGTTTTGCGGAAGTGCCGCACTTCCGCAAAATCGCGGGCGCATGAAACGGGTTAATATTGTGTTCTTTTTACATTATTTGTAATGGGATTTCATTTAGATTTAGGTCTATATCAATAAATAACATTGGAATAAAAGTTAATAATAATTTACTCATTATCTTGTATTTATTAATAGACACATGCATGACGAGTCTGTTAATTCTTGCAATCGCGGTGTTTATGATTGTTTTCGGATGCTTCATCGGAAAGGAACCCATTGTCTCCCACCACTCGCATCAATCAATGGTACCGTCCGCTACCGCTCCTAAAGCCACAGCACGTGCAGGCGCGCAATCCCATAGGGCTAAAAGGGCTTCAGCCCCCCCCCCGTCATGTGTCTGAGCCTGGGCTGCTGCAGCTCGAGCTGCTTTGGGCTCGGCTGAGCAGCATCTGGAGTCTTATATCCGGCACACCTGAGTTTTTCACAGGTCTTTAAAGACCATTTGCATATTTACATACCTTTGTAAACTGGTTACTGAGGCTTTGTTTTTTTCACGTTCCAGTACCTTCCCCCCTGGGCCCACACTCTGCCTATTCCTTACATTTGTATTTTACATTTACAACTGTAGTGTGAGAATGCATTTCATGAAAAGGAATATAAAGTAGGGTTGCCAAAAGAAAAATGCCAGCCTTGTGTTGTTTAAAGAGCCTGCAAAGTCCTCGTCTTAACACTAAATAGGGTTATAAACAAAAAAAAAGTTTTTATTCAATTGTAATGTCACCTTTCTGTCTTTGTTTCCTTTAATTATCAGTCATGGATCATTCAGGCAGCCCTAGAACACAATTAAAAGTGCTTTCTATTTATATTTGCTGCACAGATAAGTGCTGAAAATACAGCTTTAGGTGACTGCCTATTTTTGTACGATCTGAGACGTGAAAATAATGAGCTGGCAACCCTAATCCTGAGACTGGAAGGTTGTTGCAGGATCAGCACATTATTTATTTCCTTCACTCTTAATCCCCTGAATAATGCCATAATAGCAATAGTTTAATTTATATCTGAAACCCTACGCCATCACCAATAACATGCTGAGTTACTTCAATTGTCTAGGAATGCACCCTGAATTCATATGCACTGCTCTTCTCGCCCTTCACTTTCACGCTCACCCTGTACCCAAAGCTATCATAATGAACTCACACTGATCATCATGCACTCACACTGATCACCATGCACTCTCCGTACCCTCACAGTGATCACTCTGCACTCACAATGCACTTGCGCTGTTCACCCTGTGCCTCCCCCTGCAGTCACATGAGCACAGTACTCACCCTGCACTAATGTGACACTTCACTCGCCTGTCAACCTCACTGCTCAATCTGCAATCTTCACTCACACAAGCCCATCACTAACCATGTATTCATTCGTCCCACTCTGCACTTACATCCGCACCCAAATTCATATGGTCACCTGACTCACCCCGCAGTCGCTCCTCTTACCCTACTCTCACACTGTTGCATCGCTCACCATGCACTCACATGGACACTCCTGCCACCCACACAGCACAAAGGGTTAATGTACCTACTACAAAGAATGTGTACCAGGCAGATCACAGAACCGAGTGTGAGTAAACTAGGAGTAGCGCTATATAAAAAAAGAAATGTGTCAGAAAGGTGCTATAGAGAGATAAGATGCATTGTTTATTGAGTGGTAGTGAGGGAATTCATGTAGAAGGAAGAAATGGGAGGGTGGCGCCAAAAAAAGACTGATGCACCATGAGCGACCAGTGCTAGGGCCAGCCCTGGCTGGGAGTGTTAACCCCCCCCCTACCCCCCCCCCCCCCCCCCCTCGGGTTCGGGTCTAGTTGCGCCCCTGAGCACGTGGCAACTCTCTGTAGTTTCAGCCAGAGTGCTCAGTGTATTCTCTGGCCTTCTGCCTGACGGGTGTCTGTCCTTCCGGACCCTCTTGCTGACAGACGCCTGCCCTTCCGACCAGCATGAGGGGGGGTGGGCCAAACCAGCAAGGCACAGATGACTTCCACCGCAGACAGTTTTTCCCCATCTGTCCCTTAAGCCCTGATGGGCTCTCTGTTCTGTGACACTCCTTCAGCCTATTAACATGTGTACGGCAGGGACTGAAACCTCAACAATGCCTCCCAATCAAAGAGGGGAGAAGGGCGGGGCTTTATGTTTCTAAAAGGCATTGTTTGTTCTTAGAAGAGGAAAGTGGGCTCGGCTGAGCGGGGAACACCCCCGTCACCAGTGCTCTGTCTCCCTGGGATACAGGCCTGGCAGTCTGGTATGCATGGGGCAAACATTATCACCCAATTGTTCGGGAAAACGAGACATCATTACTTTTTGATGGCCCCGGTAGTTCATGCCAAGACAGGTGCTTTTTCATAGAACCTCTACTTGTCACCCCCACTCACTTTCATCCTTACCTCTTGCTTCCGGTCATAAATGTGGCGCATTGGAGGGGGTAAACAGTTATTTAATAGAAACATAGATACGGAAAGCGTCCTCAGCAGCTTCCATTGTAGAAATAAACACCGTTTTTTGTTGTTTTTTAAAGTCCTTTTTATGCGGCACAAACGGGAGTTGCACTGGAAGTACAATTTCATGCTTGGCAAATGCAAGATGGCCGCTTCTGAAGATTCTGCCACTTTCAAGCTAAGAAAAAATGGTCCTATGTGTCCATTTTGCACCTTTAAAGGCAGAATTTCTTTGAAGCAATTTGTTCAATTGGAAACAAAGGTGTCCTTTAAAGGGGACAAGGGCTTTTGAGATAGTTAATGGTGTTTTTAAGAGTCCACAACTACAATAAACATACAATAGTGTGTTAGACATGGACTCTGGGATCCACCCCTGTGATGAAAAATCTGATTGGAGCAAAAAAGACTCCACTCTGGCACAAGAGCGAAGCATTCATATTGGCCCAACAGCAGAATCTAGAATTGCACTTTGCTTAGGTGTGGCCACGTGTAACACTCTTCTCTAAATTCCAAAGTCTGGCACCATTGTCAGTGTCCCAAGGGTGGCTTTGACATGTGACAGTCTGTGCCACAAGCACTTTTTGTCCAGTTGTAGTCCTTTAATATTGTGTGTGGAAAGGTCTTAAGAAATTAATACTCTAGGGGTGTCTGTGTGCATAAATCACAAGACCAGTAGATGATGCCGCTTCATGCACATGGGCTATAAATATGTGTAGTGAATAAATAATATATAAAGTTGACTTATAATATCTTATGGCGTGCCCCCTCTGTTCACAAATTCCAGTTGTGAGCGGTCTACTTGCCCTCATGTGCAGTGACGTTTTAATACATGGGCAAAGTGGTCTCTGGCCCAGGGCCCCAGACTTTCAGGGGTCCTTGACAGAGTCAGATCTGTTCTTTAGAGTCTTGCCTTAATGACCGTGCATATTTCTTAAACAGATTGTTTTAAATACTGTTTTCCTTTTATTTATTTTTAATCTACATGATGTGTAAGTCCAGTACAGACATTTTACAGAGGAATGTTGTGTTTATGTTTCATGCTACATCCATTAAAAAAAGTTTATTTTAGATCACAACAGGGCCTCACATATGAGAAATGCGAGGGTGTCACATGGGTTATTTGCAGTAATATTGGTGAGCTGCTGCTGTGTTACGATATTGAGAACACACATAACTATCCCTGAATATTAGATGTAAACACATTTAGAATTTGGAGGAGTGTTACTGTGCACTGTCAGGACCTAGCCAAAGAGGGCATGAAAGAGCTGCAAATGGATCATAAATCCAAAGCTGGTCCAAACAGGGGGCCCCAAAATACGTTTGGCCCAGGCCCCCAAAATCCTTAAGATGTCCCTGCCCATGTGTCAGTAGACACTGGGACTGACGGAATGTTACCCATGAACATGGAAAGAGTTCTTATTTGAAGGACACATGTTTCACCGCGGTATCCTCTGTAAACAGACCTTTAACTGTGATGTGTCTAGAGCTATCAACCCCCATCCTGCCTGTTCTGCCTTAGGAAGTATGTGGTAAGACTGTCAGTGACCATGGCAGAAGCATGGCCCCCTTACCATAATTGAGGTGAATGTCATATTCCTCTGGGACTGGAGAGCCACGTATGTTCAGTAGAGGAAGCCTGTGACGGTAATTATGGAGTCCCCCAGAAAGAGAGATGGTATATCAACTTCCGTTTGGTGTCATATTTTTTTAGGTTCTTTTCAAAAAGGTTTTTGGCTACTCCTTAATCTAGGAGACCAGAGTGCTAAAGCTAGCTTTCCTTAGCCGGCATGTTGGCTCAGTGAGTTAAATGCTGGCTCTGCATGGCATTCCACCAGAATATCGTGTTCAAAAATAATGTAGCCATAATACCTACTACCACAATATTGTGAATTTAAGTCGAAGCAGTTAGGTATTCTTAACTCCACATATATGTAACTTGATAATTCATAACTATGCAGTGTACTTAGATAGTAAGAATAGTAAATCTGTACTTACCAGCACAATATTGTGGCATTTGATAGTCTCGCTCCAATATTTTTGTACTCTATATTCTGACATAAAATCACTGCTGACATCGTTTCTGAACTACAGGTATTGAATTCGAATCCTGAAATGGAGTGTTCAGCCTTCTATTCTTCAAAGGCCATTAACCATCACACCATCACATTTGCCAATATTAACACTTGTTATTTTTTGTGTGTTTATGTGTGATAAATGGATTCATAAGATCTCTATAAAAACATGTTATTATTTATAAAAGCATTGGTACTTGGCAAAAGAACTTGCGGTCAGCATTAAGCACCTCACAAACATTGTTGGTTACATTTACATCTTTATAAATAGCCTTTAGGAAACCCTTCCTTTGTGATCACCAACTTTATCAGCATTGTGAACTTGCTTTTTGCAGTAATCTTGGTGGCAGTTCTTAACTTGCTGCCCTATACTTCAGGATGCTGTTCTTGACATCTTAGGTAAACGCTTTCTTGCACTCTTTCTTTCCTCAGGGAAGCCTTCAGACGCCCTTATAGACCAAGACATTGAATTCTTAGCATCCTTGCTGAACAAGCAGAATCTGCAAGTGGAGACGGGAGGTAAGTGATACAGGCATGGTCTCTCATTTTCCCCTGTCTCATAGTTTTCTTCAAGAGATTCACCTGTAAACGCACTTTGGCTGGAATAGCAGCAGCGATCATCTTGCAGGAACCTTCAGAGGGTACCTTGTGTTCATTCCGTTAAAGATATCTGCATATTTTGGGAGGACTACAAAATAGAGACGACCATCAAGATTGAAATACTAGAGCCCGCCTTGTGACCTGTTGGCCTGGCTTCAAGCTGCTATGAAGCTCAGCTTTTTTGAGGCTCCCCATTGCTGGGTTTGGCCACATTCCTAGATGGACATCTTCAAGTCTAGGATGGCTTCTGCTGGTGAAAAGTGGCTGCTGCTAGCGATGGGTAGCCTCCTCATCTATCACGTCTCACTCCATTGGACAGTGTGCCCAAGAGGAGACTGTCACTTCTGTCATCTATTATAGCGCTCCCCATGGTTCTGCATGGTATCTCAGACCCTTCCACCTTCTTGTACACTCTTAAAAGTAACAGATGTGAGCAGGACCCAGTAGTTGAAAGAAAGTGTGTTTTTAGGAGCAGGGTCAACAGATGGTTAGATTACGATGTAAGGTTTAATAGTAAAAAATGTATCCACTCAAAGGAATATGTTGGCACGCAGAGAAGAGCAGATTCAACCTCAGAGAAGGAAATGGCATTGATGGCAAACGTAAGAAAAAAACAAACCTACTGGAGAAATGTGTGTGGGAGCACGATGGAGTGTAAGAACAGGATCAGCTGAAGGGAAGTGTATGGTGTGTGGATAAGGGGTGATAATAGGATCTACTGGGGCTTTGAGGATTTTGGGTGAATAGAAACTGAAATTGGGATCCACTGTAGGAAAGGAAAGGAAAGGAAAGCAAAAGAACACGATTGACTGGAAGTGGTGGGGGCATTTGCCTAAAGTATAGGGCCGGCTCATGTGCAGGATTTCTAAGAGGAAATAATCCTTTATTCACAGTTTTATCGAGCGCTCTGCTGGCCACTAACCAGCCTATGTTGCAGGGGCTTAAATTTAGATGCAGGAGCGGAGGTCAACCGAGCTTCTCTGTATGAGCTCCTTAGATTTGGAAAGTGTTTCCCAAGCAGTAAAAGACGCAGCTCTCTCTTGCAGCTCCAGCAAGGTCTAAAAAGAGGCCTGTTTCCTTGACATTATCCTCACAGCCTGTCATACATTTTCTGCTACGATGATTGACTGTTGACATTTCCTGGTGCAATATGGCATTTCTATTCCTTATGGGTGCCCATTACATTTAATTTAAAAAAAATGAGAAAATAAATACATAAATGCACATTTTAATTCTTCTAGTATTCAAATTCTGTAGTGTTAATTAAAGAATGTATTTTGTTTACAGTTCAATGTCTCAAAATACTTTTTGCCAGTGTGTTTTTTTTTTCCACCTCTGCTGTTTCCTGTTACTGATTGTTTCAGAGCGCCTGCCTTATTTTTTCCCTGTCCAGGTGCCACACACCCTGAGCAAAATGACCCAGCGGGCAATGCCAACGCAGACGAGTCCCTTGTCAAGAACCGGGTGGGCAGCGTCACCACGGACCACCCGTCCCCCACAAAAGATGGAGTGAAGAGCTCTCCGGTCTCCAGAGACAAAATGAGCGACGCTTTGCTTCTAGGTGTGTATATGTATCTACTGTTGCTGTAAACCTGACAAGGCCATCTTCTCCTTCGCAGTGGGGCCAGGAGGGGGCGAGTGCAGATGCAGTAATTTTTATTGGGATTTAGCAGTCTTGTTCATCCCTTCCTTCCAAATTTTTCAGACATGGTTCCAAGAACAGAACAGCAATTGTGGGCACCTAGAGCTTTGTACAGCGATAAAACAATGTCTCTAGCATGGCCTTCCCTGCCCCTTCTAGTGTAGGAAAAGACGCACCCGCCACAAAAATCGTTCGCAACATGACATTTTGCACTGATCATCTGCCTTCCTGGTTCTCTGCTCTACTTGTTACTACCAGATGCCTCAATTTCAGATCTGAAAACAAGAGGGAACCTAGCAATAAGACGCTGTGAGCAGTGTAGGCAAGGGATGGGCCAAGTTTGGGTCCCACCCAACCCTAAATCAACTGAGTCAGTTAACTAATATGAGACTTTTTCACATGAGCCATATATAATCAAAGCACAATATAAAAAATACGAATTAGACCATATCACTGTATATAATTCTACATTTCTAAGCTAGGCATAACCTTTACACTATATCTTTTTCGTAGCAGCCGGGTTAGTCCGGCCTAGGCTAAAGTTAGCAAGAAAGAAAAGACCGGGATCAAGGTAGCATGCGCTGATGAAGGGGGCTAGGTAATGCAATACCAGTCCACTTGTCACGTCACTGCTCTAAAAATAAGGTTTCCTGCATACCGGCTCAAGCGGAGTCAGAAATGTCGCTCTTGCAGAGAGAAGGGGAGTCAGCTGCCTACAGCTATAGTTTTTCTGGATTTCTCTCGAGAACTAGGCCAGGAAATGGATTTTCTAGACCATCTGACACTAAAGACTTAGTCAATGTGCCAACCTAAGACAAAGAACCTAGTGGACTGCTGCCCCCGCAATCCACTGAGCATTACTTGAGTGAGGTGCTTTAACCCCTCCCATGCTCGTGACGGAACCGTTCCGTCACGAGCCTCGGGTGGGCTGTGCTGGTGACGGAACGGTTCTGTCACGGCCCCGCCGCCGCGCCTGCGCGGCGCGTTCTATTGAGCGGGCGGGGCCGTGACGGAACCGTTCCGTCACAAGCACACCTTACCCGCGTGCCGTGACGGAGCGGTTCCGTCACGAGCACGGGACCACCGCGCCGCCCCCTTAGCGCTGTGGCGGAATAGCCGCCGCAGCGAAGAGGTTAAGGTCGCAATCAGTTCAGTGAGATTTCTCAAGGATAGTTAGTGAAACACTAACCCTCTTTCATCATGAATAGGTACATTCAAGAGCACTAGGAAATTAGGAAAGTATTTTCAAGATTTATTAAAATCAAAATCCTGTCCTAGTGCACACAATGTGAATAGTAACTATTATGAAAATAAACATGACATTGGCAATGATACTTGTCAGGAGGCAAAACAATAGGAAATATTATAATGGTAGAATATGGTTTCTTTACATCAATATCCCTACCCCGACTTTACCTCAGCAAACTGAGATAAACCTAGCACCAAAAGAAGCCTACGTCGAGTTTCATAGATGGTTCAAGCTCGCATACCTTTTATGAACCATTGAAGCAATGTTCAGTAAAGAAACAGCAGCTGCTTTTCTTGCCTCCCCAGCTATGTCCTCGAGTCGACAAAGTGTCCTCTCTGTAGCATTCAGCAAGGAAACGGTGTTTACGGATACTGCATGATCTTCAGTCTCATAGCCCCCCTTTCTTCCCACATTACCATCTCTGGATCTCTTCTACTCTGCCTTCTCTGTTTTCGCACCAGGATACGATTTTCTAGTAATTGAGCGCGCTACAAAAGCCTTTATAATAATAATAGCCCAGGAGTGAAATATCTCTCTATTTAACCCCTACCATGCTCGTGAAGGAACCGTTCCGTCACGAGCCTCGGGTGGGCTGTGCTGGTGACGGAACGGTTCCGTCACGGCCTGCTCGCCGCGCCTGCGCGGTGCGAATTCCGCACCTGCGCTGACGTTCTAATGGGCGGGCGGGTCCGTGACGGAACCGTTCCGTCGCAAGCACAGCTCACCTTAGGGCAGTGACGGAGCGGTTCCCTCATGAGCACGGGACCGCCGCGCGGCCCCGCCTCCCCCTTAGCGCTGCGGCAGAATAGCCGCCGCAGCGAAGGGGTTAATAACACTTTGTTCCAGTTTATATATCTCTGTCTGAACACTGATGAACATTTTCAAAATAAACATTTAATAGTAAAGACTTTTTACCTTCTTACATTCTGTGCCTCATTGCTTATTATTTTAAAACAATAACTGCAAAGGCATTCAAACTGTGCAGAATTATTCAAACAAGCTAAATTATCACATTGCAATGAATAATGTCATTAATACTTATGAATTTGTTATATGAAATATACACATAAATAAATGAACATGTCTGATTCAGAAAGGGACTACACCAGAGTGGTGGAGATGTAGGGATCGATGTGCACCCTCAAGCCATATCTTATTCCCACATATGTGGGTTCCACTCTTGCAAAATTCCCACCCTTATACATTTTCAGTGAAGTTGCATAAATGCTTTAGTGTTTCTCACTGTGCAATCATAAATTCAGCTACATTTCACATTTTTATGTTCTAGAAATTGTAATATTTTAATTCTCTTTTGTGAAGTTTTAGTTTATATTAAAGAACAAATATGCATTAATAACCCAACAACCACAACTTTTGATTCTATATTAATACTGTCATAGTTTTCTTCTGAAAAATATTTCATGAGGAAAGCCATTCTAATCTACTTAACCATGCCTTTTTTTTCCTTTAGGTCTTGTAGTGACATGCACTGCGGCTGGGGTTACCGCTCTGATTGTGGCTGCGATATGTTGGTGTCGGTAAGTTGAAAAGTTGCAAAAACGGTGATACCAGAGTCAGTAGGAAATTAGGTAAGATTTAGAAACGCGCTGTGATTAGTTGAGAGGCTGTTTTGTGGTCTGCGCAGCAAGGTGTACAGACACAATTTACACCTTTCCTGAGTAACAGTACCTAAGTATAAGTTGAAGTATCAAAGGGAACCAACCCTGTGTCATATGAAATTACCTCAAAGTGGCTGCAGAATGTGACAAGAGGTGGAGAGCCCACAGTTAATGTCATGATGCAAAAGGGAGCCTTATTAGCTTAGCAGTAGAAAAAGGGAGGTTGTGTTACCACTGAGGACATCACCCTGAGGCCTCATGGGTCATCTTCTGAAGACCTTATCTGCAGAAGGATTTATACAGATTGCCTTCAGTCCAGAAAAGCGCCCAAAAGTGTTAGTGGTTTTCAATTCAAGTCCTGTAAGTTCAGGCTCAAATCCATATGTCCAAGGGGACACAGGGAGTGTGGGAGAAACTGGTGGACATATTGACATTGCACAATAATAATTAAGACGCTACAATAGAGAAGCATTTCTCAAATTAAAGATATTCTTGGAAGTAGAGATTGAAATGCGTGACTGAGGAGTGAGGCAGAAGGAGGCCTGATGAGAAACATTACAAAACAGGAAATCCTCTCCACAGAACCGGTAGGGGCAAATGTAGTAAGCACCTTGAATACATGTTAGGGCATACACATTACTACAATAGCACTGATAAACCACAGACATACAGGCCCTGCATCCAGAGGAGGCCGCAAATGACCAGTATGGGTCATCTTGGCAGCTTTATTTATTACTATGTTCTCTACAAGCCTTTAGGTGGTAACAGATCATTGCATCCCTATTGAACAAACAGCCTCTGAGACATCAAAGCCTACATTGAGTCCTACATTGAAGCTGGGTTAGAACCATGACTCTGGAGTCCTGTTAAGCCGTGTGGCGTGTGACAGTATGTGCTTCTAGGATGTGTCAAAATGCTGGCAATGATTTTTCCGATCAGTTGATGGTTGTGCGTGGGATACTGGGAGGAGAGCTGGTTGTGTTAGTGGTTATTACTAAACTTACTTGGCTTGTCACTTCGAAATGCAGTGCTAACTAGTAATGTTTAGATCAGAGCACCAGCAGCTACACCTTTCAGTGCAAATTCTGGCATTGTGTTCTTTGGCACCTGGAACTGCACGGCTTCCTTGTGTCAAGGGACACTGCCACTAGGGCAGTGTTTTGGACAGGGGCTTCCATTACTGAGGGTTCTAAGAGGCAGAGGTTGGGAAGACATTGTGGTGAGCAAGACCTTGATTGTTGGGATGTAGGCAGCTAAAATGCCTTGCAGAAGCGGAAAGGCAATAGAATGCTTCGTTTGAAAGGATAATGTTATATGATGAGTAGAAGGGAGAATGTTGGCTTTTGTAGGGTGTCTTCTCTGCCGGGGATGGAGGGTTTCAGTACCTCTCGGTCAGGGAAGTGAGCAGAGGACATTACAAAGGTTTCTAAGAATAGAGGGTGTTTGGTGGAACTGGTATTGGAACTGTGATGGACCATGTTGCATATAACTGCGGCAGAACACCATAGAGAGACTTTTAAAAAAATGTCTTAAAAAGTTTATCCTAAAGGGAAAAAAATGATGGAGTACAGTGTAGATGCAATGTTGATGTGTGATTTAACTCTGTCTTAATGTAGACTGCGGAAGGAGATGAAGCTGGCTGCAAAAACAGACTACTCATCTAACAAAGCATCCGGGCCACCTCCATATGACAGATCCTCGGTACGTTTACAAAGTTGTCTCCGTTTAATATCATATAATCATTTTGTGGAAGCTGATCTTATATAGGATCACACACATGACTTCCCATTGGTTGGCACATTCATCTTCCCATTGGATAACACATACAAGGTTTCAGTGGGTGATACCCCATGATTTTCCACTTGGTGATAGACATGAGTTTCAATTTGAGAGGGCAGGCATTTCCGTTTCATGACATATGACTTCATGCTTAATGGTACCCAAAGTGGTTCTCAGGAAGGCAACTTGACTCCTCTTTAGTGGCACCAGCAATGATGTAAAGGTGTTCTGCACTCAAGATAAAATATTTCTTTACCACTGCTGTACTCTTAATCCACACAAAAAAACGACAATTTCCAGATCTTTGCTTGTATTTGGGCATCATGGAGTGATGGTGAACAGGGGCTGATCATTTTGCCGCACCTTGTGGAAGCACTAGCCCCAGGTGACACAAGCAAATTCAATGACTAACACATACAAATTTACTGTGGATGAAACCAGCTTACAACATTGAGTCGGGCTGTGCATCGGATTTACCATCAGAGACCACTGGTGGCTTTACATTAGATAACACACATGAGTTCCATTGGACAATACACAAGTGTTCAGTGAATGTCGACTCTTGAATATATCCTTTTGGTGACAAACAGAACTTTCAGTTTGGTAACAAACAAAACTTACCATGTATGACAATTGTAAACTTTCCACATGGGGATGAGAAGCAGGACTGTATGTTGTAGGGCAAATATAACTTTCCATTAGGTAAAAACAGGCATTTATATTGGGTTACAGTACACACAAGACTTTTAGTAGGGTTACACACAAGGCGTTCCATGGGGATACAAGCAATACTTTCCACTGGGTTACAAACACGACTTTCCACTGGGTTACAAACACGACTTTCCACTGGGTTTCGATCATGACTTTCCACTGGGTTACAAACACGACTTTCCACTGGGTTACAAACATGACTTTCCACTGGGTTACAAACACGACTTTCCACTGGGTTACAAACACGACTTTCCACTGGGTTACAAACACGACTTTCTACTGGGTTACAAACACGACTTTCCACTGGGTTACAAACTTGACTTTCCACTGGGTTATAAACACGACTTTCCACTGGGTTACAAACACGACTCTCCTTCGGGTTACAAACTTGACTTTCCACTGGGTTACAAACACGACTTTCCACTGGGTTCCAAACACGACTTTCCTTCGGGTTACAAACTTGACTTTCCACTGGGTTACAAACACGACTTTCCACTGTGTTACAAACACGACTTTCCACTGGGTTACAAACATGACTTTACGTTAGGTTGTACACATGAGTTTCCACTAGGTTACTCACACTTTCAGTTGGGTTATAATCATAAATTTCCAAATATGATTTTCCATTGGATTATAACATAACTTGTCAAGCATAATTTCCCATTGGGTTTCAAACATACCTTCCCATCGACTTACAAACACGATTTTCCTAAGAATCATCATTTTTCATTGGGTGACAAACAGCTTTACATTAGGTGTAACTCATATTTTGATCATATATTTCACGCAAAGAAAAAAAAAAGCCAACTCCCTCCAATGCACTACTCGTTCTCATCCTAGACATCTCTCAATATATCGTCTACCTCAACTCTCTGACTAATCCAAAACCTTGCTCTCCTACTAGGATCTACCTAAGATCCTTTCTTGACTCCTCCCTCCTCTATCCTTCCTTGACTCACCCCAAACTTAATTCTACTGCGATCTCCCATATAACGCTTACTGGACTTTTTCTCTCCTCTATCCCTCCTTTGGTTCATCCCAAACCTCATTTTACTACTACAATATCCCTATTAACCCTTTCTATATTCTTCCCTCCTCCAGCCCTCTTTTGAGTTATCCCAAACCTCATCTGACAAATATGAACTCGAAAATAATACTATCTAGACTCTTCCTTCCTCTAGCCCGCCTTTATCCTATTCAATCAAACTTTCATACTCACATGTCCACCATTCAAATTACCAATTTTTATTTCCCTATACTAATCCACCACTAATCCTTTGGGTTCCGGAGAAACGTGCTACTCAGCAAAAAGCGTTTAAACATCTCCTCAGGGGAAGTAAGAGCTATATAAATACAATAACCTAAAATACAAAGGGGTTTATCAAAAGCAAGAGTTGAAGACCTGAATCAGTGAGGCCTTTGTCTTTAGGCATTAAAATAATTTACTGTTCTAGAAGAAATTAAGATTTAAAAAGAAGGAAGAGTCAGATTAGACTCCGCTTCATGTTTCCGGTATTGTAATGTCACTCCTTTGCTTTCAGCCAGTAGACAAGAAGCTTGCTCAGAGCGCCCAGATGTACCACTACCAGCATCAGAAGCAGCAGATGTTATCCATGGAGAAGTAAGTATGGATTGCCCCTGTGGCTCTGTTCCACAGCTGTATGTATGAAATTAACTGATGGCTCTTGCATTCTGAGCACAGATGTGCCAAGACAGTGAACTTTGCTTTCGACAACATCTGATTTTTTTTCTTAATAACTTTGCCAACTTCATAACTTTCTCTAGATTGTTGAACTTTGATAAAAACATTGTGGGAGAAACATCTGTTAAAATCTATGTTTATGACTGAGACCCCACGGAACCCACTTTTCAGGGAACATTCTCCTGCAATTAGTTTTTGTGTGGAAATAATCTCCATCAGAAACATGTTTGTGTCACATTTCACACACAATAGAAATTGTGCTAGGGTCAAACATTTATGAAGATGGGGAATTGTGTGATTTGCCGTTGATGGCAGATCGCCCTCCAAAGACATGTCAGTGTGTAATGACTGCTCCCTGCAGTACCAGGGCCATGCCCGCGTTTGACCCCTCTCTCCCCAGAACCAGGCTCCCTGGCTGCAGAAGGCGTTGCTTATATTTACTCGTAGAAAATACTCTGAAACTATTCATATTAAAAGTTTGTGTGGTGGTACATAAAAGGCAGGTTAGATGGGGAGTGGGAAGACATGTCAGGCTCGTATGTAAGCAAATGTTTTTTATTTATTTATTTATTTTTTTAAATAAAGAACTAAAGACGAACCAAAGCTGCCAGACTCCAACACGACGTCAGATGAGGAGAACGAGGACGGGGACTTCACGGTGTACGAGTGCCCCGGACTGGCTCCGGTGAGTACACGGCAGCTATACTCCTTGAAATACTAGTAATCCGTGAATGAGCATTGTGGGTGAAACTAGGTTTCCGGCCCAAATACTTAAAAGTCCGTGAGAACAAATCTAGTTTGGAAGGTCCTCGTGCCACAGCGCTACGAGGCGGTCAAAGATTGGAGCTTGACAGATCGTAAAAGTAGAAATCACCATGAAAGGCGCTGCATGTTCTTTCACTGTTACGTATCACCATTTAATTGAACAACTTAGTAAAAACTCGTGACCGTAAGCAGTATGAAAATAAAACCGTTTGTGACATTAAAAACTCCAGGTAGTTAGTTCACTGTCCGCTGGGTAAATGTCAATCAGCCGCGCCCTGTTGCCATATTAACCCCAGTGATCTGCGGGTTTGCTGTTAAGCGGGCTTATCTTTAATATTTTCAAACTCGCAGAGCAGAACATACACAAACCTAGTGACTAAATGCAAGGTCCCGGAACCTCCTGGTAGGATGTGCGTGATCTGGGCTGTGTGTGAGGATAGACATTTCTTATTTATTTGCCGTGAGCCCGGCGACGTCTGGGGCAGAAATGCCCCGTGAGGGCGGAAGTGGTACATAGCATGATATGTGGTTGTGTCGGGGGGCACATGTACCAAGGTGCTGATCGGTGAGGGGTGATCTGGGAAACAAAACAACCAATAGACAGCTTGTATCATGGGTCTCAAGCTAGACTTGTTCAGATTTTGGCTACAACGTGTTTTTAGGTGGATGTGGTAAATGTGTGGTGAGTGGCACTATATGTGTGGTATACAGCAGGTCTTTACATATGTATGACGCACTTTATATGTGGGAACTGAGTATGTCTCGCTTTTTCCATGAATGCTGTAATGGAAGTGTGTGTGGGTGTCTGTGTTTGTGGTAGAGACATGCGCGAGATGTGCTGAAGGCGGTGTGTTTTGTGCATGCTGCTGGCTCTGCGTGTGGGTGTGATTCACATGTGTCGGCTGAGGGCATGTTACAGGTGCTGAGGGCGCTGTGTTTTGTCTATGTGCATGCTGCTGGCTCTGCGTGTGGGTGTGATTCACATGTGTTGGCTGAGGGCATGTTACAGGTGCTGAGGGCGCTGTGTTTTGTCTATGTGCATGCAGCTGGCTCTGCGTGTGGGTGTGATTCACATGTGTCGGCAGAGGGCATGTTACAGGCGCTGAGGGCGCTTTGTTTTGTCTATGTGCATGCTGCTAGCTCTGCGTGTGCGTGTGCTTTACATGTGTCGGGTGAGGGCATGTTACAGGTGCTGAGGGCGCTGTGTTTTGTCTATGTGCATGCAGCTGGCTCTGCATGTGGGTGTGATTTACATGTGTGGGGTGAGGGCATGTTACAGGCGCTGAGGGCGCTTTGTTTTGTCTATGTGCATGCAGCTGGCTCTGCGTGTGGGTGTGATTCACATGTGTCGGCAGAGGGCATGTTACACGTGCTGAGGGCGCTGTGTTTTGTCCATGTGCATCCTGCTGACTCTGCGTGTGAATGTGATTCACATGTGTCGGCTGAGGGCATGTTACAGGTGCTGAGGGCGCTGTGTTTTGTCTATGTGCATCCTGCTGACTCTGCGTGTGAATGTGATTCACATGTGTCGGGTGAGGGCATGTTACATGTGCTGAGGGCGCTGTGTTTTGTCCATGTGCATCCTGCTGACTCTGCGTGTGAATGTGATTCACATGTGTCGGGTGAGGGCATGTTACATGTGCTGAGGGCGCTTTGTTTTGTCCATGTGCATGCTGCTGGCTCTGCATGTGGGTGTGATTCACATGTGTCGGGTGAGGGCATGTTACAGGCGCTGAGGGCGGTGTGTTTTGTCTATGTGCATGCTGCTGGCTCTGCGTGTGGGTGTGATTCACATGTGTCGGCTGAGGGCATGTTACAGGTGCTGAGGGCGCTGTGTTTTGTCTATGTGCATGCTGCTGGCTCTGCGTGTGGGTGTGATTCACATGTGTCGGCTGAGGGCATGTTACAGGTGCTGAGGGCGCTATGTTTTGTCTATGTGCATGCAGCTGGCTCTGCGTGTGGGTGTGATTCACATGTGTCGGCAGAGGGCATGTTACAGGCGCTGAGGGCGCTTTGTTTTGTCTATGTGCATGCTGCTAGCTCTGCGTGTGCGTGTGCTTTACATGTGTCGGGTGAGGGCATGTTATATGTGCTGAGGGCGCTGTGTTTTGTCCATGTGCATCCTGCTGACTCTGCGTGTGAATGTGATTCACATGTGTCGGGTGAGGGCATGTTACATGTGCTGAGGGCGCTGTGTTTTGTCCATGTGCATCCTGCTGACTCTGCGTGTGAATGTGATTCACATGTGTCGGGTGAGGGCATGTTACATGTGCTGAGGGCGCTTTGTTTTGTCCATGTGCATGCTGCTGGCTCTGCATGTGGGTGTGATTCACATGTGTCGGGTGAGGGCATGTTACAGGCGCTGAGGGCGGTGTGTTTTGTCTATGTGCATGCTGCTGGCTCTGCGTGTGGGTGTGATTCACATGTGTCGGGTGAGGGCATGTTACATGTGCTGAGGGCGCTGTGTTTTGTCTATGTGCATGCTGCTGGCTCTGCGTGTGGGTGTGATTCACATGTGTCGGGTGAGGGCATGTTACAGGCGCTGAGGGCGGTGTGTTTTGTCTATGTGCATGCTGCTGGCTCTGCGTGTGGGTGTGATTCACATGTGTCGGCAGAGGGCATGTTACATGTGCTGAGGGCGCTGTGTTTTGTCTATGTGCATGCTGCTGGCTCTGCGTGTGGGTGTGATTCACATGTGTCGGGTGAGGGCATGTTACATGTGCTGAGGGCGCTGTGTTTTGTCTATGTGCATGCTTCTGGCTCTGCATGTGGGTGTGATTTACATGTGTGGGGTGAGGGCATGTTACAGGCGCTGAGGGCGCTTTGTTTTGTCCATGTGCATGCTGCTGGCTCTGCGTGTGGGTGTGATTCACATGTGTCGGCTGAGGGCATGTTATGTGTGCTGAGGGCGCTGTGTTTTGTCTATGTGCATGCTGCTGGCTCTGCGTGTGGGTGTGATTCAAATGTGTCGGCAGAGGGCATGTTACATGTGCTGAGGGCGCTGTGTTTTGTCCATGTGTATCCTGCTGGCTCTGCGTGTGGGTGTGATTTACATGTGTGGGGTGAGGGCATGTTACAGGTGCTGAGGGCGCTGTGTTTTCTCTATGTGCATGCTGCTGGCTCTGTGTGGGTGTGCTTTGCATGTGTCGGGTGATGGCATGTTACATGTGCTGAGGGCACTGTGTTTTGTGTATGTGCATGCTGCTGGCTCTGCGTGTGGGTGTGCTTTACATGTGTGGGTTGAGGGTATGTTACAGGTGCTGATGATGTGTGTGATGCCCGCTAGGGGAGGAGGTGGACGCTGCCGCTCAGGGTTTGTGGTCAGTGTTTCCATAGGTGCAGTGGTTGCTTTTGTTGCTGAGATGCATGTGGTAGGTGTGCATTTGGAGTTTGTTTTAGTATCTGTGTGGTGTGGACAGTGGAGCGGTAATTATGTGTACAGTGGATGGGGGTGGGGTGCATTAGAGGTTTGTGGAGTGATGTGCAGCAGACGTGGGAGCGGCGGATGCCCTATTGTGCTAGTGTGTTTGTTTGTGAGGGGTGTGTGCACTTTCCTGCGGGTGGTGTTTCTAGGGCAGAGTGTAGTGCGTGGGTGTTTGGCGGTGAATTGAGCATCCCGTGTGCGGAGAGCGCATCGAGTGAGGGCTCCCGGGCCCCCTAAGAGCGAGGCCGGCCTTTGAGGCCCGAGGAGGGTGGGCTCGGGCAGGGAGGCTGGCCCCTGACATATTAACTTGTCCCTTTGTCGGGGTCTCTTCATCCACTCCTCCCGCCTTTCATGGTGCTTGTCACAAGCTAAAGCATGAAAAGCACGGGGAGTCCCGGGGGGGCCGGACAGCCTTTCAGGTGGTAATGGCGCTGCTGATGAGCCATCGGGGAGAGATGATGGACCCTAAAGCGCTGTTCACGGCCCATTAAATGCTTGTTTGTTGGACACAGTCAGTCTGGGGGAGCGGGCAGCCGGTCATACCTCCGGACCGCTCCGCGCCTTCTGTTTGCCCCCTGCCTGAAAGGTGACAGGCGGGAGGTTTACAAGAGCGCTGTGGCTATTAGACTCATTTCCCTTCCTGGCCTCCCTGCTGGGAGCGCTGCTGCCCCACCAACGCTGCCCGGGCTCCCCGCTGGCCCCCTTCTACCCCCTGAGACGGGCCTCAGCACAGAGAGCCCCGGGAAACGCCATAAAGGGGCAGAAAGGCCAAGGCAACAAAAGCAGCAATCACTGCCACGTAATGGCGTCATTACCAGCCGATTCAAAGCACAGAGCTTTATTGGCATGACAAATATAAACATTCATATCTGGGACAATAACGAAGCGGTCGTGCTGCCTGTCTGCACAGGTCGGGTTGTGCACATGCTGCTGCAGTGCCAGAGGACGAACCGAGGCCCAATGGACTGACGCTTGGTCTGTGAAATGGGGAGATCTGGGCTGTAATCCCGGCGTCCTCACTAACAGAACATGTGATTCTGGGCAGATTCAATTATCCCTCTTTACTTTACTTCCCCTAACTGTTGAACTGAATCAGATATGTAAATAGTGACGTATTAACCCCCATATAAACAATCCTCCCCATTCCCACCTGCATCACCAGTCTTTCTAAAGAAGCCAATAAGATATCTCAGTGACCTGAGGGCTTGCTCACTAGATTTGCTTGTACTGCACAATCACCTGCTCAGTATTCGACAAGTGTGGCTGAGCCCTTAGTCGTTCAGAGCATGATATATCGAATGCCATTGAGATGTGCAAAAATAAAACACTTGCTAATTATAGTGCTGTGAAACCGTCAACTACGGTAGCGAGCTCTATTTAAAATAAAATCTTATGTTAAGGTGTACTTTCTCTCATTCCTGCTCCCACACATACACTGTCAGAGTATGTGTGAACAGAATTCCTTGTTTGCAGTTTCAGACAAGGGGCCTGATATTGAATGGTCCGGAGGCCTGACCCCTTCTGGGCATTGTTATGTTATATATAGCACACAGTCTGGCCTCGTAGTGTTTTGGATCCTGCGAGCTCCAGTCCACACGTGTCGCAGCTTTCACACAGGAGCATGTCTGCAGATGTTCATGGCAGAGATTCTATTCCGCCACCCATAAACACACCAGCAGACACCTCTATAGTTCAAATCACATGCACAAAATACTCTGCTTGTTTCATACACCTCCCGACACATAGCCTTCTATTACAATTTACAGTAGGTTTAGGAAAAAAACTGCGTTCCAGCGAGGATGGTGGCCTTGGGTCCGGGTGTCTCAGTGCTGACTTCTGCTGGCCCACCTGCCGGAAACGGACGGAACTGACCTACAGACGGGGCCGGCTGAAACAAAGCCAACCTCGACCCAGGATGGAGGGACATTCCTCGTCCCCTCTTCATCTACCACCCGTGTCCGCCCGCTCCTCAGCGGCTGGTCACAGGAGCAAGAGCCACCGTGGCCGCCCACCTAACTTTCCTGCCCCCCCTACACTCCTCCCATGTTTACATGTTATGATCTTGACGCCTTATAGGTTGGGTGGGTATGTTTAATTCAATTAACTGCGTGTGTATGATTTTGGTGTTTGGGCTTGGAAAGCTGTGACAGTTGCTTGCACTTCCCTCATGTTGGTAATCTACACATTGCCCCGCTGATGCGGCTAGTCTAAACGTGATATGGCTAGTCCTGTGGCGTGTTGAGCTTTATTTGACGCACATGTGGTGTTCTATGAAAAGCGGTTTTAGTGGTAGATGTGTGGGCATGCAATGTTGCCTATGTTGTGGACTTGGTTTAGTGATGCAGTTGGAGCTGTTGCTGCTGTCCCAAGTTATCTAGTCAGTGGATAAATGGAAACAGTTCTGTCGATTGAATTCTGTTGTTTGGGTAGGGTGGCCCTTAATTGATATATTTACCTGTATGCCAAGGCCTGAAATAGGGTCTTATGTAGGCAGTGCATGGGCGTTCTTCCTGTTACTAGGTGCTCAGGCTCCTGGATATAGAGGCATCAGGGTTAGAGCACAGGCCTTTCCACAGGTCCCTGAAGACTTGGCCAAGCTTTTTTTCTAACCTGCTGGATTGGGTTTCAGTGCTCACAGCTTCATCATGGGTAGTTGGTGGCTTCAGTAAGGACCATCTACTGTTAGCCTGGCCATGACTGGCACTTGCATTTGGAACCTGTTAAGGATGCATGAAGTGCACGTGGCCCGGAACCCTCCCCGTTTCACAGCAGTATTTCTGGGGCACTTCCAGGTACAAATACATGCATGTAAATATATGTGCATTTATATAGCGCTTACTACCGCTGACGAGGCGTAGAAGCACTTTACGCCGGGCAGCATGCTTCTACGGAACCCAGGCTTAATGGTTAGTTCAGTATTATTGGTTACTGTTAGTTATTGCATATGTGTAGGACCTGGGTCTAGCGGGCTGCATGCTCAATGGATGGAGAGACTAGCTTTGTGGTACACCATAGAATGCAAAAAACTTTATCAGCATGATAAGTCAGCAAAGTCATTCCATGTGAAGCGATACACAAATGACAGTTAAACAACACAATGTCGAGGATGAAGGGCAGGAGAAGTAAACCTGTTAAAGAAGAGAAAAGAGACGATCTACAGGTATCTGCTGAGAAAGGTGAAGAATGACAAGACCGTTGTGAGTCAGAGTGAAAAACAGACCAACAGTATTGAATAGAAGAGAGAGAGAGCACCAAAAGAACAGAGGGTGCAAGAGCACAGATGAGAAACTGACAGACTTTACTGACAAAAATAATAGATAAGACACAGTGAGCAAGAGTGAGCATGTTGAAAAAAGGGAAAAAAGGAGAGGGAGGGAGTACCCTGCAGAAAAACTGACTAAAATAAGGGAAACATGGGCATTGAGGAAATTGTGAAATTTGTTCTGAAGACAAGTGAGAGAGCTATAATAAACAACATCACCAAATATAAGAAAGTGATAACTTAGTATAGACCACATTAAGGGCAAAAGAGAAGGAGCAGTGAGAAAAAACTAAAAGACAGCAGCTTGGAAATAGTAAAATCACAGCTACTAGAAAGCACAAAGAATAATGGCGTGAGTGCACTTATAAGAAGGGTAGAGTGATCACCAAGGACAGAAAAGTGTAAAAGAGAGAGAGGGCAGAAGATACAATAGGAGCAATGAGGCCTCAAGAGAGGGAGCACCGAAGAAGAGACATTCTCTTTCTGTTTCTCAGTTAGGACCGTGTGAATTTATTTACTTGCAAGCAAAGTCATTGGATCCCGGTAGTTTGTGAAGATGACGACCATGGTAACTGCGGTTGGTTGCTTATTGCTTGGGTCGATCTAGAGGAAGGTACTCATCCAGGAAGTTGTGCCTTGGGACATGAAAAGGAAGATCATGCTGGCCAAGTTCTGCTCATCAGTTTTTCAAACCATGAAAGTGTGAAAGGCATAATGCACTGCAAGTGTGAGGCCTTTCCCAAAAAAACAAAAATGCACAGCAGCTGATCTGACCAACCATAGGCGTGAAATTAGGGAGGGGTGCATTTTGTTTTCCTTGTCGCGATGGTGAGGGGAGCAGCAGGCGGTTGTGCATAGAATGGATTGACGGGGATGAAGGTGGCATTAGGAACAGAGAGCTGTTATGGGGCTCTGAGGGTGGCGTAACTTGGAGGTTCCTTGTCAGTGGCTATGCTCTTTGGAAAAATATGTGTTTTAAAGTAATTCATAAAGCAGAGCAACAGAAATAGTCCAATTATTCATAAATGTAATTGGATTAATTAAGAAAACCTTGCAGGACAAATTACACAGTCTGCCTGTAAAGATGGCAACATATGAACTCTAGAGGGGTGCTCTCTTTGGCAGAAGGCAAGTAATGATGAGCTAATTCAAATTAACAATACCATGCAGCACACTTAAGATATTCATGCTGAACATTATTCATTTTCCAAACATGCTATGGCCCTGGTATAAGGTTTGATCTTGGCAGGCCTTTATATTACAAAATCCAACTTGAGACTCCAACTTAAGCGGGGCACTGATGTGTGGAGGGATAGTGCTGGCATATCTGAGGTGAAACCCTGAGAAGACTTGTCTTTTCATCTTGCACTCTTTGACATTTTTGATTTCTAGGCTGACAATGTTGTGAATTTTTCTCAGGTAAATTCTGTTATCACTGAAACAAATATCTGGGGTATTTTTTTATAATGTAGCAGATCTACCTATCAAAAGGATGAAGTGTGCAAACATGGGACTATTTCTTTGTTTTGCTTTTTTTGTAAAATGCTCCACACAAAGTTGTAACAGGGGAAAGGGGAGGGAAACAAAAGAAAAGCACAGATCTCCCTCTCTGAATTGACATTACTATTAAGGGCTGCAGCTTGTCGTAGGGTTGGATTCGTCCTAACTGCGTCTCTGTACAGTTAAAATTGTATCAGGTGGTTAATGGAGTAACATTTTATTACTTAAGTTCACCAGTACAAGGTTAAAACCTAAAGGTGGATAAGGTAGTAGTTATTTAGAAAAAACCCTCATCCAATGCTAGGTCGACATGTTTCTGCGCAGATGAAGTGCTGAACAGTGTCTGTACATTCTTTTGGACCTGGTGACCCTCTTCCTTGCCCTATTCAATCAGCTGTAGTGAAAGAGTAATAGTGAAGGGAGAGACAGCCTGTTGCCAGGATTCACCTGGTTGTATCTGTAGGTACTAGTTCTACCTTTAAAGTTAAAATGGCTCTGGAGTCCTAGGTATATGCCAAACTCCTATTATTGTTAAGCTCAAAGTGTATCCTGACGCCACCATCCCAGATTTCCTTTGTGTCATCATACACAGGTTCTCGAAGAGCTCTAGGACGGCAGCTCAAGGATACACAAAGAACTTAACAATAATGAGAGCTTGACAAATAATTTGGAGCCCCAAATCAACTCTGAATTAAAGCCTCAGGAGTACACCCCAATGGGGTTTGGACAATTTACATAACGCAATTAAATGCAAGACTAGACTCAATGAGATGTAACAACCTTCTGCTTCTACCTCTCTTCCAGACTGGTGAAATGGAAGTAAAGAATCCGCTCTTCGATGACTCAACCCTGCATCACGCAAACTCCAAGGCACAGTAGCATCCTCTTCAGCTCTCCGCCTCTTATGGAACTGTACACGGATTGAGAGAGAGGGGCAAGGAGAGGACGCAGAGGTGAAAACGGGCTTCAGGGAAGGAGCAATTGGTGCATGGATTTCTGAAATCCTCTTCAAGACTGTTAGAAAACCTAGAATTTCTGATGAAAAGCAGAAATAGAACCCTGAGCTTGGTAGAACCTTCCAGCAAAAGAGGTTCCTACTATTCCAGGGGGTCCACAGGTATCCTACCTTATAGATTTGCGGTCTGCGAATTTCACCCCACACTCCGTCTTTGTCCTGGGGTCTCCAGCTGCAGTCTTCATCCTTTTATGACTGCCTTAAAGGACCTCCCGGAGGTCTCCTAAGCTCCATGACAGTGGGTTCTCTAGAATGAGGGCTATTTTTGGAAAGTGGAACCCTTATTTTCCTAAACTTTAAGAAAGGAGTGCATGGCTCCAGCGAGTTGGATGTGCTTTGTCATGTTTGATGTTCTTCTATTGGAAAATGCTGCTGCACCCAAATTACAAGTCCATTCATGTAACATATCACTTACTTTAGTCCCAGTTGTGTTTTTATAAACATACCAGACCTGCGAAGGTCTCTGTGGTCCACTGTGTAGAAATGGGATATTGTCAACTGTTAAAGTTAATTTATTGCAGTCTCATGCATGGCGGTTTCCTTTGGTTGGTAGCTTTGCGATATGCACTAAGATTGTGGCATTTGCAACCCCACGCCCGGCATTTGCATCCCCATGTCCACCATTGCATTTGCAAAAGGCTCATCTCACTTTTGTGTGTCTGATTCTGAACGTTCATTTGCACCATTTAAGCCAGCAGCTCAGGGTGGTGACCCCAAGTTGGCTAATTTTGTTCCCAGTGAATTTCAAACACAACGTCCCTCAGCCACAGTTATTTTGAATTAGCAACCCAAAGGTTGAAACTTGCGCCAGAGTATTGTTGCTTTTAAGAAGAGTTTCAACTGGATGGCAGGATCACTCTTTAAAGCAGCAGGGGGAGTCAACATGTGGTCTTAAATGTCTTGGAACCATGTCACCATTTTAGGATAGGTGCAATCTTTGTAAATGAGTTGTGTTTAAAGTCATTGTATGTAACCACTGACTATGTAAATGAGTTCCACTTAGAGTCATTGTGTGTAAATGTATCCTCTGTGGATATCCTGAAATTCTGGCATGGATCCTACCACCTGGACCTAAACTGTACCCCTCCAAAGAAGTAATGGGATTCCTTGTGAACCACCCTTGTGCTTCCCGCCACAAATCCATTGATTCTTTATTCAGGGGTAAACCAATAGGTGAGGATAGCCCATGAGTTCACTAGGAACGTTCATGTGTTTGTCTCTATCTAGGTGGCATCAATAGGGCGAAATCACATCATTTGGTAGTACCAGCCTTCTAGGTATTGTGCTCAGTACTCAAGATGGAGATTGTGATACATGTCACTAATTATGCCAGGGTCTTCAAGTAAAGGCTAAAAACATTTCTTAAAGACATTTTGAGAATATTACTCTTTTAAACTTAATAGCTCTCTTTATGTAGGAGCTCCTTTGTGTTTTATGACAGGCAACACCTCCTTCCCCAATATCACCATATAAATAATGATGTAAGGTTCCCATTCTTTACTATAGCCTTATAGCCATTGCCATCCGCTATACTGGTTGTTAAAGGTTTTAAACACAAGCTATAGGTCTAAGTTGCAGGCAAAGGCCTATAACAAGGGAGAGCGACACTTTAACAACCAGTATAGCACGAAGCAGAAGGAGAACTTTCCACCCACTGAGGGTAGAATGTTCTAAATTAAACATAGAGAAACAGAAAGACAAACATTGGAATGTTGGATAAGGTGGCTTATGCCAGCAATAGTTAGCCCTGAGCCACATCATTGTTTTCAGTGGAGCTTCCAACATTTCAGTGTTCTAATGTAGCGTTATAGCCTGCCTTAGTGGGCCAAACTGGCCATTAAAGGCCCGCTCCAGCCTTTCGGCTCGGGCCTTTAACAAGGGAGCGTGACTTTAATGCTGGTATAGCCTAGTTATGGAGGGCTATAAGATTATTAGAGCATTCCGCCACTAGAGGGCAGAATGTTCTAACAAATGAAACAAAGGTCTCACAGAGCCCAACGGGATTGAAATCCACTCTGGCTCCGTGAGGCCTTTGTTCACAGCACCAGCTGTGAATGACAACATTGGAATGTTGGAGCTCTGGGCTTCTATTGACCATTAGAAGCCCGGAGCACTCTATTGTTTTCAATGGAGCGCCCAACCTTCCAATGTTTTACCATAGATTAGTCTCAAAGTCTCACTATCATCTACTCACCATTCCATGTATGTCTCTCTACACATGTAACTTTTTTGGCTTCACTTTATCATAAGCGTGCTCCCCCTCCCTGATGTACCATTATGTACCATTTTCATTCTTTAACAAAACTCCTTCATTGTTTTACAGATTATCACCTCGTTGGAGAGTCTGTATGAGTTCCTCACTCTCTGCCTATTGTTACAGCAACAGTTGTTTTCTCTATCCTCCCTGTGTAACTTCTCGGGCTCCCAATCCTCAACCTTGTCTGCCTTTCCGCTATCTCACTCCCAAGATCTTCACTCCTTTTTCTAACGCCAGCTCACACATTCTCTCTACCAGTAATGTTGCTCTTTTTCCCTTTCTCCTCTTCATCACGTAAGTGCTCAATACTCTTATCTCGCCTTATGTTATAACGCTACTCAGCGCATGTCACTCTTCTTTCTGCATCGTGTTATTGATCTTCTTTCTATCTTGTTCTTCCCACTTTACTTTTCTCTGCATCGCGTACTAATTTAGACCTCACTTTCCTCTCCCAGCACTTTCCCTCTTATTTCTACTCAAGTAACTTTTCCTGCTCTCGATGCAATTGCCCATCTCATTGCCCTGTCTTTGTTTTGCTACCTAATTTTTTATTCATTTCATTATTACTTCCCCAACCTCACTTTCTACTCTCCATCATATTATTGACCAATTCTCATTTTCCATATCTGTTGTGTTACTTGCCGAGTTCTGTTCTTTACTCACCATAATATCCCTGTTCAAGCTTCATCCCCCTCTCTCCCTCGTCTTGCTTTCCATATTGTATTCTCCATTCACCCCTTGTTATTGTCCTCGTCTCATTATCCCACCCCACTTTCTTTCTACTGCCTCTCATGCACCATGTTCCTCCCATATCTGCTCTTTCACTACAGTGGATCTGACCTAGTCTCTCTCATCTCACAGTGTTACTGCTCCAGTTTTTTTTCCACAGATTTTTCAGTCTTCAGCTTTTAAGTATAATAACAATACAATCCTTCCTGGAGAACTCACAATGAAGGTAATAGTAGCATCAGGGATGTGCACACCTCATATGCCCTCCTGGAAAATGGTCCAGATATTTCTGATGTCTCCAGCACCCTGTCTGTATGTGCAATCACCAGACGGATTAATGTGGTTCAGAAAGTCCTTCAGTATGTTATGGTAAAGAAGTTCATCCCAAACTCAAAGTTAATTTGTTAGTCGCCTTTTTCTTTTCTTTTTAATCTGTTGGTTAGATAATCAAATACATTTTTAGTTGGCTTTTCTCGGGGTGCACCCATGGTTTTAAAAACAATAAATTTCTATGTATATTGCATCTCAACTTTCTAATGCGAGTGTCTTTTCTTCTGAGTACCTTCTGTTTGGATTGAGTGCACCAAAGGACACCAGAGTCATTTTTTGATAGATGCTGCTTCTGCTTCACTACTCAGTGATAACTTGTTACTCTCAGTTGTTTTGTTTAATGGCCGATATGCAGTTCAGATTGCCAACTTGTATGACATGATCAGGCGCAACACTGCCCATCCTGGATTTTTAGCTAACCCAACAACATGCTGGATTCTCTAGCCTTGCTTTTCTCTTTACCAGTAGAGGCCTGCAACTTTTGCATGCAAAATGCTGTTAGCTAACTAGCCATGAATGGATAAAGGTGTTCCTGGTGAAATGGTGCCAGATGGTAACTGATGAGTTGGGAGTCAGTGGTCACTGGCCAGATACCGCTTTCCCATCTAGCCATGCTGTGCTTGCTTGGCACTGGTCTCCCGAGGCACTGGGCTAAATGGGCCATCTTGGCCTCCATGACCATGGTAATCACTCCTTGGATGTGGGTGAAATTAAGCCTTGGCATTGGAGATCTCTATCTGCAAAATCTTGCCTGACATCTTTTACCAGCCTTAGCTGATGAAGCCATGTTGGGGTTGCCCTCTTCGGTGTGTGTCTCAAGAACTCATGCACCCTGAACTGCTTCAGGAATAGAGATGACAGGATAAGCCCATGTGCTGTAAAAGAGGTTGTAAGTGAAAGAAGAATTCCTCTGAATAATCCCCACTCATGCTTTGAGAATATTCAGACTACTATGCAGCATCTTCGCACTAGATTTTCAGAAGTCATTTTCACAATGTCCTAAAGAACCACCCTTGCTTCCTTATTTATGCAAACAGTATTTTTTATTTACATTTGGAAATATCAGTTCACATGCATGCATGCAAAATGTAACAGTCAGAATATTTTCTTAAAATGTTTTATTGTCTTCCATCACTTGATTTTTTTTCCCTGCAGGATCGCTTGTCAGTCAGTTAAGTGAAATTTCCTTCCACTGTTGGCAAAGACAATTCATTTTTTTCACGTAAAGTTTGAATGAGTGTGCGAGTGACGACGAAGGAATAGTAAGGGTGAAAAGGTGGTAAAGATCATGGTTTATTTCCCGAAATAGTCCTTTCTACATTCATGTCCATTAGTCAGTTCTCGGCTCATTAATAGCTCTTTACAGTTTCATCATCACTGGTTTCAAGACCACTGTACTGCAACCAGTTGGGTATTGCATCTGCGGCACCAATCAGGACTAGAAAACAACTGGTACAAGGTTTCATTAAGCCTGACACTGCAGTAAATATAGTTTCTACGCTTGTTCTCTGTTAAAGATCACTTTCAATCATTCATACGTTGTAGGTGCCAAAACTGGTTTTTATTTATCCAGTATACATCACTTCCCTAGTGTTTGATTGCTTAGGCTCAACCAGAATTTTCAGTCATTTCCAATGTGCCTTATCATAAAATCATTGTCCTGGATGCATTTCGAGCCTGTTTTGTCTTTAGGGAGTTGTGCTATGTTCCCATTTCTGGAAAGAAATAAAAATTGATGTTAAAATCAACACAAAATTAATGAAATACTGTGAGCCACATAAAATGCTAATTTGTGTATGTCAACGGCCCTTAAATGAACAAAAACTATTCTTCGCATAGTATCACTTATACCTGCATAATAAACAATGCATTAAAGGATTGATTGATGGAGAAGATGCGCAAATAAGGTTAGGGGGTCTGTGTAAGCAATAAAATTGAAAGGGAGGATCTCATTGGTGTAAAAGATAGACATTGTCAATAGGCTCAAATCAACCTGATGATAATACATAGTGTTTGGGACTTTGCCAAGCCTGGCTTAGCTTGCCAATTATTGGCCGCACTCCCCGTTCTCATTGCACTGCACCATACTCTCCTTAAGAACAGATGCTATGTTAACAGACCAAATTTATCATGGTGTGGGTTAGCAAGGGTTTCATTTATCTGCTTACTGTTTAAATGACTGTGAAATATTGTGGTGAAACTTTTAATCCTCTGCCATTTAGGGGTTCTGATGTTCCCTCTTAACCAAACTCCCCTCTCACCCCATTGCACCTTGATACATTGAATACATTAGTTTCAGTGCTATCAGGGCAAAGGGAGTTTCTTCAACTTCAATTTATTTTTCATTACAATTTCACATTTTTTGACTGTTAGACATCAAATTCCGAGGAATAGATTTTGCACACAATACCTGATTCTCTATGCCTACCTTTTAGGTGCTGTGCCTCCAACACTACTGGTGTTGCCAATGCCTTATGAGGGTAGGTTCTGGAGTGTGCTATCTATTCTCATCCTTGCAGATGTTGTCGTTCATGAACTATATGACCAGGTACAGCCGAGTCCCCCTCCTCCCTTAACTCCCACACTTGGGGCGGTAGCCCCATTTTCCGGTGCCCCGCTGCTCACCTCCCATCCTCCCCCAAGGCAAACAACGCCATCAATACCAATTTTTGGACTAAGGGTCGTAAACCCCGCCGTCTTTTATTACATAACAATAATCAAACATTAATATATTTACATTATGTACACAATAGGACGAAGGTTTGGTCGGTTACATTGATAGGTACAGTACGTCATTTGGCTAACCTTAATATGTTTCTAATACATAACCAATTCTATCCTAAGCTAATCATTCGACAACATAACATTATATTTCTGCATATCCCTGTTTGAGCCTACGGCAAGGTCAATGACTGGCCCCAGATCCTGATCAAGCTATGTCCCAAACTCCTACCGGAGTGACCTTGCTCAGGGGGCCCGTTCACCGGAAGCATACCTGACACCCCGGCCACCCCCTACGCCCTCAAGACTATCTCCATAAGGAGCCTGTGCAGTTATGTGCAGCTTACTTGCACCCTTGTGGGCATGTGGGGTGGCCAACCGGGCCTACCGGGAGTGTAACTCCCCTCCTCCCACACCCTTCCAGCCTCCCGGCTGTAACTGCCCCTGGAGTTCCATGAGAGGCCATCTGTCCCCCCCTCGGGTGTCCCCATTTGACAATGACGATGCCCACTAAGGACCGTAAAACTATGCTCACCAATCATGACCTTACCGCCACAGGCCAGTATAGTTGCCCGACTATCTGGCCTCCCCACTCTGAAAGTCATGCCCTGTTCCGTGACCCCACTAATCAGGAAAGAACGTTTTCGATGAACAGCTCTTTACCCAGCTTGGAGAGGTGCACACCATCCTGTAGGAAGTACGGCTCCCCCCTAATGCACCCATGCTCTATCGTCTGCATTTTTGGGGATCTGAATAGTCTATCAATCCGGTTATTGATACCTTTAACTGAATTGTTCAAGGCCCACACAGACTCACCCTTCAGCCACAGAAATCTTGGAATCATGTGTGACCATACCAGTATAGCCCCAGGGCATCTTTTGGCCAACCATCCCACTTCAGTGATCAAGGCTTCCACTACCACCTTTCTACCCAGATGTACCAAGTCGTTCCCCCCCCAGATGCAGAATAAAAACTTTAGGGGGAGTCTGCTCACAGCCCAGCAGGCCTACCACCATATCTCTGAGTTGGCCAAACTGCAAGCCCCCCTGCAAATGAAAAGAGACCCTAAAACCAGCCTGCTTTGCTCTAAGCTCGTAATTGCCTGTAATAAAAAATTGCTGTAACCTTTTTACATAAGAGTGTCCAATGACACATACGTCGTTTGCTCCATGTTCCCAGGCGGGTACCTGGTCCACCGTAGAGGCTGACAGACAACGAGCCGCTGCAAGCTTCTCTCCCATGGGACAGGATGTAGAAACTGCAATTCAAACGAGAAAAGACAACCGTCAGTGAAACCGTCCTCCCAACTGCTAGAACATATGCAGCCTTACATTGCGCTTGTAACAATTTGATGACCGCCTACCAATCCTCTGCACCTCGCTGCAGGCAAAACCTCTAGCTGCCGCTTCGGTGGCCGCCTCTATCCTGAACGAGTGGGTCCCAAAATTGCTTGGATCTAAGCCAGCTTTTAGTATGGCCAAGCCCATGACCCTTCTGAATTGAAATCTAGTGAGCGGGGTACCATTCGCATAAATTAATAAAGGCCCCCGCACAAATGGGCCTGTGTTCCAGGAATGGCTCCAGTCTGGTGATGGGGCAGCAATCGCTCCCCTGTGCCCGTCGCAGCACCACCCCTTCCCCTCTGGCCTCCTGATCAGTCTTAGACCTGGGGATAGATATGAGTAAGGAGTCTCCTTGTACTTTTACGTGGCTAAACTGCATCCCCCCTGCCAGTCCTGCTTATTCTTTGCCACCAGTTCCCCAATCCTGAAAGCGCTGTAAAAAGCCAGCGAAAAGATGGCTTTAAAAAATAGTGTTTCGCTTCTGTGTTGCAAACCTGACTAAGCATCTCCAGTAATGCGGCCAAAGTGTTATTACCTATGGGTCGCCTCGCCACAAGGTCTGGTAATTGGGGGAACCAAGCTGCCAAAGCTGTTCCGGGAAAGGCGCTGGGTTCTCCGCCGCTTCGGGGTGATGGGACCTGAATACCTGTATCTTAAAGCGAGAGAGCGCGTCAGCAGCATGATTCAATGTCCCTGGGACATGTTTTGCCCTAAACAACAAATTTAGTTTCATGCACAGCAGTATTATTTCCTTCAACGAACGTAGGATCATTTTACATTTTGCTGATTAATGATTGATGCATTCCACCACAGACATGTTATCTGATCACAAAACGACTGATTGGTTCCTCAGTTGCTCCGGCAAACAGACAATGCCACCAAGATGGGAAACATCTCCAAGAAACCAATGTTAACTGTTAACCCGGCTTCCACCCACCATGTTTGCCAGCGTTGTGCCACCCATTCTGTGCGCCAAACCCCATGCTACCTACAGCATCAGTCATCAACCCTATCTCTGTACTGGACTTGGGAGGGCCAGGCCACAGTACCTTACCATTGAAGTCACGCAGGAATGACATCCAAATCCGCATGTCCTGCCTGACCTCGCTGGATAACCTGGTGTGGTGGTGTTTTTCTTTTCAGTCCTGACATGGCCTGTGCTATGGAGCGTGAGCATGGTTGTGCCATTGGAATGACCTTTAGTGCGAAGTTTAACTGTCCCACTGTTTGTTGAAGCTGATGCAATGTACCCTTCTCATTTGCCAAGCAATTTTGCAAAGCTGACCTGAAACTTGTGATCTTTTCATTGGGCAGATGTGACCGACCTTGAACCGAATCCAACTCTATCCCCAAGAATTCTATCACAGTGGATGGCCCAACAGGTTTACCTTGCGCCAGAGGTACCCCAAAATCCTGCATGAGGGCACAGAATTTCCGTAGCGCCCAGGCACAGTCTTGAGAGCCTAGAGCTTCCAGGAAAAGGAAGTCATCTAGGTAATGCAAAATGTACTGGTACCCACCACCTGCCTGAAAACCCATTCCAAAAAGTAACTAAACTTCTCAAAGAAAGCACAAGAGACAGAGCACCCCTTAGGAATGCATTCATCCATGTAAAACTTCCCCTGGAATTTGAAACCCAGCAGATGGAAATCTAGAGGGTGAACCGGCAATAGGCAAAAAGCTGACTGGATATCTGACTTTGCCAAAAGTGCGCCAGGGCCCAGATCTCTGAGCATCTCAACTGCCTGATTAAAGGACGAGTACCTGGACCTGGGGAAGTTGTATGTGTTCAACCATGGGATCAGTGCACTGGTTATTATGGGGGACCGGACCTTTGTGAGGGGAACACAATCATTCCTGTTTCTTACCCTCTCTATCTTTTGATTTTTTTAAAACACTTGGACTCCGGGTGGGAAGTGTTGCCACAGAAGGAACATAAATGCTTGAACTTCCCTTTTCCGTGCTGCCCTGGAGCACGTACTCCTATTAAAGTCCCAGCATGCCCCCTTTTTTCCTCCACCACCCCGAGCTAACAGGGGGCCTGACCGAAAGCACTGGCTCGTTGGGCTGTCCTACGACCCATGCCCCAAGTGGTCGAACCACAAAATCATGTCAATTTGGGCCCAAGTGAGGGCAGGGTCATTAGCCTTTGCTCTCCTAAAGTCCTTATTGTATTCCTTCCATCTGATACCATCATACTTATTGTGAGCGCCTGCAATCCTACTCTGGTACCATGCAATTTCTGAACTTAAGCCTGTAAAGCGTTCGACATGACTGCCATGTAAATTGAGAAACCCCTGAACCAGTTAACCAAAGACTCCTCAACCCTATATTTTTGCAACCGATTTGCCCATTCCCTCGGGTACATCCACTCTTTGTTCTTTTTGGCCTCCTCTCTTTCAGTCTCATCTAACAGCAAGGAAAACATATTCACATAACTTCCCTTCCAAATTTTTTCTTGCAGCTCTTGCGACACATGTCTCGCCAACTTTTCCCTGGACGAGCGCACTGCGCCTAAGCCTAAAACTGGCAATGTCTGCAGCGTACCTTTTCCAGCTGTTTCCACTGATTCCTCCTGTCCTGCGTCCAATGGTGTGCCTAATGCTTACGGTTCTTTTCCTTTCCCTGCAGGAGCTGCTCCACCTGCTGCTGCCCCATCTGCCGGAGCTGGCTGCCCTTCTCCAGGCTTACCACCCACAGACTAAGCCACAATCCTTGCTGCTTTCTCAAGTGTGGACTCCCCACTACCCAACACCCCTGCCACTGGGGTCCAAGTAACTGACTTCTCCAACCATGGCAGAACTGCTGTCAGGCTTGTCACTAAATCAGGCTGCCCTGGTGCACCCCCTGAAGGTCCACCTGTGGCCGGAGGGTTAGTACCTGCGCCCCTGGTTGGCTCCCTGCCGGGCCTCCCACCGTAGGGATAACTGGGGTCTGAGGCAGGGGTGTGGCACCCGACCCTCCTGGTAAAGTACACCCTGGGGGTGTGGTACCCATTGCACCTGGCTGGATAACCCCATTGGTAGCCTGTGGCACCACGCCTGCTGGCACCGGCGGTACTGCCTGCGGCACCTCCCCCACTGGAGCAGGTGCCACAGCACCATCCACTCCCCCATCCCCCTGTGGTGGCATGGCAGGTTCTACCCTTCTCCTAGGTTTCACCCTTTATGCTGCCTTAGGGGCCTCCCCCACTCGCCTGGGCCTCTCTTCTGTCCCATCGTGCCCATCCACCTTGTTCCTCAACTCCGCTATAGCTTGACCCATGTCTTCCATTTTCTGCATCATGGACTCCATAAACTTGTCCATGTGCGAGCTTTGTTCGCTTCGCTTTGCCTTAGGGGCCATGGTACCACCACAAGAAGAAACCCCTTTTTCTAATAATAACTCACAATTGCGCAGCCACTAAATACAGTGCTTAGTAACCCCCAGGGAGCTTACACCCCACAAAACCACAACTACATGATCTAAATAAATGTGTTAAAGCTTTGCCACCTAGCAGACACAGCTTGCTAGCCCCCTCCACCACAGAACCACTTTTCCTGAGGAATCCTGTAGATGTTCTGCAGTCAAAGCACCGATGTGCCTGTGTGCCCGGGTGCCCAAAAACACCAGATGGAGCCACCAACACAAACCATCATGCGGGACCGGTGAGTAATCTCAGGCTGCGTGGCCCCAAGCTGACTAAACAGGGCTCCCTGGTCAAGGGGCTGTTCCCAAATGTTGTCCTGCTGTAGTGAGCACTCTGTAGGCTCCCACATCAATCACCGCACCAAGCGATACCCCTAACAGCTGCTCCAAATCCCTGCTGATAAAAAGAGAAGAAAGGTGGGGGGAACTAAACAAGAGCTCCTGCCGATCTCGGTGGCAACCTGCAGGGGAAACAAAAGGAAAATTCAAATTCGCTGGGACCAGGCCCGGACTGGCCGTTGCGGGCACCGGGCAATCCCCCGGTGCGCCGCAAGGGTGGGGGCCGGTTTTGGGCCCTGGGGGCCGTTTTTGTTACAGGGCCGCATAGCTGCAAAAGCGGCCCTGTAACAAAATCGGTCGAAAACCGGCCCCGCCACAGAGCTCGGTCGCACCCGCAGGGGGCCGGCCGAGCACTTTGCCAGGGCCGGTTTTAGTTCTCAGTCCGGCCCTGGTTGGGACCTCCGATCAAGGTCTGTAGGTGCAGTTAGCTGTGGAGCGGCGAGGAAAGAGAATGTCCTAGCCGCTCACAGCCTTTTAAAGTTTCCTGCGCCGGCAGCCGGTTCTGACCAGCTTTGCCGGCGTTAGCGAGACGCGCAACCCAGAAGCAGTTACAACCGCTTCCGGGTTGCGCACTGCCCGCCAATCAGGATTGGGCCAGGGAGGCGAGCGGCGCCGCGTCACTGCTGTGTGTGGCACAGCCCCGCCTCCCTGCTGGCTGCTGTGGACCAGCACGACCGCCATAAGCGCGGCGTGTCCGAGTCCGTCCCCGCCTATTAAATGACTGCTGTATCAGTCTATTCAGAATGTCACTATCTTACAACTTTCCACTGGTGGTAGATTCCTTTTCTAGACTCCATGAACACTGGACTTTAAGATTTCACAAATTCTTGCCACTAGCAGCCAGACCAACGTTTCAATGATATGCTTGTTATCATATTATTGTGCTTAAAATTCTACTTGAATATCTGACAGTGCTCCCTGTGAATCAGTGGGGAGCTAATCCAGCTGTTCAACTGCTCCAATATCACTGCTGTCCTGTGCGATAGCCTATTATCACTGCTGTTGCTTAAGGAGCACCGCTGTTGCCTTATGTGTAATCAACTCAATCTGCTACTCGGCTTGCTGCTTCAATGTCACCGTATTCTACGTTTTCCACTTCTGCTGTGGCACCTGTGGTTCGTATATCAGCCCTAACAGTGTTGGCCTATTTGCCTGCAGACTCCCCATTTACAGCTTCCAACCAGCTTTCAGCTTGCCTCATCAGTTCAAGAACTTCCCGTTATCTCTCCAGCAACATGTATGGCTTCCGTAGTGTGCTTCTCACCTTAACCACCTCTAGTAAAGCAAACATTCGATTCTATGGACTTGAATAGCAAGTTGTCTGTTGACCCATCCACTCTTTAAAGGTGGGTCTCATAGCTGAATGAATTAATGTAAAGTAAACATTTATACAGGGAAATGTCCACCAGAAACAGTATCTTGGTTCTGAGAGGCATAGAAAAAAACAAAGAAAAAGAAACAAAAAGAAAAGAGGACAAGAATGGAGAAAAACTGGTAGAGAAGCAAAAAAAACACACCACTTTATAGGTTTAAAAAAAAAATTACGTTCCTGCAGAAAATACTGTGAGCTTCAATAGATTACATGGAAGTGGGCAGTTGATTCCAAGCAAGTTCAGACTTCCCGAAGAAAGTTCGTAAAGCAGCAGCCCCTACACCATATAGGACCTATGAACCAATCACATAGTGTTGAACTGTATTCTTTGGGTGACCATCAACCAATTAAGCCTATGCCTCTCTTCTGAAATGTGGTCAAGTGTACGTAATTGTAATCCATAAATCACACAAATGGCGTTATTTTGGATTAACTGTAGGCTGGCAAGAAATTTGCCGGATAAGCTGAGATAGCAGGAGTTGGCTTAATCATTCTTGGTAAATTAGCAGCAGCCACCACAACTGGCCTATATATGGGAAAAGTAACTCTCAAACCCTTTTTCTGAAGTTTGAGCTAAAAAGAACAGGCAGACCCTATCACATCAATTTGTGCTTCTAGGGTGAGCACCTTATCCAGCTTCAATCTTGGGTTTTTGCCTTCATTAGGAGATGATGGAGGATAATCCTTACAGGGGAGCTACAAGTCAGCAACCCAAGATGTACAAAGATCACAGATCAGAATCTCAGTTTTCTCTGTGTTAAGTTTAAGCTTATTGATGCTCATCAATGACTGACCTTCAACTTAATAGGGTTTTAAGAAAACGTGCATATATTTCAAAGGCCGATGAAAGCCAAAAACAGCCAGGTGGCCTTAGCATAGTACATGCACTCTGGACCAGAACAGCAGACCAGATGTTTTAAAGGACAAACATAAATGTTAACTAGAAGAAGGGATAACTAGGAACCCTAACAGACCCCTATAGGTGACACTCCTTTTGCCGGATCTAAACAGGCTTAATTCCAAGACTTGACAATGATCATTCTAAAAAGAGCACATCCAGGTGGGGGTAGTTTCTCAAATGATCGATTGCCTTTGAATGATCGATTTTGTCGCATGTGGCTGAGATTTTCCCTGGATATCCAACAGGACATCCCCTGTCGATATTTACGCTCAGGTCATTTAGTGTAGAGACTAATTCCGTTTATGTACCTGCGCTTGGTCGAAATCCCATTTGCAAATTATTGAGCAAAATATGGCACTCTAGATGGCTGGATAGGTTAAATAGTTGTCATTGAGCCAACAGGTGAAAGATGGAGGTAGGTCTGTAGTTCACAGGAATAAAGGTATCCAGAAATTGCATTTGTAAATATGGTGTTACCACACTTTATTTCCAGGCCATTGGAGTCTTTCCAGAATGGAAAGAAGCATATAAGACATATGTTAACACTGGGCTTAACTCCCTCACTAACATGTTAAATATTATACTTTGATGTGCATCCATTGGGGGAATCCAAATTTAATAGACGGAAGAAGCACATCAATGTGAGGAGTATTAGGGTTCTACATTTTAGCAAATAGTGATATCTCCATTAACAGTTAAAAGCAAATGTACGCTATCATAGATTGTTTGAACTTTATTAATAAAGTTATTTGACGATCTATCATAGAACTCCTGAGTCGAAGCAAAGGAGGTAACTAAACACTGAAGTTCTCTTACCACCTTGAACAGGGCTCAGGGTAGTTAAGTTGCTTTTTAATTTAATAGTTGAAGTAGACTATTTTACTTTGTCTCAGAGCCACTTCGAACCCTTGTTACTGAGATTTATGCCTCTAGGGCATCTTCCTTACAGGAACACTGTAATGTTGTTTTTCCTTACTGCTGAAGCATCAAAGTTTCAGCTTTTAAAATGGAAGAAAACTGCCAATTTTTTGCCGCCTTCTTTTCATTGCGATGGAGCATTTCCTCAAAGGTCAAAATTAAACAATCATTAAAATGGGAAAAGAGGTGTCCAGGTCAATTAAATTAACTACTCGAGTCCAACAAGCTTTAAAGCTGCAGCTTTTTGTCTGTAGTGCACTGCTTCACTCCACTTTTCAGAATTTGGTGATTTTATTTTGGTTTACTTCTTCTCCAAGAACGAAGATCAGAAAAAATCCCATGAAGATGAACTAAAAAGGACTCTGCCCAACCCACACATCACCTCAACCTTCACCACACAATCTACTAACCTTCAAATATCTCAATCCGCTGATGACTTTACCAGTCTCAAAAAGATTGGGGCGCTTTAGGATCACCAGCAGACCGCTGCCCAGTTCATATATTCAGGAACATCCTCATTAACAGCTCATGCGCCATCGTGGCCTAAGCTATCATCAACCACTTCCTGCAGTCTGGCATATTACCAAAAGAAATGAAGACTGCATTCATCAGAAAAAAAGAGTCTCACCGATCACTCACCCAATTTGAAATACCCCCATGTAGGCAAGTGGATTGAAATTGGTTAGGAAAGGTCTATAACTAGTGGATCTACTACATGAACCTAACTGGATAGATACATCTATATTATATAGCCCACTACACAAAGACTTTTCACCAACTACATAAATGGGTTTATCAGTTTTATTATTCAAATATTTTTTATACATAGCAGTTTTTTTTCATATAAATATAAACTTTATAGATACAATCTGATATATTTCCTAATAAATTAGTATTTTTGTGAAAATGTTTAAACAATTCCTAAAAAAACACATAACACAAGTGAGCATGAGACAAGAAAGATGATGGAGGCAAAGCAGTAGATGACACACTACGCGCGTTTCGGCTTGGCAGCCTTCATCAGGTGACCCGTCTTTTGCACTACAATTTAAAAACATAGGTGAAAGTCAAACATACATACATGGGAAGATTGCTGTAGTGGGCATATATATTCATATCCATTTACGGTTTTAATTGTGAAAAATCTAGTTACATACGATTTAGAGAATATAGTATCACATGTACATGTCTTATGGTATAATAATTGTAAAGCCTTATCTAATTAATATATACATTACATATTCATTGCATCATATTAAAGGGAAGATATTTACACCGATTCATGGGTTTTAGTCCCCATTAGGTCACCCATGTATGAATATGTCATTTCCGCAGATATGTTACAGAAAAAGAAGTTCATTTGCTCCTTCAGAGCTGAGATTTGTATTATACATATTGCGTTGGGTATACATTTCATTTTAATTAACCATGTTTGGATATTATCAAAAGTATTCATAGGTTGTACTTAATCAGCAATGTACATAGAAAAGGCGCTATATACAGTTCACAATAACCATTTAAAATTCTGTTTGGATGAAAGCACATGACCACCATTTCATTCTCTGTGTAGGTAATCTAGGCTTTGGCGAAGGTATACAAAATATTGCACTTTGGTACTTACATAGGTAGCTCAAGATGTGAGGAAAAACTGGCATAAAAACATGTAGTTCGTCAGAGCCTCGTATTCCTGTATATGGATAAGAAGAGGATAAAGAAATGGAACAAGAACGAGACATAGTGACCTCAACCGGAAGAGGGGTAGATGACGGGGTGAGATGTCAGATAAAGGGGCCGACCTATTCAAATGGGGTTCACCGTGACTTAGTCATCCATGAGTCAATGAGAAAAGGTGCATAGTAAAGCCATATACCACAAAGTGCACTAAAGTCGCTATTGGGTGAAGATAGTTCGCCCGAAAATGTAATTTATACTCACCAAATATCGATGTTTATAACATATATGGTGAGATAAGCAATAAGGATATAGGAGATAACCGTCCTATTGAGAAACAGATCAATATTTCCATTTATTAATTACATATGTACTAAAAGGGTACAGTTATATAGAGTATAACCACTCTCTACTTTGAGAACTTGCCATGTACCTTTAAATATGAGATGAAGATAGGCAGAGACTGCTCCTCAGGTATATATGATGCCCCATTATGGAAACGGAACAGCGTATAAAAAATACACGGAAGAAGAGAGCCTAGGATATGGACAGCCGATCTATAGAGGAAAAGGCACTAGTTTTAGATAATATATATTATAGTTATGTTATGTTATGTTATTTTTACTTATACCGCGCACAGCTGCCCCAGTGAAGGGGCGTCCTGGCGCTTTGACAAGGCAAACACAACATAACACCGAAGAAAATCAGGAAGGCCATAGGACACAGCATGAGAGCTAAACAAATAAAATGGTCTTGATGGCCCGTCTAAACTGAAGAAGGTCATCAATAGCCCGGATATGCGGAGGAAGAGAATTCCACCAATTTTCCGCTAGCACTCGAAAAGAGCGGCCACCAGCTCTACTTAGTCTGAAACGCGGAACCACTGCCAGATTCTGACCCAGGGATCTGAGGGTTCGCGGGGGAACATACGGTATCAGCAGATTCTCCAAAATTTGGGGAGACGTACCCTTGAGGATTTTAAGGCAGAGGACCTTGAATTTGATCCTCTGGTGTACGGGGAGCCAATGGAGAGAGTGCAAAGATTTGGAGATTGAGCATCGCCTTGGCAGACCTATCACCACTCTGGCTGCAGTATTTTGAACTCGCTGCAGCCGGGTGAGTTCTGACTGATTAATCCCAGCCAACAGCGAGCTGGCATAATCCAGCCGAGACAGCACTGATGCTTGAACCACCAGTTGCCTGGTGGATGCATCAAAGAATTTAAGGATAGGTCTTAGTCCTCTGATGATGCCATAGCAAGAAGCCGCCACCTTCTTGGTATGACAGATGAAGCCGAGTGTCGGGTCAAGCCAAACCCCTATATTTTTTATCTCCGATGCTGGAGAGGGGGTCACACCTAGCTCAGAAGGCCACCACTTGTCACCCCACAGTGCCGCCTGCTTGCCGACTACCATAGTCTCAGTCTTCTTGGTATTTAACTGGAGACAGTTGGAGTTCATCCAGTTAGCCACTGCCCGTAAGCCGTCACAGAATCTGGGAGCCTCCATGTCTGAGTCCCCACTCAACGTGACCGCCAGCTGCGTGTCATCTGCATATGAAACCATCGTCAAGCCCCATTGCTTGACGACCGCAGCCAGCAGTCTCACGTAAAGATTAAATAGAGTGGGACTCAACGAGGAACCCTGTGGGACCCCCAGGTCTAACGGATAAGATTTAGACTTACCGGGCGGAATCGCAACCTGGAATGACCTATCAGCAAGAAAAGATCGAAACCAGCATAGGGCGGAGCCCGTGACACCCACTTCCTCAAGTCGCTGAAGCAAGATCCTGTGCGAGACCGTGTCGAACGCGGCACTAAGATCTAATAACAGTAGTGCCGCCGTCCGGCCTGCATCAAGCACAGAACGCAGATGTTCGACCATGGAAAGTAGGGCCGTCTCCGTACTATGACCCGCACGGAACCCATTCTGAGTAGGGTCAAGAATGTTAGCCCTAGTTAGATGGTCTGCAAGAATGGCGTTCACATGGGCCTCAGCGACTTTCGTAGCCCAAGGAAGCAAGGAGATAGGGCGGTAGTTCTCAGGTTTAAGGGGGTCAAGGGTAGCCTTCTTCAAAATAGGTGTGACTACAGCCTGCTTCCATCTAATGGGAACTACACCAGAAGAAAGTGACAGATTGATCAAAGAAAGCACCGTAGTGCGACATAACGGCGACATATTCTTAAGCTAGGCCGGTTTCAACGGATCTGCAGGAGATCCTGACTTGATTTTAAGGCTCAGAGAGTCGAAGGCCTCCATAGATAGGGAGGGCAGGATAGTAAGACACTCACTGCCTCCCGAGATACAGCTGACCCGCTCTGGAATTGGAGAGCCCGTCGAGAAGGTTCGATAGATGGCTTGTACTTTCTCGAGGAAAAAGGAGGCCAGACCCTCACAGTGGGAGTCCGAGCATATTTCCGCCGCCGATGTCCTCTTAGCCATCAGATCCTTTAGCACCTTAAAAATGAGTTTCGAAGGGTTCGAGCTGTTCTGAAACTCTTGGGCATAAAAGGCTGCTCGTGTTATACACACCGCCCTATGGTAGATTTTAATTTTAGCAAGGCGGCAAGCCTTCAATTCAGGATCGAACGATTTCCTCCATAGTCTCTCAGCCTGTCTACAGGCTCTTCTGAGGGACGCTAAGGCACTATCATACCATGGGCTAGGCTCTCTCGGACGACACTTGGACCATACCAAGGGGATCAAAGAATCAAGGGCACGAGAGATCCACTCACAAAAGGAATCGTATCCGCGGTCAACATCAGTGAAAGGGCCTAGTGGTGCCTCCTCCAGCAGATGGTAAAAGTCCTCCAGTCTTAGTTTGTTGCAGTGTCGTCTAAGAACTAATCTGTCGTGAGGTATAAAAGGAGGTTCAGACATGGGGCATATCATTTTCACCAGCATATGGTCTGTCCAGACCATCTGGGTGGGACAGAGAGCCCTGACTCCCTCTAAGTTCGTAAAAAAAGGGTCAAGTATGTGACCATCTCTATGAGTGGGAGAGGTGATCAGCTGGGAGAGCTGCAAGGCCTCTAGATCAGCCAAAATGCTCCTAATAGAGGGTGAGGACGGGTAGTCAAAATGAAGATTAAGGTCTCCGATAACATTGAAGTTAGCACATCCTAGTGCCTCGGTGCTAATAAGATCCGGGAGAGCAGCCCTGAAAGCAGAATCGCAACCCGGAGGGCGATAAATTAGCAGGCCAGAGAGGGTAAAGTGATGGCTGAACGAGATTTTTTAAAAGAGCACCTTCACATCCTGGGAGTATAACGGCCTTCCACTCACACGGATAGCACAGCTTAATGGCCATGGCAATTCCTCCCCCCCTGGTAGCACGATTAAGAGTGAAGATGGAGTAATCTGGGGGGAAGGCCAAGTTAAGTATAGAAGAATCCGAATCCTGCAGCCAGGTTTCGGTCAGGAAAAGCACGTCAGGAGAATCATCTTTAAGGAGATCATATATCTCCTGATAGTGCTTTACCAGTGATCTGACATTTAGACTCCAGATGTTCAGATCACGCAGTCCTGCCTTTCTTTTATGTGGAGATGGTAACTCCAACGATCGAATAAGGGAAGGGGTGTCTAATGACCAACCGCCACAAATACAACGATAATGGCCACATAACGGGTCCACAGGCGAGAGATCACAGTGTATAATCCGACCCTGAATGGCCAACAGATCATCCCTTTGATACCTAATAATAGGCGGAGTCATAGTGTATCGACTACTACCTAGAGTCCTGCCGCGACCCGCGCTGACGGGCGCAGACGGGCAGGACTCTGGCACGACTGAGGCACAGCGAAGGCACGCCCGCTGCGCGATACCGCTGCGCAGTGAAGGGAGCTTTAAATAAGCGTCCCTCTGGTCATCCGGAGCGCTTGACCACTCACAAATGGCGCCCACTGACGAAGTTATGAGCACACTTGCCAGAGATGGAATATTTACCTGAATATAGGATTATTTTCTGTTGACCGAGGGCCAGAGGGATGCTCCCATAAGGTTTGGCGGCATTTCTACAAAAACCAAACCAATAATGTTAAGAACATAGTTTGCTTAGTAAGGGGGCAACTTTAGAGAGTTGGTTTTAATAAAAAATTCCAGTAACTATGAGATCTTTCTATTACGACTACCAAGTATCTTTATATCAACATTAACGGTAATAGTCGTACCTATTTAATTGATCGACATCTACAATGGTAAAACTAACTAAGTTCCATTCATATAAGTATTAGTCCCAAAACTGGGAGCAGATATAATTAATAAGGGCAATTATCGCAAAAAGTGGACCCCAACATGCGTCTCGGTATCAAAGGGTGTATGGCATCGAGGCTGGAACATTTTAGTGCGTATAAACCGCATCCTACAGTGACACGTCATAACACAGTGTCAGTTAACTGTTACTGCTTCAGTAAGGCATAGCTATTTTGTGCGTCCCGTACATTTTAAAACTAGCTATAGTCCGTACTGATATCTTTTACATTGACTAAGGGCATATAGATTTAATAAAAACATGTACCCCATATTCGTCCAACTTGTATTTCTAGCAGAAGGAAACACGTAAAGTCGCTCAGTGTCTACATAGAAATCTGCAACTTCGAAGATATGAGTCTTAATTGCCGACCTACCTGATGATTATTGAAGTCTGGCGGGATATGGCCCTCACGGTGTTGGGTGCTCTGCATAAACCGGCGTCTTGCGTCGGTCGAGATAAACATGGGAATGTATCAGGACTCCATCTTTAGAGAGGTGTCTCTAGTGGTTTGGTTGCCAAAAAGAAAAACGGACTACTCCAGGGGCAGCGTAACCATGAACGTCGAAAGCGGACCTATACAATTATACGTGGAGGGCTAGAGAAAGGACAACGGGCAACAACATACTCATTCTGAAATAATAAACGGACTTTACGGCGCACTGATAAAGCATGCGGATAAACGAAAGTTTAGACACAAAGTTATGTGTATCTAAATACTCCCCTTAGTGGCAATGTACCGATATTTATGCCATCCAGTAAAAATAATGAAAAACAAAAAACAATCTTATAGCCGCAATGATCATTAGAATAGATTTATATTGCATGTCCATTAATGCACAATAGCCCGGAACGAGTGTGTTAAACATATAGCTATAATATAAGACATGTACCTAGCTTACAAAAAAGGATAGAGTAGGAGATGTGTAAAGAAATCCAATGCAATATTCTCTGGGTTACCTATGTATGGTATGGCAATAAGAAAGGTGACACCTTAATGAAATATACATGAGTGTCAAACAACATGACATTGAAAAGGGGACATGTAGTGGTCCCAAATAGCCTCAATTATGACATAATATTAACAAAGAGGAATAGTGCATATGTACTTTCATCAAAATATATACATGAAGCTATGTCATAAACCATCATAGTATGGCATCTCTGAGAAGACATACCCTAAAAGATATGTTACTGTACATTTGATTGACATGCAACATATTTTCAAATAGAATTTCTTCACTATTTTCTGCAACATTTTAAAATATAGAACCTTAGTTCTTCAGACATAGAACTTCAAATAATTGCTTGATCCCAAGGTATTACTGAATTTAGTCCTTTTTTTACAGTGTCTAACATAAAGATATAGTATACTTCACGCAAGTGGATCGAAAGACATGCCCATGTTCAATTATCACCTATATATGGCAGAATGTGCTGTTCACTGACATCTAAACAAACTTCTAACCAGAGAGAGCACAGACTCTGCACTAATTGCAACAGGGGATGACATAAAGACTATTGTGGACTCAAGTAGTTTAGCAATAAACCTGCTTTTCAGTATTTCTGTTGCCAGTCAGTCAAATACACTTTATTCGATTTGTTAAAAATCATAAAAGGAATAAAAACATTTACATACAAAAGGTTTAAAATACATTTTCTAGGTTCATTACAAATTACAAGTACCTTAAAAACGTGTACAGTATAATTCATCTGCAGTAATACACATAGATAAAAGTGCTTTATACATTCACAGTCGCACTATGTGGTTTAATTCTGGATGCCGCCACCAGAAAATTAGCCACACAGAATATAATGTGGGTGCTACTCAAGGACTGGAGATAAACTAGAGCTGGCCTCACGTGAATGAATCGATTTTGGAAAAGGTGATGGACAGAGTTTCTGAATGATGCAGAATACTCTTACCAAGTCAAGAGATCATGGTTTTAATCCATCACCGTTTTTTAGCTCACTGCACCATCCCAGCTCAGAACCTGGCTATATGCAAATTAGTCTGTTCCTGTCCCAGTGCATGATGGGAACAGGGCAAACCAAACTACCAAGCCAATTCTTATACTGGGAAGGAAACAAGCTTCCGGGGACCGGTTTCTGGCATCACAGCCTTCTTCGGCCCGGCTTGCTTGAATCCTGATGGTGCAATGAGCAAGGGACTCACGTCTGAGTATACCCTCCCACACATAGTGTGGATAAAATCGATTTTGGAAAAGGTGATGGACAGAGTTTCTGAATGATGCAGAATACTCTTACCAAGTCAAGAGATCATGGTTTTAATCCATCACCGTTTTTTAGCTCACTGCACCATCCCAGCTCAGAACCTGGCTATATGCAAATTAGTCTGTTCCTGTCCCAGTGCATGATGGGAACAGGGCAAACCAAACTACCAAGCCAATTCTTATACTGGGAAGGAAACAAGCTTCCGGGGACCGGTTTCTGGCATCACAGCCTTCTTCGGCCCGGCTTGCTTGAATCCTGATGGTGCAATGAGCAAGGGACTCACGTCTGAGTATACCCTCCCACACATAGTGTGGATAAAATCGATTTTGGAAAAGGTGATGGACAGAGTTTCTGAATGATGCAGAATACTCTTACCAAGTCAAGAGATCATGGTTTTAATCCATCACCGTTTTTTAGCTCACTGCACCATCCCAGCTCAGAACCTGGCTATATGCAAATTAGTCTGTTCCTGTCCCAGTGCATGATGGGAACAGGGCAAACCAAACTACCAAGCCAATTCTTATACTGGGAAGGAAACAAGCTTCCGGGGACCGGTTTCTGGCATCACAGCCTTCTTCGGCCCGGCTTGCTTGAATCCTGATGGTGCAATGAGCAAGGGACTCACGTCTGAGTATACCCTCCCACACATAGTGTGGATAAAATCGATTTTGGAAAAGGTGATGGACAGAGTTTCTGAATGATGCAGAATACTCTTACCAAGTCAAGAGATCATGGTTTTAATCCATCACCGTTTTTTAGCTCACTGCACCATCCCAGCTCAGAACCTGGCTATATGCAAATTAGTCTGTTCCTGTCCCAGTGCATGATGGGAACAGGGCAAACCAAACTACCAAGCCAATTCTTATACTGGGAAGGAAACAAGCTTCCGGGGACCGGTTTCTGGCATCACAGCCTTCTTCGGCCCGGCTTGCTTGAATCCTGATGGTGCAATGAGCAAGGGACTCACGTCTGAGTATACCCTCCCACACATAGTGTGGATAAAATCGATTTTGGAAAAGGTGATGGACAGAGTTTCTGAATGATGCAGAATACTCTTACCAAGTCAAGAGATCATGGTTTTAATCCATCACCGTTTTTTAGCTCACTGCACCATCCCAGCTCAGAACCTGGCTATATGCAAATTAGTCTGTTCCTGTCCCAGTGCATGATGGGAACAGGGCAAACCAAACTACCAAGCCAATTCTTATACTGGGAAGGAAACAAGCTTCCGGGGACCGGTTTCTGGCATCACAGCCTTCTTCGGCCCGGCTTGCTTGAATCCTGATGGTGCAATGAGCAAGGGACTCACGTCTGAGTATACCCTCCCACACATAGTGTGGATAAAATCGATTTTGGAAAAGGTGATGGACAGAGTTTCTGAATGATGCAGAATACTCTTACCAAGTCAAGAGATCATGGTTTTAATCCATCACCGTTTTTTAGCTCACTGCACCATCCCAGCTCAGAACCTGGCTATATGCAAATTAGTCTGTTCCTGTCCCAGTGCATGATGGGAACAGGGCAAACCAAACTACCAAGCCAATTCTTATACTGGGAAGGAAACAAGCTTCCGGGGACCGGTTTCTGGCATCACAGCCTTCTTCGGCCCGGCTTGCTTGAATCCTGATGGTGCAATGAGCAAGGGACTCACGTCTGAGTATACCCTCCCACACATAGTGTGGATAAAATCGATTTTGGAAAAGGTGATGGACAGAGTTTCTGAATGATGCAGAATACTCTTACCAAGTCAAGAGATCATGGTTTTAATCCATCACCGTTTTTTAGCTCACTGCACCATCCCAGCTCTGAACCTGGCTATATGCAAATTAGTCTGTTCCTGTCCCAGTGCATGATGGGAACAGGGCAAACCAAACTACCAAGCCAATTCTTATACTGGGAAGGAAACAAGCTTCCGGGGACCGGTTTCTGGCATCACAGCCTTCTTCGGCCCGGCTTGCTTGAATCCTGATGGTGCAATGAGCAAGGGACTCACGTCTGAGTATAAATCGATTTTGGAAAAGGTGATGGACAGAGTTTCTGAATGATGCAGAATACTCTTACCAAGTCAAGAGATCATGGTTTTAATCCATCACCGTTTTTTAGCTCACTGCACCATCCCAGCTCAGAACCTGGCTATATGCAAATTAGTCTGTTCCTGTCCCAGTGCATGATGGGAACAGGGCAAACCAAACTACCAAGCCAATTCTTATACTGGGAAGGAAACAAGCTTCCGGGGACCGGTTTCTGGCATCACAGCCTTCTTCGGCCCGGCTTGCTTGAATCCTGATGGTGCAATGAGCAAGGGACTCACGTCTGAGTATACCCTCCCACACATAGTGTGGATAAAATCGATTTTGGAAAAGGTGATAGACAGAGTTTCTGAATGATGCAGAATACTCTTACCAAGTCAAGAGATCATGGTTTTAATCCATCACCGTTTTTTAGCTCACTGCACCATCCCAGCTCAGAACCTGGCTATATGCAAATTAGTCTGTTCCTGTCCCAGTGCATGATGGGAACAGGGCAAACCAAACTACCAAGCCAATTCTTATACTGGGAAGGAAACAAGCTTCCGGGGACCGGTTTCTGGCATCACAGCCTTCTTCGGCCCGGCTTGCTTGAATCCTGATGGTGCAATGAGCAAGGGACTCACGTCTGAGTATACCCTCCCACACATAGTGTGGATAAAATCGATTTTGGAAAAGGTGATGGACAGAGTTTCTGAATGATGCAGAATACTCTTACCAAGTCAAGAGATCATGGTTTTAATCCATCACCGTTTTTTAGCTCACTGCACCATCCCAGCTCAGAACCTGGCTATATGCAAATTAGTCTGTTCCTGTCCCAGTGCATGATGGGAACAGGGCAAACCAAACTACCAAGCCAATTCTTATACTGGGAAGGAAACAAGCTTCCGGGGACCGGTTTCTGGCATCACAGCCTTCTTCGGCCCGGCTTGCTTGAATCCTGATGGTGCAATGAGCAAGGGACTCACGTCTGAGTATACCCTCCCACACATAGTGTGGATAAAATCGATTTTGGAAAAGGTGATGGACAGAGTTTCTGAATGATGCAGAATACTCTTACCAAGTCAAGAGATCATGGTTTTAATCCATCACCGTTTTTTAGCTCACTGCACCATCCCAGCTCAGAACCTGGCTATATGCAAATTAGTCTGTTCCTGTCCCAGTGCATGATGGGAACAGGGCAAACCAAACTACCAAGCCAATTCTTATACTGGGAAGGAAACAAGCTTCCGGGGACCGGTTTCTGGCATCACAGCCTTCTTCGGCCCGGCTTGCTTGAATCCTGATGGTGCAATGAGCAAGGGACTCACGTCTGAGTATACCCTCCCACACATAGTGTGGATAAAATCGATTTTGGAAAAGGTGATGGACAGAGTTTCTGAATGATGCAGAATACTCTTACCAAGTCAAGAGATCATGGTTTTAATCCATCACCGTTTTTTAGCTCACTGCACCATCCCAGCTCAGAACCTGGCTATATGCAAATTAGTCTGTTCCTGTCCCAGTGCATGATGGGAACAGGGCAAACCAAACTACCAAGCCAATTCTTATACTGGGAAGGAAACAAGCTTCCGGGGACCGGTTTCTGGCATCACAGCCTTCTTCGGCCCGGCTTGCTTGAATCCTGATGGTGCAATGAGCAAGGGACTCACGTCTGAGTATACCCTCCCACACATAGTGTGGATAAAATCGATTTTGGAAAAGGTGATGGACAGAGTTTCTGAATGATGCAGAATACTCTTACCAAGTCAAGAGATCATGGTTTTAATCCATCACCGTTTTTTAGCTCACTGCACCATCCCAGCTCAGAACCTGGCTATATGCAAATTAGTCTGTTCCTGTCCCAGTGCATGATGGGAACAGGGCAAACCAAACTACCAAGCCAATTCTTATACTGGGAAGGAAACAAGCTTCCGGGGACCGGTTTCTGGCATCACAGCCTTCTTCGGCCCGGCTTGCTTGAATCCTGATGGTGCAATGAGCAAGGGACTCACGTCTGAGTATACCCTCCCACACATAGTGTGGATAAAATCGATTTTGGAAAAGGTGATGGACAGAGTTTCTGAATGATGCAGAATACTCTTACCAAGTCAAGAGATCATGGTTTTAATCCATCACCGTTTTTTAGCTCACTGCACCATCCCAGCTCAGAACCTGGCTATATGCAAATTAGTCTGTTCCTGTCCCAGTGCATGATGGGAACAGGGCAAACCAAACTACCAAGCCAATTCTTATACTGGGAAGGAAACAAGCTTCCGGGGACCGGTTTCTGGCATCACAGCCTTCTTCGGCCCGGCTTGCTTGAATCCTGATGGTGCAATGAGCAAGGGACTCACGTCTGAGTATACCCTCCCACACATAGTGTGGATAAAATCGATTTTGGAAAAGGTGATGGACAGAGTTTCTGAATGATGCAGAATACTCTTACCAAGTCAAGAGATCATGGTTTTAATCCATCACCGTTTTTTAGCTCACTGCACCATCCCAGCTCAGAACCTGGCTATATGCAAATTAGTCTGTTCCTGTCCCAGTGCATGATGGGAACAGGGCAAACCAAACTACCAAGCCAATTCTTATACTGGGAAGGAAACAAGCTTCCGGGGACCGGTTTCTGGCATCACAGCCTTCTTCGGCCCGGCTTGCTTGAATCCTGATGGTGCAATGAGCAAGGGACTCACGTCTGAGTATACCCTCCCACACATAGTGTGGATAAAATCGATTTTGGAAAAGGTGATGGACAGAGTTTCTGAATGATGCAGAATACTCTTACCAAGTCAAGAGATCATGGTTTTAATCCATCACCGTTTTTTAGCTCACTGCACCATCCCAGCTCAGAACCTGGCTATATGCAAATTAGTCTGTTCCTGTCCCAGTGCATGATGGGAACAGGGCAAACCAAACTACCAAGCCAATTCTTATACTGGGAAGGAAACAAGCTTCCGGGGACCGGTTTCTGGCATCACAGCCTTCTTCGGCCCGGCTTGCTTGAATCCTGATGGTGCAATGAGCAAGGGACTCACGTCTGAGTATACCCTCCCACACATAGTGTGGATAAAATCGATTTTGGAAAAGGTGATGGACAGAGTTTCTGAATGATGCAGAATACTCTTACCAAGTCAAGAGATCATGGTTTTAATCCATCACCGTTTTTTAGCTCACTGCACCATCCCAGCTCAGAACCTGGCTATATGCAAATTAGTCTGTTCCTGTCCCAGTGCATGATGGGAACAGGGCAAACCAAACTACCAAGCCAATTCTTATACTGGGAAGGAAACAAGCTTCCGGGGACCGGTTTCTGGCATCACAGCCTTCTTCGGCCCGGCTTGCTTGAATCCTGATGGTGCAATGAGCAAGGGACTCACGTCTGAGTATACCCTCCCACACATAGTGTGGATAAAATCGATTTTGGAAAAGGTGATGGACAGAGTTTCTGAATGATGCAGAATACTCTTACCAAGTCAAGAGATCATGGTTTTAATCCATCACCGTTTTTTAGCTCACTGCACCATCCCAGCTCAGAACCTGGCTATATGCAAATTAGTCTGTTCCTGTCCCAGTGCATGATGGGAACAGGGCAAACCAAACTACCAAGCCAATTCTTATACTGGGAAGGAAACAAGCTTCCGGGGACCGGTTTCTGGCATCACAGCCTTCTTCGGCCCGGCTTGCTTGAATCCTGATGGTGCAATGAGCAAGGGACTCACGTCTGAGTATACCCTCCCACACATAGTGTGGATAAAATCGATTTTGGAAAAGGTGATGGACAGAGTTTCTGAATGATGCAGAATACTCTTACCAAGTCAAGAGATCATGGTTTTAATCCATCACCGTTTTTTAGCTCACTGCACCATCCCAGCTCAGAACCTGGCTATATGCAAATTAGTCTGTTCCTGTCCCAGTGCATGATGGGAACAGGGCAAACCAAACTACCAAGCCAATTCTTATACTGGGAAGGAAACAAGCTTCCGGGGACCGGTTTCTGGCATCACAGCCTTCTTCGGCCCGGCTTGCTTGAATCCTGATGGTGCAATGAGCAAGGGACTCACGTCTGAGTATACCCTCCCACACATAGTGTGGATAAAATCGATTTTGGAAAAGGTGATGGACAGAGTTTCTGAATGATGCAGAATACTCTTACCAAGTCAAGAGATCATGGTTTTAATCCATCACCGTTTTTTAGCTCACTGCACCATCCCAGCTCAGAACCTGGCTATAAGCAAATTAGTCTGTTCCTGTCCCAGTGCATGATGGGAACAGGGCAAACCAAACTACCAAGCCAATTCTTATACTGGGAAGGAAACAAGCTTCCGGGGACCGGTTTCTGGCATCACAGCCTTCTTCGGCCCGGCTTGCTTGAATCCTGATGGTGCAATGAGCAAGGGACTCACGTCTGAGTATACCCTCCCACACATAGTGTGGATAAAATCGATTTTGGAAAAGGTGATGGACAGAGTTTCTGAATGATGCAGAATACTCTTACCAAGTCAAGAGATCATGGTTTTAATCCATCACCGTTTTTTAGCTCACTGCACCATCCCAGCTCAGAACCTGGCTATATGCAAATTAGTCTGTTCCTGTCCCAGTGCATGATGGGAACAGGGCAAACCAAACTACCAAGCCAATTCTTATACTGGGAAGGAAACAAGCTTCCGGGGACCGGTTTCTGGCATCACAGCCTTCTTCGGCCCGGCTTGCTTGAATCCTGATGGTGCAATGAGCAAGGGACTCACGTCTGAGTATACCCTCCCACACATAGTGTGGATAAAATCGATTTTGGAAAAGGTGATGGACAGAGTTTCTGAATGATGCAGAATACTCTTACCAAGTCAAGAGATCATGGTTTTAATCCATCACCGTTTTTTAGCTCACTGCACCATCCCAGCTCAGAACCTGGCTATATGCAAATTAGTCTGTTCCTGTCCCAGTGCATGATGGGAACAGGGCAAACCAAACTACCAAGCCAATTCTTATACTGGGAAGGAAACAAGCTTCCGGGGACCGGTTTCTGGCATCACAGCCTTCTTCGGCCCGGCTTGCTTGAATCCTGATGGTGCAATGAGCAAGGGACTCACGTCTGAGTATACCCTCCCACACATAGTGTGGATAAAATCGATTTTGGAAAAGGTGATGGACAGAGTTTCTGAATGATGCAGAATACTCTTACCAAGTCAAGAGATCATGGTTTTAATCCATCACCGTTTTTTAGCTCACTGCACCATCCCAGCTCAGAACCTGGCTATATGCAAATTAGTCTGTTCCTGTCCCAGTGCATGATGGGAACAGGGCAAACCAAACTACCAAGCCAATTCTTATACTGGGAAGGAAACAAGCTTCCGGGGACCGGTTTCTGGCATCACAGCCTTCTTCGGCCCGGCTTGCTTGAATCCTGATGGTGCAATGAGCAAGGGACTCACGTCTGAGTATACCCTCCCACACATAGTGTGGATAAAATCGATTTTGGAAAAGGTGATGGACAGAGTTTCTGAATGATGCAGAATACTCTTACCAAGTCAAGAGATCATGGTTTTAATCCATCACCGTTTTTTAGCTCACTGCACCATCCCAGCTCAGAACCTGGCTATATGCAAATTAGTCTGTTCCTGTCCCAGTGCATGATGGGAACAGGGCAAACCAAACTACCAAGCCAATTCTTATACTGGGAAGGAAACAAGCTTCCGGGGACCGGTTTCTGGCATCACAGCCTTCTTCGGCCCGGCTTGCTTGAATCCTGATGGTGCAATGAGCAAGGGACTCACGTCTGAGTATACCCTCCCACACATAGTGTGGATAAAATCGATTTTGGAAAAGGTGATGGACAGAGTTTCTGAATGATGCAGAATACTCTTACCAAGTCAAGAGATCATGGTTTTAATCCATCACCGTTTTTTAGCTCACTGCACCATCCCAGCTCAGAACCTGGCTATATGCAAATTAGTCTGTTCCTGTCCCAGTGCATGATGGGAACAGGGCAAACCAAACTACCAAGCCAATTCTTATACTGGGAAGGAAACAAGCTTCCGGGGACCGGTTTCTGGCATCACAGCCTTCTTCGGCCCGGCTTGCTTGAATCCTGATGGTGCAATGAGCAAGGGACTCACGTCTGAGTATACCCTCCCACACATAGTGTGGATAAAATCGATTTTGGAAAAGGTGATGGACAGAGTTTCTGAATGATGCAGAATACTCTTACCAAGTCAAGAGATCATGGTTTTAATCCATCACCGTTTTTTAGCTCACTGCACCATCCCAGCTCAGAACCTGGCTATATGCAAATTAGTCTGTTCCTGTCCCAGTGCATGATCGGAACAGGGCAAACCAAACTACCAAGCCAATTCTTATACTGGGAAGGAAACAAGCTTCCGGGGACCGGTTTCTGGCATCACAGCCTTCTTCGGCCCGGCTTGCTTGAATCCTGATGGTGCAATGAGCAAGGGACTCACGTCTGAGTATACCCTCCCACACATAGTGTGGATAAAATCGATTTTGGAAAAGGTGATGGACAGAGTTTCTGAATGATGCAGAATACTCTTACCAAGTCAAGAGATCATGGTTTTAATCCATCACCGTTTTTTAGCTCACTGCACCATCCCAGCTCAGAACCTGGCTATATGCAAATTAGTCTGTTCCTGTCCCAGTGCATGATGGGAACAGGGCAAACCAAACTACCAAGCCAATTTCTAGGTTCATTACAAATTACAAGTACCTTAAAAACGTGTACAGTATAATTCATCTGCAGTAATACACATAGATAAAAGTGCTTTATACATTCACAGTCGCACTATGTGGTTTAATTCTGGATGCCGCCACCAGAAAATTAGCCACACAGAATATAATGTGGGTGCTACTCAAGGACTGGAGATAAACTAGAGCTGGCCTCACGTGAATGAAGCCAGCATCCCTTAATATAGGCAACAAATATTTTTTCTTTATGTCCGCAAAGTGCCCGCAAAACATGATAAAATGCATGGTGTCTTGAGGTGAAAAGTTATCACAGTTACAGGGTGGGCCCCCCTCTGGTTTGGCCCATGATTGGTAATTACCCAAATAAAAGTGGATCAGGTTAAATCTGAACTTGGTCAGCAAAAATCTGTGAAATGGCCTCGAAACGATCTTAAGGTATGGCTCAAGTGAGGGGGGATACAATAACATGTAATGCGATCTAACAGTAGGTTTCAGAAATTCCCGTTCCTCCCGGGCCAGTCTGGCCCTTTCCATAAAGTACATTTTGGTCAAATTTACATCCTCCCTCCTGATGCTGGATGGTAACGAAAAGTGCTCTGGCCGTCCAAGCTGGCCGAAGGACTTCCTCAGAAATTCCAGCCAGGGCACTTTTTTTAACATTATCTAATGACAAGACATCAGACAGGTTTGCGTGATTCAACGTTAGTTCCTCGTTGAGCCATGTCTTTAACCAAAATGTTAGCGGAGCCAAACTAAGCCTATCAGTGACATAGTCCAAACCTACCTCCGCATGAATTAAGAAGGTCGGAGTGGATTGGGGGACAGACAAAAGTGATCGCAAAAACCTGTTTTCCGCCCTCTGGATCAAATCATGATGTGCATAACCCCATAAGGGTGAACCATACATAGCAATTGAAATGTATTTAGAATTATACATTTTTAAGAGCCTCCATAGGCCTAACCCCCAGCCTTTTTGCGAACCCCAAGAGGGCAGAAGTCGATCTAGCCACGGACATGCTTTTTGCCTTAATCTTGGGGCCCCACGAACCATTCTCATCAAAGAGGACCCCCAGGTAAGGGAAGGTAGCTACCATGGAGACCACCTCACCTTTGCAAAAAAAGACTTTAGATTTGCGCTTGTTTTTATGGTGACCAACCACCATCGTGTGTGACTTTTTCGCATTTATTTTCAGGTCCAGCCTATCCATAAATATCCCAAAGGCGTCCAGCAATCGCTAGAGGGCCATGCCAGTACGAGCTATTAGTACTGCGTGGTCCGTGTATAGGAGAGCCGGTATCCTTGCTTCTCCTACACGTGGAAAGTCCCCGTCCACTGCCTCCAAATGACTTCCAAGGCCATTTAAATAAATAGTAAATAGGAGAGGGGCCAAAATGCAACCCTGGCGCACTCCTCGCTCTGATTTGAAGCGGCTCGTGCACCTTCCCTCTTTGGTGACTCTAACTGTGGCAAATAGCTTCTGGTGGAGCGACGCCATAAAGTTTACCAACGCCACGTCAATCCCGATCTCCAATAACATTGCCCATAGTTTGGCCCTGTTCACCAGGTCGAAGGCCGAGGAGAGGTCCATAAAGGCCAGGAATAACTACCCCTCCTTGGCTACCATATATTTCGCAATCAACAGGTGCAAATTAGAACATTGCTCCAAGGTGCCTCTCCTTGCTCTGAACCCATACTGAATATTTGATAGACACCCAATTCTCTCGATGCTGTCCCTTAACTTCGCCAGCAAGACTCTGCCTAATATTTTAACCGCAGAGTCTAGGAGGGAGATGGGTCTGTAACACCCTGGGTCTTCACGCTGGCCTTTTTTAAAAATAGGCACGATAATTGAAGTAGCCCAAGAAGAGGGGAAGTGATTGCCGTTAGCAGCAGAAAAAACATTTGTTAATAGCCTAGCTCAAAACTTTGGTAGGTGTCTATAGAGATCGGCCGGGACACCATCCGGCCCAGGAGCCTTGTTCTTTGAGGTCTCCAGAATAGCTCTCTCTACTTCCGTTTGATCAAAAAGTAGGGGGGCGGACTCGGTTACTACCAAAGGAGAACCTTGGTGTCCCGATTCCGAATCTCCATACACCTCTCTAAAGTGACACAGCCATTTTTTATCAGGTATGACACAGTCCATGACCGTGTTATCTACCTCTGAGAAGAAAGGCTGATTAATTATGGCCCAGAATTGACTACTGTCGCGTAAGACGTCAGTAGAAAGTAGATTATCCCAGGCAGCCTTTTTTATGTCATTTTTCCGACCCTTAATAGTTAGCTTGTACTCCTTCCTAAGGGAGGCAATGACAACCTTGTCTCTTGGGGACTGTTTTAGGGCTTGTATAAGCGCTCTGTGTGCTTTCGAGCAGTTTGAGTCAAACCATCTATGCTGATTTTTGCCTCCGTTCCCTGATTTGGCCATTAGATCTTTAGAGATTTGTGCACATACAGATTCAAAGGCCCCTGTGATTTCATGGGTAGCAGCGTTTGAATCCTGGCAGATCATCATATTGCCCCTAATTTTAGGAAGTAGTTCTTCCATAACATTTTCTGGAACTACATTTGACCATTTCAGCCTTCTCCCTTGATCCACAGGGTGTAATGATGACCTTGGTTGAGCAGGGCAGAACTTATGAACCGCAAAATCGCCCCATGACACCTCAAGCAGCACGGGAATGTGGTCACTGTATGGGGAAACGATTGCTCTATAAGAAACAACCCTATATAGAATGCCTGGGGACAGGAAAATATAATCTATTATTGAACCTGGGTCAGATCCCTTATAGGTAATTGTTCTGACCCCTCCCTCAAACTTAGTCGATTCAAATAAGTTAAAATTTGCCAACAATGATTCCAAGGCCCCTCCGGACTTAGTGTGCTCGGAATGGGGGACCTCCGAGCCAGGTGGGGCCTCATGCTCTTCAGTGCGACACAAATCGCTGCAGGGATGAATATTAAAATCACCCAATAAGATAAGCTCAGGCTTAGTGAAATTATTTTGACTGACAGAGAGTAAAAGGTTTTCCAAGGTGGCAATGTGGTCATGACCATTGTCCATTGTCCATGAATTATAGAAGTTAATAAAAATCGTTTTACGGGTAGGAGATACCGCCCATTCCACAACTAAAAGGTTCGGGGAAGCAACTTTGACCAATTTAAAGACCCCCTTAAGTTTTAAAGAAAAGAGAAGAATAAGGCCTCCCTTTGCTCTGCCGGCGGAACTGGGAATAGCCGGGATGCAAAAGCTAGTGTAGCCGTCCATCCAGAAACTGGGAGAGATATACCAGGATTTCTGGAATGCTATAATGTCATGACTGCTGACAAAATTAACCCATGCATCGTCTGTCCTTTTAGCTCTAGTTCCAGCTGATGATTTTACAAGCAGCTACCCCGTTTGTGGTGGGTACCCTAGCTAAGGGGGGTGACAACGGGACTGGTAGTCAATCAATTTCCTCGATGTCTGAGAGAGGGGAAAAACGGTTGCTCAAGACCGACCCGCCACCCTCCTCAGGTCTATGTACTAGTTGAGAATAGGATGCAACCTCGACTGCTGTCTCCCTTCTTAAGCATTCTGAGCGTGTGTGCCCGCCTAATCTTTCCCCACTTGAAACTGGGGTCATCCCTTGCCTTCTCATTGGTAAGTAGTGGTCACCATGATTCTTAAATGGGGGTGGGTAGAAGAAGCCCAAAGGAACCGGTCTCATTTGGGCTGATTCCGATATTTCCGAGCCATCCCAAAACAATCTCTCGGCCAGGTCACGGCTATCGAAATTTATTATCACACAGTCCCCCTGAATGATCTTCGTATGCTTCCCAATCCAGCCCACCTGCCTAGCCATGATGATCCTGTTGGAGATGTTTGCCCCACCACTGCAAGCGTCAGCACACCAGGATCTAGCCTTTGCTATTAAATCTGAGGTGGGTTCGCACTCTCCCTCTTTAAGTGGGGGGATACCGGTGAAAATTGCAACTAAAGGGGCAGCTTCCGGAGGTAAATCTATTTTTGCTTGACAACCCCCCGCCCCTTTGTTAAAGGCTAAACCAGAAGATTCGACCGGCCTACCGGACCTACCAGGATTAGGAAGGTTTGCCTCTGAACTAATGGGGGCTGTGTGTGGGACCCCCAGCCTGACATTTACTACCTCCACCCCGCTGCATGGTAACACAGTGACAGATGATCTAGCATCCTTTTGTATGCCGTTCCCTGACATAGCTGTACCTACTCCTTGTTGTTCTGAGGAAACAGAGCGTTCATTAACAAGTCTGTCAATAAGGGCGCATTTCTTTAATAAGCCCGCAAGGCAAGTGTTCATGGTGTCCACAATGTCTTTTGCAATTCCCAATAGCAAGGGCTCAATTCTTGCAACAAATAGGGCCTCAAGTTGTTCGCCCAGCAGATCGTTAGCCCTCGGAGTTGCAGCTGCAATGTTCTTGGCTTTTTCACGATTTTTCCTGTTCTTTTTTAAAGCATGGCCGGTCAACTGGGTCTTCGTTAGCGGGGGTGACACTTGAGTAGATCTCAAAGGAGGACCAGTAGTGGATTGCGCCACAGGTGTAGGTTTTATAATAGTCACTACTGGCTCTAGTGGAATATGAGCCACAGGGACAGTAACCTGAATATCCTGGGATTTGGAGGTGGTTATAAAGGGAGGGGGTACCAATCCCAACTCTTGCTCGGCAGTCTCAATTTCCTTAGTAAGGACCCCCACAGCTGATGAGAGGTACGATATAATGGACTCTGAGTGTCTAGGCACATTAGCCTTCTTCCCCCCCCTCCTCTACATTAGTTGGTTTCTTGCGCTTGCCCATGATTCAGTCTATTTCAGAGGGTTGGCCCAGCCCTGCCTCCTCCTGCCCCGGACGGCCACAGACGGCCCGCCCTTTGCCCGGGCTTAGCCCGGCGGCACCCGCGCGCGTCCACGACTCGGATGGAGCTGTCGCCGTTTAAGCGCCTCCGGGCGCGCTGAGGCGGAAGTGGGCGGTGCTGGTCGCTGTGCAGGCTGGGAGCTGTAGTCTCCCCCCACAGCGGCCGTGCGGTGTCACGAGCAAGGGCGGCGGGGGAAACACACAGCGTCAGGGCCCCAGGAGCAAGTGTGACAGCAAGTGGTAGGTCTGTTTTGCCCCTCAAAGATTTTTAAATGTATTTCTGTTGCCTTTGACTGACTGCATCGATGCCAGCACCACCAAAAGCAAAGAAATCTTCACCAATGTGAAAGGGTTCACCTCACCTTTGGCCACCTCCAACTCGATCACTCCCTCGCAGGACCTCTGCAACAATATCTCTCAATTCTTCAGTAGCAAAATCACCTTATTTACAGCAAATTCAGCCTGCAGCCGGACCCTACATACCTCGCCAAACACCTCCCAGTCTAATCCAAAGAACCAATGCTAACCACATTGCCTGTCATCACCCTAGAAGAAACCACCACCACTATGAAGTCCATCCAGTCAGGGGCCCCATCCTCCACCATGCGTACTCCAGAGGACTGCAAATCATCAGCACCATGCTCACACCCATCAGAATGACTCCACCTCTTCTGCAACCTTCCGAAATGCTTAGAAACACGCAGTGTTCCTCCCATTGCTAAAGGGACCCTCTGTTGATTCTTCAATGTTTTCCAAATACAGACCGATCTCCTTGCTACCATTCCCATCCAAGGGCTTACAGAAAATCATCAACAGACACCCCAATGACCAGCAACTCCTCTGCACCCCTCAGTCTAGTTTCAGGCAAAACAACAGGATGCAAACTACCCTCAACGCTGCCACAGATGTCATCTGCATGACTTGGGACAGAGAAGACATGGTTGCCCTCATCCTATTGGACCGCTCCGTAGCATTTGACATAGCCTTCCACACCATACTAATCCAACACCTACACAACATCAGAATCCAAGGACGCACATGAATCTGCTCCTTCCTGACAGGAAGGACCCAGTCAGTTAGCCTGGCACCATACACTTTGGACACCTGAGATCTCAACTGTGAAGTTTTGCAAGGACCCTCACTGAGCACGACCCTCTTCAATGCATACATGATCCCTCTAGCCAGCATCATCTGCTCTCACAATAGTAACATTCTCTCCTACGGCAATGACACAAAGCTCATTCTCTCCCTCGCGAACATGACGCCCAGTACCCGGATCAAGTTCAATGCCTGCTTGACTGAAATCACCCACTAGATGAAGACCAACTGTATAAAGCTGAACACCAACAAGACCGAAATTTTGATCTTTGGGAAGAGCGCATCACAATTGGGACTCCACCTCACCTGGTAGCCAGCAGAGCTAAGACCGACACGCACCTTCACTACCCATGCCAAGAACCTCTGGATCACCATCGACCCATACCCTGAAGATGCTGAGGAACATTTTGGAATGGCTCCCAATTAGCACCTTGAAAATATTCCCGCAAGCCAGAGTCACAGGCAAGCTGGTTTACCGGCACACCCTTTGTGCTGGTATTAACAAAAACGAACTCACAACAAGGTTGCAGAACTTGGTGCTTATAATCACACTCATTGTCCCACACTGCACTCACATCACACCACAATGGAAGGAGCACCACTGGCTCCTATTCACAAACTAGCACAATTCAAAATCCTCATCCACACTTTCAAGGCACTACATAACACTAGCCTAGCATACTTCAACAATTGCATCTGTTTCACAAACCTTCCAGACACCCCTGCTCATCCGGACTCCTATTTGCACAAATTCTATGCATAGGAAAAACCAGATCCTGTGTACATGCCTTCTCCTACATTGCTCCTAAAGTGTGGAACAGCCGGTCGCTATACATATGAGCCTGGCTTTACAAGTAGACCCTCTAGGCCCTAGATGTACCAAGACTCTTACCTACTCAGCATCTGGTTACAGAGGTTTAGTTTTTTTCCTGGTTCCAGTACCCCCTGGGTCCCCCTCTGCCTATTCCTTACATTTGTATTTTACATGTACTGCTATAGCGTGAGAATGCATTTCATGAAAAGGAATATCAAGAAGGGTTGCCAAAGAACAATGCCTGCTGTGTTTTGTTTAAAAAGCCTAAAAAGACTTCCTCTTGACACTAAAGAGACTTATAAATAAAAAAGTATGTATGCATTCGTTATGTGACTTTATTGTCTTTATTCTCTTTAATTATCAGTCATGGATCATTGAGGCAGCAAAAGTGCTTTCTCTTTATATTTGCTGTTCGAAGTATGCACAGATAAGTGCTGAAAATACAGCTTCAGGTGGCTGCTTATTTTTGTACCAACTGGGCCATCAAAATAATGTGCTGGCAACCTAACCATAGGACTGTAAGTCTGTTGCAGGATCAGCACATTATTTATTTCCTCCACCCTCGATTCCCGATTATTCCCATAATAGCAATAGTTTAACTTAGATCTTAAACCCTACTGCGCCGTCAATAACATGCTAATTACTTCAAGTGTCTGGGAATGCACTCTGCATTCAGACAACTCACTCCTCATTCTCGCCCTTCACTTTCACGCTCACCCTGCACTAACAGCGATCACAATGCACTCACACTGATCACTATGCACTCGCACTATTCACCCATCTCACCCTGCCCTCACAATGATCACTCTGCACTCACAATGCACTTGCGCTGTTAACCCTATATCTCACTCGGCAGTCACGCGAGTACACTACTCATTCTGCACTTATGTAACACTTCACTCACCTGTCCCCCTCACTGCTTAATATGCAACTCACTCAAACAAGCCCATCAGTTATCATACATTCATTCGTCCCAATCTGAACTTACATCCGTAACCAAATTCATACGCCACCTCACTCACCCAGCAGTCACTCCTCTTACCCTACTCTCACACTGTTGCATCGCTCACCATGCACTCACATGGGCACTGTTGTCACCCACACAGTGCAGAGGGTTAATGTGCCTGCTACAAAGAATATGTACCATGCAGATGACAGAAATGAGTGTGAGTAAACTATGAGTAGTGCTATAAAAAAATTAAATGTTTGTCAGAAAGGTGCTATAGATAGATGAGGTGCATTGTTGGTGAGTGGCAGTGAAGGAATTCATGGAGAAGGAGGAAACGGGGGTGGGGCACCAAAAAAGACTGTTGCACCGTGTGCGACCAGTTGTTAGAACCAGCCCTGGCTGGGAGTGTCCCCCCCCTCCGAAGTTCTGGTCTAGTGACTCCCCTGCTTCTGCCTATTATTATTATTTACATTTGTAGTGCGCTACTGTTACCAAAAGATGTCCTAGGGCTAATAACCATCTGCTGCCTGAAGGCAAATGAGAAACACACAGAAGGAGAACCAGCCAAATGGGGTAACCTACAGAGCATAGAGAAAGGTTTTTATATCTTCCTAAAGGATAATAGATTATTGGTGGAGCGAACTGCGCGGCCTGCACCAAAACAGCTAGACAGACAACTCATGGCTTCTTGAATTAGGGAACAATAAGAAGAGTGGCACAGGCCGAGAGGAGCATACGGGTCCGACCCATATGCTTAGTGAGGAGAGATGAGAGGATGAGAGAGGACAGCAAGGGAGTGAGAGACTTTGATTGAAGAGGTCAGGGATGAGGAGAAATGTGAATTGCCGAAGAGAAGTGTGGACACACAAGAAGTGAATGTGTGAGCCAAAGGTGAGGGCTTCTGTTTGAACAAAGGGGAGATGTGAAAGATGAATGGGGGGACTGGAGAGGTGTAAGATACAAATAGACAAAATGTGAATGGAGAGACGAGGTGAATGAGAAGTGCTGAGGGGCACGGGAGGTGACGGGCCAGAGAGGCCATGAGATAAAAGAAAGAGACTGTTTGAGATGAGGGCGGTGAAAAGACAAAATGGAAAGAGGTAATTAAAGGTGAAATTAGAGGGTGAGTGGGGAGAGTTCAGAAGTTGTAAAAAGGGGTGAAAGAAAATGGCCTGCAAAGTGAGAGAGGGATCTGGGGTTAGGAGAGGAGAGAGGGATGGAAGGGAGGGGGTGAGAGGAAAGCTGCATGTGTAAGCTGCTTAACTCTGCACAAAACCGCCAGGGTTTTAAGGGACCCCTGCTTCTCCTCGCCAGGGTCAGGTGAGCTTCTAATGTGGCAGCACGTATTCCTGCGGATTGGAAGGCCCTTCACAAAGGTTGACTAGAAATCTTTCTGATGTTAATTGCTGTATTTTGGTTATAAACGAGTACTGAAAGGGTGAAATCTTTCCTCAGTGTTAGTGTGTAAAAAATGTCAAAATAATGAAGCATTGATATCCTAAAATATGCGGCATCACATAACATCATTTACATTTTCTTCCCACACAATTTAGTCAAGCCTGTTGCGTACTTTGGTCCTCACCTGCCTCATAATTCCAGTAACCCTGTCTACAGGTTTAGAAATTTTTGTCAGGAGGGGGCCCTTACGCCTCAAAAGAAAAAAGAAAGGGGGGTCTTGGCATCCAAAAGTTTGAAGACCTCTGATCTAGGTCATCATGCCAACAATGGCTCAAAACCCCACTTCCTTTAGCAAAAGGTCTGTACCTATCATCAAATAAGACCACTTCAAACCAGGCAGACTTCACTCTTCTCTGTTTGCTCTATCAACAAATTGTGAACCGGAGAAACTACTTCTTAGTTCAAAGAGCTATGAATGGAGCTCTCTACTGACAAGAATAAGAGATATTTACAACTATCAAGAGTACTGGAGAGCACTTAACACTTCACTCTTCGACATTTTTTTTGTCTCAAATCTTTTTTATTGGATTTTCAAGAAAAGAACAAATAAATAATAAACTCAATGGTAAAATGATAATGAACACAAGAATACTGACAAATAAAAAAAACTTGAGAAATATAAAAGAAGTAGAAAACAGCAAGTTACTCCAGTGCATTACCGTGGAAGTCGCAGTGAAGCTGGAAAGAAATACAGGTGTTCTATCGAATACAATTTTCACGTGTCATAAGAAAAAATACAATAAAATACAGGTGTACTCAGAGAGCATAGCATTCTATAAGCAGTGCATTATAGGAGATTGAGAAAAAATGAATCCTATATGAGCCAATCCTGAAATTGGAAGAGTGGGTAATTGACAAGCCTTCAATTTAAGGGGGAGAGCCCTATGACCGATGAAGTTGTGAAGGAGTCGATGAGATAATTTTCACGGTGGGTCGTATGTGAAGGAAAAGGCATCAAAGGACCTCCATAATTTCCTGTGTGTTTTACATCCAGGGGAGGCATGAAGTGAGATGCTCTCAGCCCCTCTGAGGAAGAACAACCATTCCTCCCACATCCTAAAGGAGACTTCTTTGGAATTTTTTCACTTATTGAGTACAATTGTACAGGCCAAAGTGATCATAAGATCTAACAAATAGCATTCATTCTCCTCTGTGAGCCTTGGGTCCAGAAAACCTAGCAAGATATAGGAAACTTCTCTAGTGGGGTCTATATTGAAACCTCGCAAAACTCACATAAAATGTGAAGTAAAATGGGAATCCAAACCGAACTCCAGTGAAATCCCAATCGACTGGAACAAGATACATATCACTCCCTTCTCAAATAAAATCCCACCAATATTATCCCCAACTAAGCTAATGCTAATAAACAGGACATACTGGGCCCCCGAGAGGATCTTTAAGTGGAACCTCAGCCAGAGCCCTACATGCTAGAATTGTAATACTCATGTTGGTAACCTTGCCCACATGCTCTTCCAATGACCCATCCTACAAACATATTGGGATAAAATTTACGAATGTATGAACAAACCATTCAATGTAGACCTCCCAAGAGAATTTTCCTATATCTTGCTAGGTTTGTGGACTTTTAGACATTTCTAACTACTATTTTGTAATTACCTCTACAAATGGGAAGGTATCCACATGCGTAAAGTGACTATTCTTTATTTATGCCTAAATCCGAACCGCATGACAAAATTGTTCTTCAACTAACACACTATCCAACTGTGCCCTCTGAAAACGGTGCCCAAGATCTTGATACACAGAACACAGTCTGCATAGAAAGCAAACCAGGGTGTGCCACAATTTGGGGAGAGAATTTGCATCAACACTTGTTCAAAAGTGCTCAAACTTCCATAAGCACCCATTTGGGGAATGCTCCTGAGCAGCTGTGAAAACTATTATGTCCTTGTCAAAGCTCAACCCACTACACCATATTCAGTGAGGATCATTGTCAGAGAATCCTTGACAAGGGCATCTTGGACACCACTCTTCACAATACCTGGAAGAGAAAAATACAATAATACTCCCTAATATCTACAAATTGAAATGTTTACAGGTAAACAATAATTCAAAACAACAAAAAAGCTCCAGAGGAATGGTATTTCAGTCATACTCCCTCACAGCAAAGACTTGATTATTGATAGTAATTTCTCAATTTCCACTCAACCCTATGGTTTTACTCTCAGCTACAGTATCTGTACTACCTTTGCACAACTACTGTGTTGACTTTATTTGTAATCTCTGAAGACACATGTCTACACAAACTCTCAGGAGCACATGACATTGGTTTAGCCTTGGTGCAGGGTGTAGGCACATTGTTCTTACCTTCCTTGCCAGCATCCTGCTCAACAGACTTGTTCTCACTAATGTCATCTATTGCTTTAGTATATTAGTAGCACTGGAATAACCCTCATTTTTCATAAGCTCGTCAGGTACAGGCGTATTAAGTGCAGAGGAGACAGGAGATATTAACAGTGGCACTACACACAGCATAGCCATTGGAACAAGACTAGGGTAATTATGATCCGTTAGCACGTGGAGTGCAGATTGTCACCAAGAAAATAGGATCTGACTCCAGGGCCACAGCCACTTTGCACCCTTTGCCAAAGGTCTACCCACAGGGTGAGGGGGAGGTCTGCAGGGGGACGTGACTGACACTAGACAAAAGGAGCACCATGCAAAACATAGGGCTGTGCTTTTAGTGAGAAAAAAACCCAGTGTGGGTGAGCCACTCTGTAATCGGCCCTCAGTAACATCTTTTTTCACTCATGCTCTGGTTGGGAGTATGTGCGAAAGGAGGAGTTCCAAATGACCCTAATGGCCCTCTCCTATTTCTGATAAGAGATCACACTGTCGAGGCTGTTAAACTTTAGTAGGGTGACCAGATTCTGAAAAGAAAAAAAAGGGACGTTTCATGAAAGTAGAAGAAAGACTGCAGTATTAAATCATCCGAGGGGCACAGAATGACACAGAAACACAGGTATTAGGAAAGTAAAATGCCATTTTTAAGTCAAGCATCTTATCGGTTAACTAAATTGCTTTGTGATAAAACTTCCCAACCTATCCTGAATAGAACATATCAAAACATACCTACCACTGTCTTCAGTTGCCCTCTCAGAAAACCAGGACAGGAGCCAAATGTGTCGAAATCAGACAGGACAGCTGGTGAAAAACCAGGACTGTCCCACCAAATCTGGAACGCCTGGGCCCCCTACACTTTCGGGAGACCAGACTTCTCATAGCATGTGGGCAACCATGTATTTGCATTTTTTAGAAGGGATAACTAAACTTAACTGCAATATTTGAATTGTTGAATACGTTTATAACTACCAAGTTTGTGGAATGATATAAAAAAAATGTTTGCTGCTCTGGAGTGCTTTAATGTTTTTTATTTTAAAAAATATTTTTAACACAAAGGAGGTCTGCATTAAATGTTTGAAGACCAGTGGCCTTGGATAAGAAGGCTGGATATTTTTCACATGCAGTGTTGATGGACCACCTCATTGAAAGGTTTCAGCTGCGGCTGTGGGATATGGGTAGGGTCCTATTAGACCTTTGCAGGCTTACCCAAATGCCGATGTGAGGCAGTTATGTGAAAAAATCAAATAATAATTGTTGACGTTGAAAGGATTTGTTAAGCGCACGTTGACCAGGCGTTTTCTTGGCGCTGAGGACAAGTGTAAAAGGAAAACTGCTCACTCAGCGAAGGTTTGTGAAAACAGTCAAGTCATCCGCCGTTTGCGGAACTCCATGTAATGGGCCGTTGTTCTGATAGTAAGAGGTAAAGAATTCCAAAAGGAAGGGGCCAGATAAGAGAAGCTCAGGCCACCATGTTTCTTCCTTTTGAAGCGAGGGATATGCTGAAGGTTTTTGGTGGAGGATCGAAGGTCACGAGTAGGGACATAGGACTTGATTTTGGTAGATACAAACACAGGGGCAGAACCGGCTAAGGCCTTAAAGATCAGGCAGCCCAGTTTAAACAGAGAACGTTCAGTGAGGGGTAGCCAGTGAAGGGATTTTAGAAGGGGGGTAGTGTGATGGTATTTGGGAAGTTTGTAAACTAACCTTGCCGCTTCGTTTTGGATAAGTTGTAGACGGCGAAGCTCGTAGGCGGGTATACCGACATACAGAGCATTCGCGTAATCCAAACGCAAAATAACCATGGCTAGCAAGATTAGTTTAGGCGCCTCGATGGAAAAAAAGCGGGAAATTTGGCGTATGATGCGCAAATTAAGAAAACATGAAGACACCACAGCGCTAACTTGGTGATGCATAGAAAGGTCGCTACTGACCTTAATGCCTAGGCTTTTAACAGTTTTGGAGGGAGAGAGGGAAGAACCAAGGGAAGGGGCCAGAGGATGGAAGACCAGGGACCGGGAGCGCCACCGGTGAGTACCAGCTTGGTCTTTTCTGGGTTGAGCTTAAGATGGTTTGAGCTCATCCAGTCACTGATAAAAATCATGACAGATTGAAAATTGAGGATAGAAGAAAGAGAAGAAGAAATATTAAAGATAAGCTGGAGATCATCAGCATAGTTAAATACCGCGACGTCCAGTTTTCGAAGGTCCAAGATAAGAGGGAGGATATAAAGATTGAAAAGGAGGGGAGAAAGAGAAGAACCCTGGAGGACACCGCAAGTGATGGAACAGGCAGTGGCTGAAAAGCCAGGTAACTGAAGATGTTGTGTGCCAGAGATGGGTGAGACTTGAGCGGAGTGGTCCCCTTAAGGGCTCTAGGGGTGATTCAAACAGGGGGAAAAGTGTGATAAATGTCCCAGACAGGAGGTGCACAGCACAGGTCATCAAGCCAGCTTCGCACAAGCACTGGACTAGAATAAACAAGCATTGGCAAAGCCAATAGGTCTAGCCTTTAACATGTGTAATTTGTGTTGTTGCTATGATAAATTAGTATAATGTGATACAATGTGTCTATGTGTGCTTCAAGCTTGTGTGAGTGTTAGCTATGAAGACCATTGTTGAGGTGCCATTTGAATTGTAACATAAACAACTCTTCTCGGAGATTTAGAAGTTTCCTCATTAGGAGGTTGGTTATTGAGTTTTGTAGCTATATTGATCGCAGTTTAGCTGATACGACTGAGTCAGAAATCAGCCCACTTTCACTGACAGTTTGTGTTAAAAGACGAGTCAAAGTCTGCAGGAGGAATATTGTTTTGCACTTATGAACTGGGCAGACGTGTTGTATCGGGGCATGTTTAGATGTATTAAATAAATGATGGCATCATGACTTTAACAAGCATTTACAATGCAATGGTTTCGCCTTTGGAAAAGTTAGAGCCATTGGCATTGTAAATGACAACATTTGTATTTATGTGTTGGTTTTGAAAACAGATAAATAAATGGCATTGTCATTTACATTGCCATTAGCTTTATCTCTCGCAAATGTGATTCTTTACCATGTCATTCATGCATACATTCACTTGGTACCTGCACATTTTTTCAAGTGTGTTCTTTCATTTAGCTTTTTTAATTAATGGTAATTTTAGAACGTCTAACCCGATAAGGGCTGAGAAACTAAACAAAACCCTGGTGAGGCCTTATTATGTGTATAGCTGGTTTTGGACGCCTCATCTCCAGACAAATAAAGACAGATTGGAAATGGTCCATAGAAGGCGTGGCATGATGATGCCTGCTTTAGAGGAAGAGGCGGCTGAACATGTAAATATGTGCAGACTGGGGGTCAAGGCGCAGAATTTGAAGGAGATTCACAACGGGAATGAACAGTTTAAGAAACAAACATCCTTTAAGCGAGAGTATTCTGTGATATCACTTCATTGCAAAGATTCAATTAAAAGAAAGCATTTCGAACTGAAGATAATTCCTGCCCCCCCCCCCTTCTCTGCCCTGATGGCAGTGCCATTAGTGAACTAAGAGGCAAGTCATTTATCATGTGGACCCTATAGGCGACCTAGATTCCACTTACAGATGAAGCAGCATTATAGGCTGGGAAACCAATACAGGCGAGGTTTTTGTACAGTGGCATCCTTGGCTCCTGTATTTGAAGGTGCTCTCATATGCGATAAAGAACAAAAAAAGGAGTCTCGGTTAAATAAAGCACTTGCAGAATCACACGTGTCAAGAAGGGAAGCCAGGACTGATCCCTGATTTTCCAGTTACACCCTCTTAACATTCTGCCACTAGCGGTATCTCTTTCTGACATCAAAGGGCAATGCCGTGTCCTTAATTATTGGAGGATTTGATTTGAGCGTTGATGACAGGATGAATCCACTTTTTTGGGGGGGCGGTTTTACATAGCGCCAACCTTGTCCACAGACATAAGAGCACCTCCGATTAGCACAGGCTATGTTACACTTTTTTTCCCGCAGAGAGCAATATTAGGATTCACAGGATGCTCAGCCGAGGCCTGGATTCAAACTTAGCTCCCCATGTTACATGTTCGGCAGCTGCAGCCACTAGGCCAAATCGTCATTATGCTTAGGGACAGACACACTTGACATTATAATAAAATATTAATCTCTCTTACATACAGGGGCTGAACCAAGTCATAAACTAGCCCCCTAATCATGATTTCCCTTAAGCATATGTGTAGCGATTACAATCAGAGTGCCTAGATTTCCCTCTGGTGCACTGGCATCTAGGTGCTAAGCGCGGGACACTTCCCAGGCAAACTACAACAACAAACTACTACATTTTCTGCCCTGGGTCACACAGGATGCCCTGAGCCCAAGCAGGGCGGCTCCTTTCCCATGGCCCTCCAAGCGATTGAAAGTCTGTACCGTGCTGTACTACTTATGTACTGGTGTACAGGAAACAAGTCCTTTTCTGAGGCTCAAATTCGGATCTGAGTTTGTGCATTAGGTCACGATGGTCACATATTGCCAATCATGAGCTCCCAGTGTGACCAGTTACTCTCACATGGTATTCTGTCTGACTGGAGTGTACTCCCCGAGCCAGGTGCTCTCTCCAGAGAACCATTTACTATCTCATATCGGCACCATGCTGCCCTACAGGCAACCCCCAAACCAACCTCAGCCCGGGTGTGAGACGAGACTCTCCCAGGCTGCAGTCTCCGATTGGAGGTTGATACTGCTGCAGTATTGGTGTGACATACACCAGAGTCAGGTGTGAGCAGAATGTCTTGCGGGCATCTTTGCCTGATCAGAAGTCGGCACTGTGCTGGAATAGAATATTGCTCACACCAGAGCCAGACATGAGCAGGTCCTCTCTGGCAGCTGTGTCTGAGGCTGGCACCATTGTGTGGTATGTGTATTAGACAAAGTGGAGCCTGGTTAAGCAGTTCCTTCATCATGCTCCTTGGCTGGTCTGACATTATTTGCTGCATAAACTGCAGATTTCAGCACAAAAAAACATGTTTCTAGATCAAAAGTTAGTAAAAATGTGGTACCTTGTGGTGCAACACAGAGGAGGGCCCTTCGTAAAGGGTGACTGGTCTCTTTCCGCGCATATATAGAAAAGTCCCATTTAAACATTTTACGCCGATATACCACACGCTCCCTTTGCACGAGCAGGTCGTATCTGGAAGCGCAGCACGCGTGACGGCATGAGGTAGCATTCCCAGCATTCATACTCCCATTACCTGAGCCTCGCCGCGTACACGTCCTCTTCCCGCAGACGCCGAGCGCAGTCTGAGCTTGCAGCTGCCCCGGGACTGCCCTTTTGGAGGCAGGTTCACGTGAGTCAGCGGCTCATGGTGACAAGGAAGTGACACCGAGTGAGTCCTCCCCTGCACGAGGTCACGTGGCTGGCCAGAGACCTCCCAGAGGGCACCTCAAAACAGGATGTGCAGACCCTAGGGTATTCGGTGTTGTAATAAGCACCTCAAATTCAAGAAGTGACAAACACAAGGTGTATAGCGCGTCGGAGCACAGGAGGCAGTCACCATCTGAAAGCATGTCACACGTCACTGACCGCAGACCCAAACCCGTCTTTAAATAAATACAAAAATACAGCGAGCACTTCAAAGAGGATAACACGAGGCCTTCACTATTTGAGTTGACTCCAGCACCTCTGATAGGAAGCACAGGAGGTAGTGCCACGAAGAGCGAATAAGCCACAACTTATTTATATTAAAAACAAATTAAACAAGTCAGGTCCCGGGCCGGCAGCCAATCACAGCGCGGCCCGGGAAATGACGTCACAGAGGTGTCCCAGGCCGGCAGCCAATGACAGCGCGGCCCGGGACAAAGGGGCGGGACTTAAAAAAAGTCCCAGAAACGCCACCGAATCGCGTTTTCACCAGAAAGCGTGATTGACAGCCTCTGTCTCCCAATGGCTAGCCTCCATTTATGGAGCTAGCCAATGAGAGACAGAGGCTGAACCAAAGTCGATATGTAGGATCATGAGGTTTCGCCATGGGCGGGGCAACTAGTTGCCAATGCCCAGGGCGAAACCTAAAAATGTGATCCTTTTGCATGAAATATAATTGCATTGTCACATGTATTTACGGTGAAATTACAGAGTGGCACAGGAGAGTGGGTGAGGGCAAGTAACGGAGCGGGAGGGTATGTGGAGACAAACAACAACACGGATCAGGTAGGATGGTAGGTGGAGGCACACAATACAGAGTGGGACAGGAGAGTGGGTGGGGCAAATAACACAGAGCGGGACAGCAGGTTGGGTGGGGGCAAACAACCCAGAATGAGGGCAAGCAACAAATTGGAATGGAGCGGAGTGGGACAGGAAGGTGAGAGCAAGCAACAACATGGGAAGGTTGGGACAGGCGGGTTGGGTAAAGCAACAACTCTGAGCAGGGAAGGGGGTAAGGACAAGAAACACAGGGAGCGGCACAAGAGGGAGGCTGGAGGCAAATAATAACTCCGAGAATGGGGACAAACACCAACACAGAGCTGGTCGGAAGGGTGGGGCAAGCAACAACATGGAGCGAGCCTGAAAGGAGGATGGGAGCAAGCAACAAAACTGAGCAGAGCAGGACAGGAGAGTGTGTGCAAGCAGCAACACATAGCAGAATGGAGGGTGTGTAACTTACAAGGAGCGGAATGACACAAGCTCACGCCAAGAGAGGGAAACAAGAACACATCTAGGGAACACAAGCATATGGGTGAGAGAGAGTGAATTGGAGGATGGGCACATGAAGTAGAAATAATGCAAATCCATGCACTCGAATGGAGTGTTTTTTTCAACAAATAGTAACTCCCACAAGACAAGCAGTGGAAAGACATAAGAACTTGGGCCATGCTCCACGAGAGGGTCAAACAAATGCAGAGGAAGTGAAGCCGGCACACGCTGACCAAAGAGAAGCATGTAAAGTAACAATGAAGCCAAGCAGTGATAAGCAATGGTTGAGCTCTAAGCCCACTGTAAGCTGAAAAAATGTCTCACAAGCAATTGTGCATGCTCTGTTTCACGCAAGACCTAAAAGGTAGTGCTCTGTGACCAGTGTGAGTGGCAATAGATTCTGAATTGATCACAATAGGTTTCGTGATCTAATGCACAGATAATATCCAAATGTTTCAAGTAAACAAGAGTTTTGTTTTGGGTAGTAACTAGAAGACGGAAGGCTGCTAATAAAGCATCATACCTGAAATAGATCTTCTAGCAGTTCGTTAATCAATAATCAATGTGTCTAGCAAGTTAGTAAATAAATATTGTAGGCACTCCTGATACAGAAAGACCACATGGGATCCATCTTCAAATTTAAAGAAAGCAAGAGTTCCTGATTTTTTTAAAAGTTTCCATGCCTTGAAACAGTCATTTGTGAAAAGGATGCTCTTTGGTCATCTATTTTTTATATTTATATCACATTTGTGTATTATTCATGTTGGTCAAATGCAATGAATCATTGATGCCAGAAGAAGCTCTCGTAGAACAACTAACCTGTCCTTTCAACTACAAGTTGTACCACTGTCCACCACCAGTCCCCCTCTATCCAGTCGCCAGCCTCCATATCACTTGAAATTCAGGTGGGGACCGGCTCCTGAAACCTTGACTTCAGGAATGGCCTTGTAGAGTGCTGAATTTGCACAGGCGGCAGGCGGGGGGCAGTTGCACTCATTTTTGAGGGCATATTTTTCAACACCATAGTTTGACCAAGAAAAAAAGAGAGAAAATCAGAAAAGAGAGAAAGTAGGAGGAAGAGAAAGACCATAACACAGTGACAAAGGGAGAAAGCAGGGATGAAAAAAGGACTTGCAAAAGTGAGATGGAGAGACAGAGAGTGTAGAGTGGTGGAAGAAAGGGACATGAAAAGGAATTAGGATGAGGCAAGGCAACATTGTCATTTGGTGACCTCACCATTCGACAGCGCTGGTATCGGGCTCCTAAAAAAAAAAAGAACAAAAACACTTTGGACCCTGCACTTTTTTTGTTTTATTAAGCGCTGTTGGGTTTCTATTTAGCCCTTTCTTTTGTACAGTGGTGTAACGTGAAATGATGTCCCCACTCCCCGCAGAATGTAAAGAGTGGCCCCTCAGTCTCTTATCTCACAGATGAATATTGACGTGGGCGGATAGGAGCCCCTCTGAAAGGTTTGGGGGCCCCTGATGGGTGGAGGGCCCTGCACCACAGGGAATGCAGGGGCCTGTGTTGAGCACTGCTTTGGTACCTGATACCTCCCCTCGGCGCCTTGCATAAAAATACTTCCTGGCATGACTCCTTGGCGGGTTTTGCCGCCTCCTAAACTACCCATCTGTCAGGGAGTGGTTTGAACTGTAGGGCCAGTGGACATTGGCTGGCTGGTGCACCACAGACCTCCTAGGGGACCCGACGCCCCTCCGCTGTGGAAGGACAGCTTGTGTGCAGCGGAGGCACGTGTTGGAAGACAGCTGCGCCGCACACACGTCGAACAGTGACATGCGACGCGCTCAATAAAGTGATTACTGTCCTTCAGAGCGGGTCATCTGCATGAGAATGTGCGCGCAACTGTTCGACGTGGAGCCCCCGGGGGGCACCGCTGGCCCTGCCGCGTGCCCCTCAGCAGCGAGAAGTGGCCCCTTGCCACCCAGAATGAGGAATACATGTCTGGGGCCTTCAGGATGCAGCCCCAAAGTAACTACAGATGTCCAAGGGACGCACAGGACACGCGTGGGACTCGTAAACACATGTTAAACAGAACTACAAAGTGCCAATCTGCCGAAAGCCGGCGTTTTTTAATTGTCTAAAATAAAATAAATTAGCAGGCTGAACCGGTGGCCGTATCATATAAAGTGCCACTGTTTAATGCTATTTTTAACTGTATGGCTATTTACTCCATAGTGGTGTTTTGCATCATATTACATGTATGCGTGCCGTGTATTCATTTTGCTTGTAATTTTTGCAACAGTGGGTGCTACTGACATGCATACGTTAACAGTGACAACCGTGAAAGGGAAAGAAGCACGCTGGCACTTACAAATATTTAAAATGACGCTAAATAACACTTTGGTGCAAATTAGAAAAGGGCAAAAAATACTTAACGTACCTGGGCTTGGAAGTGTATAATCTGGCTCCTGGTCTGTCCTCTCACAGTCTATTCAAATAATACTACCAAAATATAAGAATTTATGGATGTTCCTTAACAAACCCTGCATGTTGCACCTGTTACCCAGAGCATTTGAAAAATAAAATAGGTGTGAAAATATTACATTTTAAAAAGTAGATTGTTCAGAAATACGAAAATGCATTGTTTGTTTTTTTGGCCAATGTACTAAAATCTCCCATTTATGCAAGGTGCTGCATGATGAAAATAAATTTGCCAAGGTGACAGGAGCATTTTGGATGGAAATGTAATGCCAGGTGGCCGCCGTGTCGTGGCAGACAACTCCTCATTATTCTTTTTACACATAAATAGCTCCCAAATTGGGGGTTTATTTCTGTGACAACTTGAGGGTTTCATTCCCTTTCTGCTTTATTTGGCTGAGAGCCACCATACCTGTCGAAGGAGATCTGGGCAAGAAAAATGAACGTCAGCAAGTCAACCCAGCTAGGGTGGTCCAGTCAATGTTCAGATGCCAGCTACCCTGTGGCAGATGGGCTTCCGGCAAATAGTTCCACTCTGGGGGGTTGGGGGGGGGGTACTCAGTGGTTGAACCAACTCCAAGTGAAGGAGTGGAACAAGAGATGTGAAGTGAAGACATGGGGTATCCATTGGCTGGTGTAGGAAGTCCCGTTGTCACCAAACCCTAAATGACTCCCTTAACATACATCTACTCCTTCAACATTTTCTCTTGCTTTGTCAATCAAGTTAACCATTTTTAAATCTGCATGTTTCCCTGCATTAAAATAGGTGATATCACATTACATTGTTTGATAGGCAACGTCTAACTATATTGACCAAATGTGTACAACACATAATGCGATGCAAACTGGTCAATTATGCCTTCTCCGTTGCCTTCATCTATGAGCATAGGGATGTGATATGATGGAACACTGGGGGTCCAGGTCCACAAGACTGTGCAGAGAATCAAAGACGTACAAAATTACAATACTATAATGGAACACGTGGTTAATGGGAGGATATTCGTGCAGCCATGGTTCTGAATGTGAGATGATCAAGAAGAATGACAAGTCTGAAATTACAAGTCTGATTTTGACATCACTAGCTTTGATTGCCAAGAGTTGCCGAATCCCCAAGAAGCTTTCTGTGAAAATGTGTGGGACCGGCACAGGCATGTATCACTTGCTGCCATGGGGAGCAGGCCCATTTTACCCAGTGGCGCCTGTGCTCTGCCGCTGACTCATTGTAAGTAGGCAGTGAGGAACTAAAGGTACACTGACAGCAAGGGCACTGGAGAACCAGCGTCCAATCATGAAGCAGCTGCCGCTGTCCATCAGGGTGGTATTGGCACTCTCAGTCCCTCAACAGGAATAAGATAAAAGAATCCCAGAAACATGGAAAGCCTATAGCCTTATACTGGACAGAGTCCCCAGTCAGAAATATCTTTGAAGCACCATTCAGTATTCTCTCTTCATAGTTAAAGTTAGTGATGCAGCTGAGACACAGTTTATTGTGTGTTCCAAGCTTTGAAACTTGTTGATTGAGAGGTGCCAAAAATTAGCGTTAGACATCCTCATTTCCACAAATATGTCCACCTGTGAATGTGATATTCAATTGTTGGTATTTAAAAATGACAGATTCTCAGCCAGTACATTGGTAAGAAAAAGTAGGATTGTCTGTTGAAATCCTCGAATCCATTTGAGATTGTCCAGCAAAAGACCAGTGGGCTGCTGCACTAAAGTTATTTTTAGTTATTTTTGACAAAGGCAACAAGTCATCACAAAAAAAAACAAATCCCAGAAATCTAATACACCCTTTGTGGTCAATAAATGCCTTGAAAACAGAGATGTCTGCTGATACATACATTTGGCAACTGTATTTAGATCTGCCCTTTAATTGTGTCAGGCTCTCAGTGCCTCTGCAAGCAGATCACCTACTCTATGTAATGTTAATAGCGCAAGGCACAGGGGCAAAAGGGAATGGGAAGAGAAACTGCAGCTGATTTGAAACCTCTTGTTGCAGATAGTTTTCTTCTGAGTTGGTATAGTGAGAGAAAGAAAAGAAGATTCCAGTGAGAAGTGTATGAGAGCCTAAATATTAACATGTTGCAACTCTAATTGTGTCCCGATTACTCTCTCTCTCTCTCTCTCTCTCTCTCTCTCTCTCTCTCTCTCTCTCTATATATATATATATATATATATATATATATATATATATATATATATATATATAAATATATATATATATATATATATATATATATATATCATACAAAACCAGTGAAATTCAGCAGTTACCTGAACTATCCATAAGTTTCACCCCGCAAAGTGCACTGCTTAGGACCTCATATATTACATCGCTCATAACATTGTCAGTGATATCACTAATTACATCTCAAATGACATCACTGATGACATCCTCAAATGGGTCTGTTTTCTAAGAGTTTGATTTAAAAGCCAGATTAGTATACTAGTTGTACTACTAGTGTGTAATACTATTTCTAAAATATGTTATCTGAGTGGCTGTGAGACTGTCTGTATCAGTGGATGTCTGACTGGGTGTGGGTTTATAAGTGGGTGAGTGTCTGTGTGAATGGCTGTATGCGTGAGTGAGTGGATATGGGAGTGCTTGTATGAATGTGTGAATGGGTATGTACGTAGTTGTGTGGGTGTGTGAGTGCTTGTATGGCTGAGTGAGGGGCTGTATTGAGTGGCTGTATGAGTGCGTGCGTGCATACAGGAGTGGCTGTATGGCTAAGTAAGTTGGCTTCTGACTACCTCTGTGGGTGTGTGAGTGGTTGCATGGGTGTATGAATGAGTGTCTGAGTGGTTCTATGGGTGTGTAAGTTTATGTGTGAATGGTTTTGTGGGTGTGTGAGTGGCTGTATAGGTGTAAGTGGATATGCGAGTAGCTGTGTGGGTGAGTGAATGAATGTGTGAGTGGCTCTTTGAGTAGGTGTTTGATTTAATGAGTTGGTGTGTGAGTGGCTGTATTGGAGAATGAATGGCTGTATGGGTGAGTGAGCGGATATCAGAGTGCTTGTATGGATGTGTGAATGGTTATGTAAGTGGTTGTGTGTGAGTGCTTGTATGGTTGAGTGAGTGGGTGTGTGAGTGGCTGTATAGGTGAATGTCTGTGTGTGAGTAACTGTGTGGGGGAGTGTGTGGCTGTGTGGGTGGCTGTATGGGTTAGTTAGTGGCTGTATGAGTGGCTTAATGGGTGAGGGAATGGTTGTGTGAGTGGCTGTTTCAGTGAGTGTGCATGTGAGTGGCTCTATGGAGAAGAGACTGTGAGTACTTCTATGGGCCTGGGAATGAGTATGTTAGTGGTTGTGTGGATGTTTGAGTGGGCGTATGAGAGGTTGTAAAGGGGTGTGAATGGGTGTGTGAGTGGTTCTGTGGATGAGGTAATCAGTGATGTCATTTGAGATGTCAACAGGGATGTAATCAGTGATGTCTATGACCATGTCATGTGTGAGATGTGAAGTCATAGCAGTGCATTGCGGGGTGTAAGTTATATTTAGTTCAGGTTACCATAACTGCTGAATTTGAATGGTTTTGTATGAGTGAAATCTAAGCCTAACTATAACGTCCCTGTAACCTTTTTTTTTTTTTAAATGAATTTCAAAGTTTTTTAAAATTCTATTTCCTAATTACAATCTCTCTGTAACCTGTTACTTCAGTGAATTTCTAAAGTTTTATTAATGTTGTTTCCTAACTATAACATCCCTGTAACCTTTGGTTGTTTAAGTTAATTTCTAAGGTTTTTTACTAAGGTCACCTTATCCCCACTAAAGAACCTGCCACCATCAGACTCAAACAACTGATAGCCTCTCTAAACCACTCAGCAGGACACCTACTCGATTCCATCTTCTCCAGAAGCAACAACATCTCTGTCACCACACCTCTGAGCTACATTGGACCCACCACCACTGCGTCTACTTCTCCTTCACCAAACCCACTGTACACCACCACACCCACTGTTATCCTAGCAGAAGTTGGAACAAGATCACAAAGATCAGCTCACTACCTCCCTCAGCAAAACCCCACCACTAACATCCACAGATGTCAACACCTTAGCACGCAACCTCCACCCTTGGGTCTCCATCTGCACCAACAGACTGGCTCCCCTAAGAAAACCCTCAGGTAAGCAGCCCTCCAAGAAATCCTGCTGGTTCTCCCCTGCCCTCCACAAGTCCAGCGGCACCTGCAGATGGAACGAGAAAAGATGGGGGAGCAGCAAGATCTTGGCAGACCACGCTGCCTTCAAAATCGCCATCACGGCACACCACCACCTCATCAGAATAACAAAGAAAACAGCTGTGCAGGAATGCATCAACACCAATGCACACAACAGCAAAGAACTCTTCACGGTGGTCAAAGAATTAGCCAAACCAAGCATGGAGACAGCAGACATACCCCCCCTCTCAAGACCTCTGCGACAACCTCACCACTTTATTCCACCACAAGATCAAAGAAATCTATGACAGCTTCAAACCCAAGACCAACCCACCCCATCCACAACCACCACACCCAATGGCTCTAGACCCCAGCAGACCCTGCCAAACTGGACATCCTCACATCTGACAACACCCTCAGGCTCATGAAGAGCCCCCTCGGATCCCTGCCCTCACCACATCTTCAATGGAGCCGGCACCTCCATCGCCCGACCTCTGCCGCACCATCAACTGCTCCATCAAGTCCGCCGCCTTCCCTGAAGACTGGAAACATGCAGAGATCAACCCCCTGCTGAAGAAACCCTCGGCTGACTTGACAGACCTCAATAACTACAGACCCATCTCTCTGGGCCCCTTCAAAGCCAAAGTCATTGAGATGGCCATCAATGCCCAACTCTCTGAGTTCATTGAAATTAACTACATCCTGGACCGCTCCTAATTGGGCTTCAGAAACAACTACAGCGCAGGAACTGCTCTCCGCGCTGCCATAGATGACATCCGCACCCTCCTTGACAAAGGCAAAACTACAGCCCTCATCCTCCTGAACCTCTCAGCTGCCTTCAACACCATCTCCCACAACACCCTCTGCACAAGACTCCATAACACCAGCATCCGTGACAAAGCCCTAGAATGTATCCACTCTTTACTCACCTTCTCAACACAATGAGTCAGACTTCCACCGTTCTACTCCGAATCCACAGAGATAAGCTGCAGAGTGCCTCATGGATCCTCCCTGAGCCCCACCCTCTTGAACAGCTAAATGGCCATGAAGCCATCGTCCGAAGTCACGGACTCAACATCATCTTCTTCGCCAATGACACCCAGCTGATTCTCTCCCTCAAAGACGAATCCACAGACGCCAAGAGCTACTTCAACAATGGGATGTAGGCAGTCGCCACCTGTATGAAGGACAGCTGCCTGTCTCAAGCTCAAGTCTGGCAAGACCGAAGTCCTCATCCTGTGCTCCACCCCCTCCACCTGGGATGACTCCTGGTTGCCTGCAGTGCTTGGACCCCCCACACCTACAGACCATGCACAAAATCTTGGCATCAGTGTGGACTCCTCGCTCTCAATGAACTGGCAAATCAATGCAGTTTTGTCCTCCTGCTTCCACACACTCCGCCTGCTTCAGAAGATTATCAAGTGGATCCCCACGGAATCCACGAAAACAGTCACCCATGCACTCATCAGTAGCTGATTCGACTACAGCAATGCACTCTATGCTGGCACCACCCAAAAACTCCTTAAAAAACTGCAGAACATCTAGAAAGTCTCCCCAGACTCATGATGAATATCCCCTGCTGCAGCCACTTCACTGGTCACCTAAGAGACGTCCACTGGCTCCCAATCAACAAAAGAATTACCTTCAAGTTCCTCACGCACTCCTCCAAAACCCTCCACAACTCCTAACCTGCATACTTCAACCACAGCCTCTCCTTCTACACGCACCAGACATCTCCACCCAACTGGCCCTGGCCGCCTTCACAGGAATCCACAAGACCACAGCTGGAGGAAGATCCTTCTCCTACCTTGCTGCAAAGACCTGGAATCCCTGCCTCTATATCTCAGACAATCACTATCACTGCCTCAATTCAGGAAGGACCTCAAGACCTGGCTCTTCAACTGAACCACAGATCCCACCTTCAATGCCTTGAGACCCTAACAGGTGATTAGTCACTTTTTACATGAAACTTGATTCATTGATTGATTGAGTTTTTTTTTAATTTTATTTCCAAAATGTAACCACTAACCTTTGACAGTGAATGTGTGAGTGAGTGCATGAGTGTCTCAGTAAGTCTGTGAGTGGGTGTTACAGTGTCTGAGTGGGTCTGTGAGTGGGTGTGTGAATGTCTGAGTAGGTCTGTGAGTGTCTAAGTGGGTCTCTAAGTGAGTACACGAGTCTGAGATGGTCTGTGAGTGCATGAGCTTCTGTGTGGGTCTGTGAGTGAGTGCATGAGTTTCTTAGTGTGTCTGTGATGATGAGTGAGCATCTGAGTGGGTCTGTGGCTGGGTGCATCAGTGTCTGAGTGGGTCTGTGAGTTAGTGCGAGAGTCTCTGACTGGGTCTGTGAGTGGGTGCATGCATGTTTTTGAAGGTCCATGAGTCTGAGTGGGTGAGTGAGTGAGTGGGTGAGTTAGTGTCCGAATGGATCTGTGAGTGGGGGCATGAGTCTTTGAGTGGGTCTGTGAATGGGAACATGAATGTCTGAGTGGGTGGATTAGTATCTGAGTAGGTCTGTGAGAGCATGCAAGAGTCTCTGAGTGGATCTGTGAGCCTCTGAATGGATTTGTGAGTGGGTGCATGAGTATCTCAGTGGTGCTGTGAGTGGGTGTGTGAGCCTCTGAGTGGGTCTGTGAATGGATGCCCGAGTGTGTGAGTGAGTCTCTGAATGGGTTTGTGAGTGTGTGAGTGTGCATCTTCCAGTGGGTATGTGAGTGGGTGAATAAGTGCTTGAATGGATCTGTGAGTAGTTGCATGAGTGTTTGAGTGTGTCTGTCAGTGTGTGCATGAGTCTCTGAGTGTGTGTAACTGGGTCTGTGAGTGGGTATATGAGTGGGTCTGTCAGTGGGTGCACAGAACAAAATGTAGGAGGGCACACAGGAGCAGGTCCTCATGCCAGCTCCCCCTGTGACGGTCCTCCTGTCTAGCTTGCCTCTTCTCATGTTCTGCTCATTTTTCTGCCTCTTCTCTAATTGACCCTGGTTTCTATTTTGCCTCTTTTTACACATTCTGCCCTTTTTTGCCTCTTTCTGCTCACTCCCGATCTTTATTTAGCCTCTTTCTGCTAGTTTCTGACCTTTATTCTGCCGGTTGCCGCTGTTTTCTGACCTCTATTCTGTCTTTGTTTGCTCCCTTCTGACCTATATTCTTCCTGTTTCTGACCTTTATTCTGCCTCTTGCAGGTCATTTCTGACCTCCATTTTGGCTTTTTCTGTTCATTTCCGACCTTTATTCTGCCTCTTTCTGTTAGTTTCTGATCTTCAGTCTGCCTCTTTCTGCTCGTGTTTCACCTTTATTTTGCTTCTTTCTGCTCGTTGCTGACCGTTATTTTGCCTTTTTCTGCTCATTTCTGACCTTTATTCTGCCTCTTTCTGCTAATTTCTGATCTTCAGTCTGCCTCTTTCTGTTTGTTTCTCACCTTTATTTTGCCTCTTTCTTCTCGTTGTTGACTGTTATTTTGCCTCTTTCTGCGCATTTTTCACCTGTATTTTGCCTCTTTCTGCTCCCTTATGACATTTATTCTGCCCCTTTTGTTCATTTCTCCCCCTTATTTTGCCTTTTTTAGCTCGTTTGCTGACCTAACTTTTGCCTATTTCTTCTCATTGCTGACATTTATTCTGCATTTCTGCTCATTTCTAGTCTTAATTCTGCCTCTTTCGGTTCGTTTCTGACCTTTATTTTGCCTCTTTTTGCTCTTTCCCGCAGGACCCACGGGGGAGCCTCAAGGTGCCCCCAGCTCTCAGCCGGCGTCCTGTCGGAGGCGGCATTGCTCCTGCACGGAGAGAGCTGCTGGAAAAGCAGCTCCCTCTGTGCAGGAGCAGTCATTTAATCTCTTTCCCTGCTTGCATGTCTATGGACAGGGAAAGAGACAAAACTCAGCTTTTAGCGGGGGACCACTATGACAGCTCCCCCCTGCTGTAACCATAATGCTTTTGCTTGGAGGGAGCTCTCAAAGCTCCTGCCATGCCACAGTTAACAGCTATATCCCAGGGGTGGGCACCCTGGGACATAGTAGGAGCCGGTCCTGGGGGCTGGTGGTTCCAGGGCCATGTTTGGTCCACGCGGCCCACCATATCAATTAATTTACAGCCCTGGGGAGTGGTGGTCCCAAGGGCTCAGCGGGGTCCACGAGGCCCCCAATTTCTTTGTATTTTGCCCCGGGGAGGTGATGGTCTCCAGGGTTTGGGGAGGTGCGCACAGTCTGGTCAATTTATTTATAGCCCTGGGGAAGTGGTGGTACCTGGGGCGCGGTGGGGTTCCGGACATCCCCCGCAATTTTAAAATTTAGCCCTGGTAAAGCATTGGTCCCTGGATCATAATTAATCATAAAAAGGGGGCCCTCCTTTTAAAAGAAAAAAAGCCCACATTCTCCCGGGACTTTGCTCACCAGGGGGCTATAATGTAAAAAAGAGCGGGAAACCACGCCAGTTTTAAAAATAAAAACAAAACTGCTGCAGATTCGTGGCTCTGTCACGTTCCCACAGCAAAAACATTTTAAAGTGCTTTTTGGCCCTGTTGGGGTAACAGGGGGACCCCAGGACCACAGTTAAGGGGTCAGGTTATTTCCACCCTGCACCCTTTTCCTGTTTTTAAATGTTATTTGTGGAACTTGGCTGAAGCCGAGCCCTAAGATGGCTGCCAACACTTCCTGGTTGAAGTGTTGGCAGCCAATCAGATTTGTGCACCGGGAGTGTCGTTTCCTCAGAGGATCTGTGTCCCCATATATTTAAATTTGTCTTAATATTTCCAAAACTACTGAGCAGATTTATACCAATTGATAAAAAGGTCTGTTTCTGGATCAACAGATACCTTCTGCCAAATTTGTTGTAATTCTATTCAGCGGTTCGGGCTATAGTTGTGTCTAAAATCCCTATGGGAAATTGCATGGGGAAAATTTGTTTTGGGGTACCCCTTTTTCTCTGCCCCCACTTTATGGATCACCCCAAAACTTTTAAGGCCGCAACTGAAGTAAGTGGCAAGCTAGTTTTGAAAACTTTTCGGGGATTCATCAAATTGCTCCAGTAGGTAATATATATCTATCTATATATATTTATGTATGTATTTATCTACTACCTACTGGTGGTCGCCAATAGGTAGTTATAGATAAGACCTAGTTTCCATAGGAAAAACGTTTTTTGTGTTGCTAATAACTTTGGCGTTGTTTGACTTCACGAAATTCTCCAAACTGGTTTGCCAGTCACTTCGGCTGCTGTCTGGTAAATTTCGAGGTGATCCGTCAAATGCTTGCTGGGAAGAAGGAGGGTCCCAAAAACACAGTTTCTCCATGCATTTTTCAATAGGGATTTTAGACACTACTACAGCTCGAATCGCTGAATGGAATTACACCATATTTGGCAGAAAGCATGATCTTGGTTCAGAAAGAGTGTTTTTTGTAATTTGTGGTAAATCGTTTCAGTAGAGACGCTGATCCACTGCGGATCCTCCGCGCATCCGGTGGATTCATGCATCCACGTGCAAACAGCAATACTGTGATTGGCTGGCCGCAACCTGAGAGGAAAGTGGCGGCTGCCATTTTGTGCATCAGTTCACGGTCTCAGGGTGGAAAATTAAATGTAAAAGTAATAGAAGGTGTCGGTATAGAGGTACCCTGACCCCATGGGACTGATGGAGGGGGTCTGTGTGAGGGAGACCTCAAGAGCAAGAATTTGTTTTAAAATGTTTTTTTCTTCACATATTTGGGTAGATTCGTGGATCCAAACCCCAATAAAAAATATATACTTCCACTCACAGACCCATACACCTACTCACACACTCACTTGCATGCCCACTTACACATCCTCACAACCACTCACACACCCATACAGCCACTCACCCACCCACTCACTCACCCACAAAGCCACTCATATACTCAGACACCTACTCACACACTCACTCATAAGCCCACTTACACATCCACACAACCACTCATACAGCCACTCACACATCAATACAGCCACTCCCACACCCACTCACCCACAAAACCACTCACAGACCCACACTGCCACTCCAATACCCACTTGCACACCCACAAATCCACTCACACACCCACTCACATACCAATATAGCCACTAACACACCCACACATTCACTCAGGCACCAACACTCAGGCAGGGATACATGTTAAGAAATTGCAATAGCATATATTTGTATTTATTGTGTTGTTATTTCAGTATTTAATGTGTGCAATATAACAGGCGGACCCCATGTTCGTAGACCTGTGCAGAGTTCCTCTATACAGAATTCTGTGAAGTAAAAACAAAAAACTCAGCTGCAATATGCTGAATTCCGCAAAGTGGCAGAGTGCATATGGTTATACTGTTTGTGTTGATTTTTAGTGCCGGGTGTTTGTCTCGCGCTTTAAAATCAGTTAAAACTGCACCATACACAGCACAAGAGGGCGCTGCTTTTTTTCTTGTCGCTTTAGTAGATTTTCTACCAGAGCGGCAGCTTTCTCAACACAAACAGAAGGTTTCTCAACGTGAGCCGTTACAAACATCCGAGACCGCCCGAGCTGAGAAATCTGACCACCCTTATTGAGAAATCTCACCGGGTGGTGGATTTTCCTCGCTCCCGCTCACCAACTTGACGTTAGTGACCGCAAGCGAGGAAAATACTTGTTTTTGGGAACTCCGCTTGAGCGCAGAGTGCATAAAACTCTGCAAACTCCTCCAAAGGAGCGGAGTTCACCATCCAGGCCTACTTATTTGTCCGAGGATTCATTACAGATCCACTGATCTACAAGTTGAATTACAAAAATAGAAAGACTTGATGCATTGGATTTATAGAAAGACTACATAAGTTAACTGACCTTAATTTTTACATTTTCTGTTTTAATATATATATTAAGAATGAATATGTGAATACAATATATTTATAAACTTGTGAAAATGTATATTAGCAAATTTACATATGGGTCACATCATTATACAATTTATATTTAAAAAAAATGGCGATCTCCACTAAAAGGCCAAAATTTACAGGGACGTTATCATTAGGAAAACTAGGCCTGGGCTGTATATTCGACGAAATTTTTTGCTTGTTCGCGCTTACAAAATGCGTGTTCGCAAGATATTTCTCCCCGAGCACGCAAGAAAAAAAGCAGATTTTTTATCGTTTTGCGGACCTTTGCGTAGTGCGGCTATGCAAATTCCACCCACCCCTAATTAAAACCAGCAGGAATTCACTGAAAAAAACAAAAGTTACAATGACGCTATAGTTAGTAAATGGAAAAAAACTTCGAAATTTACTGCAAAAAACTAAAGTTACAGGGACGTTACAGTTAGGTCAAATTCTACACAAGCAAAACCATAGAAATTCAGCAGTTATAGTTATAGGTATCTCAAGGAACAATAACTCATGCCCTAAAGTAAGTATAACTCACGCCCTCACCCACAATTTCTATGTTTTTTAATGAACTATTTCATAACTATAATGTCCCCCTGGCCTTTGTTTTTTCATTGAAAAAAAGAAGATATATATTTATTTATTTATATATATATATATATATATATATATATATATATATATATATATATATATATATATATATATATATATATATATATATATATATATATATATATATATATATATATATATATATATATATATATATATATATATATATATATGTATATATATATATATATATATCTCTCTCGACCCACGCTCCCAAAGCACGCCGCACAAACAGCACCTTCAAGGAAAAAACGGACACTTCATATATATATATATTAATCCAACATGTACTGCACACCTCTCCAGATCCTGGAAAAACAGCCACCACGAACTCAAAATGCACAAAGCAGTATTTTATTTGCATATTTTACCGGCAAGCTCACTCGACGCGTTTCGAGACCTAGTCTCTTGGTCACGAGTGCCATCAGTGATACACATGTGACTCTTTTACAAAACAATAAACAGTGAAGACAGGTCTCCGTTACATCGCGTAACACGAAAATGAAAGAGACGCTGTAACAAACTCCTTAATTAAAAGGTTCGCCCCCTTGACCACGGACCGCCGTTATTGGAGGCTGGGGCATGGCGTTCTCGGCGGTAGCCGAGATTTACTGCTTGGAGATATATATATATTTTCCAAAATTGCCCCGTCTCAACTGCAGGTGGCCCCGTGGGAGGTGGCGTGCACTCCGGCCGAGCACGCCGGTAATCAAGTTGCACAAGTTCCAATATCCGCAACGCTCTCAGCCACCAAACAACACGCCAAAAGTCAAAGTCCAAGGGTGTTTATTTACACCTACAACATGTTTCGGCTATGACAGCCTTGATCACGTAAGTGAATATGTGCATAAACAGTGTTAATAAAGTTTAAGGCAGGCCATGAACATCGACAGAGGACAAACATATCGACAACCAAATGGCTGACATCTTGAAAAGGTATAATGGTACATACTTTCAAGAGCTGAAATTGAAAATTCATTGTTCGTATTAGTGCATACACGTCTAACAATCTTGTTGACGATATGTTTGGCGTGTTGTTTGGTGGCTGAGAGCGTTGCGGATATTGGAACTTGTTTAATATATATATATTTTATTTTTTATTTTTTCAGAAGTTCCAACAATACGAATAAGACTACAGAACAGGCCGGATTCTAACATTTGCCCAAAAGTTTGATTCTACAAGGAAACGAATGGCGCAAGGTACACCCAACATTACCAACAGAGACACATCTGAATCAGAAGCTGAAGTCTCAGAAGGGGAACAATCAACAAGCTTGAGAGAAGGGGAGAAATCTAATGAGTCTCCTTTTTTACAAGAGTACCAAGTCATCAAAGAAACACGACAGAGACCCCCACAGAGAAAGCACCCCCGCAACAAACCAGAGAACAAATAGGAAAGGCAAAACAAGGAGGGGCAAGAGAGGAAGAAACATCGGTAGCATCACCAAGAGTTACACGGAGCAGAGGCAGGAGAGGCAAATGGTAATGGACATTGTGGAGTCTGCCCTGATTGAACTGGCCGACTCCGTGCGGTGGACATTGGATAGGGGATCGAGGGCGGTGCTAGTGCTGCTGGATCTTTCGGCAGCATGCAACGCCGTCTCTCACCCGATCCTCCTGAAACGACTCAGATCCATTGGCATCCAGGGCACGGTCCTTAATTGGATTGCATCTTTTTTGTCTGACCGTAAACAACAAGTTTACACTCCTCCGTACACCTCTTCTACTAGGCCATTTAAATGGGGTGTTCCGCAGGGCTCCTCGTTGAGTCCGCTTCTTTTCAATGTCTATTTTTCTCCCCTGGCTGAATTAATATCTCAGACGGGAATCAAGATGACATCCTATGCTGATGATATTCAGCTTCTTTTTTCTTACAATGAGCCATCCCTGACCACCTTCGACCTTTTAAAAACTTGTCTTAGTAATATTGCGAAGTGGATGGATCTCAATTTTTTGAGACTCAACGCAGGCAAGACCGAGGTTCTTTTTTTTAATCAACCCTCCCCCTTGGATTCGAACTTCTGGTGGCCAGTAGACCTGAGTCCCGCTCCCTTCCCCAAGGAATCGGTCAGAAACCGGGGTGTCAGATGGGACAAGTGCCTGTCCTTTCATAATCAAGTTCACACAGTCTCGGCCGCTTGTTTTTGCAAAATTAAAATGATAAAAAAATTCATCAATTACTTGCCCAGTAACACCAGAAAAACAGTAGTCCAGGCTCTCATAACATCGCACTTTGACTACGCCAACGGATTGTACCTGGGCCTGTCAGCAGGACTGTGCCACAGACTCCAGATAGTTCAAAATGCCGCGGCCCGGTTAGTTTGCGGCATCTCACTTAGAGAACACATTTGCCCGTATTTGCGGAAATTACACTGGCTCCCCATCCTTAAAAGGATTGAGTTACAAGCCATGACTCTGGCTTTCCGGACCACAAAAGGCCTTGAATCAGCCTACCTTACATCGAGTCTTCGCCCATACTGTAACACCAGAGTTCTCCGCTCTAATACCAAACTGCTACTAGTCATCCCCAGATTCAAAAAAGCTCGAATGGGAGGCAAAACTTTCCAAGTGTGTGCCACCAACCGATGGAATAAACTCCCATTCTCCCTCCGCATGATTCAGTCGGAACCTGCATTCCGCAGATCCCTTAAAACCTTTCTTTTCTGCTAGGATCCTTTTCTTGTTCCCACCAGCTGTCTGAGCTTTAGCGCCGGGACACCCCATTGGGGTAGCTGCGCGCTTTATAAAATACACAAATAAATAAATAAATACAGTCATCAACCTTTCGGATAGACCATTGAATGAAGAAGAGGTAAAGGTTCTAAAGAGGGGCCTAACGTTTTGTCCAACTGCAGAATTTGACTTGATACAAAAGAGAATAGACCTGTTCAAGTACATAAGAAAATTACAATTTCAAAAAATCTTTTTATTGCATCAGAGAATGGAAAACATTGAGGAAGAACAAAGGGACAGAGGAAATGATCCAAACTAATTATTTGGAAATGATCTAGGGACTCTATTGGCCCTACAATCCATGGCACATACACAAACAGAAGAAATCAACAATACAGCAATGGGTCTGGAAATAGCGGGATAACTCAAAGAAGGAATCCCAGCAACTTGAAACGGAAATCAAAGACGCTTCCAAACACCCCCCATGATGCCATTAATGTGTTTAATAAGGCCATACTCATGGATTTAAAAAAATTGGCAAAACCATCATATGAAGACAACAAGAAATGATCCGATATCACAAGAAAATAGTGGGAGGCTATAAAATCATTGAAAAATGACCGAAACATCGAAATCAAACCATAAGATAAAGGGGGAAATGTCGTGGTATTTAAGAAAGAACTCTATGAACAAGAGGCATTGAGACAACTCACGGACATAAGTTGTTATGAAATATTAAAGAAATCTGAATATGTGAAATGCACAATGGAATACCAAACTATTTTAGAAGTTTGGAAAGACGAGGGAATGTTAAATGAAGAAGAATTTTTATTTCTCCAGTGTGAAACACCAGTCCTACCGACCTTCTATCACCTCCCCAAAATCCACAAGGATGCAAAGAATCCTCCAGGGAGACCGATATTGTCTTCAATCGGTAGTCTCCTGGAGAACACCTCAAGATTTATTGATACTTTTTTAGTTCCGCTCATGAAGGACTTGGCATCGTATGTGAGAGATACACAGGATTTTTTAAGACTCATGGACAACATAGTGTGGGAATCAGAAATACTTCAGATCACACTAGACTTTACTAATTTATACACATGCATACGCCACACTGATGGTATTTCAGCGATAAAATGGTTTCTTGACAAAAAACCTTTGAAATACTACAAACAGAATGAAATGTTGCTAAGCATGATAAGAATCTGCTTGTATAACAACATCTTTTTCTTCTCAGGCAAACTTTACAAACAATACGGGGGACCGCAATGGGCACGTGTTTCGCCCCCAGCTACGCACATTTATTCGTGGGCTGGTGGGAGAAGCACGTGGCCTGGGGCGATACCCATGATCACTGGACAGACAAGATTATGTTATGGACAAAGTACATAGATGACCTCTTTGTCGTTTGGCCTGGAGACGATCCTCGGCTGAGGAATACGTTGCCACGCTGAATGACAATGAGTGGAATCTAAGATTCACCAGCACTATTATTGCAACTTCTGTCAATTATCTTGACCTAGAAGTCTTTGTGGAGAACAACATATTACAGACAAGGCTGTATATAAAGCCAACGGCGGGTAACGCCATGCTGCATGTGGCAAGCCACCACCTGAGAAGCCTAGTAGGGAATATCCCCTTTGGTGAGTATTTTCGTTTGATGCGTAACAGCTTGGATGTGGGAGATTACCAAAGGGCAAAAGATGAGGCCAGTGTGAAGTTCAAAAACAGAGGTTACTCAGACAATATCCTGAGGGAGGCTGCTGAAAAGGTGGCGAAGGTAGATAGAAAAATCGACTAGCGGTGAAACCTATAGTGAAAAAAGATGAACCTGCCAGAATGATAACAGATTTTAACATAAAATCGGGAGAAGTTGTGCACATTTTTAACAAAAACTGGCACATTTTCAAAACGGATAATGTCCTAAGGAAACATCTCCCTGACCATCCAACTATCACCTATAGGCGCCAATCTCTTGGGGATCATCTTCTCCATAGCCACTTTTCCACTCTGCCACAATCTCGCAAGACAATCAATGTCAAAGGTTTTTATCCATGCCTTTGTTGTAAGGCCTGTAAAAACAGTAGAAAGGTACTGACATACAAAGGAAGGCCTGATGACGTAAGACCAACAAGAGAAATCAAAAGACTCCTGAACTGCAACTCTGAGTTCACGGTATATTGTTTGGAGTGCCCATGTGCAAAACGATACACCGGCAGCACTATTTATCCAACAAAGAAACGAATACTTGAGCATATGCGTGCAATAACAATTAAGGATAAAACATATCCTGTTGCGCGACACTTTGAACAACACCATCAAAGTAATAGGGACCTACTAACCTTTTACTGTCTAGATCAGGTGGACAGAAAGGAAAGGGGAGGAGACAGAGTAAAAACATTAAGGATTCTAGAATCCAAATATATTATCAACCTCCAGACAAAGGCCCCCATAGGGTTAAATAATGATTAAGAAAAGTGGGTACATCAATAAGGATATATTAACAAAGAGTAATTAACATCATGATTCCTTATAGACAATTACCGATAATCATCAAAGGATAAAATTGAGAAAAGAGTTTCAGTTATGCAACACTCAAGATCCACTGGGAATACCGTCACTAGAAGGGCGACATTACATGAGTACAAGGATCAGAATAGGTACACCAATAACACTATCGCCGCGGGGCTAATTCCCCCGCGGCACTGGGAGGAGGGGGGGCGCATGCAGCGCCACAGTGCTCGTGACAAGCTCGGCTCGTCATGCTGCACGGTGGTGCTGTGCTCATGACGAGCTGAGCTCGCCATGACACGCCCACTTTTAAGAACGTTCAGCACAGCGTGGGAATTAGCCCCGCGTGTGAACGCCGCGCGTGTCATGACGAGCTCAGCTCGTCATGAGCACACGGCCACCGTGCCTCATGACGAGCTCAGCTCGTCATGAGCACCAATGGGGTTAATCCATTGTTCTCGACCAGATACTGAGACGTCTGCCCATCGAGGGCTAGATAGTAAAACAGGGGAGAAATACAAGGCGTAGGCTATTGACTTAGAATACATTAGAAATTGCCATAATTAAGTGATCATATTTAATAAATGCAATGTTAATGCAAATATTAATGATATTGTAATAGCAAGCCTTGTCTAATGAATTTTATAACAAATATGTTTTTTCTCCCTGTAATTAACAATTTGTTGTTGTTGTTTTTATTATAATTGCACATAGCACTTTAACAAATGACATTTCAATGATTTTGCACTCTATGAAACATGCTTTAAAATGACCGCACCATTTGAGAAATGTACTGAAGTCCATCTTCCCTGTTGACATACATCTCATGAGGCTTCACGATATGAAATTGTCATTTGTTTTGCACAGAAACCTGACATTGGCAAAGCCGCAAGGAGAAACGCATCTGTTGGGGGGGGTTGAGGGGTCTGCATTAAAGCACTTTGTAAGGATACCAGTGTGCTCTCCTTATTCAGCGCCGAAGAAATATGCTGAAAGTGTCCAAATATATATATATATATACATTGATAGAACTTGCGACTCTTGAGGCGGAAGCTGGGAGTCAGGGGCTGAATACTTTGAACTAATAGAACTTTTGATCTTTGCGACATTTAGTTATTTTAAAAATTACTTGAAGTATGTTGTGTTTTTGTGCACATCTTCTTTTTTAAAACTACCTCACTCACCCCTACCCTTCCACGCGCTCCTCCCGAGGGTCCACACGCTCTCAGGTGGCCGATTTGGGTCTCCTGGACAGCGGGATCAGGCACTCGAGCATCTTTGGCACAAGCGCCATCTTGAGGTAGGAACGGTCGGCGGTCTAGTGCTGAGGGCACTTGGCCCTCCCACTACATATAGGGCCGACAAGAGCTGATACTCATTGATAGAACTTGCGACTCTTGAGACGGAAGCCGGGAGTCAGGGGTTGAATACTTTTAACTAATAGAACTTTTGATTTTTGTGACATTTAGTTATTTTAAAAATCACTTGAAGTATGTTGTGTTTTTGTGCACATCTTCTTTTTTAAAACTACCTCACTCACCCCTACCCTTCCACGCGCTCCTCCCGAGGGTCCACGCGCTCTCAGGTGGCCGATTTGGGTCTCCTGGACCGCGGGATCAGGCACTCGAGCATCTTTGGCACAGGCGCCATCTTGGGGTAGGAACGGTCGGCGGTCTAGTGCTGAGGGCGACTTGGCCCTCCCACTACAAAATGCCCTCCATATCTCGTACGCGCAGCGGGCGTGCCGATGGCACGCCGGAGGTGCGCCAGAGGTAAGCCTGTCTGCGCCCGTCCACGCCAGACGGGCCCTGGGCTTAGCCCCCTACCTACAAACCCTTACATCCCTATAGATTATCCTAGGGACCTCTTATTCCAACTGAATCAGCCCCCTCTGCGCACACTCAATTACACCTGATGGCCTTTGTAATCACTGTGATTACTGCCCCTATAAACTATCTTCCCCTGAGCCTTGCCCTCCCGCTCAGACTGCTGTTAACATGGATATGTTAAACTGTCGATCCCTGCCTAAACACGCGCTAGAAATCTATTTACTCTTAGAAGAGCACAAATTAGAGATTCTGTTTCTAACAGAGACGTGGCTATCACCAGACTCCGACCCGGACATCATTCAGGCGTTGCCCTCGGGCTTCCTTATACAACATCTGGACCGAGCAAAGGGGAGGGGCGGGGGGATAGCCATAATCTACAGAGACTACCTCTCGTGCCGGCTTCACGGCAGCCCTTTATCTGACTGTGAAAATGTCTATTTTGCCATCCAAGTCTCCCCATGTAAATCCCTTTCTGGAGTTCTTATTTATCGCCCCCCAGGTGCTACTGGACAATTTTGCAGCTCACTCTTGGAAACCTCAATGGCCCTGGCCAGCAACCTTTCCAACTTTATGATCCTAGGGGATTTAAATATCCATTTTGACAATAGCAAAGATAATCTAGCCTCTGAACTGTCATTGGACCTAGCAATGCACCAGCTCCATCTGGGGAGCCATCAACCCACTCATTCACTGGGACATCTCTTGGATCCTATTTTTTCTAATATCTCTGATCTTAAAGTGATGGTCCCAATCCCGGTACCGTGGTCCGATCACCTGCATATCCCGTTTAGCTGGAGTTCCCGACCACCCCCCGCCCCAGACCAGTCTTCCACAAGCCCACACGTCCCTGGTCTAAACTAGACCCCGACAAATGGAAGCATGTCCTGGAGCTTTCTTCTCCACCCTCAGAGTCAGACCCTGCATTGTCGGACACCATGTTTTCTGGGTGGATTGAAAACTCCCTGAACATAGTCCTCCCAAAAAAACTTTCCCTTAAATCCCGGGAAAAAGCCACTTCGCCCTGGTTCACCAAGGAGGTTCGCCTCCTAAAAAAACGTTGTAAAAAGTCTGAAAGGGCATGGAGGAAGGACTATGACTCCAACAGAAAGCAGGACTATAAGCTTACGATTCTTAACTACAAAAAAGCCCTCAAATCGGCGCAAGCTGTATTCTTTGAGGAAAAATAAGAACCGCCTCCAGCTCATCAAGAGAAACCTTCCAAATTGTGAAAAAACTTCTCAAAACTCCGGAGCCCTCTTGCCCCATGGATCCCTCAGGCAACCGCTGCAATGAGCTAGCCGAGTTTTTTGATCAGAAGATCCAAAATATTCTGAAACATCATCCCCTGTATAACCCTGCCGACCTACTTGAATTGTCCCCGCTACCATCACAGAAAGCCAAACCAGGACTGGATACTTTTGCATCAATTACAGAGGATATCCTCTCCCCCATTTTCCAGTCAATTAAAAGTGGCTCCCCGCTAGACCCAGCCCCATTGAACGCCCTAAAACTTGTAGCACCTACCATCCTTGCCCCGATGGCGAACTTGATCAATTCCTCCCTCTCATAGGGCATTGTACCTCCGAGCTGTAAGAAGGCTGTGGTTAAGGCCACACTTAAAAAAACTAACCTTGATCCCTTGGAATTGAACAATTACCGGCCTATCTCCCTCCTGCCAGGTATCAGCAAGGTGGCAGAAAAATGTATCAACGGTCAGCTATCTACCTTCCTCGAATCAAGTGAACTACTCAAGCCCTCACAGACGGGCTTTCTCCCGGCCCAGGGCACAGAGACTGCGATGATCGCGGTAGTTGAAGAGGCCAGGAAGATCATCGATTCAGGAGGAACAGCGGCAGTGATCCTCCTGGACCTGAGTGTGGCCTTTGACACCGTCAACCACCTTACGCTGGTTCACCGGCTTAGGGACGTAGGTATCTCCGGACTCGCCCTATACTGGCTGAGATCTTTTCTACAAGCCATTCGTTCCAGGTGGCTGAGGGGAATCACATCTCTACAACGACTCTAGTACACTGTGGAGTTCCGCAGGGCTTATCCCTGAGCCCTACGCTCTTTAACGTGTACACGTCCCCCCTCGAAAAAATTGTCACCCCATATGGAATCAAGCTTCTGACCTATGTCGATGACACCCAGCTCGTTGTGTCACTTAGTCAACAGGCCACCCTTCCATCGATCTGTATTCCTGTCTTAGGGACATAACCAGCTAGATGGACAGGTCCCACCTAAAACTGAACGGTGATAAGACAGAGATCCTGGTCATGGGCAACCAGTCACTTTTTCACCCAGAGACCTTGTGGCCCCCCTGCATGGGTCCGCCCCCGACCCCAAAATCTGACATCAAAAGCCTTGGGATCTGGCTGGACCAAGAGCTTCCACTTAACACCCAAGCGAGGAAAACGGCCGGAGCTTGCTACGGCTTCCTCCGTACCTCCCGCAAAATCTTACCTCTGCTCCCCACTCAGTCCAGGAAGCTCCTGATTCAGGGCCTAATATTGTCCAGACTGGACTATGGCAATGCCCTCTACCTCGGTGCCCCAAAGAAAGTGACAGCCAAACTTCAGGTTGTGCAAAACACGGCTGCCCGGATTCTCACAGGCGCCAACAACCGCTGTTCGGCCAAACCAGCCCTCGGAGAACTTCACTGGCTGCCAATACTTGAAAGAGTCAATTTTAAGGCCCTTTGCACAACACACAAAATTCTGCATGGGAAGGCTCCTCCATTCTAAAAGACCTCATCGTCCCCTATACAACTAACAGAATACTTCGGTCCACACACCTCCACCTGACTTTAACACCCAGGATCAAAAGGGCTCGATCAGGAGGCCGTCTGTTCTCGTATAATGCCTCCAAATTGTGGAACTCACTCCCTCTGGACATTTGTGCTCAGCCCAACCTTCTTTTTTTCCGTAGACTCCTAAAGACCTGGCTGTTTCCTTAATTCTCCTTCTTTCTCGCTCGTTCCTATCATTAGCGCTGGGACGCTCACGGGCAGCCATGGCTCTAGAAATCTTTAAACATAAACATATATATTCCAAACAAAGACAGTAGTTGTACGCTATCAGGAATAAAGCAGGCAACCCAAAATTCGAATGTTCTGATTTAATTCACACAACGCGTTTCGGCGCGAAGCTTGATCACGTGTAAAGGTGCACGACAATACATTCACTTAATAAAGATTCACGAACACAAAGAATGAACACAAACAAAGGACAATGTTCCTTTACATTACTATGCTGGTGGCGGACATCTTCGAATGATGTTATACAACATAAAGCACTCAGAATGTAAATACATACTTGTAACAGCCCTCTTGGTTCGGCATACTTGTTCATGGTGTACAAAACATTAAATGGAACACCACAAGCAATAGGAAAACCAAAAATTCCCATACAGGACTCAGTTCCTCGTAATGGAAGACATCTTTGAATGGAGTAATTAGTCTAAGTGGAGTGCTGCCGTGACAGTATTCAACAGTAAAGGTGTCACATAAAATATGAAAAAGGAACCTATCTAGCATAGCAAGTACCACAAATAAGTATTCTATGCAAAAAACGTATACAGGTATCAAATATCGCAATGTAGAATTACTCTAAACATTACAGTGATGTGTACATTTTTAGCGTAATCAGTTAGCTTGCTCGTACGAGTCCATTGGATGACATGCAGATCAGAGGGCGCATTTGAAGATCAAACAATAAGATCTCAAGCAGTAAAAACCTCAAAGTTAGGTAACTCGAAGGAAACCTCCTATTGGCAAGTGCCAGAAATGGGCTTGTCCGTGAACAGTCAGGATGTGTGATCGTGATTATAAAGTGATTCTGTTTAAAAACTTACGGGATGTGATTAAGTGTGCATTCTTCATGGATAAAAAGGGTAGGTTGCCCGTGACAGTGTATACATGTGAGTGGGCCCCTTCCTTTCCTCCTGTAAAGAAAACAAAACGAAAAAACAAATGATTAAAATTGCTGTTCAGCAAAAACAGTGTTATCAACATTGTTTTGTAAAACATACATCCACTCCATGGAGGGGGGAGGAGAATGGTAGAATGTATACTGCTAAACTATTATACAATATGTATCTATACATTCATGGGTGCTATTTACAGAGTTGCTGTGATAGAACCTGTCAAGGAAGAGGAAACCACCATGCTGAGTCTTCAAGACCCTTCCCTTAAATGTATGGAAAGTTCCTCATTCATGTTCAGACCTCCCGGGTTTTTAGTTTGGAAGTTAATTATGTGTCGGGATTCGCGCTGTCTGAGGGTAAGTTCTCTATCACCCCCCCTGGGATTTTTCTGAATTTGTGCTATGATCAGAAAGCTCAATTCTGTGGCATCGGAGAAATGTTTTTCGCCAAAATGTCGTGCCACAAGTTTTTTAGGGTCTTGATTGACGATGGCCCTACGATGTTCAAGTACCCTTTTCTTAGCACTGCTGGTGGTGCTCCTGATGTACCACAGCTTGCAGGGGCACTCAATAGCATAAAAAACAAAATTCGTACTACATGTTAGAAACTGTGTGATCTTTTTGGTTACCCCATTGTAAGTTAGGTCACTTTTGTATTTGCTATTTCTGCACGCTTTACAATGGCTACATGGATAAAAGCCTTTAAGTCCATGTTTGGTGTTGGGGGGATAGTGTGTGATGTCATTACGTACTACCAAATCACGGATGTTTTTCTTTTGTCTGTACGTGATACTGGGTCTATCTGGCAAGGTATTACCCACTATATTGTCATTTTTCAGGATGCTCCAATGTTTAATGAGCACCTGTTTGACTTTCTGTGATTCATTGTTATGGGTGAGGATAACCCTTGTCGAGTCTGCATCATCATCTTGTGAGTTAGACACTTTGTTTTTCAGAGTTTCTGTTCTCTCAATTTTTTCAGCTCTTTCTTTAGCTTTCTTCAAAACCCAATTAGGATATCCTCTGGACCGGAACCTATCAATTATATTGTCCCGCTCCTCCTCATACGCCCCAATGTTGTTGCAGTGTCTTTTGGCCCTCAGCAGTTCTCCAAAGGGTATACTCCATTTGAGTGCCTCTGGATGGCTGCTGAGGGCATGTAGGACACTATTGCCTGCTGTTGCCTTACGATAGAGGGGCGTGCAAACCTTGCCCTGTTGAATCTCCAGATGTACATCTAGGTAGTCTATTGTGTCTCCACTGATGTTCCCAGACAGCATGATGTTATATTTATTAGTGTTGAGCTTCTCAATGAATTTCTCTGCCTCTTCTTTGGGTCCTCTCCATATAATAAACAGATCGTCAATGTAGCGTAGCCACATGACGATTTTTTGGATATCCTCCTTAAGGCTGGTACTGCCAAAGATGTCTTGCTCCCAGTAGCCCATAAAAAGATTGGCAAAACTGGGAGCAAAGCAAGAACCCATGGCAGTACCATTGACCTGCCTGTAGAGGGCGCCATTTACTGCGAAAATGTTTTTTGTGAGGCAGTACTCAGTCCTTTCAATTATCATTCTGCTGTGCTCGCGAAATTCTAGTGACCTGCGTTGCAAGTAAAACTCACATGCCTCTAATCCCTGCTTGTGATCTATAATGGTGTACAGTGAATGTACATCTAATACAATGAACAGGAATTCTTGGTCCCAGCTAAGATTTTCAATTTTACACAAAAAATCTTTTGTGTCTCTTAGGTAGCTCGGTAGTTGGACCACAAAATCTCCTAAAAAATGATCCACATATTTTGAAACATGCTCACTGACACTCCCTATTGAGGATACTATGGGGCGTCCTGGGGGATGGGTATCATGTTTATGCAGTTTGGGGATCAGATACAGTATGGGGAGTATAGGATCATCTTTTTTTAAATAACCAAACTCCTCCCATGCCAGGAGTCCCTTATCTCTCCATGTAATCAACTTCTCCCAAATGGTGGTAATACTTTGGTTGTATACTTCTTGTGTGATAGGTTTATAGAATTTCCTGTCACTGAGTTGTCGTGAGGCCTCTGCTAAGTAGTCCTCTCTGTTGAGGATGACAATATTGCCTCCTTTATCAGCAGGACATATGATCATATCAGAGTCCTTCTTGAGGGATTTGAGAGCTTGTCATTGATTGTATGGTAGGTTGTTAGTAGTGTAGTTAGCCTGTTTGTTCTTCTGTCTTAACTCACCCAGTGACTTGATGGTACAGTCATGAAATGTGTCTATATTGTCATGTGGTAACAATGGTAAGAAGGTAGATTTAACCTTGAAATCAGTTTTGGCAGCCGCCCCTACTTCAAAGCCCATCCATTCTAAAACCTGTGTCGGGCCCTTGCCCGTAGTCATAGAATCATTGTCGTTATCAAGTTCTGATATTGCAATTAAATTATCCACATCACCAATTTCAAAATTATTCTCACTTGTGTTCCTGTTATGCTCTCTGGGCTGATTATGTCCTAATCTTTTACGTTTTTGCCATTTTTAAGTTTTACCTTCCTCACAAATTTAAAAAGATCAATCTGAGTGTCAGTGTAATTAAAATTAGATATGGGACAAAAAGAAAGGCCTAAACAGAGTGTTCTTTTCTCTAATTCACTTAAAGGTCTGCTGGATAGATTTACTACAGTTCGATTTACCGTGTCCATATCCATTAGTAGGCCTTGTTGGAGCGTGTTCTGCGATTTCCCATAGCGCATCTTCCTCTGTCTGTATTGCCAGCGTTGTTTGAATCTTTTCTTGCGGTTTCTCCATTTGCTTGTCCTCTGCCACGTCCCCGACCTCTCCCTTTCGCTCTCATTGGTGTGCTGTCCCTCGTTTTTTGGCGATCCTTCTGCATCACCCTGAACTCGTCTAAAAAAATATGTAGGGGTGATAAAGATTCTTAGGCCTCTGGGTGCCATGGCCTGGTCGACATAGTTTTGTAGTGAGATGGCCTCCCACCATTTGGATATTTCTGTGCGCCTTAGTTTTTCTAATTTCTTTATTTTATCCTCTACTGATTGTATTGTAGTGTTGGTATTTGCTTCTCCTCCTTTATTGATACTACTGCCGGGTTTTCTGCTGAACAAAGTTTGTGCAGCTGCCCTCCTTTCCTCTTCCTCCTCCATCTCGTGCTAAATCAGAAACACTGTCAATTCCGTTGGGGTGCCTGTCTTCCCCTCTCGTGAAAATCAGAGAGTTCTCTTTGCCAATACTGTTGCTGATGCTCTGAGAGTCATAAAGTTCGTAAACTCTCCTAGTTTGCTCAGAAATGCCGTTTGTTTCTGAGTTTGTAGGTTTGCCACACAGGTACGTAAGAAATGCCTTCTGCTTTACCGACCACTGATATAGTGTTGTAACATATGCCCACAAACTCGTAAGTCCATATTAAAGCCTTTCCTGGCCTCGGTTTCCTGTGGTGCACTAAGTTAGATACAGTGGCAACTAGCACACATAAGGCAGTTTCTACCGCTTCCGCCGCTGCCCCGAGGGGAATGCTTGTGTTTCTGATCCGCCGACCCGAAACTGCAATCACCCACCTCTAGGGACGGACAGTGCCCAGTAGTCTTACCTCCGTGTGCGTCCGTTGAGGCTGATCCGATGTTCGTCAGCCGTGTGTTTCCCTTCAGTATGGCCGATCCAGTGTGCTCCTCCGTAAACTGGAAAGTCTCGAAAAAAGCTTCTACCGGAGCGCTGGGACACTGTGAAGAGTGGCGTACGTGCCGGTGAAGCACGCCGGTAATCCAATAATCCAAACAAAGACAGTAGGTGTACGTTCTCAGGAATAAAGCAGGCAACCCAAAATTCGAATGTTCTGATTTAATTCACACAGCGCGTTTCGTCGCGAAACCTTGATCACGTGTAAAGGTGCACGACAATACATTCACTTACTAAAGATTCACGAACACAAAGAATGAACACAAACAAAGGACAATGTTCCTTTACATTACTATGCTGGTGGTGGACATCTTCGAACGATGTTATACAACACAAAGCACTCAGAATGTAAATGCATACTTGTAACAGCCCTCTTGGTTCGGCATACTTGTTCATGGTGTACAAAACATTAAATGGAACACCACAAGCAATTGGAAAACCCATAATTCCCATACAGGACTCAGTTCCTCGTAATGGCAGACATCTTTGAACGGAGTAATTAGCCTAAGTGGAGTGCTGCCGTGACAGTATCAACAGTAAAGGTAAATATGAAAAAGGAACCTATCTAGCATAGCAAGTACCACAAATAAGTATTCTATGCAAAAAACGTATACAGGTATCAAATATCGCAATGTAGATTTACTCTAAACATTACTGTGATGTGTAAATTTTTAGCGTAATCAGTAAAGTAACTCAGCCATGCTTTTTGTCAGAGACCCCCTTTTTCCGGTAAAATACTCCAATGGACGTCTGGAGTGGGTAAAGGGAAAATATCCATCATAGCTGAGTAGGACGAAAATCCTATGTATTAGCTTTTTGGTTTGTTCAACGTTGAAGGATACAGTGTTCCAAAATATTGTGCACCTTATCTTTGGTTCCTTGAATCTTGCTCCTAAACTTTCATTAAACAATGTCGAGAACACTAAACAAACTTCTAAAGAGAAGTGTTCTCAATACAGAGGTAGGTCTCCTCAAAAGGAGCCCTCTGAAAGGAGGTATAACCTCAGGAATAGGGATAATTTGAGAAAACCTGATAGATTTCAAGATACTGATACATGTTCCTCTCGTACCTTTCAGACTTCCTCACAGAAATCCGAAAGAAGAGGACGGTCAGAACAAAAGGAAGAACACGTGAAGTCCAAAGACGACCAGCACGTTCCAAAAAATAAGAATCCTCAATTCACCAAAAAAAAGGTAGCAGGTCTAAAAATCAGACTGCCCTGGATCTTGAGGACACAACTCAAGAACGGGGAATGGGCTCAAAAGATGTTGGACAGCGCAGCAGAAGTCACCATAGCTCTTAAGAATTTGAAGAATCATCTGGAGACAGTGGACTTGAATGAGTACATCTAAGTTCAAACTGCAGAAACCAGGGTTAGTGTCCCACATACGTTATATGAAGTAACACTCCGGATGGAGGGGGACATTACAAGAAAGATAATAGCACTCTTTTGGGAGCGACTCTCACAGAGTTATGACATTCTCTCTAGCTGTACAAGACTGACCACCTGAATTTGTCAGGGAATGCCCACATGGCAAAAATATCATTATGCCAGCTTTCTCCAACCACATTCCAATTCATTTAAAATATACCTATGCCAGGAAATGGGCAGTAGCCCAGGCTCCTGCATTATATAAAAATCATGTAAAATGGGATGAGGATTCTCCTCACCATAAAATCCAGTTAAAAAACATTGTGCGTAAAAAATATAAAACCACATTAGATATTTCTAACGGTTTCTTCTGTCAAAGCATTGCACCAGAAAGTAGGTATTTGACCGCTGTCTCAATTATGGGGACACGGAGTCACTTCTGTCGTCTCCCTCAGGGATTCAAGAATAGTCCAGGGTTATTTTCGGCCAGAGTAACAGAGGTACTACAAACCTATGATGATGAGGCTTTGTTTTATGTCGATGACATCTATCTAACAGACGATGACTTGGATAGGCACTTGAACAGGGTGAACACCATCATACTTGGCTTCGCCTCTGAAGGGTATAAATTTAATTTTAAGAAATCGAGAATTGCCCACCTCAGCGTTCTGTTTCTAGGATATGAATTATCAAGTGGCAGCCACCTTTTAAGAAAAGTGTGCATTGCTCCAACCTCTAAAAACGCTGAAAAACTTACAGTCAATTCTAGGTTTCCTAAATTTCGGAAGAACATACATTCTAAACTACGCAGAAAGGGTTAAACCTCTCTACGAACTAATCAAACCTGATTTTAAAACAGTTAATTGGACTCAAAAACACACAGAAATGTTGCGTTCATTGCAAACAGACATGTTAGCAACAAAACATTTACAAACACGCATAATCGTACGCAACGTAGTGATCCGAATCATTCCAGGACAATGTGGATTCACGTACTTAACCTTTAATGAAGGAGAAAAAGTACCAATAGCTTACAAATCACATTTGTACACACAAGCAGAAATGAAATTCACTTCTACAGAACAAATTCTGACAGCGGTTCAAACTGCAGTAGCAAAAGAGAGAGCCCTTGCACAGGGTAAGCGCATTATGGTCGTTACTCCTGTACCTGCCTTAGAGGCAGTGACAAAAGCGAGCATTCTGAATGCTAAAGCTTTACATCCGAGATGGATACAATGGGTTAATTCTCTTGCTGCAACAGACGTTAAATACGTTTTTGACCCTTATTTGAAAACACAAGCATTTCTACAATATGAACAAGAATGTCCTTTGCCTACTGAGATTCTGCCTCTAGAGCAGTATGAATGTATAATTTATACTGACGGATCAGCCCAACCCGCTACTGGGGGTAAATAAGCTTTTAGTGCTGCGTGCTCGATCTTTAAAGGTCGCTGGCGCGATAGTAAATTACGACCTATGGTTACTAAAACACAATCTCTAGGAGATTGTACAGCTCAGCTAGCTGAACTACAAGCATTCAAGATGGCGCTTGAAAATACTGATCGCGAATTCCCCACACTCATAGTGTGCGATTCGTATTATTGTGTTCAAACTTACAATGAATACTTGCAGAACTGGATTCAAAACGGTTTCAAAGATGCAAAAGGTGGCACAATCAAGCATAAGTTGCTTTGGGAACAAGTAGTTCAGTTACGACAGGAACTACAAAAGGCTCACCTGATACATACACTGAGTCATCAACGTGATGGCGTTCACGTTGCAAGGAATTCATTGGCTAATGAAGCCGCGTAGGCAGCTGTGCAAACGGCTCCCGTAGCTGCAATCACTTGTTCAAAAACTAAAATAGATGGTGAAATAATGCTAGATGGCAATGCTTCATGCAAAGGCAGCGGTGCAGCGTTACCTCATAACTATCCACTCAAATCACCATACATAATTGACGTAAACTCCGTTCCTTTTGCTTGAATTCCTACAGTGGGGGATAGAGTAATTCCAAACAGGAAACGCAGAGTAGCTTTGATACACGAAGCACACTTGGGAGAGGGTCTGATACATCAGGGGATCTCTAAATCTATACTAGAATTAAAAGAGACGTACTGGTGGCCAGGGATGAATGGTCACATTCACACATTTGCAGTTAACTGCCATAACTGCAACAGAGATCGCAGAGGAGAACGCCGCCAGATGCCTGACTACAGTATAGCCAGCCCAGTACAGACACCGTTGTTAGACAGCATTAGACTATCTACACGCAGCCATCCCTATGTACAAATGCGGTCCCATAACTATTAGGTCAGATTCATTTGGTTGTTGCCTCAGCGCTCGGCTGACGCTTGAACTGTTATAAAAGATTTGTGAGTCTTTATCGGCACATACGCAGTCGGCACGCTACATTCTGACCAGGATCCTGCGTTTAGCTTTCAAGCTTACAAGGAGGTCATGGCCAAATTGAGCGTTGCATTGCGGTACTCTAGTCCATTCCATCCTGAGGGAAATTCGGTAGTGGAGAGAAAAAACTGGGACATAAAGCAATCTATAACAGCTAGGGTATTAGGCTCGGGTGACAGGTGGGTCAAACATCTAATAAGTGTCCAACGTAGTCTTCACAATCTGCCAAGAAGTTCTCTAGGGGGTATCACTCCATATGAAATCCTTTTTGGAACTAGAATGATTGTGCCGGACTTCGATTGTCACACTTCAGTGGTAGAACAAAAACCTTTTGATATCAAAGAACGTTTGGCTGTTTTGCAGGACTTAACTGAAAAAAGAAAAATTCAAAGTAACGTGTTCCTGCAGCCAATGCCCACTGAAGAAAAACCATCCGTCCCAGTAAGGACTTTCTGGATTCCAAAGATTGGGGATCTAGTCAGAGAAAAGATCGCGGACAAGAAGGAATTTGGGCCTTCTTACAGACAACCAGTACCTGTCCTAGACCTCCACGGATCAAGAACAGTATTGCTGCCGCCCCTTGCTGGTAAAAAGGAGAACAGGTTTGTGTCCATCAACCTGGTCAAACCTCATCATGTGGCCGATCATAAGCAGTAGGCCAAGTGGACTCCAAAGATGTAGCAGACGCCCTAATCTGGCTACTATCCAAGAGGTTCAAACTGAGAGACTCGTCACCTTTGAAGAATCTGCAGTGCGAAAAGAAGGACTATGCAACAAAGCCATGGAACTTGTACCTCTTGAGACCCAAATAACAGTTCGTCAAGAAACGCTTGTATACAATGAAATAGCATCTGACTATATAAATGTAACAAGTGATCAAGTGGTTCCAGCGATTTCAGCAAATCCTGATGCAATCCCAACAATTGACAGAACTGCCTCTGGCTATTTCATTAACTTTGATATGTTTACCGAAGAACCCAGTGAACCTGAAATGACGCTAGCTAAAAGAACTCTCAAAGAACAATCAACAGAACTTTTTCATCGCCTGAAAAAGACTTATCTGGTTTCACCATTGATTGAACTTTGGATTGTGTTGGGTGTACTTTGTCTTCCACTTTGGTTGACTCTGGTAATAACTTTGGGAATGCTGATAAATGGAAGATATGTTAAAAATGACACAGCAAGTAAGAACATCAACTTACTCCTCAGGCCCCACAAATCATCTCATCGTGAACAAAGACACTTGTCATCAGTGAACATCACAGCCGTTCCTATACCTGGTGGTATAGCTTGGGACAGAACTGATTATGACATCTTTGGTTCTGCAGAGCTGTTGAAGATTCCACACCAGTTCAATATTTCCTTGAATTACTTTGTTTCATCTAGTACCTTTTCTGATGATTGGGACTTCAAGATTGTTAATAATATGATGTCAGACTTAGAAATCTCTGCAAAATTTACAAATCATGAATACTTAGAAGGTTCATCAGATTATGAACAAATGTATTGTTATAATCACTATGATCATCATTTCTTGCATTAATCTGCAAATCCTACAAATGTATTAACTTATAACCAATGGAAACATTGTCCTACCCCACCAAAGGGTAGCTCAAAAACATTTTATGGCAAATTTCCATCCTTTTCAGGGTATAATGTTTCAAATCCAGAATCATTTTACTTTAAAAATGTTAATAGGACAGGAATGAAAAGTATGTTCACATATAACAATCAAATGTATTCTGCAGCCTTTTATGCTCAGCTGTCTACATTAGGTTTTGACTTTTGGAAAGACAACATTGAGAGAAAAACTGTCTGGGGCACAAAAGATTGGCAAGTGCAGGGGCTGGAAGCTTTATTTAGAGCGTGCATCATCCCAGAACAAACAATATTTTTGAATGACACTGTCCAACAGACATCTTGTCTTGGGTTAGCCAAGATCAAAGAGTTAAACAATCCGTCTATACCTACACCCACACCTGATAACAGTAACACTTCAGAAGGGGTGGTCGACGTACATACTATTTTGCTTCACAACAGAACAGATCAAGATTGGAAATAATGGTTAATCTGGGCCACAGACACAAACAACTGTCAAGATAGATTCCTGTATAAAACACAGGGGTTCACAGTCGCTAGGCCAGATACAAGATAAGTTCAGAGACAGCATCCAGGGATAGTAACAACATACAATGTAGGGAAACTATGCCTTGAGTGGCTACACAAATCTACACTAAAGGAAGTAAAACAACACTTATCTTTATTTAAAGATGGCGTTGATCTGAGGGACTTCTTACAAGGACCTACTAAACCACGCCATAAACGTTTTATATACGCTGGTATCCATGCCATGTATAATGAAGCATGGAAGATTACTCAAGCAGAGACTGCAGTACGAATATGAGAAATTGATTGTATTCATTTAGAGAAATCTCTCTCTGTAGTTGACAATGAGTTAATGACTCTGTCATCCAGGATATATTCTTTGGACAGCATAGTATCCTCTGCCATAGACATAATGGAACAGGACTTGGTCATGTTGCAACATGGTCAGTCGCAATTACGTTCTATAATGCTATTAGGCTGGACGTTACAAAACCTTTGTTCGGGCTCTGTGCCTTGGGGTTTAATCAATACTACGTCACTGTTTTCAGAATTCAATCTCACTGATAAACAGATGAAACTGGCACAGAGGGGAGCAGACTATATGGTGCTGAGCATTGAAAAAACGTATACCAGCAGGCGTATATGAAAGGTTGGGTAAAGAATACATCAAGACATTCTGGGAATTACCATACGCACACAGATGTTGGAGTGGGGGGAAAGAAGTGTTTCTTAGTGGTAAAAATTATGAAAACGCACTAAGCGGCTCTCTCCTTTGTCAGGGTATAAATTTACACGGGCCTGTGATGGTTCCTCCAACAACTTATCCTGCCACCTGCAAGGTTCACCAGCTGCAGTGATTGATCCAATTTTTAGGCAACTTTCTAATGGAAGTTACTTTATGTTGAATGATCACAACTTCTGGGGCATGTTGCCAGGTTTAGCCTATTTCGTAACTGTGTCAGCCAGGGTCACTTGCTGTATGCAAGTATTGTTTCCGAAAACCAAGACAGACCGGGAGTCGCCGTTATAGCCTTCACTGAACATCTCTTCTCTACAAATTGATACTTTAAGCAGAATGAAAGCCATTCTTTTACAAAAAACCGTGACATTGACCTCGGCCAAAGAGATGTATGATCTGCAAGTTGCAAGGACTTCGGCAGAGATACATGCCCTTTTAACCACACATTGCCCTATACATTTCTCAGAAATGTTTAGTCGTATCTTAAACATGTCTGATACGAGCGGTATTGTACATGTATTTAACCCCTTGAATGCTCATGACGAACTGAGCTCATCATGAGCCACAGCGCTCCGGTGCTCATGACGAGCCTAGCTCGTCATGAGCCGTGGAACGCTCGCATGCGGGGATAATTCCCCTGCTGTGCTGAGCGTTCCATGGGAACGGGTGGGATCGTGACGAGCTCAGCTCGTCATGAGCATGTGAGCGCTGTACGCGCCCCCCTCTTCCCCAGCACAGCGGGGGAATATCCCCCGCAGCGAAGGGGTTAAGACAGTTTTTTGGGGACTCTTAGCACCTTTTCAAGCAGTCCTAGGCATTTTCCCAAACTTTGTGCACTCTGTGTTTGGCGGACTGCCTTTCATTTTGGGACTCGCAGCAGGGATACTATTTTGCTCCTACTGCTTTGATATGGCAAGCCAAATCACCAGCGATACCCAGTTCACCATGGAGAAGACTCTTCTGGCGATGAAGTGTCGTTAGCGCATAGTCCAAATTTTGGGATTAACTCGTTTAAGAGAATTGAATACCACATGGTTTATGTCATTCCGACCAATCTGACAAGATTGCATCTTACCTGTTCTACGATGCCTGCGATGTGGAGAAGAATGCATGTTAGACATATGTCTTACACTACCATCACTCATGCCAATGGATGTTGATACTTTGCTTGGACCAGTGACGACTCATGCACTGTGTTGTCCCCAGAAGCTACCGATTCTGATGACGGCATTCATTGAGATCTCACAGACGCAAAATGCTGACGGTGAGGTACGAGAGGAAAGCGGCACAAAGGTACCATCCAATTCGAACATTGCTAATGCTACCAACGCTGACGGCAATGCTTCACATCTATGTACAATTAATCTTCTTAACAAGGTAATCCAACTTTCACCTACAATGGTAGACAAATTATTTTCAGACTTAGAAGATTTGATGTTTTCTCCAACCGATAACATTGACTTTTGATTTGGCTCACAGTGTTCTGAGAGACTCTGAATTCGACCTTCATTTTTTCAAAACAAAGATCTAACTTTGGAACTCTATTTTTTCTATGATCAAGCTTTTGTTTTTCCAAAGTTGTATTTTTTCATTTTTTGGCGCAAAGTAATCTGCTCAAAGTAGAACTATTCTTCGAGAACTAGAAATTCTATGAAAAAACTTCTGAGAGACAATATTTGACCTTGTCCACAATCAAACAGTTTATAATATGCCATTAAATGGTCCCGCCTTTTTTCTTCTGTATTTAAGAGCCATTTCATAAATGTATTTTCATGATTCATTCAGATATCTTTTTCAAATGTCATCTATATGCTTTGAATGAAACATTGCTTTAAATGCGTACAGCACAAATGCTCTTTTCGCGTACAACCAGTACTAATGCATTTTTATGTGTTTTGGGTGGGTTTTTAACACGTCATGTTTAGATATGTTTTAATGTGTTTAGTACTTAGTAATATCGTACATAAGAAAGTGGAGTGGGTGTTGTGTGGCGTTTTAGGTTCCGAGTGAAATTTCCCGATTCATGCCCTTATATAGGTACAATTCACATTGCCCTAATAGAGGCATAGAAATCAAGCCCTTATTTAGGCATAGCCCATGCTACCCAAATACAGGCATGGCTACTTCCACCCGTACCAAACGTCAAAAGGATTTCTTGGAAAATCTGCTTAAGCAGTCAGGGAACTTCCCCTTGCTTGAATATTGATTTCTCCAAGAACTCAGTTAGTTTTACAATGAACAACTATTTCCAAGGGGTTCATTATGACGTTCTTATGCCTGACTTTACGTCCAACTATGGCATTCCTAAACACCTTCAAGGTATAAATATCTTCACTTGCTATGGCAAACTACATTGGTTCGGAGCAGATCGACTATCTACTTGCCCGACACAGCTCGCTACAGCAAGTGCCGAAGGAAGCTGACTCTCCAGCTGACGCACTGATCAAGAGGCTGCCTTTCTCCTGCCGAGAATCCAGCTCCAGTGTTTCCAAGCTCCCCTTGTGCAGTTGTCGGAAACTAATCCCTTCTTGTGTATTCGATAAAGTTTGTAGTGACCTCTGAGTTAGCTGGCACACACAATTAAGTTTAGCATATTCGATAGAGACCTAGTTGACCTTAGTCCTACATCAAATCTATAGGATATATTAATGCAATGCGCAGATCCTATTGGGAATATAGGAACTACACTACAAGATGACTATTGCTGCATGGAAAGAGGTGGAAAGGTTAATAAAATGGGATAGGAGGTTGACTCGAGAATCGCCTCTGTGGGTTGGCACATGCTTAGAGGAATTTGGAAAGTTGAAGGGCTTTACACAATGGGAAACGATTGACATCTCCAAAATGGGGGACCTCATGGGGGAGGATTTATTAATCCCCGACCCGTTAGCTCCGTGCAACTGGAACACTACTTACACAGTACCTAATATTTTAAATATCTACAACTGCAACATGCCTGGCAGGAGGAAAGGATAGTGGTGGATAACCTCTAGGAGAATGCACCACTAGAAGGGAGACTCCTACAAGGGGACTTAGTTGACAAGGCAATCTCATGGACCCTCAAGTCTATCCTTAATAATGTCCCAGACATCTTGATGAAACTAAAAGCAAGGTGGGAAGACGAAGTAGGTGAACTAGATACTACAGATTGGGAAGCGGCCCTGATGCACCCAAGGGAGGTGGCAATTAGATCCCGCCTATGACATATTTAATTTAATGTCCTCCATAGAGTGTACTATGCCAGGGCCCATCTGCATAGATTTGGTAGAGCCGCTACCCCCAACTGCCTAAGATGTGGAGCCGAGGTTGTGTCATTTATACACACAGTACGGTCCTGCCCAGAGATCAGCTCATACTGGAACACTATAGTGAAAGAACTAAATAATGTTTTGGGGGTTAGTCTACCACTTGATCCTAAATTTGGATTGTTGGGAATACCTACAGAAGTGGATGTTCCCAGCAGTAAACTTCTTTTTAGTAGCCTTGATCTTGTAGTGGCGAAATGAAATGTCGCTAAACATTGGGAGCCCCTGAGCCACCTACCCGTAGAGAATGGAAACTAGGAATGGACCTTTATATGGGTACGGAGAGAGTCGCATACAAGGCAAGAGGGTGCCCCAAGAAATTCTGTAAAGTGTGGGTGGGGTCCCTGGCTTACACATTATAATATTGATATGGGTGGCAAAGGAGAGGAACCTCCAATGTGCAATGCCCCCCGTGAAGGATACAAATATAGAATGAGGACTCTCAGACCCACGAGGGGCACACTATGAAGAATATGCTGAAATGGTATTATAATGCTGTAACACTGCAAGATTTGTACGTTTCACCCCATGTAGTCTTGTTGAAGGATGTGCCGTTCTGTTACATGCTTTGTTTCGGAAAAAAAATATGTAAATATTTTTTTGTAAAGAATTTCTTAGAGTATTTAACGAAAGTATTTTTTTCTCCTCCTAGAGAATTAAATATTGTTCTCTTAAAGTGGTCTCCATTTGAAGCAATGCACAAGGCCAAGTTGCAGTACCTTACTTGAAATGTTGTTTTCTTTATGGCTGTTATCTCCACAAGAGGGAAGAGCAAGCTTTAAGCTCTTCGTTCAAATGAACACTATATGGTTTTCTATCGGAATAAGATCTTGTTACATACGTGTTCATCTTTTCTTCCTAAAGTAGTATCAGATTTTCAAATCAACCAAACTATTGCTTTACAAACCTTCTTCCTGAACCCCATGACTACAACAGGGAGGTCCTTGCATACTCTGGCTGTTAAGAGAGCTTCACATTATTATCTAGACAGACTACAAGATATTTGCAAGCTAATCTTAAATATTGTTTGCAGATTAAGGGACAGTAAGGACAGGCTGGGCTTAGTGTAAGCAGAAGACTGCCAGATGGATTGTCTCTTTTATAATTACTTATTCTGGGAAAGCTAATAGACCTTTGCCATATAATTCTAATGCCCACACTACAAAAGAAAAGAGATCTACTCTTGTTCTTACTAGAAATGTCTTTATTCCTGAGGTTTGTAAGGCTGCTACTTGGATTCTCAATCCAGGATAGGAACTCTAGTAGGTCAGACTGTTCATCGTTACTTGCTTGCTTAAGTGTTCACTCTGTGATCCTGATAGAGCTTAGTACTGAGTTAGCTTGCTACTCTATTCCACCATTTATGAATGTTGGAGGCAATTCCGTGGTGAAGAAGGCAAAATTACTTACTTGTGGTGTTTGGCTTTTACCATAGTATTCTCTCTGACTTCATAATTGACCCACAGTCTTTCACGTGATTTAGGGCCACAGGGACATATGTATGAAGCCTTTTTCCAGTTCTCAAATGGGTCGATTCTCAGAATCGGCCCGTTTGCGAATGACAAAAAGCCTTTTTTGGACGTATCATCCCAAAGGCCCTCGCAAAATAGGGAATCGCAAAATTTGCGATTCCCTATTATGAAAATGCATTTAAGGAATCACAAATTGCAATTCCTTAAATGCAATGCAGGAAGCACTCAAGTTGTGCGATTTTGCCTTAAGAAATCATTAATTATCACCAACTTCAAGTTGGTGGTAATTTGCGATTTCTTAGAAAAAAGCACTTTTTAGCATTTTTCAAAGTGCCATGTGGCGCACATACATGCCCTTAGGGCACATATGTGCGCCACATGTGCACAGATTCATATTTCAGGGGTGCGACAGGGTGTCCTTTTGACACTCTTGCACCCTTGAAATTGCATTCGCAATTTGCGGGTACCTAATGGGCACTCGCAAATTGCGAATGTCTTCCCATTCATTCCTATGGGCCTCTAGGCCCATAGGAATTACTGGATAGGTATTCCTTAATTTCGAATCGCAATTTGCGATTCGCAATTAAGGAATATGAGGAATCGCAATTTTTATTGCGATTCCTACATACATTCCATTTTGCGAGGCCTTAATAGCGATTCGCTAAAAATCGCTATTAAGGACTCGCAAAGCAGTTTTTTCATACATATGCCCCACAGTTTTGAACCTGAGTTTTCTATTACCATCTTCTCTGCACTTCTAAAATGAACTGCCTAACTGTCGCCCTGCTGGACAGGATGGGATTGGGAAGCCTTCTGGAATTTTTAAAGAGACATTGTCATATTTTCAAAGTAGTTGCTTAGATATATATTAAGATATCACTTCCCGATTTTTGTTTTTTACAATGTACCATTATGCAGTGGTATCAATAGCTAAGTGCGTTGTTATGTTTCAATTAGGTTCATTGAATATTTAAAAATAAACAGCAATTATTGCCTAATTTGACATGTCTCATTTAAACATACATCTATTGATATGTGTTACGGGATCTTGCACACATGCCACTGGGCCCACAGTGATGACTGTAGTTCCTTAAATGCCAACACACCTGATTCAATGAAGAGGCTCCAACTGTTATAAGCAGAAAATGGCTTTCATTTGGTTGCTTCCTGCCTTAAATTGCCTCTTCTTCAATGCTACACAAGGGGGACAATAAATTCCCATATTTTTAAATTCTCCTTCTTTTTTCCCCCAAATGTTGTCATGCATGTAGTTTCACTATGCCATCATGGTGGACCTGTGCCGCAGACAGTGTGGCTACAGTCTGCACTGCAAGAGCCACTTGGAGAAAGGGGTAGATGCCAGAGCTCTGCTGCACCCCCAGGAAACTCCCAATTGTCAGGTCGTAAGGGTGTGGTCAGACTGACTGGTAAATTCAAATGACACCAGTAGCAGCTGGCAAGGATCAGGAGGTCGGGGTCTGATAAAAAAAGAAAACTTCCCCCCTCTCGTTTCTCCGCGTCCTTCCTTATCGTCCTCCCTCCACTCCAGCTGGAAAAGGAAGCAGCCATGCTCCCTTGACCAATCACAACGCTGCAATGCAGCGTTGTGATTGGTCTGAGCGTTGTGTTTTGGCGCTCAGGTGGGGAATGGAGTCCTGAGCATGTTCTCCATATAGGCTGTAATGCAGCCTGCATGGAGAACATGCAAACTGCACATGACTGTTTGGCCAGCCTGAGAGGGCGGGTCAAACATTCATGCGCACTTTAAAGAGTGCCACCATTCCTTCCCCTGCTTTGAGAGCAGAGCAGCCCTGCTCTACAAAGACGAAGGAACAAATAAAATAATAATATTGTTCAGTTAATATAATGTTATTTTTCCTTCATTTCCACTGCTTAAAAACAGTGGTGCGACCCGCCCCCTCCTCAGCAGAGGAGCTGCCACTGAATAACAACTCTTGCTTTTCAACCAACAGCCAGAGCTCTCAGCTTTCCCAGGTCCATGCTTGAGTAGTTCATCCAGGCCAGGAATGTTCTCTTCATTCTGGGTCTTGTAGTGCCTACAAGAGGACTGAAAATTCCAGAATGCATATATAAAAGAAAACTTGGACTGGCTGAGCTACTGACCTATAGAACTGAGAAACTAAAGAGCTCTGTTAACATCCTGATAAGTAAAAGCACTCTTCAACTTAGAGAAATGTAGTAGGGGGCTAAGAAATGCCCCATTAACCTCAACTATCTGGAGGAAACTGCTGTTGACGCCATAATTAAATTCAAAATACTTTGCCTTTCACTCATGTTTAGCATCCTGTATTGCTGCAGCGCCTACACACAGATAGATGCAGCACCATGTACAATGTGTGGTTGGGAGGGTGTTGTCTTACTACTGAGACTATGTGCATAGGCACTGGCACGCCGCTCCAATCAGAACAGTCCAGCCCGAACTACCAGGCCAGGTTCTCTCTGACCCAGGACACAAGCACCCCAGGACTGGTTTCACCCCAAGGGCCTCCCACTCATCCTATCAGCATGGGTCCCCGCACAATTGCAACAGCCCACTGGTCCTCATGTACCCCTGCCGATCTAATTGAAAGAAAGGTGTCTCTTTACAATTGGGCCAATGGGAGGGGCCCCTTCCCTGGGCCTATCAGGAATGTTGTGGAAAGGCCTAGGGGAGGGGACACTTCCTCTTCTCCAAGTCGCAAGGAGACACATTTTGCAGGTCTGTCCTGCAATTGGGCCTCCTGTCTGGCTGCCCATTCAGAGATACAACAGGACGCCCATTGTTAGCACACATTTGCATCCCCACAGTTTTAACTCTCAGCTCCCAAGCAGTTTTCACATTTTCAGCCCGATATGAGTTGTAAAAGAGCTGCTTATAGGTGGCTGAGAGGAGACGCTGAGGCCCAGGAAGAGTCTCCACAAAGAAGCTTCCTGAGCCCAGAAGGTGTCACTTAAGTAAATTGGAGGGGCCTTGTACATTCCCTTTCGCGGGGGGAGGAGGGAGGGGAGGGTCGTTGGGGGCCGAAAATCCTAGAACCGGCCCTGTAGTTATGCACTCATCAGCCAGGTCCAGCTTGGTTCCCGTGACAGCGTGCACAGGACCCATGTCTGGTCATACCTGTCCCACTAAGGGCGATGCAATAAGTACCTAAACAGTGATCTGATGTTCCATGTCATGCGTGATGACCGCTGAGGTGTGGGTCTCGTGTTATGGGACACAGCGCTTAGCAATCAGATGAGTGCAAGTAGTGTGAGGGATTGGCATGCAACTTACGTTTTTAGATATGCTGGAAACGCTAGTTCGTTCTGCAACTCTTTTTGTTTTTCTATGTATTTATTTATTTGGTATTTTTGGTATTGCGAACAATTGTCACATTTCAAAGTTGCATTCATCCCACAATAAGTACATCAGCAAGGTGCAGAATTATCAGATCACTCCGCGTCACTCAGGGTGCAGTGTTCCAGTTCTGGGCCTTTCTTTTTCAAATCAATGATCAACTGTCTCGGTTCTATTGGTCAACTAAAAGGAACAAGGCCCACAACTCCTAGAATGCACAGAACTCTTAGGAGAAAATCCTGGACCACAGCATTGCGCTCTCTCTGACCAGGCGTAATCTATGGACTTAAACAAAGGTAGGAAAATACACTTGCACCACTTTCTTATATCCTCGATCTTGTGCAAACTTGTGACAGAAGAGCTCCTTCCACCTCAAAAAACGTTTCTAATTTCATCTGCGTCACCTTTTTTTCTTCTTCAATTTAACACTGACAAACGTGTAGTGTTGCAAAATGACTCCATGTCACAGCGTCCCCACTTGTCTAGTCTCGGGATGCCATGTTATTGTCATCGAATGCCTTAGTCCGGAAAGTCTATTTAAACCGCACCAAAACTACATTTCCCATAAAGCAGTGGTGTCCCAAACAGAAGAACCCCCAGGAACGGAAATTGCGAGTCTTTGTGACATGGAGCCGTTTGGTATCACCCAGAACCCCAGGGGATTTCAGGTGCTTGCTTGCCCAAGGGATACAGTGGCACTTAAATACCTACAATCACATAATGCAAACCAAACTCTCTGCCCCCAAACAGCCAGGGAGCAGAGAGCTTTGCTCCTCCCAGCTTCAGCGCCGAGGCTGGGGGGGGGGGGGGGGGGGGCAAAGGCCTGGCTGCTACCTGCTGACACGACAGATAGGTCTTCTCTGATGTAAATGTAATTATAAAATCCAGCCCGCTCCCATTGGACACACTTTCACCCTCTGCACCTCCCTAATCCCCCTCCCCCCGGGTGCTGCCACCTCGGGTGTGCAGGGCTGACCTGCACTTTATCTGGCTGCGATTGAGCTGCTAATTGCCGAGCCCGGGAGATCTGAAGATTCGGGGGCCATCTGCCGGAATTTCATTATTCCAAAACTGTTTGCTTTTTCCCCTTTCTCCCCCACTTGCTCCCTGCCCTCCCAGTCACCGCCCCCCAGCCTTTCTTCACCAGGCCCCCCATCGCTGGACCTCTGTCTCTTTGGCTTTGCATGCGAATGGCCTGCTGATGGCAGCAGCTCCCCCGGGGCCTCCCTGATGCCTTGTAGTTTCTGATCTGCAGAGGCTTACAGGGATCAGAGGGGCTCACTGGCTGAGCCGGGATCGGATGCCAGGGTGCTCGTGTCCCTCTGTTGTTTGGCGCTTTCCCCTTCCCATGGGCGAGTTTCAATCCAGAGTCCAGGGGGCAGATTTACAAGCCCCTTGTGCCACTTTTGCGTCACGTTTCCCATGTTAAAAGTGACGCAAAAGTGGCGCAAGGGGCTTGTAAATCTGGGGCCTCATATATGAAAAGTGACGCATCACTACATGAAAACAGCGATGCGTCACTTTTCACTGCGCCCTCCTTGCACCGCCAATGACGCGTCATATTTACAGTATGACGCATCATTGTGCAAGGAGTTACAGATACGTCGGTATTTCTGACGTATCTGTATGGAGCAAAAGTGACGCATTGCTGGAGTGTGTCACAAAAGTGACGCAACTCCAGCAATGTATCCTTTCCCATGGGGCAAGCCCCATGTGAAAGGGCCTGCGTCAGTCTTACGCCTGGTGTGAGGCAGACGTAAGAAATTGACACATTTGTGTCCTAGAAGTGGCGCAGTGAAATCACACAAATTTCACTGCGTCACTTCTACGACCCTTTCTTGCGTCATTACGCCCCCCTTGCATACATTATACCTGCGCAGGTATAATGTCGCGCAGGGGTTTACAAAGTGACGCATCTACCTAGATGCGTCACTTTGTAAATATGGTGCAACAAAGCGCATTTTTTACGCCAGTGGTGCGTCACAAAAAGTGACGCAACAGCGGCGTAAAAGTGACGCATAGCCTCATAAATGAGGCCCCTGGTATTTATATGGTCGCTGATACTTCTGGGGGATGACTGAAGAAGGGCCCTATAGCACACCTACAGCCCGCCCTATCTTTTGATCCTACTGCACTTTGCAGGGTGGGATGCTTGAGCACATGGCTTAAGCCTTGCTTGATAAAGGGCAGACTCCCTGACCTGCTGCTAGAATCTTTTTTTAAATATACCTACCGTGAGTTTTAGCCCCACCCAGGGGAATATCACACCTGCACTTTAAGCTATTGGCTGTTTGGTGACCATTCCACTTTTTGGAAAGTGATTCTTTTGGAATGAGTGACTATTTTACACCTTAAAAGTTCACCCAATCATCACACTGTTTTTCACATTCCATTCTTTATCTTTTATAAATAATCTATACAGTAAGCACTTTGCTTGTGTTGCCCTCTGGAGGGTACCTTGCCTGACAGTTTGGGATACACTATCCCAATGAGAGAATTTGTTTTTCTACTAAATTTCCCCCAAAGTTCCTTAGGAGAAATACATCTCATTATGTTATGTACGGTGTGTTGGTAGAATGTTCTTTACAAATTTCCTATTGTCAGGGATTTCCCAAGTATTCCTTTGAATAATAATTGAATAATACAACATTCTATTATGTGTTTTAAAGCCACAGCATATAATACCTTCACTCCAGAGAGATTTCAGGGGGCAACCCACCCGTGTCACTATTTTATATTTGTATTTCTCATTACTTGAAAACATGACTCCCATAGACCTATAATTTTGCCGATGGACCTATGCAAAACTAAAAATGTATACAAACAGAAAACAGTGTGGGTAATAGAGTTCACAAATCCTCCATTGGTCTAGCCAGTAGGATTTCTGAAAGGCACATTCCAGGGTGTCTGGCCAACGCCTTTCAACTCTTCTAGTCATCAAGAGGCAGCAGTGCAGAGACCGCATAAAGAATACAATGCTGGAATACTGTATGCTTCGCAATGTGTCCCTTGTAACACCCTCCAATCATTGCTAAGGCTTGTGATGACGTCTGAGGACACACCTCTTCCCCTAGCATACAACCAGGAAGCAGCAGTCTAGACAGCCTCATTCTGCTGTCACCAATGGTCCCTAGAAAGATTCTTGAAACTGGTCCCCACAGCTTCGCTGTCACATGGTATGTGGCAGAATTCAGTGGTCTTCGTCCCTTCTCGCCCACCACCAGGCTCCACCCTCAAAATCCATACAACATGGAAGTGCCAAAGGAATCGGAGTCAAGTCATGACTTCCACTGATAGTAGGAGCACCACATAAAACTACCAGGACTGACCGTGTCCACTGGTCGATAACTCGCAACCCTGCCTAGCAAACCTATATGATTGAATTCAAATGTCATGTGTAGCACTTTCCGAATACCAAAATAAATACATAAATATTGCATAACTCTTCCTTAAAATGTTGTGGTTCAGCACATGTGTATGGGTAATGAATAGGTTGTCCTATGTTTAAGACCATTTCTGTGTGGAGATTATGGAAACTATGTGATATTGCACCTTACAATACCCTGCCATTCTTTTCTGCATCACAACACACAACTGACTGAGGTTTGTAGGTGTAGGAAGAGTGAGCTGGGAGTTTGCAGGGTTGCTTTGGGAGTGACCAGAGTCCATTATGAATAACTTTAGGAGATGGCTCTATGTCAACAAAGCACAATGCTGAGGCCTTTGGCTTGTATTAGAATATCTAGCCTATTTAGGAAATCCACATTCTGCCGTAATAATGGAAGTAGGACTCATGGGAATCCGCAGAAATTTTTCCAGGGGGGGGGGGCTAACCTGGCAAATGAAGGGCGTGGCTAATGGTAATCAATAGGGGCGGGACTAAAATGGCAGACAATCAGGATCGGGTAATGCTCAGGCCAAGCTGAGAAAAAAAAGTGGTGAATTCTGCATTTGAAACTGGACAACAATTAGAGCACACATGAACCCTAAAATGACCCCCTGCCCCCTTAAAAATCATACATTCCCTGATCCCTAAAATTAGCCCCCTGGCACCACAAAACCCATAACCCATACATGCCCTGACCCCTAAAATTGTCCCTCTGGCACCCCAAAACACATACCCGCCCTGAACCCTAAAATGTCCCCCCCTTGCACCCCAAAACCCATACCCACACTGAACCGTAAAATTACTCCTGGCACACCAACTCCCATACCCGCCTAGAACCCTAAAATTACCCCCTGGCATCCCAAAACCCATACCCACCCGGAACCCTAAAATTACCCCCTGGTACCCCAAAACCCATACCCACCCTGAACCCTAAAATTATCCCCCTGGCACCCCAAAACCCATACCCACACTGAACCCTAAAATTACCCCCTGGCACACCAACTCCCATACCCGCCTGGAACCCTAAAATTACCCCCTGGCACCCCAAACCCCATACCCATTCGGAACCCTACAATTACCCCCCTGATACCCCAAAATCCATACCCACCATGAACCCTAAAATTATCCTTTTGGCACCCCAAAACTCATACCCACCCTGAACCCTAAAATTACCCTGCCCCCCCAAAACTCATACCTGTCCCGAACCCTAAATTCCCCCTGGCCCCTTAAAACCCTTAACTGCCCTGCACCCTAAAATTACCCCCCTGGCACCCCAAAACCCATACCCACCCTGACTAAAATTAACTCCTGGGCCACCCAAAACCCATACTGAACCCTAAAATTACCGCCTGGCACACCAACACCCATAATCACCTGGAACCCTAAAATGACCCCCTGCACCCCAAAACCCATACCCACCTGGAACCCTAAAATGACCCCCTGGCACCCCGATCCCTAACCCACCCTGAATCCTAAAATTACTCCCTGGCACCCTAAAACCCACACCAAAACTGAACCCTAAAGTTACCCCCTGGCACCCCAAAAGCTTAACACTACAAGCTTACACTACATTTGCATATTCGGAGGGGACTGTCCTCCTTGACATTTCCATGCATGTAAGTCTAGAACACCGTTCACTTAGAGTAACCTACATACGCAGTTAGTAGGTAATGCTGGTGCTGTAGAATGCATTAAAGTTACTGGAACTTACTTAAAAACTGCTGCCTGCTCTTCTGATACTATTCGGTGGAGTCGGGCTGAGCAGCAGCACTGTGGTCCTGGCATCCAGCCCCTCCTGAAGGTCTCACTGTGTAGATAGATGTGGGTCAAATGTCTCTTGGTTTCTCCTTGCCTGGGCCTCCTCTACTTCTGCATTGGTACCCTTGGATGCAAAAAGAGACAGATACATGGCCCTGTTCACCATTTATCTGGTGACCAGCTCCGTGGATGTGTATTCCATACAAGTGCACAGACAGCAGGGGGAAAGGGATGACAGTGCAGGTGACACTTTTCCTTTGTAAAGTAATTCCTGCTGCCAGCAGAAATTCCTATACAAAAGAAAAGCGTCACCTGCACTGTCCATCCCTTTCCCCCTGCTGTTCACATCTTCCCACTCCCACCCCATGAGGAGGCATCTAGAAGTGGTGATTTGTCATTCTGCGGGGTGTGAATGTTATAAGTATGTGTGTGCCTGGCTGCGACAGCTTCCAGGGCACACACACAGCCGAATCCGAGTACTTCACATATGTCTTTAAAAGACCATTTACTTGGTAATGAGGCTTTGCTGTGTTTTCACCCCTACTTAGAGCCCCCGCATCTCCACTGTGCACATGGCTTTGGCTGGATGAATTAGCCCCCCCAACCATCAGCACCTGGAGGAGACGCCGTGATGTCCTGCCTGAGGACAAGCCCCGGCGTCAGGCCTCCCTCCGGGGTGCATTTGTGCACATGGGCATGCACAGAGGGGGCAAGGAGGGGTGCTCGGGGGGGGGCAAGCACCCCTTCCTTGCCCCCCACTTCGGACACCCACTAGGACTATAACTGATCAGCGACTAGCAAAATAGGACCTAATAGACAGCACTCATCAACATAGAATGTGGATGCCAACGAGGCAATAAGGTTTTAAGATTTTTAATTTTGTGGTGACAACACAGCAAAGATGAAATACAAATTCAACACATATAATCATCTTTGTAACTTAGATTTCTGATTCATGATTGCTGCTAACCTATCCTACACTAGTATGCCAACAAAACTGACTCCGCCTTGAATCCCCCAAACACCACACTGCTCTTCTGCAGGCTGCAACAACGTACCTCTGATCTATGATGAGACAGCACATTAGAGTTTTATTAGTTTATGAATTTCTCTACCTTTTTTAACATTTTATGTTATTTTTTTGGTGGGTTGGTTTTGGAGGAAAGTAGGTGGGTTTTATTGATTGTCCTTTTTAAAAGTTTTATGAAAGTTCTTTTTAATTTTCCAAACTTTAGAAAATACTTACACGTTTTTATTTGTTAATTATGTAAAATAATTTGTTATATGATAGATAATTAAACAAATATGGTAATATGGTTATTCATTTTCCTGTCAATGTAATTAGCTTTTGTGGTATTGGAATTTTAGAGTAACAGTGTGGGAACTATTTTAAATCTATTTTTATATATTTTTAATCATTTTTTAATATAATTTTAGGTACATTTTGTGTTTTTAGTTCTTACTATTTGATATGAATATTATAATGTTATACAATGGCTAAATATTTCTAAAACATAGTTTGTATTATTTTGTTAATTTATTTTTTATAGTTATAATTGATTTTGTATTAAATTAGGGTAGGGAAAATTATGTAGAGCTCACCCCTCAGTGTGCATGGTGCTAGTACCTGTGAGCCTGCACCCTCCCCAGCTTTCATGATTCCTTGGTCCAGGGGGCAGGGTAGGCAGGGGAGGTTGCAGGTTCTAGGGTCACACTTCCTGTCCCTTGTTTCATGAGTGCAGGACAGAGTGACGGGCACGTCAATTCTGGTTCCGATGTTGGTGGGCTATTTATGGCCACAACAACTTGTCCTCTTCAAATCAGACCCTCGCGACTTCAGGACCGGGTCTTCGGCGGCACTTTGCGACCTGGGAACAACTCTTTATCTCTGATTGTCCACAGAACACTTCTTCTGCGTGTCTGGGAATACCACACCAATTGCCGCTCCTGTTGCTCTGGAGAGCTGCTGCAGCACTTCCATTTGTACCCAGAGCCCTGCTTTAAAAAAAAAATTTGTGGGGGGAGTTTTATATAGCGCGAACTAGACCCAAATATATCGGGTATCAGAGTGCTTTACACAAGCACCAGTTTCGTTATAGATGATTTTGAGAGAAAAGTGAACGTCCCAGAGATCCTGATACTGGATATGAATCCCTAGCGTAGTTGGAGGAACTTTGCTCAAGGCTCTGGACCTTTGCAGCCTTGAATAAACAGTTAGGTGAAGGGTTGTGAGCAGGTGTTCCTCCTTTCTAAAGGTATATTCTGGTCTAAGGGTAATTCCTTGTTCAAATAGCACACTTTAATGCAGGTTAATTTGAGTGAGAACAGTTCTTTTTATTCACTACATTATTATGTCCATTTCACTTGTTTTGTAGATTTTCGCAAAGCAAATTGTTAAGGAAAGTGAACAGCCGACACGTGTTTCGCCCTATGTGGCTGATAGAGCCAGGGCTTTCTCAAGGCTAGTCATTGCATTCCACCATCATGGTATCAGCGATGAGTCTGTGCATTTTCAAGTTAGTCTTGGGACATTGTAATTAACATCCAATTTTTGGTGGTCGTTAGAATAGTAGTCTCTTGATGGGTCCTTGGATAATTCCTCGATGTTAATCGAATTTCCTTAACAATTTACTTTGCGAAAAACAAAAAATGAGTGAAATGGACATAATAATGTGGTGAATAAAAATAACTATTCTCACTCAAATTAACCTGGATTAATGTCTGCTATTTGAACAAGGAATTACCCTTTGACCAGAATATACCTTTGGAAAGGAGGAACACCTGCTCACAACCCTTCCCCTAACTCGTTATAGTTGATGTAGCTCAGCACAGCTTCACTTCTATAGTCCCTCCAAGCCCCAACGGAGTACTTTTATTGCTTAGCGAGACTGCCTTTTGCAAGGCAGACAAATGTTCTGGGCGTGATCCCCTCTGCTTTAACGGTTTTGCTTTTTAATCTGAGAGAGCTGCATAAGCGTGGCCTCACTTTTCCGTCCCTCCTGGCCCCAACGGAGTAATTTTAATAGCCCTGTGGACCCATTCCTGATTCTGATTGCTGCATCTGCACGAATTCCCATTGCTCTCCTCGACCAAAACGGAGTGAACATTAGTTTGCAAGCGCAGCATCAGCGAGGCCTTGGTGGGGGGTTTTCCCGCTCATAACCCTCCAGATCATGGGTAATCACAAACATTTCCTCATGGGCTGAAATGCACAGTCTGAGGTATATCCAGGAACCGCACAGATTACCGTGGAGGCGGGGGGATTCAGGATCAGGGGCGTGGATTAATTGAGGAGGACATGGCATGGTGGGGAGTTTGGTAGACAAATTCTACCACATGGGGTAAAACCATGCATGGCATTGACAATGTACGTCTTTAAATAAACTCTCAAAAATATTGAGAAAATGCCGCATTTTTAAACAAGTGTGAATAGGTTTGAAATATAACCATTCCAAAGGATGTTCATAAAAAATGTGCCCCTTGTGGTATAAATCACATATATTGATGTAAGAATGATAAGCTCTGTCAATTGAAAGTACATTCAACACAACACTTTTTAAAATGTCATTTATTCTGATATGAGTAGCATTCAGATTAGGTACTTAATGCATGTTGATAATTAGTTAACACTGGCAATGTTGGTAAAACATAAATTAAATCAATATTCAAAGACCAAAATTGAAAGTAGCTGAGATATAACTCGCCCCTTCATATCACACATGAATTCGATTCAGTGAAGGAGACATGCAGAATGTTCTTCAGTGTGCAAGATTTGCACTGCAGGTCTACCAAGCTTGATGCAGCCCAAAGAGTGTTACTTTGATTTAATGGCTCTTTAGTGAATGTAGAACACTATGTACAAAGGCACACAGGATGTAGGAAATGTCTTTTCCAAGGCACAAAGTTTATGAGCTACTTTTACACTTTATGTCCGCAATTAGCTTCCTGTAATCTGGATCTTTTTCAGAAAGTGCAAGTTTCAGGAGGTGACCCAGAAGTGCATCAGTCAGTTTGTTTCTTAGTTCATTTTCTAGAGTACCCAATGTGGGAAAGGAACACTTGCATACATATGAGGAGCCAAACATATATAGTATTTTCTGTGCCACGGTAAAACAAAGAGGTAATATTTCAGTGGGCCCACTTTGTCAGACAACTTCTGGTCTCTTTCCCAAGAAAAAGACTCAGGCGCAGAACTTTATTGCATGTCAATTAATTCCATCTCAGCTTGTGACCAAGAAGTTCACAGCTTCAAGATTCTTTGCACTAACAGATTTTCTAAAAGCCTGGATATTGAGGCTAGAACTCTAAACTGAGCAAATCGCCTCTTAAAGTCACCAGAAACTCCCTCCAGATAAACACACACCTTGAGACTCAACAACATGTTAAAACTTTTTTAAACCTTCCGGGTTAAAGCATGCAATTCGGGAAAGTGTGTAAGATCACAATTTTCCAACTGTTCTTGAACAGGTCAAGTATACTTTCAAAAGAATATATGCCATTCATCAGTGAGGACACAGGTTGCTGCCTACCTTGAAGTGTTAGATTGAGAGTGATGAAATGTGAGAACAGTTACACAGAAAATGGAGCTTGGTGAGCCATTGCAAGTCATACAATTCATGGAAGGACTGTCCTCAACTGATTAAAAACTATTCAATTTCTGGAAGCAAAGCAATAACCCTTTCTAAAACTCCACCTTTGCTCAACCACCTTACTTCGGTATACAACAACAGGTCTATATATTCTGTTCTCATGTGCGGTCGCATTGTAATCGCGGTGTCAGGTGGACATAAGTCCGTCCCACATCATAATTAAAGCCCTGAGTGTTCAATTCTCACTGCATCGTTTGACAGTGTAATATTTGCACATATTTCGATGTATTTGTGCATTAAAGTTTATAACTAGATATTATTTATTATTAATGGTAAATCTTGGTATCAGACTTCTTATGGACAGCCATCCCTACCTGAGAGCGTTAGTGCCATGAAGTAAGAAAGACCATGAGACTACCTTTTCTTAATAAAATAAGTCCACGTTTGTACAGTGCATCCACTCTCTCAAATCCCTTTTCCTGTCTACCAGATAGGTGAAATAGTGGCTCAGAAAAATAACCTGACACTTGCATTAGTGACCTGAAGTCTAGAGGCCCAGGCAGGCCGCATAAGACCTATGAATGCCATTTAATGCACAGTAATACATGAGCTCACCCCCATCTGCTCAAACAGTACTAAACACCTTAGGGTGGCTGAAATAAACAACGTGAACTGGCTCATGATGGACTCGCTGTTTCCTCTCCTATGAGTAAGTCACATATGCACACAATGGCACACTTGTCTCCATTGCACAACTGCTCCATATTAATAGTAAAAGAAAACACAGAACGTTAATAGTATACAGAAGGCAAATAATTACGTTTAAAAGGCTAAAGAATCAAGATTTATGAGCTTTTGCATAGGATTAAACCCCAAAAGTAACACCAGACAGTGCACAGTGCTGCCTTGCTTTACCTTGCATTGGGTAGGTATGACAAGGGTGGCACATGGGCGTTCCTGTACACCCACCTATGTATTTTGATGTACACCAATATATACTAAAACTAAAAGTCAGTAAACATGGGTTTGCATCAAAATTGTCGACCAACGCGAGACTAGTGTAACAAGGAGAAATATATTTATATTTCCTTGTTACTTCCTCTTTGTATGCAAGCTTCATTCTGCAGCACAGATATAAAGATGAATATGCCTTTAAAGAATAGTTTTTAGGCAGGAAGGTATGCCTTTCGAAAACAAAAAATATTCTGACCCTAAATCAGACACCCTTGCATTGTGACCCAAGGGTGTGTGTATTGGCTCAAAAAACAAAGGAGTAGGGGGGTCTGGGTGGGTTGGTTTAATGACCAAAATGCCTCACAACCCTAATCATGTCAACAAATACAACAAGCATTGAAAATGCAATAGGTCTCACAATAGAAGAGTTTGACCTTTTTCGTTTTGCAAATGGATGAGTGGCGTTGCGTGGATGAGTGGCGTTGCGTGGATGAGTGGCGTTGCGTGGATGAGTGGCGTTGCATGGATGAGTGGCGTTGCGTGTGTGAGTGGCGTTGCGTGTGTGAGTGCCGTTGCGTGTGTGAGTGGCGTTGCGTGTGTGAGTGGCGTTGCGTGTGTGAGTGGCGTTGCGTGTGTGAGTGGCGTTGCGTGGATGAGTGGCATTGCGTGGATGAGTGGCGTTGCGTGGATGAGTGGCGTTGCGTGGATGAGTGGCGTGTGTGAGTGGCGTTGCGTGTGTGAGTGGCGTTGCGTGTGTGAGTGCCGTTGCGTGTGTGAGTGGCGTTGCGTGTGTGAGTGGCGTTGCGTGTGTGAGTGGCGTTGCGTGTGTGAGTGGCGTTGCATCGATGAGTGGCGTTGCGTGTGTGAGTGGCGTTGCGTGTGTGAGTGGCGTTCCGTGTGTGAGTGGCGTTGCGTGTGTGAGTGGCGTTGCGTGTGTGAGTGGCGTTGCGTGTGTGAGTGGGGTTGCGTGGATGAGTTGCGTGTGTGAGTGGCGTTGCGTGTGTGAGTGGCGTTGCTTGTGTGAGTGGCATTGGGTGTGTGACTGTGCTGCCTGTGGCGAGTGCAAACTACAATCAATTGGCACAGATTAAAATAATATTTTTAAAACATGAGTTTATTATGCCAGTTTCAAAACAACTAGTAGTTTCACTTAACCTGCATTAACAGTAGCACTTGGAATATAGGTATTTAAACTCTTTGATGTCGCACATACGGCATTGAGTTGGGAGATCAACAGCTGAGCTGTACATTTTCAGTTTTGCGTGTAATTGTGTTATATCTAGGGAGACGGACGGACGTGAAAGTGATCGGGGGAGAAGGGGGGTGGGGAGCACGTGAGTGGTGTATGTATGTGCCTAAGCGAGGTGCTTGGGAGAGCGAGGCTGTCCAGGAGGGAGGGGGAAAAGGGAGGGGTTATGGCAAGCAGGGGGCCTGATTATGGCCACAGCTTGAAGTCTTTGAAGTCTCCGCATGCTGGCAAATGGTGATGAGGCAGAGAGTCTTTGATTCAGAGTTGTACTTCTGGATTGCTTTACTTAGGGAGGAGCCAGACAAGCATGAGGGCCTTTGAAAGTCGGTAGTATAGACGGTATGTGAATGGCGACTTTGGGTGATGTTATCATACATGGTTCATGGCCCTGCACTGCAGAGCCGGCATAGCGGAAACGCTTTATTATTTACTGTCAACGAGAACTGAAGGCGAGGGTGCTAGGCAAAATGCAAATCTGGCGGGCGAGACAGTGTAGTGGCCCGAAGATGGGGGGTTGGGTAGTGTGGGGTAAACAAGAGACACCCAGCAGCACGTGAGCGGGAGGCACCACTTGTAGGGGGTGAATGTGAAGAGGACTCGTCCCTGTGCACGCGAAAGTGAAAGCAGCGGCCGCATCAAAAGTGTGCAAATTTAAAATACAAACTGCAACGAAGTAGAGCATCAAAAAGAACCCGCTGTAGACTTACTGCAATTTGAGAGATGCTGTCGCGTGAAGGGACAAACTGAGTGTGTTACTGCAGTAGAAAGTGAAGAAAGGCAAACCAAGATGAAAAAAAAGTTAAAACAAGAATAAGACCAAAAGAGACAAGACGGAGGGAAGGCAGAGAAGGGGAGGGGGGAGGAGAAATGCGACACGGCGGGCAGGGGAGGGGGCGGAGCGGGGAGAGGGTGTGAAAGCAGCAGGGGCCTGGAGTGCGGCTGAGGGAACTGAAGAAATGCGACACGGCAGGCAGGGGAGGGGGCAGAGCGGGGGTGTGGGAGGAGTGCGCCTGAGGGAAAATACATGCAAGGCAGGCGGCTGGGGGCATGTGCATGCGCTTTTAAGCTCAATGCGCATGCGCATTGAGCTTGAATTTCACGGGCACTGCAAGGAATCGACACGATTCCTTGCAAGTTGGTTAAAGACTGTTTAAGCCCCCATAGTCTCGCAAGCTCGATGCGCATGCGCATCGACAGGCGAGACCTAAAAAGGAGGCATATAGTCAAACAGAGGATGTGTGCTGTTTTGAAAAAAGATGATTGTGTGGAAATGAAATTACACTTGGCTGAAAAAATTCCCATCAGCCCACCAGGTATGGAGGAGAATCGTCATGTGGGATACAGATGGTATATTCCAAATCTCACCCAACCCATCTGCTGATGGTGCAGAGATAGGAAAACCTGATGACCTTCTAGCCACAGTGTATTTCAAGATGGTGCTGATTAGTGTGCAGTGCTCAGTGAAAAATAATTGTGAAAAAATGTATAAGAATAACTACGAGAATAGAAAATATGTTTATTAGGCACTATTCAAGTGTTATGATTAAAAAGGAGTGCTATATAGTCCGAAAATATAACTATAATGCAGCGCAGGGGAGTATTGGTCAACATGTTTCAGCTGTCAAGGATGTAGTATCCAGCTTTCGTCAGGACCGTGATATCGTAAAAGCAACTGCTAATTTATGAAATGGCAATTTAAGCCATTAAAAATATTCCTACCAGGAACTTGGAGCCCCAATGTTAACTGGAGGGCACTTAAATTGAATCATCCATTTCCTGTGAAAAAAGAGAATAGTGCAAACAACAAAAGTAGTGTCAAAATATTGTATCCTCAGTATCCATACATAACACAATGAAACAAAACAGCTGACACATGAAAAAGCAAGAAGAAAAAAATATCTCCCTGCTGTTACAAGAGGTTATATGTCCTCCTGAATCCAGAGATGGCACAAGTAATGCTCAAATTGTAGAAATGTACTTACCCATCATTGTGTGGGAAGTATCCTCACCTCACCCGGCACCCGCTCGGGAAAAATGAGGCCCCGCTCTGTTAGGATAGGAAAATAGCTATAACTTATGCATTTACCCAGTGAAAAACTACTAAGTAAAGTGCAGCTATATTAAGATGGTTTCCTTTATTAAACAAGTATCAGTTGTCTCCGAAGAAAATGGTTGCCCCTCTACTCCAAACATGGTGGGGACAGATTAGGTCAAATACATATTGAAGTATTTAGCTCAAAACTCTGCTTTAAACAAATGCTATCTAGAAGCTCAAAAGAGTATGTAGAGCAAATACCAGGATTCAAACAAAGGAAGGGGGAGTAGTATAGCGCAAACCTACCTGTCCGTCGGTACCTCAAACCAGCTTCCGAGTGGGAGTGGAGGTAGCGGACAGGCAGGAAGCGCGCCCTTTTTATATGCGTACTGATTGGTTAATTTACTACAATCAAGTATTTAACTAGCAAAACGCCCGTCGGTAATCCACCAAATCATGATTAGAGGGCGCATGCTCGTAGCAAACAGGATCATGTCCTCCACCATAGCAACCCTTTTTTCCAACAGGTGCTGCTATGGCGGAGGTACATTGATGACATCCTGGTGGTCTGGCGAGGCTCTATTGACGAGGTACAACGGTTTCACCTATGGCTGAATGGTCAAAACCCATGCCTTAAGTTTACAATCGAATTCAGCAACGAGAGACTCTCGTTTCTGGATTTGTCAATGTTTCCTGCTGCAGGGAAATTGGAATGTGAGCTGTATACCAAACCAATGGCTAGAAATTCCCTTTTACTATTCAATAGTCATCACCCTCGCTCACTGCGGGCTAATTTACCGGTGGGACAGTTTCTTCGTCTCAGAAGGAACTGCTCTTCCAGAGTCTTGTTTGATAAGCATGCTAGCATACTGTCTCAACAACTACAAGCAAGACAGTATCCCAAAAAGCTGGTGAAAATAGCATTGAAACGTGCCTCCAATAACCACCGAGATTCTTTATTGGAAAGACGACAAGCGAAAAGATTATACGCAAGCACTGGAGTATTCTAAATATCACCAATGAGAATATTACTCTACCTTTGTTCTCTTTTAAAAGAGCACCCAGTCTGCGTGATAGTCTAGTACACACGAGACCTAGACCCCAGGAGATGTCTAGACCATCTACCCTCTGGGATCTACCACCAGTACAGGGTCACTACCCATGCGGCTCATGCAGTGTCTGTCCGCAAACCTCTAGAACTGAGCAGTTAGATCTTGGTACAGGTAAATTATGGTTGCTCAAGAAACATACTAATTGCAACACAGAAAGAGTCATATACATGATTACCTGTCCCTGCTCTTTGAGGTATATAGGGTTTACGACCAGAAAGATTAAACTCAGGATTGGCGAACATAAAAGCACCATCCGTTGTCGTAAACAGTCAACTAGACTAACTGATCACTTCCTGAATCACAAACACTCTGCAGAAGACCTCAGATGGGTCGTATTGGAACAACCTTACATACCGCCCCATATTAGCGACATATCCAGATACCTCTTTATCAAAGAACAGAGATGGATCTTTTCGCTCAAAAGTGACAGTCAGGGTCTCAATGACGACATTCCTTGGACATCACTATAATATCTACAATTCCTGTATCGTATGTATGATGATGACATCACAACTATATCTAATATCTGTACAGGATCACTGTGGGGACCTATGTCATGTGTATGATGATCGATACATACATGACCAGTTTGTGAGCCTACTTGCTATAGAGTATATTTCCCTCTATCACTGAGTAGGCTATCACAACCACCACTTACGCCTTCTGTATGATCTTTATGACTATATCTAATATCTGTACAGGATTTCTGTGGGCACCTGTGTCATGTGTATGATGATCGATACATACATGACCAGTTTGTGAGCCTACTTGCCATAGAGTATATTTTCCTCTACCACTGAGTAGGCTATCATAATCACCATTTACGTCTTTTGTATGATCTTTATGACGATTTATATCTTCAGTAGGCTATCATAATCACCATTTACGTCTTTTGTATGATCTTTATGACGATTTATATCTTCAGCCTGACAATACATTCTCTGTACAGGTTTTCTGTGGGTACCTATGTTATGTGTATGATGATCTATACATACATGACCAGTTTGTGAGCCTTCTTGCTATAGAGTATATTTCCCTCTACTACTGAGTAGGCTATCACAACCACCATCTATGCCTTCTGCATGATCTTTATGACAATTAATATCTTCAGTCTGACAATACACTGTCCAGCAGTGGGTGGTAGGATTAGATATCTATGTGCTTCAATATACTTTTACATCTGAATTTGCACACAGTGGCTCCTTTATTAACGAGTAGCAATAGGCTGCACCGCTCTCGTTGTCCACGATGTTTTGGTTACACCGCGCATGCGCGCTAAATGACACACTGCGCATGCGCGAGGCGGATACTCTACCCGCG